>NC_077228.1:255416076-256146701 GCF_027887165.1 Monodelphis domestica
GCTTATTAATAGTCTTGAATTCTTTAACTGAAAATTGCCTATTCATGTCCCTTGCCCATTTTTCAATTGGAGAATGGCTTGATTTTTTGTAGAACTGGTTTAGCTCTTTATAGATTTGAGTAATTAGACCTTTGTCAGAGGTTTTTGTTATGAAGATTGTTTCCCAATTTGTTGCTTTCCTTCTAATTTTAGTTACATTGGCTTTGTTTGTACAAAACCTTTTTAATTTGATATAGTCAAAATTATTTATTTTGCATTTTGTGAATCTTTCTAAGTCTTGCTTGGTTTTAAAATCTTTCCCTTCCCAAAGTTCTGACATGTATACTATTCTGTGTTCACCTAATTTACTTATAGTTTCCTTCTTTATATTCAAGTCATTCGCCATTCTGAGTTTATCTTGGTGTAGGGTGTGAGATGTTGATCCAAATCTAATCTCTCCCACATTGTCTTCCAATTTTCCCAGCAGTTTTTATCAAATACTGGATTTTTGTACCAAAATCTGGAGTCTTTGGGTTTGTCAAAGACTGTCTTACTGAGGTCATTTACCCCGAGTCTATTCCACTGATCCTCCTTTCTGTCTCTTAGCCAGTTCCAAATTGTTTTGATGCCCACTGCTTTATAATATAGTCTGAGATCTGGGACTGCAAGGCCCCCTTACTTTGTATTTTTTTTCATTGTTTCCCTGGATATCCTTGATCCTGTAAACCTCAAAATTTCTTAGACTTATAAATGTTGGAAATTTCACCATTGGGAAATTTCATACTTGAAAAATTCCCTATTGATAGTGAGTCTTGGCTATTGGAATGTGAACCCCTTCGGCATGAGAGTTTCCCCCTCCTCCCTTCTTAAGATTACTTTAGGACAGAAACCTTTTGCTGAACAATGGAAAGGACTTTGACCTATGCTTAAGCATAGAACAGGAATTTCTTTGAGTCATGATTGATTTTAGAATTGATACAATGGAGATACTTGGAATCAATCTCCACCCTACTCAGTCCTAACAGGATTGAGGAAGGGCTGCAGCATAGATCAAAATTTAATTATTCCAATCTCTACCCTACTCAGGTTAACAGGATTTAGGAAGGGCTGTAGCAAAGGATCAAAGATTTAATTATTTGAGAATATGACCTTCAACAGACATGTGCAAAGCCAGAGACCTCTGGGCGGTCCTGGGTTAAGCTAGAGCTTCCATTGGCACAGGGAAATTGATGGACAGTAATTGGTAGATGTGAGAACTGAGGGGAGGCAACTTGGACAGTTTCCTTAAAGAGAGAGGGGTCTGAAGACTGAGGGCGGGGTGGTTTTAGGAGTTTGTCGGAGTGGTTGCAGTGTGCTCTGAGAAGCTTGCTCTGAAGGAAGCTGAAGGTGGGGGCTCTGAGACTGTTTCTCCATTTTGTTCACGTGAGTAATAGGGACTGATCTCTTTTCTTTGTCCCAGCTATCTAAGAGCTTGGGCCTTTTGGCCCAGCCTAAACAGAAGGGGTATTTAAGCCCTATTCCCTTCTCTCCCCTTTCTCTCTACCTCTATCTCTCTATCTCTAATTCCTTTCTTCCTCCTGTTTGTAATTAAAACTCCATAAAAGGTTGACTGCTGACTTGAGTTTTCATTTAGGAATTACATAGCTGAATTCCTTGGCAACCTTAAATTAATATATATCAGTCTTTTAAAAGTTATTTCCTTGTTACAATCCTTTGTTCTTCCAAATGAACTTTGTTATGGTTTTCTCTAATTCAGTAAAATAGTTTTTTGGTAGTTGGGTATGGCACTAAATAGATAGATAAGTTTGAGTAGGATGGTCATTTTTATTATATCGGCTCATCCTACCCATGAGCAGTTAATGTTTTTCCAGTTGTTCAAGTCTAGTTTTAGTTGTGTGGAGAGTGTTTTCTAGCTGTGTTCATATAGTTCCTGTGTTTGTCTTGGCAGATAGATTCCTAAGTATTTTATATTGTCTCGGGTGACTTTAAATAGAATTTCTCTTTCTAATTCTTGCTGCTGAACTGGGTTGGAGATATATAGAAATGCTGATGACTAATGTGGGTTTATTTTGTATCCTGTAACTTTGCTAAAGTTGTTGATTATTTCAATTAGCTTTTTGGTTGATTCCCTGGGATTCTTTAAGTAAATCATCATATCATCCGCAAAGAGTGACAGCTTGGTCTCCTCATTGCCAATTTTAATACCTTCAATTTCTTTTTCTTCTCTAATTGCTACTGCTAGTGTTTCTAGTACAATATTAAATAATAAAGGTGATAATGGACATCCTTGTTTGACTCCTGATCTTATTGGGAAGGCTTTGAGTTTTTCCCCATTGCAGATGATGTTTGCTGATGGTTTTAGGTATATACTGTTTATTATTTTTAGGAAAGGCCCTTCTATTCCTTTACTTTCTAGTGTTTTCAATAGGTATGGGTGTTGTATTTTGTCAAAGGCTTTTTCTGCATCTATTGAAATAATCATGTTATTTTTGTCGGTTTGCTTGTTTATATGGTCAATTATGTGGATGGCTTTCCTAATATTGAACCATCCTTGCATTCCTGGAATGAATCCTACCCGATCGTAGTGGATAACCCTTGTGATGACTTGCTGGAGTTTTTTTGCTAGTATCCTATTTAAGATTTTTGCATCTATAATCTTTAGGGAGATTGGCCTATAGTTTTCTTTCTCTGTTTTTAACCTGTCTGGCTTTGGGATCAGTACCATGTTTGTGTTGTAAAAAATATTTGGTAGAACCCCTTCTTGGCTTATTCTGTCAAATAGTTTGTATAGTATTGGGGTTAGCTGTTTTTTGAATGTTTGATAGAATTCATTTGTGAATCCGTCTGGACCTGGGGATTTTTTCTTAGGGAGTTCTTTGATGGCTTATTCAATTTCTTTTTCTGATATGGGGTTGTTTAGGTAATTTATTTCTTCTTCTTTTAGTCTAGGCAATTTATATTTTTGTAAGTATTCATCCATATCACCTAGATTGCCATATTTTTTGCCATATAATTGGGCATAGTAGTTTTTAATGATTACCTTGATTTCCTCTTCATTAGAGGTGAGGTCTCCCTTTTCATCTTGGATAGTCATTTTGGTTTTTTTCTTTCCTTTTTTTAATTAGACTGACTAGTACTTTGTCAATTTTATTTGTTTTTTCAAAGTACCAGCTTCTAGTTTTATTTATTAAATCAATAGTTCTTTGACTTTCAATTTTATTAATTTCTCCTTTGATTTTTAGGATCTCTAATTTAGTCTTCATCTGAGGATTTTTAATTTGTTCACTTTCTAGTTTTTTAATTTGCATGCCCAATTCATTGACCTCTGCCCTTCTTAATTTGTTTATATATGAACTCAAGGATATAAATTTTCCCCTGAGTATTGCTTTGGCTGCATCCCATAGGTTTTGAAAGGATGTCTCACCATTGTCATTTTCTTCAATGAAGTCATTAATTATTTCTACAATTTGTTCTTTATCTAGCTGGTTTTGGAGAATCATATTGTTTAATTTCCAATTAATGTTTGATTTATCTATCCATGTACCCATTATTATTTTTATTGCACTGTGGTCTGAGAAGGTTGCATTTATTATTTCTGCCCTTTTGCACTTGTTTGCAATGATTTTGTGCCCTAGTACATGTTCAATTTTTGTGAATGTACCATATACTGCTGAAAAAAAGGTGTATTCCTTTTTGTCCCTATTTATTTTTCTCCATATGTCTACTAACTCTAATTTTTCTAAGATTTCATTTGCTTCTCTCACCTCTTTCTTATTTATTTTTTGATTTGATTTATCTAGTTTGGATAGGGGAAGGTTCAGATCTCCCACTAGTATAGTTTTTCTATCTATTTCATCCTTGAGCTCCTCTAGTTTCTCCTTTAAAAATTTGGATGCTCTGCCATTTGGTGCATACATATTGAGTACAGATATTTCCTCGTTGTCTATACTGCCTTTTATCAGGATGTAATTACCTTCCCTATCTCTTTTAACTAGATTTATTTTTACTTTGGCTTTGTTTGATATCATGATTGCTACTCCTGCCTTCTTTTCTCCTTTCACTATTTCCTTCTATACCTCCTTTATTTTACTTCCCTTTACTTTACTTTACTTTACTATCCCTCCCTTATTTTACTTCCCTTTCTACCCCCTCCCTTCTTATTCCCTCCCTTATTTTCCCCTGTAGTCTTTTTAAAATTTCCCTCCCACCCTCTCCCTCCCTTGTACTGCTTCCCTCCCCACCAGTCCATTTTTTACCCTTCTACTCCCCTATAGGGCGCAAATCTATTCTCTTCCCCAATGGATTGGGTTGTTCTTCTCTCTTTGGATCAGTTTCAAAGTATGTAAGAGTTGAGTATTTCCTGTCTCCAACCTCTTTACCCTTCCAGTGTATCGATGTTCTCCCCCTCCCGCCATGAGCTTCTTTGTGACATATAAATTTACCCCCATTTGTTTCTTTTCCCATTACTTTTAGTCATAACCTCTTTTCTTTTTTTTCTCTAGTCATGTATATATGTGTATATATATATATATATACATACACATGTATATGTATTTATGCATGCATATATCTATATACCTATTTATGTCTTGTCCTTTCATCCTATACAGTTTGTCCCTGTTCCCACTGAGTGTAATTCTTCTAGCTGCTCAGGTGATAGCAACAATCTTTAAGAGTTACCAATGACCTCTTTTCTTATAGGGATACATATCATTTTAACTTATTGAGTCTTTTATAAAATTTTTGTTGTTGTTTTGTTTGTTTTTTTCCCCTATTTTTTAATTACCTTTTGATGATTCTCTTGAATTCTGTGGTTGGACATCAAATTTTCTGTTCAGGTCTGGTCTTTTATTTATGAATGCTTGGAACTCTTCTGTTGTGTTGAATGACCATACTTTCCCTGTAATAATATAGTCAGTTTTGCTGGGTATTTTATTCTTGGTTGTACACCTAGTTCCCTTGCTTTCCAGAATATCGTATTCCATGCCTTTCGGTCCTTCAGTGTGGATGCAGCCAGATCCTGTGTTAACCTCACCGTGTTTCCATGGTATCTGAATGGCTTCTTCTTGGCAGCTTGTAATATCTTTTCTTTCATCCGATTGTTTTTGAATTTGACTATAACATTTCTTGGTGTTTTCAGTTGGGGATTAAATACAGGGGGTGATCTGTGGATTCTTTCAATATCTACTTTCCCCTCTTGTTCTAGGATATTGGGACAGTTTTCCTGGATAATTTCCTCTAGTATTATGTCCAGGCTTTTTCTTTTGTCATGGTCTTCTGGTAGTCCAATTATTCTTAAATTATCTCTTCTTGAATGATTTTCTAAATTGTCTGTTTTGTTAATGAGATGCTTCACATTTCCCTCAATTTTTTCTTTCTTTTGGTTTTGTTTTATAGTGTCCTGTTGCCTTGTGAGGTCACTTGATTCTAGTTGTTGTATTCTGGTTCTTAAAGATTGGATTTCATCTCTGGCTTTTTGGTCGTCTTTTTCCTTCTGGTCTGATTTTCTTTGAAGATCATCTTTCATCCTCTTTACCTCATCTTTCATCTCCTTTGCCTCATCTTTCATCTCCTTTGCCTCATTTTCCAGCTGGTTGATTTTGGCTTTCAAGACACTATTTTCTTGTTTTAGTTCAAGTGCCTCTGTTTCCAGATGACTTATCTTAATTTTTAAGTTCTTTTCCCAATTGTCTTCAGCCTCTCTTAGTTGTGTTTTGAGTTCTTCCACAGCCTGTATCCAATTCGCTGGGATTTCTGGTTTATCTTTTGCTGATCTCTCTCCCTCTGTTCCATTTGCTGAGTAGTAGCTGTCTATTGTAGTTCTTTCTTCTTTTTCTGTTGTTTGCTCAGATTCACCCCTTCTTTACTCCCCGTATTTATCTGTGCTCTTGTTCCTCTCATTTTCTTTGTTTCTTGGGGACTTCTATCAGTCTCCCCTCTTGGAGCTTAAACAGAAGATCTCTTGGTGTAGTCTCTGGGGGAGGGTTGTTGGGGGTTTGAGCTTCCCTGTCCTCTGGAGGCTTTTGATTGGCTTAAAGTCCAGCAGTCAATGAGGATGGGTGGGGAGCCTGGGCTTCCCTGTGTTCTGGAGACTTTTGATGGGATTAGATTCAGCTGGTTCTTTCAGAAGACTCTGATCTCTGAGGGGGGAGGGGTCGTGGCCTCCTTGGGCTCTGAGGGCTCCTGATGGGATTAGGTTCAGCTTGTTGGTACTGAATGAGCCCTAAAACAAAAAACCTCCTCCTCCACAATCTGTGTTGAATGCCCGGAGACTGGCCCAGGTTGCTTTCAAGGTAAGCCCTTCGGAGCAACCCTTTGCCAGCCCTAAGGTTTCTCTCCTTTCAGTAGCTCTGAGGGCTCCTGATGGGATTGGGTTCAGCTAGTGCCCTAAAGCTGGGACCTCCCTTGAGACTCAGTTGGAAGGACCCAGCCAGGTGGCTACAGGCTTCCCCCTTCTCTCTATGTTTCCCTGCCATCTGTGTTGGGCATCCAGGAGACTGGCTCAGGTTGCTTTCAAGGTGAGTCCTTCAACATAGCCAACCCTGGGGCCCTTTTGCCGACCCTGAAATTCCCGCTGCTGCTGTGGGCTCAGCACTCTGGGGGGTATGGGTCCTGGGACCTTCCTTCTGTCTGCCCCTTAGATCCGAGTGATCTAGGGTTTTGGATTTTGGGGGCTGTACCTTTTGATCCAGGTCCGGGAGGAGGGTTCCCTGGGTCTGTCCTATTGCTATTGTTCAGCTTGAATTTCGGTGTCCTAGGTGCTCTCAGTTTGCAATCGGTAAGGAAGGGTTTCCGAGGTCTGAACTTTAGCAGCTTCTAAGCCGCCATCTTGACCCACCAATACTTATTATTTGGAAAGCCTTTATTACTAGCACGATATCACTAGCATGCTAGGGGAAAGCTCAGCAAAGGAGTTCCGTTCTGCCAGAGTTGGGACCCTGCATATATACCTCACAATATTACTTAACCTGGATGATTGTTTAAACCCTAGAGCACTTTATGGCTAGTTATTTCTCTGAAATGTTGCAAGTGGTGTTGCAAAGTCTTAAAACACCCTGCAGTTAGCTAACTGCTGAAATGTTTGCAACTGGGCAGCATAGCTGGAGTATGTGTTTATCAGATGGGTTGGAGGTCCTGTGCCCTTTTTCCTTTACTTCAGAGGCTAGTACCGCCAGGAAGGCCAGGGAAAGGAGTCAGCCTTTTTCACTCACCCACGTGGTAGTCCCAACAGAAGTAGTCCTCAGCCAGAGCTCTTCCAGGGTCAAGTTCAAGACCAAAGACAACTTCACAGAAAGTTCTTAGCATTTTTAAAGACCATTCCTTTTCGTTATTTCCTGTGACTTCCTTCCATTTTACGTGGACCAATTAGAGCTAAAGCTTTGTTTAGGACTGCCCAGGGGCAATCAGTGGGTTCTGATTCATCATCCACTATCACACGTGGGTCACAGACCTCCCTCACTTAAGGATAAATGGGGTGTATATGCTTCTGGTGATTAAATCTAAAAATGGTTAGGGGAGAGTTAATCTCATCTTCACAGTATGAAATAGTACATATGCTATTGGATGCAGTTGCTTTCTTGCTTGATGTTGTTTGATTGGTTTTACTTATTATGAGGTGGGTTTAATGGGTAGATGGATATATCAGAAATTTGTGTGATTTTTAAAAAATGTCACCAATAAGTAAAAAAAATGGGGAAAAAAAAGGGCAAAGAAATCCTGCTGCTGAAACTCATTAGTTGCATGAATTGGGTAGTAACCTTTTTTTAGTTTCAGGTTCCTCCTTTTGAAAATGAGATGGCTGGACTAAACAGCCTCTGAAATCCCATCCCATTCTGGTCCTACAGACTTTAACCCAATGTACCCAGTTGGTTCTGCCAACTAGGGACTCAAGGTTAATTCTTCTTCCACATGAAAGCTCTTCAAAGACAAATTTCATGTTCCTTACTAAATTTCCCTTTATCAAGGTTAACTATGCCCAATTAATTCTTCAACTAATCTTCAATCTTCTCAATACATTATGTTCAGTCTTGTCACTCTACCATACAACAATATCTTTCCTAAAATTTTATTTCCAGAACTAAAAACAATATTCTAAATATGCTTATTAGGACAAAGCAATTTAGTATTATTATTTCCTTCATTATATATTTAAATATTAAATGGATCTGTGATCTCACCAAGGTGTTGTATAGATTGTAATCCATCCATTCCTAGCCATCCTGTATGCTCCTTCTCCATGTCCTCCCACAGATGCACCACAGGGGATCTACTCAGCATGTTGATGGCTTTCCTCACTTTTTCATGACATCATGAGGATACCAATGGAACACATGGACTATCTATCACTTGTTTCTCACTTTCACTAACTGACCAACCCATATTCTCTTTTGATCATAATGTTTTGATCTTTTTCATGGTTCCTTATTTGTTAGGGTTCTTTCCTGTACTCCTTACTGTCTTCTCAAACTTTCTTTACAATGTCCCATAAATTTGTCTTCTTTCTAGCCCTGGTCTTCACACCTTGGAAGAAACCTATGCCCTTGGGGCCCCTCTCTCTAATTAATTGTTTCCTACCAGAACTTCTGTCTTAAAAAGGATAACCAGACTACCCATGTCTTCATTTCTCTAAGGTTTCATTCTCTCTCCTCTCCAACTTCTTTATAAATCTCTTTTCCATCCTAAACCCACTTTCATCCACCCCAGCTTCCAACTTCCTTTTATGTGTTGACGTCCCTAATTTGAATGTAAGGTTCTTGAAGGCAGAGATTTTCTTTCTTCTTATATTTATATTCCTATCATTTAGCACTGTGAGTGACAATAAGTAAGTTCTGGTTGACTTAATTTGCTTACTTTTTGTTCCTGCCCCATCAACCAGACATAAAAATTGTCCTTTGAGTGATTCTTTATTTGAATTCTTCAAAGATTGTAGTGACAGTCATACAACATTAGTAGAATATCTGTATTAATTTTAGACAGGAGTAAAAAATCAAACAAACATTTAAAAAAAACAGTAGAGAGGAAAACTTTTTAAAGAAATCTTAGATAAGAGACCCAACCAAGCAAAGTCTTCCCAAAGACATTAAGGGTGAAAAGCAGAGGCAAATAAACAGAATAAAAACATTTTAAGTGTCTTCAAAGATTTTTACAACAATTTTTTTTTCATTATCAAGGAGTCTAGGAGCAACAAGTCAGTTATTGTTACAGACGAAGAATCTTAGGAAACCAAAGCTAAGTTTTAACTAGTGATGTCCCTGACTCCATCACTACTATTCCCAGAGGAAATTTTTTCCTCCCACCAGTATTTTAAATGCTGGAAAAGTTAGTTTTCTGAAAAACTGAGATTTTGCCTAGACATCATTTATATGAATACTTATCTCTGACTATTGCAAAATTAAACATGCAGCTGGTATCTAAACATCAATATTCTTACATTGTTATAAACATCTCCTTTGAACAGGATTCTGATTTATAATTAATTAGGAGCTCATTTCAAAGACTTTATATAGTTTTCACTCAAGAAGACAGTGTGTTTTATCCTTCTCCCCAAAACAGAGGACAAGTCAAAGCTTTTGAAGGCCAAGAAGGAAAAATTGAAGGGGGAGGAGGGAGAAACCACAAAAAGGAGAAAATCTGGATAATTCCCATGTTCTGGGGACCCAAGATTCTTCAGCTTCTAAGATAGCTCAAGTAAACTCAGAAAAGTGACCCTAGGAGAAAAAAAGCTTGATTATTATATCATAATCAAATTTCCCTTGACCACTGAGTGTGCTGTGAAAATTGAGGACAATAATATCCTGATATTGCTCACATACCTGGAGGACAACAAACTTCTGATAAAGCAGGAATGAAAGAACCTGTATGACATCAATATGGCTAATCCATCTTGATGGAAAGTCTACTAATGTCTTGCCCAAGATTAATGACTGGATGTTGGAATCATTTGAGGTACATCCAACTAGCTTACTCCATAATATAAAAATGTACTTATGCATCAATATTTTCGCCCTTGCAATTACTGACCCCCTCCCAATTATTAAACTGTGTGTGCCCTCAAACAGTCTTTTGTTCCAATTTCTTGCCTTTGTTATGTACTTGTGGCTAACAAAAAGCCTTTCAGACTGAGTCTCTTTATCACTCCAACTACATAAAGGGTCTGCTTTGAATCTAGTAGGAGATTAATTGAAAGTTGTAGCTGGAGGAGGCATTAGGGATTTAGTCTAGTCTTTTCCAAACCAATTTAGCCCTTTGAGCATATTGCTAAACCCATAAGGGTTGGCACAGGATAAAGAGAATGGAATGCACTTAGACAAAAGTAAGTGCTTAGATATTTATTAATAAATACTACTTTAATTACCAAGTTTCCAAAATTCACTTCTTTCAGAAGAAACCCTATTATATTTCACACTATGCCAACCTAACAATTCAAGTTTGTTTCTTGCCTATCCGCTATTCTTTGTAGATAAGGGATGCCCTTTAAGGACAAGCAAAACAATCCACTTCTCAAAGAAAGTCTGATTCTTCTTCACTGAGAGAGCAGGCGGATCTTGGAGATCTGGTGGTCAGGACGACCCAGAAGTCGGGGTTCTCGGAGACTGTCATCTATCATATTTCCCCGACAAGAACCTGTGCTCTGCTTCTGAAGTTAGGGGAGCTCTCCCTACTTAGCAAGAGGTTTGGGGGAGAGGAGGAATAAAGAAAGAAGATTCAGGAGAAACTGCATTGTACTGAAATTTTCCTAGGAAGACAGGGCCTTAGACATCACTTTTGTTCTTCATTGTGGGGAGGGATAGCAGGGGGTGGGTGGTGAAGGTTAAGGGAGGCTAGAGTGGCCAAGGAGCTTTCTCCGCTGCAGGGGCAATCAAACCCGCTAGCTTCAAAAACTGATGAATGAACAAAGGAGAACTTTCGCTCTTAAAGACCAAAGGCTTAGTTCCAGGAAGGCTGAATAGTAAGAGGACCTAACGGTGTGGGGATGTAGCTCAGTGGTAGAGCGCATGCTTCGCATGTATGAGGCCCCGGGTTCGATCCCCGGCATCTCCACTTTGCGTTTTTGCAAATCCAGTAGTCATATATTAATAAATACCATTCTATATATAACCTCGGCTAACAAACAAACAAAACGAAATTCAAAATTCCCGCCCTTCGGTAATTTGTGCATATACACGGCTCCGTGTGTAATGTAGGTAACCCTGCATACAGATAATTTGGATATTTTACCAAATCCTTTTCCCTGCCACTCCTAGCTCTATCTCTCGGTAATGTCTCCTAATTAGTCGTACTGTCCGTAGCACTGGGAGCAGATACTGGACCTTTCTACCTTTGAGCAGCATTGGGAGGGATGGTTGGGCTTCCCAGATGGAAATAATCTCACTCACGAGAGAAGAGGAACAATTGGGGAGGCAAAAGGGTGGATTCCTAGTGAGGAAACTGAGGAAATGAACAATAGAAAATATGTGTGTGGTGTGTCTGAAAGAGACAGATTTATAGTTAGAGAGACAGAGAGATTATGGTGCAGTAGAAGAAATGGAATTAAGACTGAATATAAATGAGAAGTTAAAAGATTCTTAGCTCTGTTGCTCCAAGTACCGTGACAAATGAGATCGGATTGTGCAGCGCGATGTATTTTTTAATTCGATTCACTTGTAATATTCCAGCAGGATTCACTTACACTGTGAGAGTCTGGAAATAGTCTCCCAGTGTCACTGAGCAGGGAAAGGAGAATCAGAACACGAAAGCCAAACAGCTCTGGCAGAGCCTCGGAGCAACCGCAAACTTGACCTCAAAATTCTGTTGCCAGCCTCTACTAACTCGAACCTATTATTTATTTTTTAATTAAAGCTTTGTCAGTGCCTTTCCTTTTGTCTTCAAGATATTTCCTGGTTATTCACTCCTGCCCTCTAAATCTGTGAGAAAAGCAGCTAAACAAGAAAATGACTCACCAAGTAAATCTGATAGAATATATACCTATTCTGCACTCCACTTCAAAAAAAAAAAAACCAGGAAGATGCACTTTTAATAAAATTGTAAATGTATTAGTTAGTTTAAAAGTATATTTATTAAATTTAACTAGGTAGTGTTAATATTGTTCTACTCTCTATGTCCCCTTGAACTTCCTTATTCTCTCCAATGTATGTTTTAAAATTTTTCATTTAAATTTTTTTTGGCGGGAGGGGACATTACTGTCACCATCCGCTATTCTCCTTTCCAACTCTTCCTCTCCTCCTCAATAAAAGCTCTCTTGAAACAAATCAATATGATAAATCAAAATATACTGATCATGTCTGGAAATGTATCTCATTCTGCACCTACAATCCATGCCTCTCCACCAAGAGGGTATGATATATAATTGGTTTTCTAGAGTTCTAATTGGTCATTGCATTGATCAGAGTTCCTAAACCTTAAAACGGTTCTACTTGACAATGTCATCACAGTATAAATGGTTCTTCTAGTGGTCTCTTTGCACTCTAAATGAGGTCATACAAGTCTTTCCAGGTTTCTCTAAATCCATTCATTTAATCATTTTTCATGCTATTATACATATATCATAGGTAATTACACATTATATTATGCATAATGCTAATACCATTATGTAATGTAATATAGTCTTATATCATCATTTGTTCAATCATTTTCCAACTAATAGATACGCCATTAGTTTTTGGTTTTTTTTTGCTACAACAAAACATATAAATGAGAAGTTAGAAGATTCTTAGCTCTGTTGCTCTGAATAATTTTTTAGTAACCTAAGTCCTTTCCCTCTTTCTGTGACTTCTTTGGGTTTATCCCTAATAGTGGTATTGCTGGTCAAAAGGAAGACACAGTTCAGTGACTTTATTTCCAATCTGCTTTCCAGAATAGCTAAACTTCACTATTCCATCAATATAGTATGTCTGTTCTCATATATTTTGCCCCTCCCCATTCTGTCATTTTCTTGTTTTGTCATCTTTAACAATTTGATGGGCATGAAGTGAAATCTCGTGGGGGGTTTTTTTTTAATTTGCATCTCTCTTTTAGTGATTTGGTGCACTTTTATATGACTTTTGATATTTTGGATTTATTCCTCTGAAAAATGCCTGTTCAGATTCTTGGAATAAATGCTTAACGAATGGTATATTTGGGAATAGTTTTGTTCTTAGAATTTTGCATCAATTCCCTATGTATTGTAGAAACCAGATCTTTTTCAGAGATCTTTGTTGCAAAGATCCCCTCACCCACCCAAGTTAATTGTTTCTCTTCTCATTTGAACCACACTGGTTTTGTACAAAATATTTTCAATTTTATATATCCCAAATTGTCCATTTTATCTCTATCCTGAGTTGGTTAAGAGTTCTTCCCCATAGTTGTAAAAGGCATCTCCTTCCTCTTTCATTTGACATATGTATGTATGTATATCTGTGTATGTTTCAAGTATACATTTGAAGCTTAATATAGTATATGATGTGGCATTGATCTAAGCCTAATTGCTTCCAGATTGCTTTCCAATTTCCCCAACAGATTTTGTCACATTACTCAAGTCTCAGTAGTTGATATTCTTTGGTTTATGGAACATAATATTACTATGTTCATTTGCTTCTAGACCTGTGTACTTAACTCTTTTCCATTGTATTTTATGCATTTCTTGATATAATCATGATTTTTGTTATATTCATTATCAGTGTAGTCTAGCATTATAATTTTCCTAATGTTAAAATAAATTCACTTCTGAAATAAATCTAACCTTTTCATAGTATATAATATTTCTAATATGCTTTGGTAGCCTCTTTGTAAACATTTTATTTAGTACTTTTGATTTGGGATTTATTAGAGATATTGGTCTATAGTTTTCTTTCTCTGAATGACCTCTCTATTCCTATTTTTGAAGAAGTTCATGTAAAATTAGAATTATTTTTGAGTGTTATATAAAATTCACTTGTAAATCCATCTAGTCCTGAAATTTTTTCCTTGAGATTTAACTTATGGCTATTCAATTTCCTTTTCTGAGATAAATTAATTATATTATCTATTATTTTTATAAGCTGAATATCTTTTACATTTAAAAATTATCCATTTCATTCATTATTATTTTAGATAATGAACATTATATAAATTGACATGTATTTTTTCTGCATTTGTTTTGAGTTCTTTTTAATATTTGAAATTGAAAATTTGCTTTTCCTCTCTTTTTGTTATAAAATTATTTGTAAACAACAATGAGAAACATGGGAAGACTAAGTTAAGCTTATATGGTAATAAGTAAGCAGAGGAAAACAATATCCACCATAGAGTCATATAGGTAAAACAAAGGTGAAAGACAGCCCATACTGATTAATTGGAATGACCCATTTGGATTTATTAGAATAGAATACAATAATTACTTCCCTTCTCTGGGTAAAGAGATAAGGGACTATATATGTTGACACAAGAGAAATTTAACAAAAAGGTAAACTGAAGCAAGTCCCTACAAGCAAGATACCATTTTATTCACAGGGCTGGTAACTTGAGAATAATGAGTCAATGGCTTGCCTCTATTTATGCCAACAGATCCCAAGCAAAAGAACAGCTTCCCTTTTATAGGTTCTGGAGAGCACAGAACAAAGAATACAGAACTGGGTAAGTGACATCATGGGGTTGACAGCAACCTGACTGAGACATGGATAACATGATTGGTTGGAAGTCTGGAAATGAGAGTCTACCAAAGACTCCCTCTTCTCCTCTACCCACTAAGATGTGTTGATTGTTTGAGTCCATTTTCAAGATTTCAAGATAGGCACCCAGACTTTTTGGACAGCAAACCAGATATCCTCAAAGAAGACTTAGTTGTGTAAAGCTACAAGACCTGACTCCCTTGTGTCCATTTGTCCCCCACGGACAGCAAATTTCCTTAATGCAAGAATAGAACAGTGATTCGCCAGAGAGCAAGATTTTTAATATTACCTTATTATGAAAACAGAAAAACAAGACAGTTTATAGGACCAAAAATTTACAGGACAAAATCAATTAACTGTATATAAGATTTAAAAAATGATACAATTTAATCTTCTCAATGTGGAACATTGCATAAAAATGTAGTTGGTCAGTTTTGCTTAATTCTTTTTTTTTGGTATATATGTGAAGGGGAAGCATGGGTTAAATTAAGAGAAATTAAAGGCTTCAAAAAAATCTTTTTTTTTAATTAAAGGAAATAACAGCTATGTTACCAAAAATAGTCACCACTATCACAATTCATGCAGAGATCAGACTAGAATGTAGCAACTTCACCCTGAGAGAACAAACTTTTGAGTCACCTACTGTAATGGAAGAGATGAAAGGAAGGAGGGAGAGAGGGTAAAAGAGGCTGAAGGGATTGGTTTTCTCCTCCATTACTTATGGGGAGAGGTAAGTCAGGTCCTGTGTCTTTGGAAAGGAATTCCACAGGAATGTTATTTGAGAGATAGAGGACAGGAGACAGGAGAGGGGTTTAATCAATGAAGAGACACTGTATCTCCCTCAGAGGAATTACAGCCCCTGAGGTCAGATCTGTCAATGTGAGACAAGATAACTCTTAGTAATTTCCACCTCCCCAAGGGGCCTCAACCCCCAGCCTGGGGGGGGGGGGGGGTTAGATATGACCAACTGCCAAGGAAAGAAATGATAGCTTCCTTGGTCAGAAATACTGAGTCTCGGGGGTTGGAATCAACCCCTTCCTTGTGAAACCCTTAATCTCCTTGCTTGATCCCTGAGACAAACCCAAATGTTTCAAAGGGATTTTCTTTAATTAATTAATTTATTTATTTTTAAATTTTATTTGGTTAATTTCAAACATTATTCCTTGGTTACATAAATCATATTTTATTCCTCCCTCTCCTCCCCCCACTCCTCCCATAGCTGACAAGCAATTCCATTGGGTATTACATGTGTTCAAAGGGATTTATTGAGATTATTTGGGTAGGCAATGGCAAAGTTATGAGAGGAAAAAAGGAAAGTGGGTGAATGGGAGCCCTAGAAGTTGCCCCTAGGAGACTGGCTTTTCAAAGTCTGGAGGCCAAAGGCTTTTGTGCCCTGACCCCTTGCCAACACTTTCTTTCTTTTTTTTTTTTTTAAACCCTTATGGGTCTGTCTTAGAATCAATACTGGGTATTGGTTACAAGGCAGAAGAGTGGTAAGGGTTAGGCAACATGACTTGCCCAGGGTCTGTGAATTTCAAAACTACTCAACCCTGTTCAAACCATTCTTTAGAGGATGGGATTTGGCTATTTCCTGATCAATAACAATAGAGATACTTGGAATGACAGAATCAGGTCTTGGAAACTACAATCTCCACCCTACTCAAGGTAACAGGATTTAGAAAGGGCTGCAGCAAAGCTCAAGATTTAATTATTTGAGAATATGACCTTCAACAGACATGTGCAAAGGGGACAGACCTCTGGGCAGTCCTGGGTGAAGCTAGAGCCACCATTGGCACAGGTGAGACACAGGAAGTGAGGTAGAGGACAGCTGAGGAGTCTGGGGACTTCCTGTGTGAAGGAGAGGTTGTTGGAGCCTGGTGCTTGGAGTGGAGGCCCTCAGACTGTTTCTCCATTTTGGTCACGTGAGTGATAGGGACTGATCTCTTTTCTTTGCCTTGGCTATCCAAGGCCTTGGGCCTTTGGCCCAGCCTAAGCAGAGTGGGGATTTAAACCCTATTCCCTTCTCTCCCCTTTCTCTCTCTCTCTCTCTCTCTCTCTCTCTCTCTCTCTCTCTCTCTCTCTCTCTCTCTCTCTCTCTCTCTCTCTCTCTCTCTCTTTCTCTCTCATACCTTTCTTCCTCCTGTTAGTAATTAATAAAAACTCCATAAAAGGTTGACTACTGACTTGAGTTTTCATTTAGGAATTACATAGCTGAATTCCTTGGCGACCTTAAATTAATATATATCAGTCTTTTAATGTGATTTCCATATCAGAGGTCACACATCTAGGAAGTGACTGAGATCAGATTTGAACCCAGGACCGCCCATCTCTGGGCCTGGCTCTCAATCCACTGAGCCACCCAGCTGCCTCCTTCCCCAACTGTTTCTTAAACTTATTCTTAAAGTTCACTAAAACTTCTGATATAGTTTAAAGAAACAAGGTAAGGGGAAAAGAGATCCAATGGGAAGGATCTAGTTGGCTCCAGTCAAAAGGAGTTCAAACTAAATCCTTTTTTTGAGGAGAGATGTGGCTGTTGTGGCAGTCTCAGTGGAGGTATCTTTTGGGGTCTCAGCTGGATGTGCTCTTGGCTCCCACTCCCAGAAAAATATCTTCCCTCTTCACTTCCCAGATTGGAAGTGCCTCCTCCTGTCTATTTGCTTCAAAGTTCCAGGCAGCTCGATTAAAACTCACAGCATTCTCTCCCCACCCCTTTCCCAACCCCCCTCCCTCCTTCTCTGGCTGGCATCTCTCTTCCTTACCTTACACTACCTGTCTCCCAAAATAGTCCATTATGACAACAAATGGCCTTTTCCTAATCTGCTTTGTACACATCATTGATATGGCTTTCCTAATTTCTCTCAAGAATACCATCATTTCAAGGTAACAGGTTCATGAATCTCTTGACTCCTCCCTCACATTACAATCAGTTACCAAATCATCTCATTACTATCTCAACATCTCTTACATGTTTTTTCCCCTTTACTTTTCTCAACTCCATCACCCTCGTTCAGACACTCATCACCTGAATTACTGCAAAATTTCTCCCCTCCCAAGTGATCCTCCACCCAGCTATCAGTCACTTTCCCAAAGTAGAGGTCTGATCATGATATTTCTCTCTTCAATAAACAACAACCATCTATTGCCTCTAAGATGAAATATCAGTTACATCATTTGACCTTTAAATTCCTTTATGACCTAGGCCCAACTTAACTTTTTCAACCTTATAAGTAACGTCCCTTCCTATACTGTAGTTTGTTCAAACAGGCCTTCTTTCTATTACTCAGAGATGGTAGGTACACCATCTCCAGACAATATGCCTTGGCACTAATCTGGTACCCATTCCTATCTCATCTCTACCTCTTATAATTTAATTTCTTTCAAAATTCAGCTCAAGTTACACACCTTCTGTATCAAGTTTTTCCTGGTCCTCAGAGATATGAGTATTTTCCGCATCTCAAAAAGATAAAACATATACTAAATCTGAGGCTATATTTATTGGCACCTATGCCATCTCTTACTTTAGAGGATGGAGGGGCAGCTATACTTTGCTCCTCTTTCTTAGAGTTCATAGTGTGTGAATTAATATTAGCAACTGTTGTTCTGGTGTTCTAGAACAAAAGGAGAATTGTGCTTTTATCTCTTCTCATAGTACAAAACCCCATGACTATTTTACATCTATAGAACCTCACAAAGTGAAAGAAACTGCGGCTTGGGTTAGTGAAAGAGTTCCTTCACTTTATTGTCTGGTATATAGATCTGTATTCTCATATGTAAGATTTCTCTTGGTTCTGTTTTTGCTATCAATTTGAAGATAATGGGTTTATTTGCTAATTGCTAGAAGTTAGCTTAAACGTGAAAACCAAATCCTCTAGAATAATAATATTTAAGGGAGTATTTAGATGCAATTCTAGTTCAGTATAACCTCCATTTGAGGTTAGTAGAGTATCCACATTCCTGA
Organism: Monodelphis domestica; assembly: GCF_027887165.1. Lineage (NCBI taxonomy): Eukaryota > Metazoa > Chordata > Mammalia > Didelphimorphia > Didelphidae > Monodelphis > Monodelphis domestica. Next base: position 255,434,638 of record NC_077228.1, read on the forward strand.
TCCCCACTTCCTGCTTCCCCTCCTAACAGGAATAGAAGTCTCCTTTGGTGGGAGAAGAAGAGGTCAGAGATGTGTATGCTGCCTCCTTTTGAATCATATGCTGAAGAGTGTGTGGAACTTATCACCTCAATGGGAAAGGGGCCCCAGGAGATTGGAATGTTGAGGAGGAGAAGATTCTGGCTGGTAGAGCAGCAAGGCTCTCTCAGTCTTGAGAAGCCAAAGAGAGAAGGTGGAAAAAAGATTTTCTCCTGAGAGTTACCCACTTTTCCTGCTGGTGATTGGAAATCTTTTTTTTTTAACCCTTACCTTCCATCTTGGAATCAATACTGTGTATTGGCTGCAAAGCAGAAGAGTGGTAAGGACTAGGCAATGGGGGTCAAGTGACTTGTCCAGGGTCACACAGCTGGGAAGTGTCTGAGGCCAGATTTGAACCAAGGACCTCCCATCTCCAGGCCTGGCTCTCAGCCCACTGAGCTACCCAGCTGCCCCTGGAAATCTTTCCCCCCAACATTTCCCAATTGAAAAGACTATTGAAGAGGAAACTCGAGAAAGACATTTTAAATCTCAAATCTCTGTCCGACTTTACTTCAGCTCCTGTTGCCCTGAGTCTGAACTGTGGCCAAGGGGCCAAACCCAGCGTAAGTCAACCTGAATTTCTCTCAGGGAGCTCAGGTGACCAAGGCCTGAGTTCCCCCCCCCACCAACTCGAAGAGGGAGGGAAAAGAATTTTAGAGAAAGGGACCCCCTTTTCCCCACTTTCCTCTCCCCTTCATTCCCTGCTAGTTATTCTTTTTATTACCCTGATTGAGTTGATATTAAAATAGTTATCTTTCCCCAAGCTGTGTGTAAGTGAACAGATCAAGGGGAGACCCTTTGGTCTCGAGTAGTGGAGGGGGAATAAGAGAAACAAGAACTAATCTGGGAAAGCAATTTTAGCTTGAGGGAGGCCAGAGCAGGGAATTGCCTAGCCACATTTCGGAGCTCGCCCGTTCCCCCCATCTTGGAACCTCCCCGGACAGGAGGGCCTAAGGCACTGCCTTGGACCTGACCTTCAGGTGAGCTGAGTGTGGTGTGACAGCGTGTACGAATGGTAACAATGTGTATGGGGGAGACGAGGACCCCTGATGAGCATCAGGCTTAGTGGAGCATTTGCTCTTGCGGTTTATACAAGATCTCCTATGCCAAGCTCCAGGGCCCGCCTTTTTCTAAGGCGAGGGGCTTTTTAGCCCCTTGGCATTGGTCCAACCCTCCACCTGTTTCTGAGTGCAGACTCTGGACTACCGCATTTCTTCATCCCTTGCGAAAGGGCCAGTCGACTCCCAGAGAAAGTGTTTGTGATCAGGGGTAGGGAAGGAATACGGTCCAGGGCATGTCCCGAATTTGGAACTCTCAGGGGTTAGAGGCCCCTGAGTACGAAGTTCACGTCTTCGTCTGGCTGTCAGGGCCCTGAGCACAAGATTTCGTGTCTCCATCAGGTACCCTGGCACTTGTGGGGATTCCAGTTCCCCAAGTACAGAGTTCGAGTTTCTATCTAGTTTGGGAAAGGGGGTTTGAGTCCCCTTTTTGGGAAGATATTGCACCCCTAAGAGAGACTGGGGGATGCCCCACGATCTCTAGGTGATTTTAGAGATCTAAATAAGCTCCTAGGATTGGGGCAGTTTACATGTCCATGTCTCTGTTGTTTGTCTTCTGGCTTTTGCTGCTTGTCTCGTGTGTCTTTCTGTATTTGGACACAGGTATGTGGATGTGTGGGAGAGGGTGTCCTATAGGGTTCTTTGAGTCTTTGTTGTGGCTAGATTAAAAGGAAAAGGGGGGGGGGGAGTTTTAGACACACTGAGGGTTTATTTTGGCCACAAGGAGGGATTGGGTGGCCCCTGAGGAGCAGTCACTGCAACCAGCCTCTGGCAGATAGCCACTGGTATCAGGTTTCTTCACTGATTAAAACCAAGCTGCTTTGAGCAGTTCTTAACCCTTTCCTTGCAACTTCTTGGTCTCAACAATAGAAAATCAGCCTGCTTGTCAAACAGTTTGCTTACGATTTACGATCCTTACAAGTTTCATATCCACCCTGGCAAACATGCCAAGAAATGAGATCTTAAGATAAGCTCCTAGGATTGGGGCAGTTTACATGTCCATGTCTCTGTTGTTTGTCTTCTGGCTTTTGCTGCTTGTCTCATGAGTCTTTCTGTATTTGGACACAGGTGTGTGGATGTGTGGGAGAGGGTGTCCTATAGGGTTCTTTGAGTCTTTGTTGTGGCTGGATTAAACGGAAAAAAGGGGGGGGGATTGGGATGCAGGGTCACAAAGGAGAATTGATTTTGTAGTAGCTGTTCCCCTGCTCCCTCTGCCTGCTTTCCAACTGGGCAGGCTGTGATGAAGTAAAACTGTGCTTGCTCCTGCAGCAGGCTTCAGGGCAGGAGAGAGAGTGCAATTACCTCTTCAATGATTTTTCCCTCCTTCTCCCTTTGGATGGGCCCCCAAAGGAGTGGAAGAGAGAAAATTCTGAGCAGAAAAGGGAGATTCTTACTCCACAGTTAAAAACTTTCACTTAAAATTAATTCTCAACTTGGATGAACTGCTAATGATTTTGATATGGTAAATGTAATGTATTGTAGTTACTGTTTGTCAAATGTGAAATGTTGCCAGATTTTTATTGAACAACAAAACTCCTGATTAGAAGTTTGTTTTGTTAAACCTTGCAATGCATAATGGTTTCAGTGAATTTGAGAATTGTGTAAATGTGATTGATAGCAAGCCTGATGCAGAGAGGAATGTTTATTCTGTATGGACAGAAATTGTACTGGCTACGTTATAGATGTAAAAGTCATTCAGAAAAAGTTATGTTGTTGAAAAGAACTTATTCTAGAATTTGAACTTGGGAATCCTTCAAATCACATTTATTTTAATGTATGTGCTGTCAGAAATAGCAGCAAGAAATTATGTGACACACAAGAAGTTGTTTTTTTTAATGGTTATTCTGTGCATGGGATTAATGAAATAAGTGCTAAAAATTGATATTTTACAAAAGAGGAAATTTTTAAATGATGTTGTCTTTCATCAAGGTTATATAAATTGTTTTTAAATGTGCAAAATGCAAAATGTATAGGAAGGAATCTGTAATCTAGAAATGAACATGTATGTGTTCAGATGCCAAATCCTGGAAATTAGTAATGCTGAATGAATGCTAAATAGGTATGCATTATATTATGAAGAGAATTAAGTTTTCCACCTAAATAGGTTAAGGGTATATGATATACAACCTATATGCCCTTAACAAGACAAATTCAACCAGCCCTGTAATCCAGAGGGCTTGTCATGAGGATTAAATACAGTCTAGCTTCAGATATATCAGAGAGGTCAGGCTGGGATGCCAAGTAACATGTAGCTAAGTAGGGAAAGGTGATTAAGTACATGTTAAAAGAAATAACTTCATATCTTATAACCTAACTATATAAGTTAATAATTGGATTTTGGGGTGTCTGGATTCATTTTATGAAGTGCTCCATTTCAATGAGAGTAATGAATAGAGATACTAGTTGATATTATGATACAACAAATTATAAATTGGAATTTAATCAAGTATGTAGCAATATTTTGAGCTAAAAGAAAACTAAAATGGAGGATCTAAATGCTTTGTACTTCAGTTTGGTTACACACTGAAAGATTGCTAAAGAACTTAATCAAAGTTATTTGGAAGTTGTGAAGTTCAAACTAAAATTCACTGAGAGTAAATTATTATGAAAGAGGCACTGGTTGAAGACAGATGGGCCAGGGTTGCTAAGTAATAAGATCTAAGTCAAGGCCAGCAGCCTTGGGATAAACTTGCTCAGAAGCTATTAACCTCTTCCTTGCACCCAGGAAGGAGAAAGAAGTGCTTATAAAATTATGAACTGAAATAGGGACCTCAAAGAGTTAACAACCACTGTGTGATAGAACTTAAAGATGAGTATATTTTAATTGTAGAAACGGAGGTGCTCAAGCAAGCCAGCCCTGTCTGACCAAAAAGCTTGTTTGCAGCTATGGAATCTCACTACAAACATTCCAGGTCCAGCATGATAAAATGAGTTGAGTAATATGAGTTCTGGGGATTGTTAGTTGATATTTTGATTACATTTTGATCTGTATAAGGATATATGTGGCAAACAACAGCCAAAGAATGGGTAGGGTGTTAAAAATGGCATATATGTGACAATGCTTGCTCAGAAATTTATGATTGTTATGTGAATGCCTGCTAAAATGTGTTTAAGTATTGTTTAGTATTGTAAACAAAACCTCATTGTAAACCTGACTCTACCATATATTTTGTTACCTCAGTTTACCAATTTGTACTATGAACTGAAATTTATAATGGTTGAGCTCTATGCTAAAGATTGTTCAATGATGTAATCTTTTAAATCAGAATTCTTTTGGGTTACCAATTAGCAATTGAAGTGATACCAGGGGGATAGTTGTTTGACTTATGATGGTAAAAGCATGTTAGAGAAAATGGGGAGGTATGTTGGGTGCGAATTCGGGAGAAAAAGGGACTTTGATCTAAAGTCCATAAAACTTTAGTATGTGGATTTGTAAAGGAAAAATGGAAGGTGTGTTCTGCTTTTTAAGCAGAGAGTTTTGAAGGAACAGAAAAGGAGAGAGAAGGTGAAAGAGAACAGATGAATGTTCTGCTCTCATAATTGGATCTTTTAACTTAGGGATAATATATAAAGCAATGTATGTGGGAAAATCACACATGATTCTTTAATTTCTCTGGACAGTTACCCTGAAATGATTCCTGCATGACCTTGTCTTAGTCTTTCAGATGGCCTAGGTCCAGGAGATGATACAGCCCTGATTTATGGGGAACTACTTAATTCAGCACCCGTGGTCTTTTATTTCAGGTTTTGTAACTACACCGTGATGTGTAAATACATGAAAATAATTGAGTGATCAGCCTTGTAGGGATATTAAAGGCTTGTTTGGGGGTATGGAGATTTGTTTCTGGACTGCTGATAAGCAGAATTTCTCTCAGCTGAAATGGGGGAAAACTTGTCTTTTAAGGAAAAAGAAGGCTTCTGGGACCCAGTGGCAAGTGCTCTAAGGAGAGAAAAAGTCCTAGGATGGTTATAGAGAAGGCAGCCCAAGGTTCACTTTGGACTGAATTTTCCTGACCATCCTCGAGTGAAACAACAATGGCAGTGACAGCCTTGCTTGGGGTGACTTTTGTGACTTGGAGATATTTTCCCTTTCTGGGCCTTCTTCCTTCGTGACAATTCCCATGATCAGCACATAATGCAAATTGTGATATTAAAGTTTCCATTTCCTCATTGGGAATTCTTAAATTGTTAGGATAATGCTTTAAGAAATAGGTGGAGTTTATTCCTAGATGACTTGTATTTGTAGCTTTAATTTACCATAGTTGAAGTTTGGTTCTTGAGCTTGGAAATATAGCTTACAGCTTTCTTGATTTCCCCAGCCTCTGGGGTAAGGAAATACATCTGTAAGATATTGTTACTCCAGTGTTTATAGATGTTATAGTTAATGTGTACTTTGCAATGGGATATTCTTTAACAAATATCACATACCAACTCTGCAAACAACTCAGGAAGGGATCTGTTCCTATCAGAAGATGATTTCTGAAGATGAAGTCTGTTGGTTAAGATACCCAAATGCAAATGTATGATGTTCATTGCTATTGTATTAATGTCCTGTTCCTATCTGCTATTTGCCCCAGTACACTTCTCTCTTAGGGGCTGACTTCCCCTTGTGACCGGTCTGCCAATGGGGGAAGCAGTGGCTAGACACCCTTCAGATCTCCAGGCAGTTCTCCACCGACCTGGGACCCTGGAATTCACTGAGGACACGCCCCTAAAGACACTGTGTCTCCCTCCCCCTCTTATTCCCCACCCTCTCTCTCTTAAACATAAGCAGGGACAGCTATACACCCATTCTCAGCACTGAATACGCTACAGAAGATTTGAACTTTGCCCTTTTTCCCTTAGATACTTGGAGAGATGAGGGGATAGGATGGCAGGGGGCACTGAACCAGGTGGGGCCTGAGATTCTGGCCCTCCTGGAGGCTGTGTGGTTCCCCTATGGATGGCTGGGCCTGCTAGATGGCAGGACTCACCAGAAGCAGTGGGGAGACAACTAGCAAAAGGAATAAATGATCCACTCGCTTCCATTACTTCACTTTTCCCCTACCTCTTGGTTTCCCCCTTCCCTGTCTGGCTCTTCTCTATTCTCCAGGGCAGAACTCCCCCTACAGCTCCCCTACCTAACAACCTCCACCCCGCAAGCCCAACACTTCCGACCACCCCCAGATCCCACAATCCCGATAGCCCTGTTGCACACAACCCCTATCTTCCCTTGCTGCAAGCCTCCTTTTTCAGCCCTCAACCATTCCTCACCTAACCTCACTGAGCATTGCTGGCTTTGCCTAGTCACATCCCCTGCATTTTCAACCTCCTTGTTCAGTTCATGAAAGACCGATTGGGTGCCATCCAGATGTTGGCTCTCCAACAACAGTACCGACCCCTAGCGAGCCCCGGGCTGAGAGCCACGAGCTGCCTCAGTGGGCAGGTTTTCCCTCTTCCCCCTAAGAAAAAAAGAAGTCGGAAATAAGGGAGGCCAGAGCAGGGAATTGCCTAGCCTTGGAAGTTTAAACCGGTTGGATGCCATTCAAGTATTGGCCCTTCGACAACAGTACTAGTTCCTAGCCATTATAGAGCCCCGGACTGAGAACTGTGAACAGGCAGGCACCCCCTCTTCCCCCTAAGAGAAAAAGAAGTTGGAAATGAGGGAAATCTGAGTTGGAAATTGCCCAAGCCTTGAAAAATTCAGCCAGGAGACTAGAAGGACGGGAGGGGTACTATTCATGCTGAAAAGTATTTAAGACTGAATTTTCAGGAGGGAACTCGGAACTCTTTTGGCTGAGTTCCCACTAATGCACATTAGTTCAATAAATGGCCCTTTCTTTGCCTGATTGCATTATCCACAGGTCTTCCTTGGTGGTGGGTGAAATCTGGGACCTTAACAAGCTAAGGAGAGAAAGCAGAAGAGGGAAAATCTTCAAACTTCCTCTTCTCTCTCTGAGTCAACCCTAAACATCAGCTGTCTCCTCTGAACCTTATTTTGAGAAGGGAGGTTCTCTCTTTCCCCTCGATATACTGAAAGTCTTAACCCCTCTAGTACCAATAAACAATCTCTCGAATACTGTATGCTGCCTCCCTTTGAATCATATGTTGATACTCCCGTTCTACATGAGAAACTTGAATGAATCCATTTCCCCATGCTACAGAGGAGAGACAGCCTTTGAAAGACACAAAAGACCATCACAAATAACTCTTTATCAAAGTAAGGAGTAAACAGACATTTGAGTTATAAAGATTAGGGTAAGCAAAAGAACACCAGAATAAATGACTCTTTCTCTTGCTGTTCCTCAGCTCTCCAGCTCCTGCTTGGGTTCAGTGCAGATGATTCTCCTTCTGTAAGCCCCAACTGCTTTGGGGACACCACAGTTGCCACATTAGAGACCCCTAGGATCTGCTTACCTTTTGAAACTCACAAGGTCACTTGGATACTTCTAATTCAAGATACTCATTCACCCTAATATCAAAAAAGCAAACAAAGAGACAGAGATAACTATTTGCTTATGGCTGTTACAGCTGTCAGGGAATAGTCTCTCTGTGACCTAACTCTTGGGAAACTTCTCAGACCAGACCTGCCTCACTTGTTGCTCGACAGGGGAAAAAAAGACAATGGTAGGACAGGTCATTTAAAAAAATCTTTTGATCTATTAAATTTCAGATCAGACCAAATTTTATCTGGTGGACCCAGCTTTCAAACCTAGTATACAAAGTAGTTGGAGTCTTGATCGACATGGAAGTTTCTGAATCCTCTGGGGCTTTCTCCCCCTTTGTCACAGGGATTAGTTTTTGTTTCTGAGTTACTTGAAAATTGTAAAAGAAAAAGGAATATTGTAATATTTTTCACAAACTCTGAAACAGGAACACATGAAAGGCTAAATTAGTTCTTTAATCTAAGGTAGGGCTAAGTCATTAATTTTTTTTTTTTTTGTATCGTGAAACCCTTTAATAGCTTGGTGAAGGATATGGACCCCTTTTTGGAGTAATATTTTTTTTAACCCTTACCTTCCTTCTTGGAGTCAATACTGTGTATTGGCTCGAAGGCAGAAGAGTGGTAAGTGGCAATGGGAGTTAAGTAACTTGCCCAGGGTCACACAGCTGGGAAGTGTCTGAAGCCAGATTTGAACCTAGGACCTCCCATCTCCAGGCCTGGTTCTCAATCCACTGAGCCACCCAGCTGCCCCCAGAGTAATATTTTTAAATGCGTAAAATAAAACACATAAAATTACAAAGGAAACTAAATGGTAGTAAAAATAAAGATAATAGCTAGCATTGATATAATGCTTTAAGAATTGCAAATATATGCATTTAACTTATTTGATATAATTTGATTAGATGTAATTTTTTCCCACTCAAGTTCATGGATTCCCTGTGTTCTATCCAAGACCTCCTCCTTCTCATGTTAAGAACCCTTCGGTTCTAGGGCTTGAATTTAGGGGTATCATTTTTCATCTTTCAAACTGATAATAGTTTTATTGGGTTTTTTTCTCTCACAAGGTAAGATAACTTCACGTTCATTACATAAAGGCTAGTCAAATTGGCTAGCTACATTTCTCCCTGATGAATGGTTTCTGTTATTGGTCTTGCCAAACCCTGTAGTCGAGGCATTGCCATAAGGGTTAAAGCCCTCCTCTTCTCCCTGCTTGGGCTGCATAGTCAAGGTCGTGGGTTGAACTGTGTACAACCTGCCCAGCTGCATGCTCAAGATTGGAATAGTCAGCAGAGGGAGGATTGATAAGGTTTGTGAGTGGGAAACTGCAAGGTTGGAATAGTCAGCAGAGGGAGGATTGATAAGGTTTGTGAGAAATTGTGAGAGACTGTGGGAAACTTGTTTCTCTGCCCTTGTTTGGAATCCTCTCGATTCTTCCTTGTGCCTGGCAGGTAATGTTATGAATTCCTATGAATCTGCCCAATTATTGGTTCCTGCTGTTGCTGGGCGGTAACATCATATCTTCCTGTGTGCCTTAACCTATATATGCTTTGTGTGAACCCAATAAAGCTATGTCGCTATGCATTTCATATAGCGTCCATTCGTTACTCTTCATTTCGTTACCCCAAGTAAGGTCACACAGGGCTGGCCGACCCTGGCACTGAGCCTTACAAAACCTAAAAAACTTTTGTGCTTTTTTTAATCTACATAATCCACTAGGAAATGTCTGGAAAGCAGCACAGTGTTATCAGTAGTTCTAAAATGATTGTAGTGAACAATATAAATGAAAGAACAATAAAAAGGATACTGAACACTTAGTCATTTTAATCACCTTGAAGCCTGTTCCTGGAGAAAAGTTGAAAAAATACACCCCTCACCCCTCTTTACTGTAAAAAATAGACTCGAATACAGGACTACAATCCCCACGAGCCTTTGCTCCACTTCCCCAGAATGCCTTGTAATCTCACCTGGGCCGAGATCGAGAAAGTATTTAAGCTGATTCAAAGGCTTTTGTCGCTCTCTTGGCTCTTTTTGGACTTCTGTTTTGGAGCAGGTGGTCTCTTGAGTGATGTGAGGTTATTTTGTCTAGGCCTCTGGCCTAGGCACATGTTTCTTACTTGTATATTCTTTAATCTTTAACCTTTAATAAACCTCTAAAAAAATATAATACTCCTTACAGAGAGAAACTAATTTCTACCTGCCTCAGTCTCCCCATCTCCCCTAAATTTTAATCTTTACAGTTGGCGTAACCACTTCGGGAGAAAAAAAACTCTCAATCTTCTGATTTAATCTTTAATATCTAGTACCTAGAAATATATATATATTTTTTTGAGCCATATCTCTCTGGCCAAGGTTTTCTACCCTCACAAAGCTGCTACAGACTCCAGACCTGCTGCCCACCCCACCTGGCTCGGCCCTGCCGCTTCCTGCCTGCAGCCTGCAGCCCTGATCGTCCTTACCTGATACCTGGTCCTGGCCTTGCCCACCCCCGCAGCTGCTCCTGCTCCTGGCCTCTCACCGGCCCGCTGCCTGCCTATTTCTGCTCCCCAGACCCACAAGCACGACCCCAGTTGGCTCATCACCCAGATCCTTGGAGCAGATCGCTCAGGACTCATTGCGACCAGCTGGTAACAGTATTGGCCACCTGGGTGGAGGGGAGAGAAGAGAGGGAAAGGAGAACAGGCAATTTTCCCTTAGGCTAAGCCTCCACGTGGATGGGGGTATTGGCCACAGGTGTATCAGAGAGGGGAAAGAGAGAAAAGACTAGAGAGAAGAAACAGATCTTTTCAAACAGAAACCTAAAAAGCAATGGGTTTAAAAGAATTTTTGACTCTTCTGGCAATTTCATTGATTTTACCTGCCTGTCAGGGAGCAGACTCAGCCCAAAGATTCAACTTTAACTTTGGGGAGGAAAATGGGTAGCCCAGCAAACTGGAAGCCAGGCCCAGAGACGGGAGGTCTCTAGTTAAAATCTGGCCTCCGATGCTTCCCAGCTATGGGGCCCTGGACAGATACCTTGAACCCCATAGCCTAACCTTTACTACTCTACCTTTGGACAATAGACATTTAAATGGATAATTAAAAACAAACAAACAAACAAAAAAAAAAACCTAAGGAACTTTGAAGAGACTAAAGGCTATATTCTAAGGCATTTCAGACTCCAATGGTTTATAAAAAAATCTCTGTATTCTATTGCATTGTTTTGTTTAAGATATAACTTTGTGATTTTAAGTTCTTATATTGCTGGATTGAATATTATTCTGTGAACTGAAGGTTGATTGAATTTATTTTGAATGTACTGAGTTTTAAAATTCTGTTGTTTTTCCCCTATAACTGTTGAACAAATATTATTGTGAATAAGCCCATATATGAAAAAACAGCTTTTTTTCTGTTTTGCTGAGGATAGATAGACTTCAGAACTGGTTATAATTGTATTAACAACCTTTGGAATTTTAATGTGCTAAATACCTCAAATGATTTGATTTTAAGGGTTTTTTAAATATGATTTTTGGAATTTTTTTTTTAACAATCTGGTTATTTTTGCCTGCCCCTACCACGAGGTAAGGCCCATTAGCTGAAGTGAAATACATTTTATAACCCCCAACCTTCCCACATGAGAATGGAAGTTGGGCAGTTAATCTCAGGGCATTTGTATCCCTATAAGCCTCCGAAAAAGGAGCACCCCTTTATTTATGCTCTTCAGCTCACTACTTTACTTGCACCAGAATGATATATAGATTTCTTGATTATGTTCTAAACCCAAGATGAGTTTTACTTTGTTTAAAAATATGTTTAAATACCAAGGTTGAAAGATTGTTATGTTTGTAAAAATTGTGACAAATGTCCATCAATTCATAGGTTTTAAAAATGTCATACAGCAACTTATGTGAAATATGAAAGTGTGTTTGTTTGCTATTGTAATTAATTGGGCTATTGAGAATTTTGGGGATTTTGATATCTACATATTTGTACTACTGTATTTTTAAAGATGAAAAAATTGTTAACCTTGTTCAATTCATTTGCCTTCTACTCACAGTGATCATGGCCAGATACAAAGAGGAAATGGATCTCATTTTTTGGTGAGAAAGCCTTGCATTTTATATTTTCTTAGCTGACACAGAGTATCAATGATTGTAAGCTATATTTTTGAATTTTTTAAAGCTCTTTTATTATTATATTTTTCTTGCATGTGCAATATACTTTTTCAGGTTTTTTTATTATTTTTTCTCTCCTTTTTATATTTGAAGCACATGTCACTAGTATTAAGATTTTCTTTAACCTTTTGATTTTTAAGTTTAAGATACATTTGCTAATATATGCCCTAAATGGCTTGTGACTATAAAAATGATGCCACTAATTATTTAAATAAATTATGGGACTTTTCTTAATGATTCTGTCTGATTCCAGGACAAGAGATACACACAAGAGCCATTTCATAGGGCCAAAGAAAGGCCAATCTAGGATGGATTGATGCACTTCTAGGCCAATACAAAGGTCTTGAACCTAGTGTGAAGACTCGATGTTACTATGTTTAACATGTGTTAAGACATAGGCTTTCCTTGTATCCACACTCACCCTGAAGATACTCACAGACGGGTATCCCTGAAACCTTGGCTCCTATAATCTGGTCCCCTTTTCTGCCTCTCATAGTGTTGTACCTTTCTGTAGTCCTGGCACTGACTGGGTAAATGCATCATTACTTAGATCATTTTGATTGGGCCCTGATTGAAGGACCTGTTATAGATTTATTTTTCTTCTACTTGGAATTTTTACACATAAGACTTTGATAGTCTATATTTTCATCCAGGTAAAGGAACAAGAGATTTGGATTTTTGTATATACATCTTGGATGTGGTGGTCAGTTTGCAGATACGCTTTTATTTCTTTTTTTTAAATCCTTTGTTACAAGAGATGGCTTCCAGATAAGTGAGAGGTATGTATTTGAAAGGTGATGTAAAACAAAGGATATCAATTTTTAATGAAAGAAAAAAAGAAAACATTATTAACTGAAAAGAATAATGATATTGATGACAAGGAGAATGAAGATGACAATGATGATAATGACCATATAACTGTAAAGGTAAAATCCCCTGACAGGACAAAATATCTGCTTCTGAATTGATAGTGGGCAGTTACCACCTTCATTTATTTTATGCTTCATTTCCAGGCCACTAAGCATTTGCATTTAAAGGGAGCTTTGGACAAAATAAAGCATGTGTTTTCTCATTCTATTCTGCCTTTATACTTAGTACAGTGGTAAACCCCACTATTTAAAGCCAGGGTTTTTTGGCCTTTTTTCTTAGGACAATATTACATTTTCCCCTCTCTATTCAGGGAAAGGACAAAATTTATTTTCTTGCTTTTAAATTTTGGAATAGAGTGCTGGTTATCAAAATATGTTTTTGAATGAGCGTATTTTTTATGAGGTCTTTGGTTAGAGTATTGAGTGTCTCCTGGAGTCCTTAAAGAGCAGGAGAAGCTATTTCAGAGGCTATTCCCGCTGCGGTTGCTCCCCACTTCCTCTCTTTCTTCCTCCCCACTCCCTCCAATTACTATAAAAAATAAAAAGCTTTAACTTCTAGTTAAATTCTAATTGATAAAATTTTTAATTATTCTAATTAACAAGGATTTCTCCTTCCCATCTCCTCCCATTACTCTTCTCTTCTTCCCTCCCCCGCTCCCAATCTCTACTCCTCTTCCTCGCCCTTCCCTCCATCCACCATATCCATCTCAAACCAGAGGTGGTCGAGACACTTTCATCTGGCCATTTTCCAGAATTCCTCCAAGTTTTCCTGCCTTCTAGGAGTTTGAATCCCCAGTGGAGGGACAGTCATGTGACTGACTTTGGGGATCATCAGAATCCCCCCTGCAGCATGGGAAACATTGCAGGGGGTGGGGCTCTTGGCCAAGTCATTAGACTCCTCGGGGTCCCAGCCAGGAACCTTATGTCCTTTTCCAAGACAAATGACCTTTTGGCTCATCATCTGGAGGTAAAATCAATAGAACTTGGCAACAGACTGAATATTGATGAGCAGAGGGGGAGTGAAGAGTTTGGAGGCTGGGTGACAGGGAAGGAAATGATTCTCTTAATAGTAAGAGGGAAGATAGAGAAGAGAATTTCAGGAAAGGTGATAATCAGTTTTGTTTTGGACAGGCTGAATATAAGCTGTCTAAGGGGCATACAGTTCAAGATGTTCAATATACCATGGGTAATATGAAATTTTAAATGGGGAGATACATTAGGGATAAGTAGATAATGATCATCTCCACCAAGATGACAATGGAATCCATAGAATTTATCTGATCATAATCTTTTAGCATTACATTTTTCCCTATGCCTAACCATCCTTAACTGTTCTTTATCCTCACTTTATCCTCACCTCCATTCCTTAGTATTTTCCTAGGCTATTATCGCTACATTGGCTATGCTCTCCTTCCTTTCTTATCTTGACCCTTTGGTGAATTAGTTCAATGCTACTTTGCCCCCCTTGTCCTATCACTGATCACATCTTATTGAACCCCAACCTTGACCACCTTTTGTGCTTCTATTGACATCCTGCTGAACACAGCTGTAGAAAACCACAGTAGAATGCACTACCAGTTAATGTTACAGAATCTCACTTGTGAGCCCTCACATGCAAGACAATCCTTTTACATTCCACTAACCAATTCACTACCCCATTCACCATGGTAACTATTTAAAATCTTTTTGATCCCTCTTTAAGTCTCTCATGATACTTCATCATGACACTCATGACATCCATAGCTAGGGACCTCATTTCATATTTCCAAAAAAAAATCTGAGGCCATTCTGAGAGCTCCCTCTTCTCTCATCTAAATCCTACATCATTCACACATCCTCCCCCACACTTCATCCTTAGCGTATAGGAGGTGGCCCTTCTTGCCAAGAAAAACCCCTCATATACACTTTCTGCTTCTCTGCTTGCCAATAAAAATGTACATATTTCCATTCTTAAAATATCTGCCTCTACTAACCTAGATAGCTATCTTTCCTCCTCCCTTTTTCTGGATAAACTTGAAAAAGTTAATCTATACTTGTGCCTTGATTTTCTCACCTCTTGCTCTTCCAAACCCTCTGCAAACCACATTATTCAATTGAAAGAGTCATATACAAAGTGATCAAAATGTCCAATTTCTAAATCTAATGGACTTTTTTGTCTTCATCTTTATCTCTCAGGAGCCTTTGACCTCATTAATCACCATTTCCTGAATGCTCTCCCATGATAATGGTCTCTTCTGGTTCTCCTATGTGCCTGACTATTCTTGGATCTCCTTTGCAAAATCTTCATCTAGGTCATGCCCACTAACTTTGGGGGACCCAAGGAGCCCTTATTCTTTTTCTTTTATATTATCTTACTTGACAATCTCATCATCTACTAGGAACTCAGTTATCATTTCAATCCTTTTTTTCCAATAACACAGCCATTGCTGTTGTTCAGGCAAATTCTCATCACCTCTTTCATGGATTATTCCAAAAGCCTGCTGGCTGGTCTCTCTTTCAATCCTTGAAGTGCAGGTCTAACCTTGTTACCCTCTCCCCTCATTCAACCAATTCCATTGGCTCTATTATATCCAGGATCAGATATGAAACCCTGTTTGACATTTAAAGCCTTTCATACCTCATCTTACCACTTTTCCAATCTTCTTTATTTTATTCCTCTCCACAAACTATATAATTCAACTTGCTTTTACTCATACATGACCTTCCATCTACCTTATCCATTCCTTT
The DNA here is from genome assembly GCF_027887165.1 of Monodelphis domestica. NCBI lineage: Eukaryota > Metazoa > Chordata > Mammalia > Didelphimorphia > Didelphidae > Monodelphis > Monodelphis domestica. Next base: position 255,449,942 of record NC_077228.1, read on the forward strand.
GCACTGGCCATGCCCCAACACCTAGAATGTTCTTCCTTCTCATTTCTACTTCCTAGGTTATCTAACTTCCTTTAGGACTCAACTCAAATGCTACCTCCTCCAGAAGACCTCTCCTATACAATCCAAACCCTAGATGTAATAAATAATAGTGATGCCAAAAAATAAAATAAAAACATTTCAGAGGAGCCATTTGTAACATTAAAAAATGAACAGAAGCAAAGAGAAGGAAATTCAGAAGAAAGCATTAACAAGAGGGACAACTTTGAAAGTATTGAAATAGAGATTCATAGTTTCATATGAAATCCTGTATGTGTGTGTGTGTGTGTGAATGTTCTTCTGTGTGAATGGAAATGTGCTCTTTTGGTACAGAATTTTTTTTTAATCTAAAAAAATTCTTACAGATGCCTCGCAAAAGAGAATGAAACAATCACAGCCCCCCTAAATTGATAAATTGATTAAAAATAATTTCAAAAAGAAGAATTAAAAGTTAAATTAAAGCTCTTTAAGAATCAAAAGAATTTTTTAAATTTTTTAAAAGAATCAAAAGAGAGAATCAATTAGATGGTAGAGATTTTTTTTTTAACAAAACAGTAGGTACTCTGAAAAAGAGATGGAACTAAAAAATGCAGAAGATACAAAATGAAATATTTGAGTGAGGTCAAATGATGGAAAAACTAAACAAATTAGTTCTTGGTTGTTAATAAACCAAGACAATTAACTCTAATGACAAAGCTCAGCAAGACAATCTGAAGCTCATTGGGCTCCAAGAAAAATATAAGTAAATAAAAAGTTTTACTCATGTTTCAGGAAATCATGCAAGAAAATAGCCTAGACGTATTGGAAGTAGAAAGGACAATACAAATTGATAGAATTCACAAGACAGTCACAGAACCCCAAGTTTAACTTACCCAGAAATCTAATCAAGATCTTGAGCTTCAAGGTAAAAACACCACCAGCAGCAACACAAAAACTTGCGAGCAGTAAGGAGACACCTCATTTATCAAGGGATATGAGTTCAAATCACCAAGACTAAAAATTAACAATGAGAAATGAAAAAAAAATAGCTAGTATATTATATACTAAGGTGATGGAATCAAGATCTAGATGTCTATATAGCTATATATCCGTATATCTATTTCCTTATGCATCCACATAGCTACATAGATATGTAATATATATTATGGAACACAGATAAAGCTAATATCTACAATATATAATGTTACATTATTGTGATAATATATAACACAAATATACACAATATACAATATATATAAACAAATAGATAGACCAATGTACACATATATAAATTTCTTGGACATGGCCAATATGGGGATTTATTTCACTTTACTATTCATATTTATTACAAGGATTTTGTTATTTTTTAATAGAAGTACAAATAGGATGAAGAAGAAATAATTTTTTCTTAATAAAAAATGAACTTTATAACAAACAAATACAGCATACCAAAAATCTAAATAAAATAGCTTACTCTCAGAATAACATTCTGCAAAAAAAAAGGTTGAATTTTCAACAAAATATATAATATCCAGATTTCACCAGATACAAAGAACTCAAAAGGGTACGTATTGCAGGAATATTTCTCCCTAAAACTTCCCTACCCTTCCCTTTCCTATCTCCCAGATGAACATTTACCACCATCCTCCAATTTTTACCCCTTTGGAAAGGAATTCAAGGGTCCTGCTCCATTCACTACCTTCTTGATGGTTGTGGAATGGGCCTCTAAACCTTACCCACTACCAAGGATAGATCTGACCATTCACACCACTTGGATGACTGGGAAATCATCAACTACAATCTTTCCAAGTAAAATAGAGGACATTAAAGCCTTCCTGAGTTTTATCCTCTGCTCTTTTTTTTTTTAACCCTTATCTTCCATCTTGGAGCCAATTGACTCCAAGGCAGAAGAGTGGTAAGGGCTAGGCAATGGGAGTTAAGTAACTTGCCCAGGGTCACACAGCTAGGAAGTGTCTGAGGCCAAATTTGAACCTAGGACATCCCATCTCTAAGCCTGACTCTCAATCCACTGAGCCAACCAGCTCCCCCCATGCTCTGCTCTTTTAAGCCATCCCAAGGCCTTTCCATATGCCAATAGCTGAAACCTCTAGGGCAATGATGATGAACCTTTTAGAGACCAAGTGCCAGGCCCCCCTGACCCCCCCAGATACCAAGTGGCATAACATGTGCCCCCAGAGACCAAATGCCGTGCCCTGCCCCCCTATAGGGAAGAATCAAGGCAGTAGCAGGACAGATATTTATTCATTCCCATGAAGCTGAAGTTGTATCTTCCTTGTCTAGATCTGGGATTTCCCTCTAATAAATATTTTAGGATCTCTATCATTTTTGTCATGAGAACTACAGAACGTACTTTGGTTCACTTCTAACCTCATCCTGCGATCAAAAGTCTTTTCCTCTCTTTCAAGGCCTGTTTTCCTTTCTCAGAGTTGAGGTTCATGTGATCTATGTAACATGAGATCTGTAGAGTAATTTACAAATACCATGATGAGACATTTTGATAAAACTAAATGCCACGTAAAGCAAAACTGACCTTAAAATCAAGCTTCTATAGTCTTTCTTTGACTTTTATTTGTTCCTTTTATCTGAGTTATGTTGATTTTATCCTAACAATCTGTAGGTGAAAGCAGAAAGAATTAGTTCAAGGAAAGAAAAAAAAATCCATTGCCACAGACAAGTGCTTTTGGATTCCTGGCCCATATAAACAGCATTGGCTCCTTTGTTCCAATTATAATTATTACATTCCTAGGAGAACAAAGTAGGAATATTATTGCACAGGATTTTTCAGATTGACAAACTTAATCTAATGGCTTCAAAACTTTTTTGGCTTTGATGCTTAAGTCAAATTAGGAAAATCAATTAGGAAACCAAAATAATATGTTTTAAATTTTTCATAAAACAATGATTATCACAATAGAAAAACAATACCATTTTAGGATTGATGTGTACATTTCAGGACCCTTTTCCAGGCTCTGGTAATTGAAAATCACTGCCATTTCTTTGGAACAGGAAGTCAACTAGTACAACTTTGGAGGCAAAATTGCTAGGAGAAGATAATACTGCTGTGACTAGTAGAACTACTAATTCTTAAAACAATATTTCTTTTGGGCTATTTCATCCTCAGGGAGAAAGTTACCTTAGTCCCTATCTTGATCTATGTTTGGCTTAAGACTGATCTTTGAAAAGCTCTTTAGTGATCCTTCTAACTTGAATTGCTACATAAATAACACAGTTATTTTAATGAAATATCAACAAGTATCTATATGGACTACAACAGAAGTTGTACAAGGAAACTTAGATGTAAAGAGCCTGCTCTCAATCAACTTAATTTTCTATTTAGATCTCTTGACTAAAATATTTAACAAAGTGGTTTCTGATTTTTTTTTCATCCATACTCATTACATTTACATAATTACTTTCAAACATGTAATCTTTGATGTCTGATCAGGGATGAACTACAAGTGAAAGCTTTTTCACATTCATTACATCTGTAGGGTTTCTCTCCAGAATGAGTTTTCTGATGTTCTGTAAGGTGGGTGCTTCTACTGAAAGCTTTCTCACAATCACTACATTTATAAGGTTTCTCTCCAGTATGAGTTTTCTGATGTTCAACAAGGCGAGTGCTTAGACTGAAAGATTTTCCACACTCATTGCATTCATATGGTTTCTCTCCAGTATGAATTCTCTGGTGTTGAGTAAGGCGAGTGCTCTGGCTAAAGGCTGTTCCACATTCATTACATTTGTAGGGTTTTTCTCCAGTATGAGTTTTCTGATGTTGGTTAAAGTTGGACCAACAACTAAAGGCTTTCCCACATTCATTACATTCATAGGGTTTCTCTCCAGTATGAGTTCTCTGATGTTGAGTAAGGGATGAGCAATAACTAAAGGCTTTCCCACATTCATTACATTTATAGGGTTTCTCTCCAGTATGAGTTTTCTGATGCTGGTTAAGGTATGAACAGGAACTGAAAGCTTTCCCACATTCATTGCATTTATAGGGTTTCTCTCCCGTATGAGTTTTATGATGTTCAGTAAGGATTGAGTTTTGACTAAAGGCTTTCCCACATTCATTACATATATATGGTTTCTCACCAGTATGAATTATATGATGCCGAATAAAGGTTGAGCGATAAGTGAAAGCCTTCCCACATTCATTGCATTTATAGGGTTTCTCTCCAGTATGTGTTTTCTGATGTTCAGTAAGGTGTGTGCTGCGGCTGAAGAATTTTCCACATTCATTACACTTATAGGGTTTCTCTCCAGTATGAGTTTTCTGATGTTGAATGAGTTGGGTCCTCTGACTAAATGCTTTCTCACATTCACTACATTCATAGGGTTTTTCTCCAGTATGAATCCTCTGATGCTGAATAAGGTGCTTCTTTTGGCTAAATGATTTCCCACATTCATTGCATTCATAAGGCTTTTCTCCACTGTGAATTCTCTGGTGTTGAATAAAGGTTGATCGGTCACTAAAAGCCTTTCCACATTCATGGCATTCATAGGGTTGTGCCCCAGTATGAATTTTTTGATGTCGAATCAAGGGTGATGGATCACCAAAAGACTTTCTACATTCATCATATATGAATGGTTTTTCTTCAATGTGAATTCGCTGGTGACGAATAAGATCTGAATAGTAACTGCAGGCTTTCCCACATTCATTACATTTACAAGATTTCTTCTCTGTGTTGATTCTATGATGTTTAACTGTATCCAAGTTATGTTTGAAGTTCTTTTCATGTCCATCATATTTGTAAGGTTTCTCTCCTATAAAAAGTCTGGGTTGCTTTACTAAGTTTGAGCTCAGATTAAGGGTTTCCCCAAAACCATCACATTCAGGGCCTTTCTTCCAAGTAAGTGTTTTTCTATGCATTCCTACTTGATGCAATTGTTTTTCGGGTTTTCTCTGCAGGTTATCTATACTACCCTCAAATGCCAAAGTTTCTTCTAATGCAGAATTCCAAGATCCATCCATTTTAATTCTTTCCATCACTATGCCCTAGAATGATGATTCTTTGGAAATGTATTGCTTTGAAGTTGAAAGCTTCATCTCAGTCCATGTCTTCCAATCTGAAAGAAATTGAAAATACAAACGTTCCGCTTTCCTGTGTGAAGGAAAGGGAACTATTCTAGTGATAATGAGGTAATAAAACTGACAATACTGACTATATTGAAGATATGTTTTGACTATTCTCTGATATAGCTTGGCAGTCTGGGGAGAGGTTGGAAGGAAAAGCTGAAGCTAGGTAAGCAGTCAAGAGAAGGTATAGGAGAGAAACTATTTGAACTGAAAGCCTTTAACTAAATGGTGGAGAGGGTTCATGCTTTGTAGACAGAAACAACTAGAATGACTGGTGAGTTCATAAGTGCAGCCAAAGGAATTTTACCAACTTTCCTTTTTTCCTTAACTAGACTATTCATGATTGGCATATTCAAAAATGGCTATAGTCTTTTTACCCTAAATAAATGCAGCTGTGAAAGGCTCAAGTTCCCTTTCCTTCATTAATATAAAACACTTCTAAGCCAAACCTTCCTAGTTCACTTGGAATCAGACTGCATTTCTGAGAAGGCTAGTTGCCTAAAATTATTGTGTATGCCATTTCATCTCTAAAATCAAAACTATCATTGAAACCAATGGTGATAATAAGGTGACAGTCAGTCAGGGCATTTGAATAGTATTCCTTTCACTACAGTAGAACAGTTTGTATGCTATCAATAAATCCTATAGTTAGATCAATTGAGGATGGGGCTCTTAGTTCCTGAAATCCCAGTCTAGACTGGTGGAAGGTGAATCCAGTGTTCATAAAGAATGATAAGCTATCTAAGAGGTAAAGAAGTAAGGCAGAAAATTAGAAGACTAAGCCTATCTAGGGAAAGATAAGTAGAAATGTTAAGAATGAGGAATGTCTCTTGGGTATCTGCTTTTAAGGAAGTTCAAATTGTCAAAATCTTAGGGCAGTCAACCTGCTGCCAACTGCTACCTTTTACATACTATTCTACAAATTAGTCTTTCTAGAATGCTATTTTCTTCATATTACATCATAGAAAAGATTTTATTGTGTCACTCCATTGCCTATGAGATAAAAACTAAATTCTTCCCCATACTTATTCAAACATTTCCCACTATTTCCTGTCTACCATAGACTATATACTTCAGACTAATTAATCTCTTCATTGTCTTTAGATTATACCATACTTATTCTTTATTTAATCAATCTTTTGTTCAAATTGTTCACTTTGCCTTCAACATGTTAAACAGATCTTATTCATCTTTTCCTTCTCAAGTACAAACTCCTCCAAAAAACTTTTCCAAAACCTCTTCTCTCTTTTCTCATCTCTACTCTTAAAGCCCATACTAATACTCTGTATCATTTAGTTTTTTCAACTAGTCTGTAAGCTCCTAGAAAGATAATGTGTTAATCCAGTGCAGTGGAGAAATTAAACAAAAAACACAAGGATCCTGAGCTAACTCTTTTCAATATAAGTAATTTCCTACTCTATCACAGAGCAAATAAAGTTATGTCCAGGGGTCATGGTTCTTCCCTTCTTCACCAATTCTTTGATAATCTTATAGCTTGTTCATTCCAGGACAACACAGCCTACTGTTAAAGTGTGCAAACTCTTTTATTATAGTGCAAGAGAATCTTCATGCAATCTCTTTAATTATATTTTAGCTAAATAGATAATTTTTACTGTTTGCTTTAGCATAGGTTCACATATAAATTAAACTTCCACAGTTTACAGCTTGCTTTCCTTTCTTCCATCTTCAATTCAAAGGCAGAATTATTTCTCACAGATTTTTTAATCACTGGAAAAGCAAGTTTTTTCCTATCTGGATCCAAAGTAGCCCCCCACCCAAGTACTAGCTTATAATTGATCTTCTTATATCCACTTGAACTTTAATTTGGTAGCTCTCAAGAATATGATTCTTAATATCAATTCTCCTAAACTATTCAGGCTCCCAGAGGTTATGTGACTTGCCTGATGACACACAATGCAGGTATCCAGACTACAAGTCTAGTACTCCTTCCTACTATGCCTAGTTTCCAATCCACTGAAAATTTTTGAAGAGGGCCCTTTTCTGACCCTGTAAATGAGACATAATTAATTAAAAATACTTCTTAAATTACCATATTAATGAATGGCTATGTAAATTAAGACAAAAGAAAAAGTTATGTAATAGGTGGCCTCAACAAAAAGGAAAGAGAATGACTTCTCCATTTACCTTCATTAAAAAAAAAAAATCAAGTGTTTACTGAACAATTGCTAATTGTCCAGCACTGGGAACACAAAATATTATTTCTCTTTCTCAGTAGGTTAAAATATAGAGGAGAAGCTAAAAAGATAATTATAAATAATATAAATTAATCAATTGTGAGATTGTGTGGAACAAAATATAAATAAACAGCAATGGAAATTTCAGAGGAGTTGGATATCAATATTATCTGAAGTAGCTGGGAAGCCCTTCAAGAAGGCTTGAACTGGAACTTACAAGTCTGTTAGGATTTTTATAAGAGAAAAGGAAGAGGCAGAATATTTTAGATTGAGGGTAGGGAAAAAGGAAGAGTGGACCAAAAGCAGCAATCAGGAAAAAAAAATCATATGACAAAGCACATCTCTCTGCCCTTGGTAGGTTTTGAAAGTTATTTTTATAATGTTTAAAATATCTTTTTAGTTTTACAAAGTATTAATGATAAGATCGTGGAAGATCACATCTCTTCCAAAATATCTGATGCCTTCTCTGATTTGCATCTCATGCTATCACTTTCCCTAATTTTTAACATCTCTTTATCCAGGGGCTCACAATATCACATTGCCTTCAAACAACTCCTACATTTCTCCTCCCTTTCAGAGCTAGTGAAAAAAAAATTTTAAGCCATGATTTTTGCTCCTTATTCTTCTGTACAGTATCATGATGTCTCTCCCTTAATTGTGAATGTACTCCAGAGTTCTGTCCTTGGCCCATTTCTCTTCTCTCTCTCTCTCTCTCTCTCTCTCTCTCTCTCTCTCTCTCTCTCTCTATATATATATATATATATATATATATATATATATATATATTCTTTCACTAGGTGATCTGATCAGTTCCCAAATAATCTCTATGAAGATTAAGACCCACAAATCCAGCCTTTATCTCTTTTCTGATCCCCAATTCTGATCACCAACTATATGTGATTATATACCTCCAACAAGGTGCCCCATAAGTATCTCAAAATCAACATGTACAAAACAAAATTCTCTTCTAGCTTCACCCTGCTTTCTAATATCACTATTTCTGTTGAGGACATTACCATCTTGAGTCACCCAGCTTCACTGTTACATGGTAATCCCATAAATTCTAGATTTTACCATTTCCTACAGATAGTCCAGTTCCATGAATAAAAAATTTTTTTAAAACTGCAACTGCTCCATTTGTCCATAATTTCCTATCATTCTATCTCTCCTACTCTATTGACTCTCCTAAACATTCATCATTATCTCCAATCCCTTCCCCCTTAGAATTCTCAGGTTATTGACCTATGCTGATTTCATTTTTTCTCTTTTCCCATTATTATAGACTCTTGCTAAGTAGGTCACTTTCACATTCTATTCTACTCTCAAATATCTTGCCACCTTGTCTCATTACTACTCATATCTTGTCAAAATTCAACCTCAGATTATTCTCAACACTCTCATCCACTGATCCTACCCATATGCCACTGAACCTAATTGAAGAAAGTCATGAGCTGAGTCCACTAAAAATGTGTGTTCACTAATTCCAAGTAGGTTTTCATTGCAGCAAGGCAAACTTTATATTTGTCCTTAATTGATTCTCTATCCCACTCCTCATCCTCTTAGCTTAGAAACCCAGTTCATACTTTGCTGCAAAAAATAGAGGTTCTTTGCCAAGATATCCCTCTTCTCTCCTTGATCTCTCAAAAGTCCTTAGAATCATCTTTCCATTATCTTCCCCTGATAAGGAGGTCGCCCTTCTCCTCACTAGGATCAATACCTCTACATGTTTCCTTGATCCCATTCCCTCTAGTCTTCTCCAACCAACTGCCATGTCAATGATCTTTTCTCTAATCTTTAATTTCTCCCAACTTGCTAGTTCCTTCAGTACTGACTGAAAATATATCCAAGTCTTTCTCATCCTTAAAAATCTTCCTTACATCCTAACAAACCCTTAAGTAGCATTTATCCCATGTCTCCTTCCTTTCACAGACAAATTCTAATGGAAAATTTAAAAATCTATCCTCATTTGTTGCCTTTACTTTCTCTTCTCTCATTCACTACTCAACCTTTTGTAGGATTGTGGTAGGAAGAGTATCTATGAGGGTCTCTGGAATGTAAGTTGGACTAGTATTCTTAATTCTCTATCACAGTTTTCCTTAGGCTCCTACCCTTTGTGGGATAGAATAATTTTTCCTTAAAAAGTATTAGAATTGTTATCTGACTTAATTAGCCCAAAGGAGCAAGACTTGCACCATTGGCAAAGGTTCTTGGTGACCTAAATAAAAGAAACAGTGTATAAAGAATCAGGGTTTTCTCCCTTGACACTGGTGTGCCATTATGACAAATGCAGAAGCAGTGAAGCTTAATGGTATCTGTCTTCAAGGATCTTAGATTTAACTTGGGTTTAGACTAGAAAAGGGAGGAAAGACATAGGATGATAGAAAGGCTTCAAAGCCACTGGTTGAAGGAACTGGGAATGTTTAGCTTGAAGAGAAGAATAAAGTGGACATAATGTCATGCCAAGCACCTAAAATGCTGTCATTAACAGAAACGTTATACTTGTTCTTCTTGCCCCTAGAGGGCAGAACTAGGAGTAGTGTGTGGAAGGTAGAAAGAGGCAAATTTAACAATAATAATAATAATAGTATGTGCTGGGGGCAGCTGGGTAGCTCAGTGGATTGAGAGTCAGGCCTAGAGATGGAAGGTCCTGGGTTCAAATCTGACCTCAGACACTTCCTAGATGTGTGACCCTGGGCAAGTCACTTGACCCCCATTGCCTAGCCCTTACCACTCTTCTGCCTTGGAGCCAATACACGGTATTGATCCAAGAAGGAAGGTATGGGTTTAAAAAAAAATAGTATATGCTGATATATGCTTAAGTGCCAGTCACTATGCTAAGTGCTTTACCATTGTTATCTGATTTGGTCCTTGCCACAATGCTGGGAGGTAGGTACTATTATGATCTTCATTTTACAGATATGGACACTGAAGTAAAGTGACTTTCTCAGGGTCATAGAGCTAGTAAGTGTTTGAGGGTGGATTTGAACTCGAGTCTTTTTGACTCTGGGTCCAGCAATCTATGTACTGGGCTTCCTAGCTTGATGGAAAAGAAACAGTGCTTAACAATTAGAGCTACCTCAAAATGGAATGGATTTCTCAGAAGGTCTTGGTTTCCCCTTCATTGAGAGTTTTTAGAGTTTGGATGACTGATTGTAGTAGCGATTCTTTTTTAGGTATGGGTTTGACCAGATGACTACTAGGCTTGCTTCTTATTGAGATTCCCTGATTGGACTATTTCTTTCCCCCTGAAATAGAGCTTCAAGTTTCCAGATCTGATATAATATTCCATTTGGAACAAAGATGAGATTCATGGATCCTGGAAGGAGATGCCCCAAGAGTCACATTTTCAGGTGAGTCAATGAGAACTAGGTGGAAATCACTACAAAGAAACAGCCTAGGGGGCCGATGAGTGGTTCAGTTGAGAGCCAGGTTTGGAGATGGGAGGTTCTGTGTTCAAATTTGACCTCACACACTTCCTGGCTGTGTGACCTGAGGCAAGTCACTTAATCCCCATTGCCTGGCTCTCAGCTTTTCAGCCTTGGAATCAATATACAGTATTGATTCTAAAATGGAAGGTAAGGGTTTCTCTTTTAAAAGAAAGAAAAAGCATCAGTCTAGCTAGTAACTGAAGAAATGTTCATTTTGTTAGAAAGCTCTCTTGAAAGTCTTTAAAGATTTCTTCATAAATCCTTGTTGTTACTTACACATATCACCATTCCAACATATTTTCCTGATTCCTTTCCTACAAATTCTACCTCCTACTTCTGCTCCTGCTTCATCATGGTTATCTTCAAGCATTTCAGAGTTAATACCTCCTCACTGCTTTCTGCATCTTGTCTCCCTACCATGTAGTTTCTGATGGTCTCCCATAGAATATCATAAATTATATAAGCATTAGTCACATCTGAATCTGCTTTTCTGTGAATCCAGACTCAGAGCTTTTAGGGCTAGAAACCCCCACCACCTTAAACTCAGTTAAGGGTGCCTCCCCTTTTAAGTAGACTCCCAGGGGAAACTTTTCTCCATTCCCCACTTCCAAAGCAGCCAAGAACATAGTGGAATGAATCAAATGACATAAGTTCTAACATCTAGCTGTGAAACCATGGGCAAATCATTTAACATTTCTGAGACCGTTTCCTTAACCTGTAAAGTGGAGATAAATTTCTGTTACATGTTATAGTTATTCTTCTAGTAGTGATTAGAGTTGAGAGACAAAAAGGTCTTCCCCTGCCCCCCAACTAATACTTTCACTCTGGGGGATTGTCATAGAGCCAACACTGCCAAGATTCAAGTACAGATTTATATAAAAGGGTCAAAAAGAGGGGCTTAAGCTGTCATAATTTAATACTGTTCCACCTCGCTTATTCCACAAGAACTGTAGAAAGACTCGGGACTTACACAAGAGAGCATCAAGTAGCAGAGGAGCTGTGATAAAAAGAGCCTAGAGGCCCAGCAGTTGATTTCTTTAAATATGCACACAAAACATGCATAGTCTCAGAAGAAAAAATATTGTCTCCTCGTTCTGGGAATCAAACCTTCAAATCACCAGGAAAAGCATACACATAGTTAGTTGGAAAACGGAACAAAAGCACTAATTGGTAGATATTATAGTCTGGAAAGAGACTCTTTTTCCACTTCTCATCTCCCAAGGTTACAACCAAAGCGTTTCGGGGTTTTGGTTAAAACGGAAAGGGTTTAGTTGAAAGGAGACTACCAAAAATGAAACGGCCGGGTTCCTCAAAAGGCGTGCTTCTTCCTTTAACGGTTCCCCACCCCGGCCAAGATCTCAGTAGGGTACTGACGGGGAGTGGCCAGGAGCCAAAAGCCGGGAGCATTCAAGCAGATACCGGTAACCCCCGGGCTAGGGACTCACCCACCTCCCAGGCACTGCAAACAACTCCTCCGGCTACCCTGGAAAGCTTGCTGCCATTCCCTCACTTCAGTGCAGCTGCCGGTCTACAGTCTTAGCCCAGAACGTGGGGGCCGGACCAGGAGCACGCAGTCTCCTGAAGCAGAAGGAGGGATTAAGTGAAGACCCCAATCTCCCGACCCACCCACTCACCCAAAAGAGAGGGAAGGTGGAGGGAAGGAGAGCACCCACATCGCCCTTCGCGGTCACACTCTACCAAGGACAAATAGACCTCCCAGGGACCCAAACTGGAAAGAGGGTTCCTCCGAGGGGACCCGAAACCGTCCAGCAACAGATTAGGAAGACAGCATTTAAAACTACGATTCCCAAAATCCCCCTGGATGAGCCTCTTCCTTTGTTATTCAACATGGGGAAAGACTGATCCTGGAAGCTTTTGAGGGAAACAATTGAGTCTCGGAGCACAAGTGGGAGGGTTTTTTAGGCATCTGAAAGCCTTATCCTTTCCTGGTGCTTCCGCACCACCACATTCCTGGCTTAAAAGTGTGTCTGAACCCTAGCCCGGGCTGGCTTCACAGAAGTTCCAGAATAAAATTACAAACTAGGAAAAACAAAAAATTCAAATTCCCTCAGACCTTAGCCCCGTTAAATAACTTAAGGTAATAGGCATTTTCGCTGCACTTTACACTTAGGCGAAACAGAGTCTCAGACAATGTTACATGAGAGAAAGAGAGGCTCGGAAAATGTTAAATGTCATACCAGTTGGATGTCGCTGACCTGTGGGTCCCAGGTCTTTTCTACTTCTTCCTCCCTTCAGGAAAGAGGCAGCTTGGAATCTTTCCCAGGCTTCCCCATCTTCCCAGAGGGATTAGGTGTGATTTGAGTTGGGTGGAGGTAAGGAACATCGGTTTGCGGAAGTGCTAAAAGGGAATAATTGTCTCTATTAACTGCAAATCCCAGAATGTTAGTCATTTTATATCAAGGATTTGTACACGCTCTAACAGATAGAATTTGAATCCAGGTTCTCTAAGAGGGAAAATACTTTAATGTTTATTTAGTCTCTCCTGTCAGACTGTAAAACTCCTTGAAGCAGGAACTGTCTTTTACTTCTTTTTGTATACCCAGCGCTTAGCACAGTGCCTGAGGTGGAGTAGGAAATGTTTATTGATTAGTACTGTCAACTAGAAAAAACACAGAACTATTAAATAGTCAAAAATCACTCTTTAATTAAGGGAAAAAGGGTTAGCGCTACTAATACACAACAGAGCTGCTTTCCAAGACTGCACAGTCAAGACGCCCTGGTCACCAGCCCCTGGGAGTGCCACCAACTCAGGATGGACTCCGAGGAACAAAAGAACTTGGGGAACCTATATGCCACTCTAGATGACCTGGGGGGTTTAGGATTAGAGGGACAGTTGATTGACTTTACAATGATAAGAAAGGAAAATGAAGAGTTCCAAACAGGAATAATAGTGAGGGGCTGGGGCCCTACAATGGACACAAAAGGGAAGACTCAGCCCAGGGCTGGGTCACCTTGGTCATGGACCTTAGCCTAGGGGGAGAAACCATTGGGACAAAAGGGATGCTTAATATTGGATGGGATTAGCTGTTCCCACCCAAACTACCAGGAAGTTCTCTGTCTGGTGAAGAAGGATCGTCCCTCAGGGGGAAACCTCTCTTGTGACAAGGTCAAAACCTGGGGTTTCTACACTCAAACTAAATAAACTGGGGATCTCTAGATTTCCAAGTTGACAGTACCAAGATCTACTAACTCCAGAAATTCAGAGACTGGATACCCAGAAGCAAGTTCTAGCACTACTGATGCTGGAACAATTGGTGATCTTTTTGCCTGAAACCATTAAGAAAGCAAGATAACCCAGGACTGAAGATTTTACTAAAACTACTTTAATATTTATTAAATTATTTTGTAGAAGGCATTTTCAGGTGCTCTGGCATGATAGTCCATGTCTTCAAATATAATCAAAACTCTGTAGACAGAGTTCAGTCATTTCATCTCATTGGGACTCAGCTTCTTGATCTGTTAAATGAGAGTTAGTCTATAAATACATGTTTTATATGCTGCCTTGAGGCAAAAGTGAGAAAGTTTATGGACATTAAAAGCCTAAATAGGGGCAGCTGGGTGGCTCAGTGGATTGAGAACCAGGCCTAGAGATAGGAGGTCCTAGGTTCAAATTTGGCCTCAGACACTTTCTAGCTGTATGACCCTGGGCAAGTCATTTAACCCCCATTGCCTAACCTTTACTGTTCTTTTGCCTTAGAACCAATACACAGTATTCATTCTAAGAAGTGTAAGGATAATTTTAGCTTTGTGACTTGAAATCTATTTAATTGGTCGCCAGAGATAATTCCCAAATAATAAAATACCCAAGTCAGCTGGGAATTATGGCGATTTTAATTAATATAGAGAGAAGGAATTAAGGAAAGGAGAGAGAGAGAGAGAGAGAGAGAGAGAGAGAGAGAGAGAGAGAGAGAGAGAGAGAGAGAGAGAGAATTAATTTCTGCTCTGGCTCAGGCTGAGCCAGGTAGTAGTTAAAGGTCTTGGTCAAAGTGGCCTCCCTGAGCCTAAGGGAAAGGGAGTCAGTCTTATCACTCACCACTAGACTGTCTCCAGGAAGCTGTCTGAGTGAGATCCTCCAGGCTAAGTTCCAGTCCTGGCTGAACTGAACTCCGAATCTAATTGCACTCCGAACTGAATTCAATTCAATACTGAACTGACTTTTTAGCCTCCTTTTAAAGAAATTTTCTCTTATGTCACCTTCCCTAAATTTTCATGTCTACCAATCACAGTAGATGCTTTCTCCAGGACTGCCTATTCTTTAGTTCTCACCTTCTTTGATTATATTTTCAATTGAAGGGCATCCCCTCATTTTCCAATTTTTGGCCACCACAAAGAGTGTATCTATGAATATTCTTGTACAAGTCTTTTTCCTTATTGTCTCTTTGGGGTACAAACCCAGCAGTGCTATGGCTGGATCAAAGGGCAGACAGTCTTTTATCACCCTTTGGGCATAGTTCCAAATTGCCCTCCAGAATGATTGGATCAATTCACAACTCCACCAGCACTGAATTAGTGTCCCTACTTTGCCACATCCCCTCCAGCATTCATTACTCTCCATAGCTGTCATGTTAGCCAATCTGCTAGGTGTGAGGTGATACCTCAGAGTTGTTTTGATTTGCATCTCTCTGATTATAAGAGATTTAGAACACTTTTTCATGTGCTTATTAATAGTTTTGATTTCTTTAGCTGAGAACTGCCTATCCATGTCCCTTGCCCATTTATCAATTGGAGAATGGCTTGATTTTTGTACAATTGATTTAGCTCTTTGTAAATTTGAGTTATTAAACCTTTGTCAGAGATTTTTATGAAGATTGTTTCCCAATTTGTTGCTTCCCTTCTGATTTTAGTTACATTGGTTTTGTTTGTACAAAATCTTTTTAATTTGATGTATTCCAAATTATTTATTTTGCATTTTGTGACTCTTTCTAAATCTTGCTTGGTTTTAAAATCTTTCCCTTCCCAAAGGTCTGACATGTATACTATTCTGTGTTTGCCTAATTTTCTTATAGTTTCCTTCTTAATGTTCAAACCATTCATTCATTTTGAATTTATCTTCCTGTAGGGTGTGGGGTGTTGATCTAAACCTAATCTTTCCCACACTGTCCTCCAATTTTTCCAGCAGTTTTTATGAAAAGTGGATTTTTGTCCCAAAAGCTGGGGTCTTTGGTTTGTCATATACTCTCTTGCTGAGGTCACTTACCCCGAGTCTATTCCACGGATCCTCCTTTCTGTCCCTTATTCAGTACCAAATTGTTTTGATGACCGCTGCTTTATAATATAGTCTGAGATCTGGGACTGCAAGGTCCCCTTCCTTTGTATTTTTTTTTCATTATTTCCCTGGATATCCTTGATCCTTTGTTATTCCAAATGAACTTCGTTATGGTTTTTTCTAAATCAGCAAAAAAATTTTTTGGAAGTTCAATGGGCATGGCACTAAATAGATAAATGAGTTTGGGTAGGATGGTCATTTTTATTATATTGGCTCATCCTACCCATGAGCAATTAATGTTTTTCCAGTTGTTCAAGTCTAGTTTTAGTTGTGTGGAGAGTGTTTTCTAGTTGTGTTCATATAGTTCCTGTGTTTGTCTTGGGAGATAGATTCCTAAGTATTTTATTTTGTCTAAGGTGATTTTGAATGGGATTTCTCTTTCTAGTTCTTGCTGCTGAGCTGTGTTGGAAATATATAGAAATCCTGATGACTTATGTGGGTTTATTTTGTATCCTGCAACTTTGCTAACGTTGTTGATTATTTCGATTAGCTTTTTGGTTGAATCTCTAGGATTCTTTAAGTAGACCATCATGTCATCCACAAAGAGTGATAACTTGGTCTCCTCCTTGCCTTTTTTAATGCCTTCAATTTCTTTTTCTTCTCTAATTGCTGCTAGTGTTTCTAGTACAATGTTAAATAATAGAGGTGATAATGGGCATCCTTGTTTCACTCCTGATCTTATTGGGAATGCATCTAGTTTATCCCCATTGCAGATGATATTAGTTGATGATTTTAGATATATACTGTTTATTATTTTTAGGAACGACCCTTCTATTCCTATGCTTTTTAGTGTTTTTAAAGGAATGGATGTTGTATTTTATCAAAGGCTTTTTCTGCGTCTATTAAAACAATCGTGATTTTTGTTAGTTTGCTTGTTGATGTGGTCAATTATGTGGATGGTTTTCCTAATATTGAACCAGCCCTGCATCCCTGGTATAAATCCTACTTGATCATGGTGAATGACTCTTCTGATCACTTGCTGGAGTCTTTTTGCTAGTAACCTATTTAAGATTTTAGTTTTCTCTCTTAAAAGAAAGGCCTAGGCCATTGGCCTAGTCCCTAGCCTTCCTATTATTTCCTCTTACTCTGTCTCTCTCCCTTTCTTTAATGCCTTCATTTGTATTAATTAAGATCTCCATAACACCCAGCTGACTTGAGTGTTTCATATTTGGGAATTTTTCCCATGGCGACCACTTATTTTTTATTTAAATCAAGACACTAAAAAATTATCTTTACACTTTTGGCAATTCAAAATATTTTCACAATCACAGTCTATGGCAACCACTCTTTTGTCAGTTAGTTTATGGAGATCACATAGGTTGTGACAAAAAACCCTCAAAATTTCTGTGAAATCTCTTTCTTTTCTCTCTTTATTACTTGCTCTGTCAGTCAGTCTTTTTAAACATGCTAACTCAGCTTCAAAACACAGTTGCAAGAGAGGGTGAGTAAAAATATTTTGATTTCTCCTTAAACTAAATAGAATACAGCTGTTTTAAATCTTAGCAACAGGGCCCTAAGGTCCTGGCTAGGAGAGCTGTTTCTAAATCTCCTTTCTTTAGGGAACAACTGCCTAAATTAGTATTAAGGGAAACC
Source organism: Monodelphis domestica (assembly GCF_027887165.1). NCBI lineage: Eukaryota > Metazoa > Chordata > Mammalia > Didelphimorphia > Didelphidae > Monodelphis > Monodelphis domestica. Next base: position 255,467,555 of record NC_077228.1, read on the forward strand.
TGGGAAAAGCTTTTGGCCTTGTCCTGCTTCCCATGTGTTTACTTTAGAAATATGTGGATACAGCCAGTTCACAAACGTACTTAACAACTGGCTATTCAGTCTTGAACCCATATTTTCACAGTCACAGTTTATGGCAACCATTCTTTTGTCTGTAACAGTATTATGCAAAACATTTCCATAGAGGTGATATTTTGTTAGAGAATACTGATATAAAATCAAAATCCTAATTAAAATAAAGTGAAAAACTGTATTCTTTGATCTGTATTCTGATTCCAACAGTTTTTTCACTGGTGGTGGGTAGAGAGCATTCTTTGTTGTACGTCCTTCAGAGTTGTCCTGGATCATTGTATTTATTGTTAAGAGTACCTAAGTCTTTCACAGTTGATCATCCTACAATATTGCTTTTACTGTGTACAATGTTCTCCCGATTCTGTTTATTTCACTCGCCATCCATTGATGGTCTTTCCAGCTCTTTCTGAAATCATCCTGTTCATCATTTCTTACAGCACAATAGTATTCCATCACCATCATATCCCACAATTTGCTCAGCCATTTCCCAATTGACCGGCATTCCCTCAATTTCCAATTTTTTTGCCACCACAAAAAGGGCTGCTATAAATGTTTTTGTACTTGTAGGTCCTTTCTCTTTTTCCCACCCAGATCTAAATGGCATCCTTGACTCTTCACTTGCTTTCAGTTCACATATACAATCTGTTGCCAAGTCTTGTTCCACCTTTACTGCTTTTACATATATCCTTTCCTAGTTGTAGGTCTCCAACAAGAGTCCTTTGCCCTGATGTAGCTCCTGTTTTGATTCAAGCATGGGCTACCAGGATACTGGACTGCCCTGATGTTGGTTTGGTTCTTTCTCCTTTTGTGGTTTGAATGTAGGCTCCCTGAGAGCTGACTTGAGCATGGGCTGACTGGGTATTAGTCTTTCCTCTCTCCTGCTTTCTTTCAGGTGAGGAATCCCTGAATGCTGTACTACCCAGATACTGATTTGGTCTTGTTTCTTGCTGTAATTGTGGCATGGAATGGCTGAGCACTATTTTGACTGGGCATAGATCTGGCCCTTTATCAGTCCTGTTTTCTTCTGTGGGTCTAGGATGCTTGAGAACTGTACCTTCTTCCTACCTTGACTTAGCAGGAAATAAGAGAATAAGCATTTACATAGTGTCAACTGGAAAAAAACACAGAACTATTAAATAGTCAAAATCACTCTTTAATCAAGGGCAAAAGGGGTTCAGCACAAAAAAACCTCAGCTCTAATAGGCCTCGACAACAGAGCTGCTCCAAGGATTGAACTCTGGCTGCTCTGGTCACTGACCCCTGGGAGTGCCATGGACTCAGGATGGACCCGAGGAACAAAAGAATTTGGGGAACCTATACACCATTAGATGGTTGACATCACTATAGCTACAAAGAAAATGGGAGTGTTCAAACTACACAGACAGAATACAATCAAGCTTGGGAAAGGAATCATAGCTGAGGCTAAGGTGTAAGAGAAGGAGCTGCTTACAATGGATACTAAAGGATCCTTAGCATATGCTTAGACTCACCCACCTAGGATTGTCATTTCCCTGAGGGTCTCCCACTCCCACTCTGAAACTGCCAGCTTGGGGTTCGGTTCAGTGTAGATTCCCATGGGAAAAGAGAACAAGGATAAGCTTTGGGGTCTCCAACCTATAAGCAAGTCTTGAAACTTGGGGTTCATCAGATCTCACTAGGCCACAAGTTTGGGATTCCTAGATTCCATGTTGACAATACTATCAAGCACTGTGCTGAGTTCTTTACAAATAATAACCCTGGAAGGTAGAATTATTATCCCCATTTTTGACCATTTATATGCTGCTTACAGTGTGCCAAACACAGTGCTAAGTATTTCTCCATTATAATTTCATTTGATAGGCATTTTATAGTAGGCACTTAATTAATGCTTTTCTCCTCCCCTTCCCTTTCCTGCAATAATAAAGCAAAAAGCCCAGTATACAGATATAATTAATAAGAGATAGAACTATTGCAATGCCACATGCCCAGAACCATTGGAGATTTAAAACACAACATAATTAGCATATAAATAAGCAAGTGATATCTAATAAATCAGTATTCCATGTGTCAACATGGAATCTAGGAATCCCAAACTTGTGGCCTAGTGAGATCTGATGAACCCCAAGTTTCAGGACTACCTTATAGGTTGGAGACTCCAAAACTTGCACTTGTTTCCAGTTCCCATGGGAACCTACACTGAAGAGAATTCCAGGCTGGCAATTTCAGACTGAGTGGGAGACCCTCAGGGGAATGACAATCCTAGTTGGATGAGACTAAGCATATGCTAAGGATCCTTTAGTATCCATTGGAAGTAGTCCTTTCTCTTACACTCTACCCTCTAGCTATGATTCCTTTCCCAAGCTTGATTGTATCCTGTCTGTGTAGTTTGAACACTCCCATTTTCTTTGTAGCTATAGTGATGTCAATCATCTTTCCCTGCCCCTGGACTCCCCAAATGGTATATAGATTCCTCAAATTCTTTTGTTCTTCATAGTCCATCTTGAGTGGTGGCATTCCAAGGGGTTAGTGACCAGTGTAGCCAGAGTTCAATTCTAGGACTCTGTGCAACAGCTCTGTTGTCTAGGCCTACTGACATGGGCAATGTACCCCAGAAACCCAAGCAAACTATTATCAGGGAAACTCCCTTGTTTTGCCTCCTCCTGACTCTGAACTTAGAAACACCCAATGAATTAGAAACACCTAGGGTCCTGAGATGTTTATCTTCTTTTGTCCTCCAGATTTAAGATGGACAAAGAGATGAATCTTTATGCCTCCAGGCAGACCCCGGTCAGATGACCACCTCACCCCACCAAATGCCTGAGGTCTTACCACTCTAAGTCAGGTCCCCACAAGGGCATAGAATCTTGTAAAAAGGCATAAAAACCTCTGAAGTGATGTTGTTCAGGGGAACAGCCTTTCCTTTCATGCTGTCCTCCCAAGGAACTGTAAAGATTAAAATTTAGGGGAGACTGAGGCAAGTAGAAATTAGTTTCTCTCTGCAAGGAGTATTATATTTTTTAGAGGTTTATTGAAGATTAAGGATTAAAGAAAAAACAGGATAAGAAACACGTGCCTAGGCCAGAGTGGCCTAGACAAGATAATCTCACATCATGGAAGAGACACCTCTGCTCCAAAACGGAAGTCCAAAAAGAGACCCAAAGGCCTTTGCAATCAGCCTAAATCCTTCCTCGATCTAGGACCACCTCAGAATTGTGTGAGATTACAAAGCATTTTGGGGAAGTGGAGCAAGGGCTTGTGGGGATTGTAGTCCTGTATTCGATTCTATTTTTTTACAGAACTGCTCCCCATCTTGCTGTTCCACCTTGCTATCCTCCTGACCACTCTCAACATTACTTTCTAAATTAATAAATCTCTTTTTTGTTTTTAAGCTAAGTTTTGGAGTCTTGCATGCTTGCAAAAGGTATCCTTCCCAAACCCTAAGGGTATCCTTTGAGCCAATAACACTACTAGGGATGAACCCCTTTTGCCTTTGATTAAAGAGTGATTTTGACTATTTAATAGTTCTGTGTTTTTTCCAGTTGACACATGCAAATAAATAGGTAAGTCTTAATCAACTTGCTTAATGCAGTAAAAATTCCAATCACAACCAAAATACATATGTAATCCTATGAAATACTGTGGGTTGATCATAAAAGAGGAAATTTTCATTGAGGAAAAAAATATAGGAAATAAAATAACTGGAAGAAGTGGTTACAATGAATAATCCAGAAAACGTTTAAAAAATTGAAATCTAGAAAGAAAAGAAGTCCCAGAAAAATAATCATACAAAAAATAAAACAACACAAAACTGTTCAAAATTCAGAAGCATCCAAAAATTGCCAATATCCTCAATCTGACAAAACAAAAGTAAAGGGGAAAAAATCAAAAAATCTCAGAAAAGAAACTACATGTGACGATGATTCCTGATGGCACTTGAGTATGGAATTATCAGTACAATCCACACCCAGTTCGTGTCTAGCTTTCTACAAGTCTATAAAAAGTACGTTTATATTACCATTTTCCTTAATTAATCAGCAAGGGAGTACAGTTGGCCACTAGGTGGAACCACACTCAAGCCACCAATCAAGGGGTTTTGTCAGATCATATCCAATACATAGAAGCTTCAGAAAAAGGTACTTGCCTACAAAGTCCATTCTCATGACATCAAAGATTAACAGGGAAAGTTGCACTTCCTAAATTGGGGCCTGCCCCAAGGGAAGATATAGGGAAGGAAAAAAACAATCTTTGTCAGTTACACTCTCCAGTGATGCTTTCCAATGACTAATTCTGTCTTATTTTATTCTGGACTCTTCCACAACACTGATCCAGAACTGTTCCTTGCTCACTGAAGGAAGAGCTGGGCTACTATAGTATTGACAGCCATGATCCCCGCCCTCCACCCCCCCCCCCCCAATGTCAGTCTCAGTACAAGGACCAACGGATCTTTATGTCCAGATGGCCAGTTTCTTACTTTTCCTCTGGCACCAAACAAAACAAATGACCTACTAGAAGTCCTCTCAAGAGCAAAAGAGGAAGAAATTTGAGTTGAGGACCTATAGATTTTCCATGTTCATTTTCCTACCATTTCTGGTATCTCATTAACCTATTTTCTTTTGTCAAGTCTAGAGAAGAGCTAGCATGTGTGACAGTGATATATCCTGGACCCCTGCCTAAAGGTCAAGTATATTAGAATTGGTCCTCTCCAAGACTTCTTTTGTATCCTAAAGGGGGATTGATAGTATCTAATCTTTCCCATTGACCTCAGCATCTCTGTATTATGATCTCCAAATTTTGGACCCCAATTCTATTTAACCACTTAGTCAAATTAGCTTTTACACAGAAATATTTACTTGAAAAATATAACAAGAACAAAAAGTGGTCTGTTCTGCTATAACTATATATATAGGTATATATATATATATATATATATATAGTCATAAAAATCAGCTTGCTATGCAAAATCATGCAATAAAATCACAAAGTATAGGAGGGAAATGTGGTTAGGATCTCAGCTCCTCCAGATACAAAAGTTTCTTTTATTTTCACAGTATTTTTTCTGATGGTTTTTACTCTTATGGATTGTAACATATCGAAGTTCTCTTGCTTCTAATTCAAAATAATTTAATATTTCAGGACTCTTCTCAATATTTAAAGCTTTCTTTTTTACATTCATTACCTGGTGATTTTGAATTAGGCTTCTTAAACATGTTTGGGATGTTGGATATATGCATCGATGTGGATACATGTTTATTTACATATACATATATGTATATGTGTTCTCAAATGCTGCCACCATGCTGGCTATCAATGTCTAAGCAAATGTCTTCCTTTTGGAGTTTGGCTCTCCATGGCACTGGAAAAAGAGATGAATGGAACAAGGTATAGGGCTATATTTTTTTCAAACTCTTGAGTAGGTTGGGTACTGTATTAATTATTAATAATAATTGTAGGTACTGACCTCCTAATATTTAAGTGTTTACTATCTATTGTAAAGTTTTGTATTTTTTGCCAACTTTTTTCCCCAAATAGTAGATGTCTAAAATCATTGTACATCTGATTCTTTTATACTCCATTGTTCAGCACAAAGTGTGCTTTTTATTTAGAATTTAAATTTTTTTTTGAAAAAAAAAAAAAAAACAACAACAAAGTATTCTTGCTTCCAGGAATACAGTGGGCAGTGAGGAAGGAGATGTCGAATAAAAGTATTTAGCATTAGTTGTGGAGTTTTTACCTTCTTTGGGGTTCCTTGTGTCCTAGCCCATGGATATAGCTAAATTTGCTTTACTTTTGGCACAAAATTTCTGTTTTGTAGAAGAGTAAAGATCAGAGGAAGTTCTCGTGACCTAGTCATGACTCTGTCTTGATGATCTTAACCAAAAATTGGAAAGAAAGGGAAAGAATATTCAAGGGAGGGGAGAGAAAAGGAGGTATGGAGAAATTATCTCATATAATTTGTTTGATCACAAAGAAGTTCATACAAACATGGGGTAAGCTGTTGACACTTGAATCTCACTCTCGTACACTAGTCAAAGGAGGAAAGAATACACACACACATACACAGTTGAGTATAGAAATATATTTCACTTTATTGGGAAATAAGAGGACAATCGAAGAAAGAGGGTAGATTAACAAAATTAGTCCTAAGTAAAACAAACTTTTAGGATGTTAAAAAAATGTGTAATTCTTTTTTAGGTGGCAAATAAGAGGAATTTGAGATGTCTATCAATTGGGAAATGGCTGAACAAGTTATAGTATATAAATGTGACATAATACTATTGTCAAGTAAGAAATTGTTGACCTCTAACCTAGAATAGAGGAGCCAGGACCTCCATCTCAGAACAGATTAACCAGAGGAGTTAGGACTTCTGACTTAGACCAGAGGGTTCAAGGTCTAATTAAAACAGATCTATGACTCAGAATAAATAAATCAGAGGAGTCAAAGTCTATAAATTGCATCTTTAATTGGACAGGACCAAAGAATGCACACATTATGACACTGCAGCAACTGTCATACCAAAGTACACAATGCCTGTAACTGCACAGGACAAAACTCACAAAGGGAATGGGGAGAGAGGGGAGCACACAAAGAACAGAGCTGGGTGAATGACATCATGGGTTTATGTCCAAAATGATTGTTTTACAGACTTGAGGCATAACAACTGGCATGATTGATTAGAAGCTTGGTGATTGGGTGCTAGCAAAGAATCTCCCTCTTTCCCACAGGACTCATTGTTAGAGTTCAGGTGCCAGATAATGACTCAGACTTTTGGATAGCAAGCAGCCCTCCAAACTCAATGCATATTATTAGCAGAAGAGCTGGATTTCTCAATTTAACCCATTACAGACCAGTTCAATTATGAACTAAATTCAGAAACAAAGATTAGTGACTTGAGCAATTAGAGGAAGCGGGCAAGAGCAAAACTTTGATCTTTGGCTCAGACCTGTGACTGGTCAGTCTAAAGTCTCTTCTAAAAACAGGATTCTCTGCTGAAAGAGTAGCGGAATAAGTTCATTTCCACAAAATGATGAAAGGGATGATTTCAGAGACAGCTGGGTGAGTATGCTGTGAACTGATGAAGAATAAAGCAAATAGAGCCAGGATAACAATTTATATAATGATATGGTAAAGACAAGCAACTTTAAAAGGCTTAGGAATTCTGACCAGCAACAGCCAGGCTTCTAGAGATCTAATGAAGAAACATTCTGCCCATTTATACATTTGGGTGTGTGTATGTGTGTTTTTCCTTTTCGTCAAGGTCAATATGGTAATGTATTGCTTGACTATAAACTGTTTATATTAGGGGTTTTGTTTCGTCTTTATCATTGAATCCCCTTCTAATAAAGGTACTTAGCCTAGAAAAGGCATTTAATAAATGATTGTTGATGGATTTTTAATCTGAAATAAATTTAAAATTAAATTCTAAAATAAAGATGTCTGCCTGTATCCAAAATTTGTTGGGGTTTTGTTGTCATTCTATTGCACATCGACTTAACGTGAAAAATTAGAATTTCCCTTCTATTCTGTACATAACATAAATAAAATATACATTGTACAAGTTCTCATATTCTCAGCTTCTCCTTTCCTCATCTTTCTCCATGTTATTTTTTCTTACTGATTCATTCTCTCTCTCTCCCACTGTCTCTCCGTCTCTTGCCCTTCTGCGTAGATATACAAACTCCTCCACCCCACCCTTACATACTAATCGTATTAAAAAAAATTTTTTCTTAACCTTTAAACTATTGTCGCGTATAAGGATGGCGGTTAAATTCCATACTATTGAGGTTTTTGTTGTTGTTGCAGAAACACAAATCAGCTTTTTCCTTTCTCCAAAGCTTTGTGGTTTGGCGGGGGGGGGGGGGGGGGGGGGGCGGGGGGGGAGAAGAAGGGGGAACCAAACGGTAGCGGACCCCTCAGGAAACTTTCTGAGACCAGAAAACTTTCTGAGATCAGAAAATGACGCAGTTTTAAAGAATTCTGGGAATCGTAGTTTGTAAGGTACACCTGCGCAGGCGCGACTCCATATGGCTCTTGGCCTTATGTATCTTTTGTTCAGCTGAGATCCGCGAGGTGAGTCCAGTTTCTTAGTTGCAGTTCTCTGTTGCGTAGGGGACAAGCGTGAGGGACGGGCGAGGGGGTTAAAGTGTGGGTGTCTCCCTGGGGCTAGTGAGCAGGGACCTTCTAGCGGCCTCAGCTTCCTCTTCTTTAAAGTGGGAGGGGTTGGACTAGATATTCCCTCACAGTTCAGACATCTAATGGTTCTAAGCGAACATTCAAACGAGCAATGTCGCGTACTCTGCTGAGCTTTGAATTGTGTCAGGAGTATCTTGGCAGACGCTACCTTTGTGGACCTCAGTTTTCTCAGCAGCAAAATAGGGTACCTCGTAGCAGCGATGATGTGAGTCTCAAATGAGCTAAAGTATTTAGCGATTTGCAAACGGAAACCCTCCTGCCGACGCTACCATTCCACCTTTATCTTTGGACACTCCCACCCCACCTCCATCTGCCTTCTTCTGTATGTGCCATCTCTTTATGTTGGGGGGTGGGCAGGAGAGGGGACGGGTAGCGAATGAGTCAATCCTATATTCCTCAGAGCAAGGTTGGAGCAGAGGAGCTAGCAGCATATCTGGGTTCATATGACAGGAAGGTAGATGCCCATCCAGCATAGATCAGAAATGGTTTGTGGAAGTAAGAATCCACCTGTAGTCCTGAGAAAGCTGCTGCTGCTGACGATGATGATGAAATCTGGCCACTTAGTTTTGTTTTTTTTAAACCCTTACCAATACTGTGTATGGGTTCCAAGGCAGAAGAGTGGTAAGGGCTAGGCAATGGGGGTTAAGTGACCAGTCTCACACCTGGGAAGTATCTGAGGCCAGATTTGATCCTAGGACTGGCTTTCAATTCACTGAGCTACCCAGCTGCCCCCTGGCCACTTAGTTTTGAGTCTGTATGCTACACAGGGGATAGTCACAATCATTTTTAATTTTAGGTATTAAGGCATGTTAGAGAAAAATGCTTTCTATGAATCTGAGTTCAGTCCAGGAGCCCTCTTTGTTATTTGCTTCACTGGATCATAGATGATATTTCACAGATGAGGAAAATTAAGTCAAGGTAGGTCAAGCTACATTTCATAAAGGTCATAGTCATTAGAGATGTGATTTAAATATAGAACTTCAAGCTCCAGAGCTTCTTTTCACTTCACAGTGCTCAGCAAATAATAGATAATAAATCCTTATTCCCTTCTCCTTTCTTCTTGCCCCACTGCTTCACTTACTGTTCAGATGCTCACTGATACCCTGGGAAAGCAGACATATAACTTGGGATCTGTCTCTTACTGAAGTTACTTGATCTTTTGTGTTTCTCTAATGTTCATTATTCTTGTAGTCACTGTCTCCCCCTCCCCATTTCATTAATTTAAGAAAGCTCTAATGTGAAAATTACCTCTTTAACTCTATTTAACTTACTATTTTAGAGTGTCTGGGAACACCAAGAGACTGAGCTGATTAAGTTCACACAGTTAGTGCGTGTCAGATTCAGGACTCGAATGCAGATCTCCCTGGCTCCAACATTAATATATCCTATTCACCTCACCGTGCTACCTTGCAGGTTTATTCTCTCCTATTTTTTCTGAGAGCCCCTTCCTTGCCTGGGAATAAATATTTAAGTTCTAGGAAGAAAAGTTTTTATCTGAAGAAACATATTCCCCTTAGGTTCTAGGTTTCTTTTTCCATAGGAACAAGACAAGTTGGATTCTCAAAAATAAAATTAGAAGGAAAGACCCCTCCCCGCCTAACCCTCCCACACCACATATATACCTGGAACTATGATCCATCTTGAAAGACAAGCTTGACCCAGAAACTCTCACCAGAATTTCCAGAAACTTAACGTTTGCATGAAGTAATACCAGCAATAATCATGTACTTGAGTGATGTCATAACACTCAGTAAACAAGAAAGGGTTAGCTCTATAGATTTAATCCTAGAGCATATGGACAGAAGTGAAAAATACAGTTGGTGAAGGAAGATCAGTCTAGTCCAAGTAGGAATAATCAATTTTATTTATATTAATATATATCCCCGGAGAGAGATTTGCAGAGAGACTTTAGTATCATTAGGAATTCATTTTTAAACCATCTCTTAATGGGCTATTTCTCTATCTGGTTATTCTCATCCATATTCTGATTTTTATTCACAGGAATTTCAGAGACTAACGTTTTCTAACTTTGTCCTCAAATTCTTAATAAACCTGAGGTTTATGTTTCCCTGTGCATTCATTTGGAGATCTTAGGAAGGAGTAATGCTATTCTTAGATAAGCTCAGATCCTTAGATTTGGAGGGTAAATTTGTTAGCACATCCAGCTGAAGAAGGAGGAGTTCTAGGCTAGTTGAGTCTGGGAATTATAGTGTAGCCCTGATCTTTTCATTTCACATTTTTCACAGAATTTGAATTAAGAACTTCAATGGCCTAGTCCAACACATACCCTCCCCCCCAAAAAAAATCCCCAGTATAGTATACCTGATAAATCCAGCCTTTGTTTAAGGATAATAATGGTGAACCCACTAACTCCTAGGGCAGCCCACTCTACCTTTGGATAGCTCTAATGGTTATGAAGTTATTCTTGACATCAAGCTCTGACTCCCATTATTTTGGGTTCTTTTCTCTCAGGTCAAATAGAACAAATCTAATACCTCTTCTACATGATAACTCTTCAAAAACCTGAAGTTAATTATCATATTCCCTTGTGTCTTTTCTTCTTCAGGCTTAATCCTTTTTCCTACAACTATCTTCACATGGAGTCTTTTGTCATCCTGGTTGCCCCTATAAAATGACACAGTCACTCCAGATGTGATTTGACAGGAGAGAGTAGAATGAGACCTTATTTCTACCTCTGTCTATATTTTTTTTTTATCACTTTCTGACTTAGAATCAGTACTGTGTTTTGGTTCCAAGGCAGAAAAGCAGTAAGGACTAGGCAGTAGAGGTTAAGTGACTTACTAATTTTTCCTCAAACATCCTGTGCTAATTAACTTGATATTTGAATTGAAGTATAAGATTTTTCCACATATCCCTATTAAATGTAATATTATTAAGTCCAACCCTGTATTCTAACCTGTCAAGATATTTTTGTATCCTAACTCTCTTATTTAGTGTGTTAGCTATGTATTTCAATTTTATGTTATCTGGAAATTTGATGAATATGTCATCTATGCCTTTACCCACATCACTGATAAAAATGTTAAAATTTCACAAAAATAAAAAATTTACGGTCAACCTTAAGTCCATGGAGCACACCATTGGATACCTTCAAGTTAATAATGAACTATTCTTTGAATTTGTCCATTCAACCACTTATTACTCTACCTAATCCACATATCTCCATCTTTTCTATAAGAAAAGCATGAGATATTTAATCAAATGATTTGCTAAAAATTTAGGTAGAGCATATCTACAGCATTCCTCTGATCTATAGTCTTATCCTTATCCAAAAAGAAGATGTGGTTAGCCTGGTACAGTGTTGGCAAACCTATTAGAGATCATGTGACCAAACTGCACCTTCAAGCTACCTTGTGAGCCTCCTACATTACCCCAGAAAGGAGGAGGAGGAAGTACTCACATTGGTCTTCTGGACAGAGGGGTGGGAGATGCAAAAAAATGTGCTCAGGAATGGTGGAGAGGGGAAACTGAGCAGCCCCCTCCATGCCTTTGCCAATACAGGTCTGGCATAACTTGCTCTTGAGGAACCTTTATAATCTTGTTTCCCCCTGTAGATGTTCTCCAACCATCTTTTTAATGACCTTTTAAAGAATTTGGTCAGGTCTGGAAGTCATTAGCCTATAATTCGCTTATTCTATGTCTTTCTCTTTTTAAAAATAAGGACAATATTTGTCCTTTAGTTGTGTGGTTCCTCTCTAGTTCTTCCCAGGGGAGATGGAATCTGGCTGATAGAGTACACCAACACTCATAACTGCCAGTATCTAAGATTGTAGTTCATCTTTGCCAAGTGACTAATTTAGCAAGGATATCTAGTGCTTCCCTTCTTTATATACTGACACACCATTAGTCATTTTTTTTTGGCAGTTCTTGGTTTTGCCAGTACAAAAGTCAGTCTCCATGATAAAGAAAACAAAAGCAAAATTGGAATAAAACAGTTTGATCTTCTCTCTGTTGTCATTTAATAACATCCCATTCATCCCCAACATCTATCCCTTTATTGGTCTCCCTTTCCCCCAATATTGTGAAAATATCCGTTTTTCTTTATCTTCAGCTTTCATCATCAGCCCAAATTCATTCTGACTTTTAACATTTACTGAACTGTGCCTTACTTCCATATTTGTTCTTTTTCCTTTACTTGCTTTTTATTTAGCTATACACATAAATATCTAAGATATATATATATATATAAATTTAAAATATCTAATTTAAATCTAAGTTGATTGATAAGTTCTCTGTGTGACCATATATCTACCTCTAGTTTTAGTTCCTAATTTTGATCTTCATTTGAATTGTTTTTCTGTGTCTTCAAAATTTCATTTTTGAATTTCATATTATTCCTGAGTTGACTTTACATTGTAGAATTTAGTCCATGAGATCCTATCCATCTATGCTATCTTTCTTCTGAATCCTATAAATCTGCTCTCCTCAAAGCTAGGGTATTTTTTTTTATCACTGTGCCTGACTCCCTTCTCTTTTACAAAATCCAAGAAATATAGGGTTCACTTCCTCCCAAGTTTCCCATCATTTTCACCTCAGTACACTTCCTCCTTGTTGGTGAGAATCAGATCAAGAATAGAATTTCCCCTTTTTGTTTCTGCCACTTTTTAAAGGATGTAGGTATCATTACATTAAGCCTAGAAGTTATTAGCTCTGCTTTTGGCATAGAGGACTCTTCTACAAATATCTGGATAAAGTCCTACATTAATTTTTTATCATGTATCTATGCCAGATTTTGTAATTTGTTTCTCAAACTCATCATTCCAGTCAACCTCTCTCTTATCTGATGGTCTGTAGCATTTAATCCAGTAACAAATTTATTTCTCTTCTGCAGGTATCAATAGAAGCAGCACTACCTTTGGAGTTACAGGTTGTGATTTCAAATTCCACTTCTGCTGCTTGCTTCTTGTGAGACCTTAGGAAAATTGCTTAACCTTCCTAGGCCTCATTTTCTTCATCTCTAAAATGAAGGGGTTGGAATAGATATTCTCTGAGGTCCTCTTAGATTTCATTCATTTTATCAGATTGTAAACTTCTTGAGGGCAAAGATCCTCTGGTTCCTCTTCTTGTATGCCGAGTGTTTAGCATGGTTTTGATGTATAGTAGAAGCTTAATAAATGCTTATTGACTGACTGACTACCCTCTTCTAGATTCCATGACAACTTTTCATTGATCTTTACCCAGCTACTATCCACCATGTTTTCCTCACATTGATGTATATTCTTTATGTGCAATTCTATTCTTCTCTCCTTTTTATTTCTCCTGTTTTCTTGAATAAGGTATACTCATCCAGAACTATGTTCCAATTATAGCTCTCATCCTACCCAACCTCAATGATACCTGTTTAGTCAAATTTACCCCAAAGGTCTTCCTTTTCAGAATGCTGCTTTTTAGCAAGAGAAGAATACAGAGGAGGAAGGAGAAAGGAATCTGCCTCAGAAAGTCAGATTCAAGATGAATTGGAGTCACTCTTTCTTTTCTGAAATGTCATCTTGTTTCTCAAAGCATTGGTATGTTTTATTTCCTTGTTCAGTAGTTTCTTTGTCCAGCTATATTCTATTTAAAGACCTTATTCCCAGAAAGAATATATAAGGAAGTACACGAATAAGTATTTTGGTACATGAATAGTACAGACAACCAAAACTTAAAGGAAAGACACTGTAACCAATGATGATCAGGGAAGTCTTCATAGAGGATATAGTATTTGGGCTGTACTCTAAAGTATGGTTGGGATTTAAATAGAGGTGAGGAACATAGAATTGCCACGGGAGAGAAAACTTTTGTGTATAGGGGATAGAATAGTAAAAAGAAAGGGCTGACAGGAGCAGTTAATGTGTAGTAGTTGAGGCAGCCAGGTGACATAGTGGATTTAGTGCCAATTGGGGAGTGAAGAATATCTAGGTTCAAATCCCACTATTTAATAGCTGTGTGACACTGGGCAAGTCACTTAATCTTTACCTACCTCAGTTGCCTCATCTGTAAAATGGGGAGAATAGTATCTTCAACCTCCTGGGGTTGTTGTAAGGATGAAATATTATAAAGCACTTTGCAAACCTTAAAAAACCTTAAAATCTATGTACAGACTTGCTAATGGCAATGGTGTAAATCTAAACTATCATAAAAATGCTGTCCTTTAATTTCTAAAACAGTAATTATTAATAGATATAGCCTAAAAGTTCTTTAAGGGATCCTCAGTTATTTTTAATAGTTTAAAAGTGTCCTGAGAGCAAAAAAGTTAGGCAAAAAAAAAGTGACACTATCTACAGAAGTGAAGCCAAGTAGAAAGTGTGGTACTAGGGACTGTAAGGAGAGAGTTTGGCAAGAATCCCAGAGAACCTGCTGATGATTGGTGATGGGTGAGGGCTATGCTTGAGTGACACTAACAGTTGTGTCCCACCTATTGGCTACAGCCAGTTTGTTCCAATGGCCATAAAGGTAGCTGAGGCACACTCTGTAGAGCACTTGGAGCTTGATCAGACAGCAAAGATATCATCACTCACTGCATCCTGGGCCAACACCAGATGTACTGACTTTTGTCTTGTGACCAGACTCTGGAAGAGAGAGTGAGGCTGGTGACTTTCTTCAGCTCTGCCTCATCTAAATCCAATCCACAAACAAATCAAGACATGACCCCTTGATGTCATTGGTCCTTTTCAATAGATGAACAACCACAGCAACCCCATATGGACTCAGATGCAGAGAGAGTCTTCTAGATCTAGAAAAACTTCTTGTATTTTCTTGACCATCTTTTTCTTATGCCTGTTAAAGATTGTTTAATATCTATAAAATATTTCTTATATGCAAGGATGTATTTGGTCCATCTATTAGTGTTTCTAAATGAATGTTCCATTTTGACAAGATTTGTAAGTCATGACATTTGTCTAAGGATAACTTAGAATGTAGTGTATTATATATCATATATATCCATGTCCTAAAAGTTAGTCTCACCATTTCCCAGGGAAAGGGAGGGAAATAAAAATGCATATTAATGATTATCTTATATATAAATTCCTAAACCATAACATATAGATTTAGTAATAATTAATATGAAAAACAAACAGGTGTGGATCTGCATTAGTAAAATGATGTCCTTACTAGGAGTTTCCTGAATAAATCAAATTACAGATCTGGTTCTAAATAAAAGAAAGATAAATAAACAAAATCAGATAAATAAAGATAAATAAACACATAAAGATAAAAATAAAATCCAGGTGTAAGCAATCAGCTATTTGGGGAATACTACAAATAATCCAAATATAAATGGCATTCTGCCAGCCTCTTGACCCGTTTTTGTTTAGATTTTATGGAAGCTAGGAAAGAGTAAGGAAAAATAATTGTTGGGTAGCACAAGAAGCTGAAAGAATCTGCCAAGGTATTTTTATGTGTAACTTCATGTACAGTTTAGTGAATAGCACACTAGTTAGTTCATTAAGCAATTATAAAACATTTAGTAATTCAGATCACTATATCAGGACCATTTTGCACTCCTGAAGTGACATAGAGCTTCCATTACTGGATCTAAACAAACTTAATAACCTGCAGCAAGGGACCCAACATTATTTCTTTGATAGGACTATAGGCAGGGTGAAATTTGTTTAAGAATCAACTTCTGCAGAATAAGATGTTGCTTAAGGTAGACAGAGGTAGGTGACTTTTCTAAGAGACAAGCCAAGATTACATATTCATTTTCTACTGAAGAAAAATTCCAACCAGAATAAAATATCTATTGCATCTCAGTTTGCAAAGGAAGTCTCTTCCTAGTAAATTAACAGGAGAAAGAAAGATTCAACCAAAATTTGTGATGGTCAGAAACTAATTCAATAGTCATGGTAAAAGGTTCAATAACTGGGTGTGAAATTAACAGTTAACTAAATGTTAGTTACAACATTATGACAGTTCCTATAGCATTGACAGTAGTGTCAGAAAGTAGTAAGCTACATAAATCTTAGACAGCAGAGCAACTGGTTTTGGTCTTTACCTGGCAAGAAATCTTAGAGCCATTTATAGAGTATTCACCATAAGGTGAATTACTTGATCAACTGATAAGAAGAGGACAATGATGAACTTGCTTTATCAACTTGAAAATTCTTCAAATTATTTTATAAGAAGAAATTTTCTGTAAGAGATGGAGGTGCCTTCTGTTTTAGGCAATGATGGCCAAGTTCATTGTAGAAGTTCAAAGTGATGAGTCATTGAGACAATGTACCACATAGCTGCCCCCTCCTTTATATTAACTCTTTCTAAGTAATGATGAACCAGGATTCAAAGATTACTAACCAACAAAAACTTGGTTTGAGCCTTACCCATCCCTGGAACTTTACTTCAAAACTCAAAACTCACTGACTAGCAGGAACCTGGCCCAAGCCTCAATTCATTTAATTCTTGTAGTTTGCTGCTGCATTTATTGGAACACATTGTCAGCTCTTTCTAGAAAATATTGTCCATATTGAAACATAAACCAACTTCACTCAACTAGACACCAACAGTGTGAGAATACCAAATTTGTCATTTATATATCATTTGGGAAAACCCAGGCAGAGAACTATTAGAATTGTATAATTCCCAGAGAAGCTAGGAACAATTAAGCTTTTAGTAACTAAACTAAAGTAAATAAATGACTAGTCTCATGCTTGATTTTCATCCAGTGATTAAGAAAATGTCCCTGTTATCAGATCATAGACTTTTACCAGGTCTCTTGCTTTTAAAGTGTATTCATTCATTTTCCTAAGGAAAAAATGATCAATTGAATCTAAAATTAGGTTAGTTTCAGATGATGTTGGAGATTGTAGCATCCCAAGCATATTCACATCTATGAAATATAAATGACTGTATGGTTACCGTGTCTCCAAGCATAAGGTTATACCAATGAGGCTTGTGAATGTAACCTTGAACTGGCCATGTGGCCCTTGGCTAAGACAAACTCATTAACATGCTCGGACTCAATTCCCCGGGAAAGCACCAAGGTTTGCAATCTACACGCCCAAAGGTAACCTCTACCTTGCCACCCAATCTTAATTGTCTATACTTTGTGATGTGGTTACTACATCCTTGGGTGTACCGCACAAGCAGGACAGGAATAAAATTCAGAGGCAATCCCATGAACTTCCTCTTGGCTCTTGGCCTTTCTCCTTTTCATGGAGCTCCACTGGGCTCCTCAATGACTATCTCTCTCTCCTCTTGACCTTCTCCTTCCCCGAGGCTGTAACCATCTCGGCCTGCATTTCCTATCTTAATCTCCTCATCCACCTCGTGTTCCTTTGTACTCATACTTTCCTATCAAAGGGAGTATCATAGGGATTGCCTGCCCTATTCAACCACTGACTTGTCCGTGTCTTTCATTTCCAACCTGGTTCTCGGTTCCTACCTCTCCTCGGGTCCCATCACAAAGGTGAGCCCCTTCCTTTGTGGGACCCTGCTGGTCAGGGAAGTCCATTAAGGAAAACCCCACAGAGATTTATAATATTATAGAAGGAATTATGTTGGCTTAGATTATACTGTGCAGCACAGAAGATAACTACAGACTTAGACATAGATACACAAATGCCCTTTAGATGCATTTGTGATGCCAAAGCAAGATTAATCTGAGAACATTTTGCAGAAAGGATCGGGGTGGTAAGATTCTAGAGATAGATAGACCATCTAGGAAGGTATAATAATCCGTTCATGTAGTGACTCACTGGAAGAGAATACCTTAAGGTTTGAGTCAAGGAATAAAGTACTCTTTTTCCTCACCCCTCATCCTATATTTCTTCCTCATCTTCTTATATTGTCCCTAATCTTAGCTAGCCTTTTTCCTTGTTGCTATGTCCACTTGTACATGCTAAGCCTGTAAACCTCAAAATTCCTTAGACTTATAAATATTGGATATTTCACCATTAGGATATTTCATACTTGGAAAATTTCTTACTGATAGTCTATTGGAATGGGAACCCCATTGGCATGGGAGGTTCCTTCTCTTCCCTTCTTCAGATTACTTTAGGACAGAAACCTTTTGCTGAACAATGGAAAGGACTTTGACCTATGCTTAAGCATAGAACAGGAATTTCTTTGAGTCATGATTGATTTTAGAATTGATACAATGGAGATACTTGGAATAAATCTCCACCCTATTCAGTCCTAACAGGATTGAGTAAGGGCTGCAGCCTAGATCAAAATTTAATTATTCCAATCTCTACCCTACTCAGGTTAACAGGATTTAGAAAGGGCTGTAGCAAAGGAGCAAAGATTTAATCATTTGAAAATATGACCTTCAACAGACATGTGCAAAAGCCAGAAACCTCTGGGCGGTCCTGGGTTAAGCTAGAGCCTCCATTGGCACAGGGAAATTGATGAACAGTGATTGGTAGATGGGAGAACTGAGGGGAGGAAGTTGGATGGTTTCCTAAAAGATAGGGGGTCTGAAGACTCCAGAAGAGGGGGTTTTTGGAGTAGTTGGTCGGGGTGGTTCGTGTGCGCTCTAAGAAGCTTGCTCTGAAGGAAGCTGAAGGTGGGGGCCTCTGAGACAAGCCCAAAGGCTTTTTTAGACCCTACCTATAATCACATGAGCACCATCCAGGAGAAGGGCACAAAGTCACCATGATAAAAACACCATTATCTTTGGGAATCCAGTTGAGTTAGACAAACCTCCAGTTCATTGATATCCTGAAGTTTGGCTTTTTAATTTTTCTATGTGTTTCTTTAACTAAATATTCTCTTATCAGCCACAAATTTATTCAGTGTTCTCAACCCCTTGGCTCTCTGGCTTCTGCGGATACCCTGGTAACAAACTGGGCTTAGATCTTCATTTTATGTGTTCTCTAGTCCAAATGAGGATTATTAATATTTTCTCCCCCTTTAGGGCTGTTTATAATCACTGACATGTCTTGATCTCATTAGGTTATAGCTTAACTTTTACATTGGATTTGTCTCATTCTCTTCAGTAGTGTTTTCAGGTTACCTTTCTTCTTCTGTCTTCTTTTCTTCCCAGATAAAAAGGACATGCCAGTACAATTCCTTTTATAATATTATAAATCTCCATCATCTGAAAGTGGCCTAATTTTACCAGCAATTGGTTATTTTCCTCAGAGCAATGAATGAATGCACTTTAAAAGCAAGAGAGAGATTGACCCCATGATCTAGTGAAAGAGACTTTTTTCCTATCTTTTTTCTCTATCACTGGATAAAGATCAAGCTTAGGAGCAGCTAGGTAACACAGTGGATAGAGTGCCAGGTCTACAGATGGGGGGTGGGGGGAGTCCTAAGTTCAAATCTGACCTCAGAAATTTCCTAGCTGTGTGACCCTAGATAGGTCATTTCACCCCAATTGCCTAACTCTTTTCACTTTTCTGTCTTGGAATTGGTACTCTTGATTCTTGGTAAAGATTAAAATAAAAAAGAACATGTTTCATGGTTGTCAAGGCCATGTATACATATCAAAAATTATTTTTAGTTTCATTTTTTATTAAATTTATTCCAGATTCAAAGACCAGGTTTAAAACCCAAGAATCAACACCAAAACAAGAAGAAAGATCATCCCATAGTATGTTAATGAAAAGACTCTCAAGTAGTGTTCACCAGGACTCTATGCTGGGATAAGTCTTGAAATTCAAAGTCCAATTTGAGAGTCAGTTGGGAAACAAGAAGAAAAATTTGCAGAATATAACATTTTCCCATATCAAAATATCTACAGAGGAGAAAGAGTCAGAATCCAATAACAGTGGGAAAAACTTCAACTTGAGGCCATCTCTTGTTGCACAACAGAGTGTTCCTGGTGAACAGAGATTACACAAATGTGATGCATGTGAAAAAAGCTTCAAACAAAATGCACATCTAATTATTCAGCAGCCAGTCTATGTAGGGAAGGAACCTTGTAAGTGTAATGTATGTGAGAAAACCTTTAGAAGTCCTACATCCCTTATTCAACATCAAAGAATTCATGCTGGGGAGAAGCCCTATGAATGTAATGAATGTGGGAAAGCATTTAGCCAGAGTGCACACCTCACAAATCATAAGAAAACTCATACAGGAGAGAAATCTTTCAAATGTAATGATTGTAATAAAGCATTCAGTTACTACTCAGCCCTTATTCAACATCAGAGAAAACACAGTGGGGGGAAACCTTTTGAATGTAGTGAATGTGGGAAAACCTTCAGCCGAAGTACATACCTTATTCAACACCAGAGAATTCATACTGGAGAGAAACCCTATAAATGTAATGAATGTGGAAAAGCCTTTAGTCAGAGTACACATCTTACTTGCATCAGAGAATTCACACTGGAGAGAAACCCTATGAATGTAATGAATGTGGGAAAACTTTCAGTCAGAGTGCACACTTTACTCAACATCAGAGAATTCATACTGGGGAGAAACCCTATGAATGTAATGAATGTGGGAAAGCCTTCAGTTATTGCTCAGACCTTATTCAGCATCAGAAAATTCATACTGGAGAAAAACCCTATAAATGTAATATTTGTAGCAATGCTTTCAATGCCTGTTCAGCACTTATTCAGCATCAGAGAACTCACACTGGAGAGAAACCCTATGAATGTAACAGATATTGGAAAGCCTTTAGTAACTACTCAGCCCTTATTCGACATCATGTAGTTCATACTGGAGAAAAACCTTATGAATGTAGTGAATGTGGAAAAGCCTTTAGCCGTAGTACATACCTTACTCAACATCAGCGAGTACATACTGGGGAGAAACCTTTTGAATGTAATGAGTGTGGGAAAGTTTTCAGTCAGAGTGCATTCCTTACTCAACACCAGAGAATCCACACAGGTGAGAAACCATATACATGTAATGAGTGTGGAAAAGCCTTCAGTGATCGCTCAGGCCACATTCAACATCAGAGAACTCACACTGGAGAGAAACCCTACTCTTGTAATGAATGTGGGAAAGCCTTTAGTTATTGTTCAGCTCTTATTCAACATAAAAGGATTCATACTGGTGAAAAACCTTATGCATGTAATGACTGTGGAAAAGCCTTTAGTGACCGCTCAGCACTCATTCAACATCAGAGAACTCATACAGGAGAGAAACCTTATAAATGTAATGTATGTGGAAAGGCTTTCAGTCAAAGTACAAATCTGACAAACCATCAGAAAACTCATACTGGAGAGAAACCCTATAAATGTAATGAATGTAGCAAAGCTTTTGGATATTGCTCAGGTCTTATTCAACATCAAATAATACATACTGGAGAGAAACCCTATGAATGCAGTGAATATGGTAAAGCTTTCTGCCGAACTATAGACCTTACAAAGCATCAGAAAATTCATTCTGGGGGGGAAACCTTATATATGCAATGAATGTGGGAAAGCCTTCAGCCAAAACACATACCTTACCAAACATCCGAAAACTCATTGGAGAGAAAGCTTGTAAGCATAATCAATGTAAGAAACCTCTCTTCCAAATGGCTTCCATATATATATATATGGATATATGTATATATATATATATATATATATATATATATATATATATATACACACACACACACACATACATGTATATAGAGCTAGTCCTAACTATATGGATATAGATATGTATAGATTCATTATGTATTTGACTCTTACATAAACTGGGACAATAATCTATGGACTTCTGCTCACTGGCCTGTAGAAACCATATATCTATTAGCATATAGAGTCTCCTATAGAACATCAACCCTACTATGTCTATATATCAAGCTTAAAAAAAATCTTATTGACATTTAAGTCTACAATGTCAGAAGACAGAAGAGCATTCATTTATCCCCATAAACTGAAATTTTTTTCCTTTATGGAAAAATCACTGGATTGAGCTTGAAGACCTGGAATGTATATCTATAGACTCAGAACACAAAAGAAATTGAAGGAACTGGGAACTACAAAGAATGTAGATCTGATTGGTACTGAATGTAATCTTAGAAGATATACATATATGTTCTATGGGGCACCCTACATCCTCATTCATGAGCCTTCCAAATAAGCTACTATAGGTTTGTGATAATTAAAATGTTTTGGGAGCAAGGGAAATATATAACAATTATGACTGCTGAAATATGTTTTCTACTATGTCTTGGTTTTATATAAATATAAGATGGTCGCCAGGGAATATATTCCCAATTTATGAATATGCCCAAGCCAACTGGGTTTTATAGAGAAATTTAATTTATAATACACTGATTAATCAATAGAAAAAGAGAGAAAGTAAGAAAGGAATAAGAATGAATAAATCAGTCAGTTGGTTTTATCACTCACCCAAGATCTCTCTAGGTAAGGCTTCTCATGCCAACCTCAGGCTCCACCTTCAAGAGAGCCTCCTTTCAAGAAATGTTTCCAGAGAATTCTCCTCCTTCAGAGCCAGCCTTCTCTCCTGGTCCTCCAACAGAGCAACCTCCTCAGTCCTCCTTCAGAGCCACCTCCCTCAGAGCAAAACCTCCTCCCTCTCTCCTCAGACCCCGCTATCTTTAAGGAAACAATCTAAGTTCCCTCCCCTCAGTTCTCACATCTACTAATCACTGTCGATCTCTCCCCTGTGCCAATGGTGGTTCTAGTTTAACCCAGGACCGCCCAGAGGTCTGTGGCTTTGCACATGTCTGTTGAAGGTCATATTCTCAAATAATTAAATCTTGATCCTTTGCTGCAGCCCTTCCTAAATCCTGTTACTCTAAGTAGGGTGGAAATTGTATTTTCCAAGACCTGGTTCTGTCATTCCAAGTATCTCTATTGTATCAATTCTAAAATCAATCATGACTCAAAGAACTTCCTGTTCTATGCTTAAGCATAGGTCAAAGCCCTTTCCATTGTTTAGCAAAAGGTTTCTGTCCTAAAGTAGTCTTATGTAGGGAGGAGAAGGATCCTCCCATGCTAAGGGGTTTCACATTCCAATAGAGTTCTTACTATCAATAGGAAATTTTTTCCAGTATGAAATTGATCAATGGGGAAATTTCCAACATTCATAAGTCTAAGAAATTTTAAGGTTTACAGGTTCAAGATACTCTGTGGGGTCATATCCACTAAGAAATCCAACATTTATATCTATATCTATATATACATACATGTAAATCCTCCCACCAGAGGAGGGGAAAACATTTTAAATGTTTTCATTTAAATAGTTGGAAGGAGCAAAAGGAAGATCTTGAAAGCCCTGTCCACTGCCCTTGACAAATAATATTATATAGTGATGAGATTATTCTATTAAAGGGCAGATGACCTGGGTTCTAATTCTAGCTCTGCTGCTAATTAACTGGGTGACTTTGGACAAGCCACATAACTATTTTCTGCTTCTATTCCTGCTTCATCTGCAGAATGAATGGGTTGAATTTCCTAAATCCTATCCAGCACTTAAAATTCTATATAATTGCTATTCTTATCTCTGTGGATCTAGTCCATGAATTATGGTTATTATTTATGCCAAACCAAGTTGGTCAGGAGATAAAATATATATTCTCTCTCTATTTCTCTCTCTCTCTGTCTCTCTCTCTCTCTCTGTCTCTCTGTCTCTCTCTCTCCTAACTACTCAATAATAGAGGAAATGTGGTAAAATAAAAAGAACTCTGAGTCAGGAGAATCCTGTGTTTGAATACAGCATTTGACATTTTCTAGCTGTAAAACTATAGACAAGTCATTTTAAACTCTTTGAACCTCAGTTTCCTTATATGTAAAATGGGGAAATTTAGCACCTTACCTGCAGGTTTATTTGTGAATATCAAATGAGATAATGCATGGAAATGTTAACTTTGTAAATAGTAAGCACACGATAATAGCTGCTATTATTACTAATTGTTGGGTTACAATGCACCATTGCTCTGTACAATTTTATACCTGCCAGAATACTCTAAAACTTAAAATATTCTGTTGAAGCTGTATGAGTGGACTAGAAAATTTTAAAAGAAATTTAAGTAATATAGAATCCTAAGCATTGAAAAATTCTTGACTATAAATATTTAAATGAAATTTTGATTTAGAATGCAAATGAGAATATAGACTAAAGGAATGACTGGAAGTTACAATGGGGAATAAATGTGTCCTAGATTAAATACAGATTCACTTTGCAAGCAATAATAGATTGTCCAACAGGTCAAGACTGGATAGCACTTGTCATCATCATGTCCACTGTGAAAAGGGCTGAATGACTGAATTTAGAAAAGATGCCAGTGAGAATAGGAGGTTGGAAAGGGTATTTTTATTTTTATTAATTTATTAATTTAGTCAAGTTAGAACATTATTCCTTGGTTACAAGAATCATATTCCTTCCCTCCCTTCCCTCCCCCACTCTTCTTGTAGTTGATGCACAATTCTACTGTGTATTACAAGTGTCCTTGATCAAAACCTATTTCCATGTTGTTGATGTTTACACTAGGATGTTCATTTAGAGTCTACCTCCCCAGCCATATCGCCTCGACTCATGTGATCAAGCAGTTGTCTTCTGTGTTCCTACTCCCACAGTTTTTCCTCTGAATGTAGATAGTGTTCTTTCTCGTAGATCCCTCCAAGTTGTTCAGGATCACTGCATTTCCACTAATGGAGAAGTCCATTACATTCAATTGTACCATAGTGTATCAGTCTCTGTGTACAATGTTCTCCTGGTTCTGCTCCTTTCACTATGCATCAAGTCCTGGAGGTCATTCCAGTTCCCATGGAATTCCTTCAGTTTATTATTCCTTCTAGTACAATAGTATTCCATCATCAACACATACCACAATTTGTTTAGCCATTCCCCAATTGAAGAGCATCCCCTCATTTTTCCAATTTTTTGCTACCACAAAGAGCGCAGCTATGAGTATTCTTGTACAAGTCTTGGAAAGGGTATTTTTAAAAATGGGATTTGGATAAAATTGTGTATTCATCATATGACTTTTTCCAATATGCCCTGTTCACTGACCTATGGAACTCTGCATTTACTAGCAGATGCAATCTTGCAGGGACATATTCTGCTATGTTTAAACATCAAACTTAAAGACTCTTTCAGTGACATTCAAATTAATAAAATCAGAAAGCAATAGAAATTTCATTCATCCTTTAAGCTAATGATATTTCCTTTTGGAAAAATCACTGGATTAGGTATGAGGACTTGAAATGCATATCTTTAGATTCAGAAAAGCAGGGAAGAAATGGAAGAATAAACTACAAAGGAAAGGATGTAGATTTGATTGGCACTGAATACAGATACTTGGAAAATATACATATATTTAATACATGGGACACCTTTCATTCATGCATAGGCCCTCTAAGTTACTCCAAGTTCAAAATATGAGGGTCACATCCACCTAAGAGACATAATTTGACTGTCGTCAGCCAAGAACATTAATGGTATGACAGTAAGAAAAATAGTAACAAAACATTTCCCCACATAAACCTTATATACATTCTTCAAATGCATGTAGTTCTTGCTAGGCTGGTCTCTTATTTGCTGAACAGTATGCCATTGATTTCGTGGTCATGGCCATGAATCTTACTCTAACCAAGCTTCTTTTTGCTTCCAGTTTCTGGGATCCAACTCATCAGGGTGCATTTTACTTATGCAGTGTGCTTTCTATCAGGAAACAATGACTAGAAAGCCTCTCTGATAAGGGTAGGCTTATAGCTCTTTGCTTACAAACAAAACCATGAGCTGTCACGGGCAAAGTCCACCCTTGCCCGAGATTCCAGGGTATCCCAATTGGTGGCGAACGATCAATCAACAAAAATAACAAACGGAAGACAGCTTAATCATAACAGCCATGGGATTGCTTTGCATCTGACAGCTGCTCTGACATTCCCAGGCTTGGGATTTATTTTATATACATATTCTTGGCATGCAGATACACAAAATCAAAGAGAGATAATTAGAAAAGTGATACATTAACTTTGAACAAGTCACTTGATTAACATTCTATATTTTTGTATTGTGATTACAGACAGAATAAAGGTTGCACACAAGATAAATGATTTCGTCACAGGTGGCTTACTAGGGAGTTTGAGTTACTGATTTGTGTAATTGAGTCACTGAGGCATATTGAAGCTTAGTGTACCTGTACTGTACCTGTACCTATTGTATGGGCCTCTATAATTGATTTGTGTGCTGGCTTCATGAGAAAGTTTTGGGCTTGGGCAGTAGCTGCAGTTTTGCTGGGAATTATGTGCCTAAGTAAAAGTTAACCCACGATAGTCTTTTGGGATTGTGTTTGAGGGTTTAATCTTTTGGTGATGTTTTGGAGAATAAGGGTACATGTGTTTTGCTCTTGCATTGTTTCTTTTGAGACTAGGGGGAATAATAATCATGTCAATTCATAGGTAAGGGGCATTGATGAAAGGTGTCATGCAAGGGGGATAGAGTGGGCAGTCACATCTTGCCAAGGACCACTCTGTGGTCTCCCCAGCTACCACACGTGACTTTGTCAAGGCGTCGTGGACTGATGGCCCCCAGCAATGAGCCATAGCATCCAACCAAGAACTGTGTCATAGACTGTCTATTTTATTTTTTCACTCTCTATGTGGAAGTCTCCATCTTTCCCTGCTGCCTTCCCAACTCTTTAAGTTAGTGCTAGAAATTTCCAGAGATCTTTTGGTTGCCCATGCAAATGAAAGGAAGAGTAGAAAACACTATGAAAATATTTGTATCTTATACATCATTATCTATTGCAGAGAATGAAAAGGTAAAGGTTATTGAAAGAAATTTATATATTTTGAGACTCAGTAACAAGTGTAAATAATAGATATGGGGAAGGAAAACAATAAATAATTTGTAAAATATGGTTCAAAAATAAGAATTAAGAGATCCTAAAGATTTATTGACTATGTAGAAACTGAATAATGATATGTGGCCCCATGTATCATTAAATTTTTTAGAAAAATGAGTTCCTACACATGGCAAATATCAAATAACATCATAAAAAAAGTGAAAAAATTTAACAGAATTCTCATTACTATTGTGAAAATGATTCCTGAGTTAGAAGTCTATGTACTCATAATACCAACACAGATCCATAGGAGTATGTATGTGAGTAGAGACAGACATATGTTTTGTACTGAAGCTCTGGTGTTTCATTTTATTGTGGAGATGACTTTGGATTCTTTAAGATTATGCTAGAGGAATGCAAACACCAATAGATTCTATGAAGCTGGACAAGCTTTGCAAAGGGATCCATTGATGGATTATATGTTTTTTTTTCAAGAACTATCTCAGTTAAAAGTCAAGTCACGTTATCTGCTGTCATTTATTAAGTACTTAAAATATGTCAGACACTGTATTAAGCACTAGAGATGTGAGTAAAGGCAAAAAATAGTCCATGTTGAAAGAGTTTGGTCTAATGGGGGAAACAGCATGCAGACAATTATGTTCAAGTATGCTGGGGATTTTTTTTAAACCCTAATCTTTTGCCTTTGAATCACTACTGTATATTGGTTCTGAAGAGCTGAGAAAAAAAAAGCTATCTGACTCTGATCTTTAAAAAAACCTTTATTTTAAAGGAAAAAAAACAGAGTTTCTCCCGCCTGAAATAGACTAACCCTGCTAAACTCTGAATCTTCTCAGATTCAAAGTTCTCTCCTTGATGTGCCAGAAGGAGGCATGGTCCCTCCCTTGCATGGGATTGGTCCATTCAAGACCAATCTCATGCCAGGAAATAGTGGGGAGGGACCCCTGGGGCACACTGGGGAATGCAGTTCCCCCCCACACATTCACAATATTTTAAAATTTGCAATTCCCCCTATAATCCTTTGAGAGACTCCCCAATGGATTATATCAAACATAAACTAAATATATATATATATATATATATATATATATATATATATATATATATATATATATATATATATATATATATTACAAAGGAAAAGTACAACAACCTGGAGATAATGAAACAAAAGGGAAATAAGAACAAAACCAATTAGGGAGCACAACATACAAATTAAAAGCATTTAACAAAATAAATGCAGTTAATAAAAACAAATGCATTTGAACAAAACAAATGAATTTAACTCCCCCTCCCCCAGTCTAATTTTTTCACATCAAAAGGTTTGCTCAGGATCTCTTGGAGTAGCATGTGGTCTCCATGGGCATCTCCATGGCATCTTCCACAAGGAGTTTAGTTTCTGGATTCCAGGAAGCAGCAAATTTCCTACCCTTAAAATTAAACTTTTCATATAAAATAAAAACATTCCTCACCCTGAGGAGAATATAAAGAAACATTGAAATCACACAAGGATTTGAGGCATATGAATCATTGTCAAAAATACCAAAAACATGACAAAAATTCCAAATGTTATATGAAAAAAATCCTAAATAAGGAAAAATAAAATCATAACAGGCCCTTGAGTCATGGCCCAATTAAAGTGATTTATGTCCTCTAAGTCTGTAGCTGCTCTCTTATCCTGGAATCAGACAGAATCATTAAGCAAAGTCCCATAATTCTTTTTTAAACAATCAGTGGCATCATTTTTATAGTCTCAAGCTTTTAGGCATGCATTGACATTATAGCAAATATATTTTAA
This sequence comes from Monodelphis domestica, assembly GCF_027887165.1. Taxonomy (NCBI): domain Eukaryota; kingdom Metazoa; phylum Chordata; class Mammalia; order Didelphimorphia; family Didelphidae; genus Monodelphis; species Monodelphis domestica. The sequence continues at coordinate 255,496,253 of NC_077228.1, forward strand.
ACTTATATTACTGCAAAATCAAAAAAGTTAAAGAAAATATCAAATCTGGTGATATATGCTTCAAATACAAAAAGGAAAGAAAAAATAAAACTGAAATAGTATATTGCACATGCAAGCAAAATAATAATAAACAGTTTTCAAAATAAAAAAATGTAGCTTACAATTATTGACACTCTGTGTCAGCTAAGGAAATGTAGACTACAAAGGTTTCTCGCCAAAAAATGAGGTCCATTTCCTCTTCATACCTGGCCATGATCCACTGTGAGTGCAAAGCAAATGATTTTCACAAGGTAACATTTTTTTATAAAGAACAATAGTACAATATGTAATGCACATTCCAAAAGTATCAATATCTGCAATTTTAATAGCCCATTTAATTACAATAGCAAACAAACCCACTATCATATTTCATATAAGTTGCTCTATGACAAAACAACAACAAAACTATGAACTGATGGACATTTGTCACAGTTATTTTAGATGTAGCAAATCTTTCAACCTTGGCAAATATATTTTTAAGTAAAACTTATTTGGGTCTAGAACATCACCAAAAAATCTAGATTGTTCTGGTGGAAGTAAATTAAACTGAGTTTTGCAGGAGCTCTTTTTGGCTTCTTGTTTCACAGAAATACCTTGGTAGGAATATATCTTTGTTTCTCTACCTTTAATACAACATTCTTTAAAATATAAATATAAAAAAAACTCATCCATTCAGAAACCACTAGTTAATTAAAATTATTTCTGAAGACCCCTTAACATTACAATTAAATTCTTAGCTTATTAAATTCTCTAAAGGTTGTTAGCCAGGTTGAGTCCCATCTATCATCTATGTGACAATTAACAAATCCAAAATGGAAAAAAAAAGGCTGTTTATGGGTTTTTACAATATTTTGTTCAGTAGTCATAAGGGAAAGGTAACAGAATATATCTAATAGTTAAAACACAGTAGATTAAAATGATTCAGTGTAACAGAACAGTATCGAATACTTTAATATATGAGCTTAAAACAACAAAATTAAATCTTAAACAAAATAATCAGCAAAATACAATAAGATACAGACTTTCATTTAAAAAAAAAAAACGGACTCTGTAAAGGCTTAAAATTTCACCTCCAGATCCTTTAAAGTTCCTTTTTCTAAAATTCAGATCCCTATTGTCAGCACTATAGAATCTCCCATAGTGAGGGAGAACATGGGTTTTAGGAATCTCAAACTGGGCAGGCCCAAATGGCAAAGGATTGTAGGGGGATGAATTTCTCCCCTGAATATCAGGCAAGATAATTGAAAGGATCAGTGGTAGGAAGAAAAAACATCCTAAAGCTGGAAGCTTTTTGAAATAGGTAATGCAGTGCTCTTTCATAGAATACACCATGATTGTAATAAATTTCCTATTTGGAAGAGTCTCTTTCTTCTCCCCGTCCCCCACTGAGGTAAAATGCTAGTTTCCCCAGAGAGAGGAGGCTAATCATTGCCCAAGGAAAAAGACACTTTTTTTTTTTAGCATCTGCCCTGAGGAGCAACTCCAGGGACTTCTATATTCTCAGTGACAGCAATCAGCCCAGCAGGGACAGCAACAGTGGGGGGGTGGGGGAGGTGATTTAGGATTGGAGCTAGAGATCAGGAGGAGGATTTCTGGAGGCCAGGGGCTGGAGCTGTGTGAGTGATCTGGGTCCAGAAGATCAGGAGGAAGCGGTATCAGCAATGCCAGAGTCAGCAGCGAGTAGGAACGAAGGAGGAACGAGGAACGAAGGACTCAAGCAATTGGACAAGTGAAGCAGTTTATTTCTTCTTTGCCAAGAGTCCTCCCACACCCCATAAAAATAGCCTGGCCAGTAGGGAGAACAATCAACTGGGAAAAAAGTAGGAAAAGAAAAATGCAGCAGCTCCAAAGAGAGTTTGTGAAGGTGGGTGGGGTGGGCAAAAAACCCTTGGCAGGAGATCTAGGCTATCTTAAAAAATTTAAGAGGTTCTTCTCTGACTAGAAAATTAAATCTCAATAATATTATATTTAAGAGATTTATTAATGATCATTAGAAATCAAGGAATAAAGAAGATACAAAATAAAGACCATGTGCCTATGGCTAGTTAGACATTTTTAGCCATCCCCACTCACCATCACTGCTGATTCTACATTAGAGAGGAGGAGCCTCCAAAGCCCACACCCTTTTCCTCTGTCTATAGGAAGTAGATAATAACAGGAAGTCAGTGGGCTCTTAGGATATGTAGTTCTTTTTTTTTAGGGTAACAGATTTTCACTCATACATTGCATAGTGCCTGTCGAGCACAAGGTCAAAGAGACTAACTGATCCCAATGGAATTCATGAAAATTTTTAGCCAAGACAAGAGGACTTGAACTTATTTGGGGTTCGAGGTTGCGGCTGTTTAACATGTGTTAAAGGCAGGTCTTCCTTGTCCCACAGTCTACCAAGTATCTCAAATTTGGCTCTTACCTAGCTCCTATAATCTAGACCCTTTTCTGTCTTTCATGGTGTGGCAAACTTTCTATATAGTCCTGACTACTATATACTATATACTATATACTATACCTGACTAAATGCATAATTGCTTAAATCATTTTAATTGGGCCCTGACTTAAGGACCTGTTATGGATTTATTTTTCCTTTACTTAGAATTTTTATATTTATAAGACTTTGATAGTCTATATTTCATCCAGAACTTATTTTTTTAATTTGGATTATTTTTTCTATTTTTTATTTCTCTTGCCAATTGATTTATATACCCCATAACACCCTCTTCAGGGGGAATGTATTATTTTAAATTGCAAATTTTAAATTCTTCTTGAGAGTAATTTTAGGTTAAGAAACATGCTATCTCTCTAAATCCAGAAAAACAATTTGGATTTTATGACTTCAGAAAATGTATATGAAAAGTTGTTACTACATTTAATTAGGAAAATAAAATATCTTAAAATTTTTTTAAAGCCTTTTGGGATACTCTGCATGTACCAGGCCTGCACTAGGTATAGAGAAATAAAAAAGAAATAGTTCCTGGCCTCAATGAATTTGCTTTCTATTAGAAAACCTCAGGCAGAATGAATAGGATTCTTTTAAGTAATATTCTTATATTTGCCTATATTAGGTATATGTGAGACAACATTAATAACAGAGACTAGAAATCTCACTACATAAGGGATGGTATCTTTAGTTTTAAGGATCTTATGAGAGCCCCAATTCACCTTTCCAGTGGATTACTCTGTCATCTTATCTGTGGTTTCCATTCTTGGGGACAAAAACTAAGGAAAGCTTTCCTTTGTGAAAATGGAGTTATACATGTGTATCTGCATAGGTTCAAATCACTTAAATATTAGTCTTTTACTTATAGTTATTAAAAATAGATTCAAGATGATTCATAATAATAAAGTATGCCCCACCTTTTACAAAGTTTTTGATGTTTTTTTTTAAATATACATAAACAATGGTCCTGGGACAAAAATGCACATAATCCTGATTTCATTGGATAACTAGTGTTTAGAAAGATCTTAGGCAAAGGGTTCACTAAAAAAGGAGGTAAGGGGCAGCTAGGTGGCTCAGGGGATAGAAAGCTAGGCCTGGAGTAAGGAAGACTGATCTTCCGCATCACTTGCAGGGGACATCTATGGAGTTGTAATAGGGGACAGTTTAGAACTGTCGGGGGACAGCTTAGAGTTGTTGGAGAACAGCTATGAAGTCGCAAGAAAGAAAGACTGGAACATTATCAAAGAGGGATAATGAACATTTATTGTAAAGCAGCATACCAGATCTAAAGCTCTTCTCGAGAGACACAATCTATCCTCCCCAATCCTCCCCAGAATGTGAACAGGGGAGTGTTAAGGTCCGGGAATTCACCCCCCACCAAGGAAGAATCTCGGGCAATGTAATCAGACGCGGAGCAGGCCCTTTATTGAAAAAAAGACTGATTCGAGCATCAGTGGGAACCTCTGCCATCAGAGTTCCAAGTTGCTTCTGACAGGCTGGGGTTTCAATACTTTTTCATGAATAACCTTTGTTGGAAAGTTGCTTTTTGCACCTGGGGTCTCAGTGCTGAAGCTTATCAGGGACCTTGGACAGGCCCCAGCACAAACCCGGAGCTTATCTATCTGTGGGGCCTTGGCATTTTTCCTGGCTGAATTTCTCAGGGCAACTTTCAATTTTGATCTCCCTCATTTCCAACTTCTTTTTCTCTTAGGGAGGCAGAGGGGGTGCCTGCCCACTGAGGCTAGATCTCCCTCATTTCCAACTTCTTTTTCTCTTAGGAGGGCAGAGGGGGTGCCTGCCCACTGAGGCAGCTTGTGGCTTTCAGCCTGGGGCTCGCTAGGGGTCGGTACTGTTGTCGGAGGGCCAACACCTGGATGGTACCCAGCCGGCCTTTCACGAACCGAACAAGGCGGTTAAAAACGCAAGGGCCAAATGTCAAGAGTAGGGTTAAGATTATGAGGGGTCCTATGAGGGACGTGACTAGGGAGAAGAATTGAAAAGGTGGGCTTACCAGGGGCCAGCAGTTTCCCTCTCCTTCCGTCAGAGCTTCTAGACCTTCTCGTAGCTTGCTCAGGGAGTCCCTAATAATCTCTGAATGGTTAACATAGGAGCAGCACTCCTCACCCAAGGCTGCACAGAGGCCCCCTCCTTAAGGAAGAGGAGGTCCTGCTTGGCATAGTAGGTCACTTGGGGTACTATTGTTAGGGGGTGCAGCGGGCAGTGAGGGAGCTAGAGGAGACACAGGGCTGTAGGCCAGAACGGGGGCACAGTCAGTGCGCTCCTGCGGGTAGGATAAGGTATTTCCCAGTTGAGGGATACTCTGTGACCAAGAGGTAGGGGAGAAAGTGAAGAAATGGAAGGGAGTGGGTCATGTATTCCTTTTGCTAGCTGTTTCTCCACTGCTCCTGGTGAGTTGTGCCATCTGGCCAGCCCAGCCATCCATAGGGGAACCACACAGCCTCCCGGAGGGCCAGAATCTCAGTCCCCACCTGGTTCAGTGTCCCCTGCCATCCCATCCCCTCCCCTCTCCAAATGTCTAAGGGAAAAAGGGCAGAGGTCTAAATCTTCTGTAGTTTCTTCAGTGCTGAGCATGGGTGTAGAGCTATCCCTACCTATGTGTAGGAGAGAGAGAGGGAGGGGAATAAGGGGGGGAGGGAAGGCTGCAGACAATGTCTTTAGGGGCACGTCCTCAGTGAATTCCAGGGTCCCAGGTCGGTGGAGAACTGCCTGGAGATCTGAAGGGTGTCCTGCCACTGCTTCCCTTGATTGGCAGACCGGTCACAAGGGGAAGAGTCAGCCCCTAAGATAGAAGGGTACTGGGGCAAATACTAGAACAGCATATAGGAACAGAACATTAGTACATAGTAATTGGCATCACACATATGCATTTGGGTATCTTAACCAACAGACTTCATCCTCAGAAATCATCTTCTGACAGGAACAGATCCCTTCCTGAGTTGTTTGCAGAGTTGGTATGTGACATTTCTGTTAAAGAATATCCCATTGCAAAGTACACATTAACTATAACATCTATAAACACTGGAGTAACAATATCTTACAGATGTATTTCCTTACCCCAGAGGCTGGGGAAATCAAGAAAGCTGTGAGCTACATTTCCAAGCTCAAGAACCAAACCTCAACTGTGGTAAATTAAGGCTACAAATACATGCCATCTAGGAATAAACTCCACTTATTTCTCAAAGCATTTTCCTAACAATTTGAGAATTCCCAATTATTAGGGTTGTTTGAGGAAATGGAAACTTTAATATCATAATTTGCATTATGTGCTGATCATGGGAATTGTCACGAAGGAAGAAGGCCCAGAAAGGGAAAATATCTCCAAGTCACAAAAGTCACCCCAAGCAAGGCTGTCACTGCCATTGTTGTTTCACTCGAGGATGGTCAGGAAAATTCAGTCCAAAGTGAACCTTGGGCTGCCTTCTCTATAGCCATCCTAGGACTTTTTCTCTCCTTAGAGCACTTGCCACTGGGTCCCAGAAGCCTTCTTTTTCCTTAAAAGACAAGTTTTCCCCCATTTCAGCTGAGAGAAATTTTGCTTATCAGCAATTCAGAAACAATTCTCCATACCCCCAAACAAGCCTTTAATATCCCTACAAGGCTGATCACTCAATTATTTTCATGTATTTATACATCAGGTGTAGTCACATGAGTGCTGAATTAAGTAGTTCCCTATAAATCAGGGCTGTATCGTCTCCTGGACCTAGGCCATCTGAAAAACTAAGACAAGGTCATGCAGGAATCACTTCAGGGTAACTGTCCAGAGAAATTAAAGAATCATGTGTGATTTTCCCACATACATTACTTTATATATTATCCCTAAGTTAAAAAGCCAATTATGAGAGCAAAACATTCATCTGTTCTCTTTCACCACCTCTCTCCCTTTCTGTTCCTTCAAAACCCTCTGCTTAAAAGCAGAACACACCGTCCATTCTTCCTTTACAAACCCACATACTAAAGCTTTATGGACCTTAAATCAAAGTCCCCTTCTACCAAATTCAAACCCAACATACCTCCCCACTTTCTCTAACATGCTTTTACCATCATAAGTCAAACAACCAGCCCCCTGGTATCACTTCAATTGCTAATTGGTAACCCAAAAGAATTCTGATTTAAAGGATGACATCATTGAACAGTCTTTAGCATAGAGCTCAACCATTATAAATTTCAGTTCATAGTACAAATTGGTAGACTGAGGTAACAAACTATATGGTAGAGTCAGGTTTACAACAAGGTTTTGTTTACATCCAAACAATACTTAAACACATTTTAGCAGGCATTCACATAACAATCATAAATTTCTGAGCAAGCATTGTCACATATATGCCATTTTTAACACCCTACCTATTCTTTGGCTATTGTTTGCCACATATATCCTTATACCGATTAAAAATGTAATCAAAATATCAACCCAGAACTCATATGAGGTAACTTTATCAATTACATATCACTCAACTCATTTTATCATTCTGGACCAAACTTCTTGGTCAGACGGGGCTGGCAATATTTGCTTGCTTGAGCACCTAAAACCTCCGTTTCTACAATTAAGATATACTCATCTTTAAGTTCTATCACACAGTGGTTGTTAACTCTTTGAAGCCCCTATGTCAGTTCATAATGTTATAGGCACTTCTTTCTCCTTCCTGGGTGCAAGGAAGGGGTTAATAGCTCTGAGCTTCTGAGCAAGTTTATCCCAAGGCTGCTGGCCTTGACTTAGATCTTATTACTTAGCAACCCTGGCCCATCCATCTTCAACCAGTGCCTCTTTCATAATAATTTACTCTCAGTGAATTTTTAGTTTGAACTTCACAACTTCCAAATAACTCTGATTAAGTTCTTTAGCAATCTTTCAGTGTGTAACCAAACTGAAGTACAAAGCATTTAGATGCTCCTTTTTAGTTTTCTTTTAGCTCAAAATATTGCTACATACTTGATTAAATCCCAATTTATAATTTGTTGTATCATAATATCAACTAGTATCTGTATTCATTACTCTCATTGAAATGGAGCACTTCATAAAATGAATCCAGACACACCAAAATCCAATTATTAACTTATCTAGCTAGGTTATAAGATAGGAAGTTATTTCCTTTCACATGGACTTAATCACCTTTCCCTAGCTACATGTTACCTGGCATTCCAGCCTGACCTCTCTGATATACCTGAAACTAGACTGTCTTTAATCCTCATGAAAAACCCTGTTGATTACAGGGCTGGTTGAATTTATCTTATTAAAGGCATACAGGTTGTATGTCATATACCCTTAAACTATTTAGGTGGAAAACTTAATCCTCTTCATAATACAATGCATACATATTTAGCATTCATTCAACATTTTCTAATTCCAGCATTTGGCATCTAAATACATATATGTTCATTTCTAGATTACAAATTCCTTCCTATGCATTTTGCATTTTGCACATTTAAAAACAATTCATATAACCTTGATTAAAAACATCATTTAAAAATTTCCTCTTTTGTAAAACATCAATTCTTAGCATTTATCTCATTAGTCCCATGCACAGATTAACCACTTTAAAAAAGAAAAAACACTTCTTGTGTGTGTAATATAATTTCTTGCTGCTACTTCTGACAGCACATACATTAAAATAAATGTGATTTGAAGGATTCCCAAGTTCAAATTCTAGAATAAGTTCTTTTCAACAACATAGCAACTTTTTCGGGATGACTTTTACATCTATAAAGTAGTCAGTACAATTTCTGTTCATACAGAATAAACTTTCCTCTCTGCATCAGGTTTGCTATCAATCACATTTACACAATTCTCAAATTCACTGAAATCATTATGCATTGCAAGGTTTAACAAAGCAACCTTCTAATCAGGAGTTTTGTTGTTCAATAAAAATCTGGCAACATTTCACGTTTGACAAACAGTAACTACAATACATTACATTTGTACCATATCAAAAATCATTAGTAATCCCCCCAGTTTGAGAATTAATTTTAAGAGAAAGTTTCTAACGTTGGAGTAAGAATCTCCCTTTTTTGCTCAGAATTTTCTCTCTTCTGCTCCTTTGGGGGCCCATCCAAAGGGAGAAGGAGGGAAAAATCATTGAATGGGTAATTGTACTCTCTCCCACCCTGAAGCCTATCACAGTGTTACTTCATCATAGCCTGCCTGGTTGGAACGCAGGCAGAGGGAGCAGGGGTGCAAAATCTATTCTCCTTTGTGACCCTGCATCCCAAACTCCCCCCCCCCTTTTTCCCCTTAATCCAGCCACAACAAAGACTCAAAGAACCCTATAGGACACCTTCTCCCACACATCCACATACCCGCGTCCAAATACAAAAAGGCACATGAGACAAACAGCAAAAGCCAGAAGACAAATAACAGAGACATGGACACATAAACTCCCTGATCCTAGGAGCTTATCTTAAGATCTCATTTCTTGGCATGTACTTGTAAGGACCATAAAACCCTTAAGCAAGCTGTTTGACAAACAGACTGGTTTTCTATTATTGAGACCAAGAAGTTACAAGGAAAGGGTTAACAACTGTCCAAAAGCAGCTAGATTTTTATCAGGAAAGAAACCGGACCTTCGGCTTTTTTCGGCTTCCTTCGGTTGCCTATCAGGCCAGCCGCAATAAAGAAAGAAATCTGATACCTGCAATTACTCATCAGTGGCCAGCTCCCTTCAGGGGCCTCCGGAGTCCTTTGGCTGCTTCTGGCTATCTGTCAGGGGCAAGCAGCCAGAGGCTGGCCACCCGATCCCTCCGTGTGGCAAAAAAACCTCAGTGTGTCTAAAAATCACCTAGAGATCGTGGGGCGTCCCCCAGTCTCTCCTAGGGGTGCAATATCTTCCCAAAAAGGGGACTGAAAAACCCCTTTCCCAAACTAGACAGGGACTCGAACCCTGTCCCAAAAGTGCCAGGGTACCTGCCAGAGACGTGAAATCTCATGCTCAGGGCCCTGACAGCCAGATGGAGACTTGAACTCCATACTCAGGGGCCTCAAACACCCTGAAAGTTCCGAGTGCGGGACGTGCTCTGGACCGTATTCCTTCCCCACCCCTGACCACAAACGCTTCCTCTGGGGAGCTGACTGGCCCTCTCGCGAGAGACTTAAAACTGTAGCCATGTCAGAGTCTGCACTCAGAAATGTAAAAAATAGACTCGAATACAGGACTACAATCCCCACGAGCCTTTGCTCCACTTCCCCAGAATGCCTTGTAATCTCACCTGGGCCGAGATCGAGAAGGTATTTAAGCTGATTCAAAGGCTTTTGAGGGCTCTCTCGGGTTTTTTGGACTTCCGTTTTGGGGCAGGCCTGGTTTTTTTTTTTTTCATAATGTAGGTGAGGTTGTGTCTAGGCCACTCTATGGCCTGGACACGTGTTTCTTATCCTGTATTTTCTTTAATCCTTAATCTTCAATAAACCTCTAAAAAATATAATACTCCTTGCAGAGAGAAACTAATTTCTACCTGCCTCAGATGCCTCAGTCTCCCCTAAATTTTAATCTTTACAGAAACAGGTGGAAGGGTCAGACCAATGCCGAGGCTAAGCCTCTCGCCTTAGAAAAAGTCGGGCCCTGGGGCTTGGCATAGGGGCTCTTGTTTAAATTGCAAGAATGAATGCCCCACTAAGCCTTATGCCCATCAGGGGTCCTCATCTCCCCCATACACATTCGGTCACCATTCGCACCCAGAGCCACACAACACTTAGCTCACCGGAAGGTCCAGTCTAAGGCAGGGCCTTAGGCCCTCCTGCCTGGAGGTTCCAAGGTGGGGGAAGCTGGCGAGCCCCCAAATGTTAAGGTCCAGGAATTCACCCCCCACCAAGGAAGGATCTCAGGCAATGTAATTAGACATGGAGCAGGCCCTTTATTGAAAAAAAAGACTGATACACGCATCAGTGGGAACCTCTGCCATCAGAGTTCCAAGATGCTTCTGACAGGCTGGGGTTTCAATACTTTTTTCATGAATAACCTTTGTTGGAAAGTTGCTTTTTGCACCTGGGGTCTCAGTGCTGAAGCTTATCAGGGACCTTGGACAGGCCCCAGCACAAACCCGGAGCTTATCTGTCTGTGGGGCCTTGGCATTTTTCCTGGCTGAATTTCTCAGGGCAACTTTCAATTTTGATCTCCCTCAGGAATTAACCCATTCCCAGGAGATCTTGGAACTGTTCATGCAGCCTTGAACTGAGATGACTATGTTTTGGTGTACTCAGCAGAAATGGTATGTCACAAACACCTGGGAAGAGGAACTCCATTCAATGAAGTCATGAAAGGTTCACTGCAGGTCCTAAACTGTAGAGGAACTGTGAGCATGAAATATGGGATTTAAGAAAAGAAGAAGAAAGAAGACCTTGACCTTTGCCATCAGGCTTCAGTGTGGGCATATCCTGAATCCCAGGATTGGTCAGTGCTTATGTTTCCTTTGCAGAATCTCTAAACTAAATTTGCTATTCACTTGGCAAAGTTAACAGTAATAAGTGAGAGGGCAACCTTAGTGAGCTATGACTCTGGGAGGGAGGATGAGAAACTCCGAGGCTGTGGAATAAGTTGTGGGGTGGAGATGGTGTTCATCAGTTTGGTTCCTTCTCCCATAGCTATTATAGCACCAGAAAATATGCAATAAATATGACACTATACTTTGAAAAAGACTAAAGTTTAATTGTGGAAATGGCCATCAGAAGAATTTTGGCTTGTGAGTTGTAGACTAAATCACATATGAACTTATGATTGGGATAATTTTATTAATCTGTAAGATCTCTTTGGTATTCCATTTCATCACTAACCTCTGCCTCTCTGATTTAAGGGTACAGCCAGGAACTCCAAACCTTTATTTAAGGAGAGAGTCCAGATCAAATATCTCGTTTCTCACCTGATTGAACTACTATGGAACTTCTCTTACTGACTTCTCCACCATACCCCCACATCCAATACTTCCTTTTCATCCCTTGCTTTTATGCTCCCTTTTGTGTATTGCCTTTACCTGATTAGTTTATAAGCTTTTGAGGGAAGTAACTATGTTTTTTTTCATTTTCCTATCCTCAGAGTTTAGGTACCTGGTACATAGTGGGTGCTTGACCCCTATTGCCTAGCTCTTACCCCTCTTCAGCCTTAGAAGTGTGGGTTTTAAAATATTGTGGGGGGACTGCATCCCCCAGTGTGCCCCAGGGGTCCCTCCCCCCTATTTCCTGGGGTGGGATTGGTCTTGAATGGGCCAATTCCATGCAAGGGAGGTCCCACACACCCCTACTTTCAGGCTCAGGATTGGTCCTTATAAATTTAAAAGTAAATTAAAATAATAAAATAATAAAAAATAAAAAAAAACCCAGGGGGCAGCTAAGTGACTCAGTGGATTGAGAGCCAGGCCTAGAGATGGGAGGTCCTAGGTTCAAATCTGGCCTCAGACACTTCATAGTTATGTGACCCTTATATAGACCAATTCCATGTCAAGGAGGAAACTGAATCTGAGAAGATTCAGGGTTTAGTAGGGTTTGTCTATTTTAGACAGGAGAAACTCAGATTTTTTCCTTTAAAATAAGGTTGACTACATCATTGTATGCCGGTGAGACATCCAGGATGTACAGATCACCAGAGCCATGAGAGGAGCTGAATGCTGGACAGACCACCGATTGGTTAGAGCGACTCTTCAAATGCGCATTGTGCCTCACCATCCAAAACACGCTCAGACAGTTCGCGCATCTTGCAACATGAATTGTCTCAGAGATACACTTTATCTGCAAACATCCAAACGTCCTGTCTGGATGACAAACTGTCTGCCAAGGGACCACTCACTGGAAGCCCAACCGAGAAATGGAACCAGTTCAGAGATGCAGTGATGGAAACATCAAAGGCAGTCATAGGTCCCAAACAACGGAACCACCAGGACTGGTTTGACAAGAACAACACTGCTATTGAAGACCTATTGAACAAAAAGAACAAAGCCTTTATGGAGTGGCAAATGCTCCTAAAAAGGACAGATTCAAGTCTCTCCAAGCCACGGTGCAGTGTGAGATCAGGAAAATGCAAAGCCGATGGTGGGAAAAAAAGGCAGAAGAAATCCAGTGCTTTGCTGACACAAAAAACTATAAACAATTTTTCAATGCCCTCAAGACTGTCTATGGACCATTAAAATCTGCCACTGCCCCCTTGCTATCCTCTGACGGTGACACTCTCATAAAAGATAAAAAAGGCATCAGCAACAGGTGGAAAGAACATTTCAGCCAGCTCTTCAACCGACACTCCTCAGTCAACCAAAGGGCCCTTGACCAGATTCCCCTAAACAGCATCATCGAGCAACTTGACATCCCTCCTTCATTAGAAGAAGTCCAAAAAGCCATTAAACAAATGAGTGCAGGCAAGGCACCCGGTAGAGACGGGATCCCAACCGAGGTGTACAAGGCCTTAAATGGAAAGGCACTTCAGGCATTCCATATAGTGCTGACTAGCATATAGGAAGAGGAAGACATGCCCTCAGAACTCAGAGATACCTCTATTGTAGTCCTTTACAAGAACAAAGACACACAAGCAGCCTGTGACAACTACAGAGGCATCTCACTACTCTCCACTGCTGGAAAGATCCTCGCTTGTGTTATACTCAACAGTCTCCTGTCATCTGTTTCAGAGCAGAACCTACCTGAATCACAATGCGGCTTCCAACCAGATCGCAGCACCATCGACATGGTATTCATGGTGAGGCAAATGCAGGAAAAATGCCTTGAGTAGAACCTGAGTCTCTACATTGTCTTCATAGACCTGACGAAGGCTTTCGACACAGTAAACAGGGACGCATTGTGGGTGATCCTTAGCAAGCTCGGTTACCCAGCAAAATTCGTCAAACTGATCCAGCTCTTTCATGTCGACATGACAGGGGAAGTCCTATCTGGTGGAGAGACTTCTGATCACTTCAACATCTCCAATGGTGTGAAACAAGGCTGCATCCTTGCTCCAGTGTTATTCAACCTATACTTCACTCAAGTATTACGACATGCTGTGAAGTATCTAAACCTGGGCGTTTATATAAAATACCGTCTATTCGACCACTATTCGACCTTCGCCGCCTGACCTCTCTAGGATGACAGAGACTCATCCTAGAAGCTCTCTTCACAGATGACTATGCTCTCATGGCCCACCAAGAAAATCATCTTCAAACCATTGTGGACAGGTTCTCTACCACAACAAAACTGTTTGGCCTGACTATCAGCCTCAGCTAAACAGAGGTGCTGTTCCAACCTGCACCAGGGAGGCCAACTAACCAGCCGTGCATAACTATCAATGGCAAGCAGCTTTCTAACGTCAACACTTTCAAGTACCTGGGCAGCACCATCGCCAACGATGGGTCCCTAGACCACGAGATTAATGCCAGGATCCAAAAGGCCAGCCAGGCACTCGGGCGGCTGCTCTCCAAAGTCTTCCAACACAGCGGTGTAAGCACTGCGACGAAGCTCAAAGTGTATAGCGCAGTGGCCCTCAGCTCACTCCTGTACGGTTGTGAGCCATGGACACTGTACCAGAAGCACATGAAGCAGTTGGAGCAATTCCACCAACGCTCCCTCCGGTCAATCATGAGGATCCGATGGCAGGACCGAATCACCAATCAGGAAGTCCTTGACAGAGCCAACTCCACCAGCATCGAAGTAATGGTCCTCAAAACCCAGCTACGATGGTCTAGACACGTCATCCACATGGACCCACAGTGAAAACCAAGACAGGTATTCCATGGTGAACAGTCAGCTGGACTCAGGAAACAATGTCAACCAAAGAAAATGTCGATCAGCTAAAGTCAAGCTTGAAGTGGGCTGGCATTACACCAAAGCAACTAGAACTCGCTGCCTCTGACAGAAGCAGCTGGCGAACCTACATTAACCATGCCCCCACCACCTTTGAAGATGAGTGACGTCAACGCCGACACCAGGCCACAACCGCACCTCCCATAACAACTGGTGTTCCATGCCCCATGTGCCACAAACTCTGTACCTCAGCCTTTGGACTCCAAAGCCACATGAGGGTACACCATAGATGAAACTGCACAAAGACAATAGTCATTCTCGGTCACTGAGAAACTACCACTATATATACTCAAGGTTACTATTTAAATCAAGAAAGGAGGTTATACTTACTACTTGATGCATTTAAAGCTATTTAGTGGCAAAACTATTCAACAGAGCTTCACCTGTAGTCAGTTCTGAGCCCCCAGATTTTGGAATATACTTGGTAAGATTAAAGCAAAGCCTTTCTTTGTGTCAGGAACTATCCTTTATCCATGATGTGATTATTGTTTAGTCATTTCAATCATGTCCAAATCCTCCTAGCCTCATTTGAGGTTCTCATGGAAAATATACTGGAGTGATTTGCCATTTTCTTCTGAAGCTAATTTTACAGAAAAGGAACAGAGACTTACCCAAAGTCACAGAGCTAATAAATGTCTGAGGACATATTTGAACTCAGGAAGATGAATCTTCCTGACTCCAGGTCTGGCGCTCTACCCATTTTTCCACCTAACTATTTCCATCATGTGGTACAATTCTCAGTTGGGTAGCTGCTTGATAGGGTATTCAATATTTGTATTCAGTTTGGAGTCTATTGCCATTAAGCTTCACAATCTCTTGTCTCTCTACCAGAACTTTATAGGATTCAAACTGCCCTGTGCCAGTATGATTGCAACTGCCAAGGGACTATCCAATTTGAGCCAACTTTACAGGCTCACCCCTACTCCTCAACTAAATTTGTTCTAGTAGTAATTTTGACTGCTCAAAAGACTGTGGGCTTTTTGCCACCTTTTGAGAGTTTTTCCTGATCTGCATAATGAAGAGGTTAACCTCTTAAGTTAGTTCTTAGGGAGTTCTTAACCTTTGGGGGGGCACAGGTTCCTTTAACAATTCTGTAAAGCTAATGGACCCCTCCATAGTATAATGTTTTGTTACCTGCATTCAAAATTGAAGGAAATGTCAAATTTCAGTCAGAGATTATTTTCATGAAGACATCAACTTTTTTCCCCCATCCCAGTTCAGAGAAGCCTTAAAATTTGATCCATGGACTGTGGACCCCAAGTTAAGAACTATGAGGCTAGAAAATATTAATCCACCAATTCCACCAATTGCACCAAGAGCAATTCCACCAATGCTTTCTCCGGTCAATCATGAGGATCCAATGGCAGGACAGAAACACCAATCAGGAAGTCCTCAACAGAGCCAACTCCACCAGCTTCAAAGTAATGGTCCTCAAAATCCAGCTACGATGGTCTAGACACGTCATCCACATGGACCCACAGTGAAAACCAAGACAGGTATTCCATGGTGAACAGTCAGCTGGACTCAGGAAACAATGTCAACCAAAGAAAATGTCGATCAGCTAAAGTCAAGCTTGAAGTGGGCTGGCATTACACCAAAGCAACTAGAACTCGCTGCCTCTGACAGAAGCAGCTGGCATACCCACATTAACCATGCCGCCACCACCTTTGAAGATGAACGACGTCGACGTCTTGCCGCTGCGCATGAACGCCGACACCAGGCCACAACCGCACCTCCCGTAACAACTGGAGTTCCATGCCCCATGTGCCACAAACTCTGCGCCTCACCTTTGGACTTCAAAGCCACATGAGGGTACATCAATAGATGATAATGCACAAAGACAATAGTCATTCTCGGCTTCCAAGAGACTACTACTAGGCATTCAGTACCAATAAAATCTACATTCTTTCCTTTGTAGTTTATTCTTCCATTTCTTCCTTGCTTTTCTGAATCTAAAGATATGCATTCCAAGTCCTCATACCTAATCCAGTGATTTTTCCAAAAGGAAATATCATTATTTTTTATTATTTATTTTATTTATTTATTTTTAATTCATTTAATATTTATTTATTTATGATATTTATAAATGATATTTAATATCATTAAAGGATGAATGAACTTTCTATTGCTTTCTGATTTTATTAATTTGAATGTCACTGAAAGAGTCTTTAAGTTTGATATTTAAACATAGAAGAGTATGCCCCTGCAAGATAGCATCTGCTAGTAAATGCAGAGTTCCATAGGTCAGTGAACAGGGCATATTGGAAAAAATCATATAATGAATGCACAATTTTATCCAAATCACATTTTTTAAAATACCCTTTTCTTGAACAAAATCAAAATCTTGGATTTTTATAAAAATACAATCTCAAACAAAAAATCAAAAATCTTAAGATTTTAAATTAAAATACAATCCTCCCTGAAGTAGGTGTTAAAAAAACATCCAGTTCAGCTCTGGATGCAATGTTCAGTTATTGGGGTGTATGAATCAATTATCAAAAGAAGAGAAAAACACAAAAAAATAAGGGAAAAAAATTCAAAATAGGCCCTTGTATAGGTCCAGTTTAAAGTAATTTCTATCCCACAAGTCTGTAGGACAGAATGCAGTAATATTTCACTTACCCATTTGCAGCCAAGACTACAGGAAGTTGCCATAATATAAGAAGAAAAAAACTAGAATTCTATTTTGATAGGGAAGTGTCATTCCCTTGTATGATTTTTGACATTCTCAGGGATATAGGGAGCCAGAATGATAGTCAAATTTTGTACTTGTATGAGTACTTCACAAGAGTGTAGATACAAGGAAGTCCTACGACTTAACATATGTCAAGTGTTGCAACCTCGAGTCCACATTAGTATTTCATGTGGGCTCTTTTTGGCACTATTCAGGTTAAGTCTGTGCTCCTTGTTTTTATCCCATTTCCTGGAATCAGATACAAACATGAATCACAGTACCATAATATTTTATCATTAAGTGTCAGGGTCCCATAGTTTAAAGCTTTTGGGTATGCATTGATATTATAGTAAGAATATATGTTAAATTTATATTACTACAGAAAAATAATATTAATTGTATATACCTTTAGTACAAGAAATGAGAAAAAAGGAAAAAATCAAATATTCTAATCAAAAGAAAAGAAAAGCAATAATAAAAATAAGGAAATAATCAGGAATTCAATGTGTTCTCAAAAAACAGCATCCATTTGTTAATGGATTATTATCTCTAATGCATATGATAGGGTAAAATCATTCAGTCTCAACAGAAGATGCTTTCTTCACATCCAAGAGTCCTTCTCTCCAACCTTTATAGATGTTGGAGTAGTTAACAATATTTGGAATGGTCCTTCCCAGGAAGGCTGAGTTGCTCCAGTAGACTTGAAATTCTTAATATACACCTTCTCTCCTGGGTTCAGGTCATGAAGAGAAAAGTCTAGTGGTTCGGCTTGTACTGCAGCTCCAGATTCATAAAGTTCACATAGTTTGTGCTGTAATTCCTGTATATAGGAAGCAATAGTAGTATCTCCCCCTAATAGTGATGTATATGCAGAGGGGAAAGGTTTAGCCTGTATAGGTGGATGTCCAAAAAGCATCTCAAATGGTGAGATGCGTAGGTCTCCTCTAGGCCTGCTTCTAAGATAAAATAGGGCCAGAGGGAGAATTTCAGACCATTTTAAATGTGTCTCAATGCATAATTTTCCAATCATAGTTTTAAGTTCTTTGTTCATCCTTTCAACTTGGCCTGAGCTCTGGGGATGATATGGAACATGGAATTTGGGAGTTATCCCCAAGCAAGAATATATCTGCTTTAAGACAGAATCAGTAAAATGACTTCCTCTATCTGAATCAATACTTTCTGGCAGGCCAAAACGAGGAATAATTTCCTTTAAAAGTACCTTAGCAACAAAAGCATCCGTGGCTCGGGTTGCAGGAAATGCTTCCGGCCATCTGGTCAGTTGATCTATTATGACTAGACAAAATTTATAATGTCCGGCCTTTGGCATTGTTATGAAATCTATCTGTAGGTGCTCAAAAGGTGTGTAAGCCAGAGGACGCCCACCAAAGGCTTTGCCACGAAAGGCGTGTTGGTTATATGCCTGGCAGGTAGAGCAGGCTGAACACACTTTAGAGGCTATGGTAGTTATACCAGGGGCTATCCATACTCTCTTAACAGAATCCACGATGCGCTGGGTACCAAAGTGACCATTTTTATGAACAGATTGGCAAATTTGGTGATAGAAACTTCTAGGGAGCAGGGATTTCCCTTCAGACGATACCCACACTCCATTAATCTGTTTTGCTTTAAATTTTTGTTTCCATTTTTCCACTTCCTTTTCATTATAGGAAAGTGACAAATTTAAATCATCAGTGGTTGTTAATGTTAAAATTAATCCAGGTCCTTCTATGGCTGCTAGCTTTGCAGCGGCATCTGCTCAGTCATTTCCTCTAGAGACAGGGTCAGAGCCACCTGTATGGGCAGAGCAATGAACTACAGCTAGGGCTTCAGGCAGTTTGAGAGCAGAAAGAACTTCATTAATAATTTCTGCATTAGCTATGGATTTTCCAGCTGAGGTTAAAAATCCTCTCTGGAGCCATAGCATCCCGACTGAGTGACAAATGCCAAAAGCATATCTAGAATCCGTATAAATTGTTGCCTTTTTATCCTTGGCAATTATACAAGCATGCTTCAGAGCTATGAGTTCTGCTCCTTGAGCTCTAATGTTAGAGGGTAATGAAGCTGACCACTCAGTGGCAAATTCTGAGACTACAGCAGCTCCAGTGTAGCGTATGCCATCCCTCATTAAAGAGGAACCATCAGTAAAAAATATCAGATCTGGATTGTCTAAGGGAGTGTCCAAGAGATTATCTCGAGGCTTTTCTGCCATTGACACTACTGTTTCACAATTGTGTAATGATTCTCCTGAAGTAGGTAATTCTAGAAGCAAGGTGGCAGGGTTATGGGTTGAACAGAGTTTCAAGGTAATGTTTTCGCTATTTAGCAAGGTTATTTCATACCTTGTAATTCGCTGATCTTAGAATGCCTGTGTCCTATGCCTTAGCAACAATGCTTCTACCTCATGTGGGCACATAATTGTTAATGGGCAGTCCAATACCAGATCAACAGTTTTTGTTACTAGTAAGACTGTAGCAGCTACTCCTCTAAGACATGGTGGTGCTCCTGATGCTACTGGGTCCAGTTGGGCAGAATAATAAGCAATTCGGCACTGAGAAAGTCCCAAAGTCTGAGGTAAAACACCCAAAGCTACTCCTCTTTGCTCATGTACATACAAAATAAATCGCTTGTTGTAATCAGGATGCCTAGAGCAGGGGCAGACAGGATAGTCTTTTTTAGATCTGATAGAGCTGACAAGTGTTCTGGCTCTAACTTGAGGGGTTCAGAGACCAAATCCTTTGTTAGTGCTATAAGGGGTTTACTAATTTCCCCATAGCAAGGAATCCATTGTCTACAAAACCCTGTTGCTCCTAAAATTGCTCTCAACTGTTTCTTAGTAGTAGGAGAGCTTAAATTTTGAATAGTCTCAATTCATTTTGAAGAAATATAGCAAGCACCAGCAGTCAGGATGAATCCCAAATATTCTACTTTAGGGAGACACCACTGAACTTTATCCTTCGAGATTTTATGTTCTCTTTTGTGTAATTCCAAAAGAAGGTGTTTGCTATCTTCCTGACATGATTCTGCATCTGCTGAAGCCAAGAGTAGATCTACATATTTGATTAATTTGCTATTTTTAAATGTTATCTGTGTTTAAATTTGTGTCTTGGCTCAAAATTTGCACAAATAAACTCGGGCTTTCCACATAACCCTGTGGCAGACGATTCCGTGTATTTCGTGAGCCCTTCAATGTAAAAGCAAAAATATGCCTGGAGTTCTCATGTATAGGTAGGGAAAAGAAAGCTGAGCACAAGTCTACTACTGTAAAGTATGTAGCTGTGCTAGGAATAGAGGAAATAATAGTATTTATGTTAGAAACTATGGAGTGTCTCTTTATAACATGGTTATTCACTGCCCTCGGATCCTGTACGAATCTATAGAGGTGCTTGCCACCAGGCCCTCTTTTTGGTTTTTTAACGGGCAGGATGTGCGTGTTGTATTCAGATTTGCAAGGGATTATTATTCCTTGTTTAATTAATGAGTTAATAACTTGGATAATACCCTCAATTGCCTCTTTTGAGAGGGGGTACTGAGGAATGGAAGGAGGTGGGCTAGATTTAGTTTTTATTTGCACAGGAACAGCAGATTTAAGTAAGCCTACATCGGAAGAAGATGTGACCCAAAGAGACTCTGGTATATCCGTAGGTATTTCAAAAGTGGGAGGCTCTTTTGCCTCTTGGCTCTCTGAGAGAAATATAGGTAGTAAATTTAAAGATTCCTCTGGTACTTCCAATGTTAAGGAACCATCTGGGGAGCAAGTTATTGTTGCTCTGTTTGCATGTTGCTCTGTTCTATGTTTGCATAAAAGGTCTCTCCCCAGCAAATTTAAAGGGGAGTCAGGCATCAAAAGGAAGGAATGTTGTACCTCTAGGGGTCCTACAGACACCATTCTAGGGGGAAGTCTTTTAACTCTTTGGGGTATTCCTGATACTCCCACTACACTTTGTGAGTCAACAGAATAATAATTTAAATCGAGTACATTCTTTAATACAGACCTGGTAGCTCCAGAGTCTAAGAGACAATCATAATAGGTGTTACCCACCTTTAAGGTAACATGGGGTTCATTAGTATGGGGAGGGCAATAGATAGGGACAACGGGTAGTAGGACATCAGGGTCCAGAAAATCAAAGGTTGTATCCTCTGATTCCTGTGCCCCAGCCCCTCCCCCCCCGCCTCTGGACACCTTCATTGTGTTTAGGTCATTCCTTGGGTACCCCCCTGAAGGGCACCCCTCTGAGGGGCATTAGCACCTCGAGTATTTTTTGGATGAGCACCATTTCTTATATATTGTTGTTGTATATTATCATTTTCTTCATTTGGAGCATTGTCATTATTTTCCCAATTCCTATTTCTAAAATTTTGGTTTCTAAAGTTCTTATTTCTATAGTCATTATAGTTATTATCATAATTTCTAAAATTCTGGTTTCTATGATTATTATCATCATTTCTATAGTTATTATTTCTAAAGTTATTATTAAATTGCACATTCCTTCTGATAATCTTGAGAAAAGTTCTACATTCTATCATTCTGTGGCCCTTCTTCCCACACAAGTGGCAGGTTACTGATTTATCTGTGGATTCCCGCAAAGGGGCTATGGTCTCTCCCTTATTTTTCAACTGTCTCTTTAACATTTCAATTTCTTTCTTTAAGTCTTCCACAATTGTACTGTGTTCTTCAGTTCTTTTTACACGACCTTTATAAACATAGGTTGCTACTCTCCTCAATTCTTCAAGGTCCATAGAGTCCCAATTAGGACAGCTAGTTTTAAAGTAGTCTTTTACCACTGAACAACAATTCTCAACAAATTGCCTAGGAATTTGCCTAATGTCCCTTTCTCTGGATAAATCAAGGTCCATATATGCATTTTCTATGTCAATAAGTCTGTCCATAAACTGGGAGGGGGTCTCATCAATTTCTTGTAGGGTCCTTTCAAATTTTGACCATTTTCCAGGTCTATCAGAGGCTCTCTCATGGCTGTCAATGATGCTTCTCTGGCCTGGTTTAGTTTTGTGTGATCTAGTTCAACATTTGGGTTCCAATGTGGATCTTCAGTTGGCCAATAATGTCCTTTTCTACCTCATTTCTGATTAGCCAGAGAGAAGATATTGTCTTTTTCTCTTTTTGTTAAAAATGTTTAATAAATTCTCAACATCCATCCAAGTGGGGTGTGAACTTAGAGTGGAGGTGATAGGATAGGAAGCATGGGTGGGGTGTGAAACTGGAGTGGAAGGTGTGGGATCCAAAGCATGGGAAGGGGGAGGGGTGGGTTGGTTAGGAGGGTTAGTGTCCAGAGCAAGGTGGGACAGAGATTCTGATAATGTTCTTAACTCTCTTTTATTGCTTCTCATAAAAGTTATGATCTCCCCATGACTTTCCTCTATAAGCTCCCGCCAAGTATTTAGTTTTGCATTTTGTTGAATATTAGAGGCAGCAATTGGTTGGTTTGACTGAGAAATGAGTTCTTCAAGGATATCCAATATTACAGCTACAACAATCAAAAACTCAAGGGAAAGTAGTATGTCAATTAGATTTTGCCATAAGACCATGGGATGAGCCCTTTCAAAGAGACAAGGAATTCTGTATTTACAAGATTGGTCATGGAGCTGATGAGCCAGTTGTTAAGTAAGTTGCAGAACAATATTTGTACTATAAAAAGAACAAAGTATTTACTGAAAAGCTAATTGTTAACTAAGTTCTGAACTGGCTGTAACCCCATATTTCTAAAGTTAACACGTGGGGAGCAGGACAAGGCCAAAAGCTTTTCCAGATTTCCCTTAATCCTAGGCAGTTGTTCCCAAAAGGAAAGGTTATTTAGAAATAGCTCTCCTAGCCAGGACCTTAGGGCCCTGTTGCTAAGATTTAAAACAGCTGTGTTCTATTTAAGGAGAAATCAAAATGCTTTTTACTCACCTGCTCTTGCAGCTGTGTTTTGAAGCCAAGTTAGGACGTTTAAAAGACTGACTGATAGAGCAAGTAATAAAGAGAGAAAAGAAAGAGATTTCACAGAATTTTTTGAGGGTTTTCATTACAATCTTCGTGATCAGCCATAAACTGTGACTGCAAAAATGTGGGTTCAAGACCATGAATTGCCAAAACTGTAAAAATAATTTTAGTGTCTTGATTTTATATAAAAAATAAGTGGTCACCATGGGGAAAATTCCCAAATATGAAATACCCAAGTCAGCTGGGTTTTATGGAGATTTTAATTAATACAAATGAAGGAATTAAGGTGAGGGAGAGAGACAGAGTAAGAGGAAATAGTAGGAAAAGGCCTATGGCCTAGGTCTTTCTCTTTAAGAGATAAAACTGAGTCAGTCTTTTATCCACTCACCACAAGATTTTGTCCCAAGCAAAACTCCAACTAAGTTCAGAGGGCTAGCTACTCCAACTAGTCCGAGATCCAACTAACTACTAAGTTGAGAGAGCCAGCTCCTTTTAAAGAAAAATTTCTCTTATGTCACCTCCCCTAAATTTTCACATCTATCAATCACAGTAGACGCTTTCCACAGGGCTGACCATTCTTAATTCACATCTTCTTTTGTTATCACCTTCTCTGAGCAGACTAAAATTTCACACCTCTTGCTAAGCTTGCCCTTTGTAAGTTGATTGACCTTTTAGTGATTAATTTAACCTTTATAGGTACTTAGCATCCTTTTGTATTAGATCTAAAAATAGACCTGGCTTAAGGTTTTGGCCTCACTATAAGTATGAGTTAGGGACTTTTTCATTGTTCAGTAAGGAGTTTTACAACTTTATCTTCCCCTAAAGTATGCCTAAGTATGGGTGGTGTAATGTTAAAGTTCTCAATACATTCCTGACTAAGTACCTCTATTGTTTAAAAAGGGGAATAGCTTAACCAAATCTTCTGAAGTAGAGTATGAGAAATTTTAAGATTCACAATACAGAAGTGATACTAAAATGGAGCTGGTCAGTATTTCCCTGAGGCTGCAGAGCTTTCTAGCTAGCTAACAGAGAGGGAGACTAGCCACAGTATCACCCAAACCCCAAACTAAGGGTTTACAAAGCTTGGATCAAGAGAATGCTCCATCTGTCCTGGATCAGACCACTGAATTAATCTGAAAGGTTGCAGGTCCCCAGCCTGAGTTGCCACTAAGATTCTTGATGGGCATAGCACTGGGTACCCAGAGAAAGTAGCCACAAGACCCCAGACAAGACAAATTAGGACCAAATGGGGTCCAGATAATCATTTGAGAAATGCACAGTCTGGCCCTGACACAGTCTCAATTTAGGAAGTGAAACTGGGTAGAGTAAAAGGAAGAAGTACAGCCAAGTTCAATACCACAACTCCTCCATATGAATCTAGAAAATGTTCCATGCTGAGTTCTAATGAGGAAATCCACGTAAAAAAACCCAAAACAACAGTCATTTGGTAGACCAAATAAATATAAGGAGATAGATGGAAAGGTCTTTGAACAATAAAGACAAGTTCTAACTAAGAATGGCCATGCAGGGCCTTCCAGTGCAGAAATATACTGTGCACCAGGGCAAGAAGTCCCAAGTCTAGTACTAGTGGCCCTAAACTCTTGCAAGATACAGGAATACATGACAACTGTTGTAGGAGAGCTTGATATTGTCTGGTTCCAGAGGGCTCCCACTTAAAGAATTACCAGGCTTCAATGAATCTTTTAAAAAAGAGGAATTTATTTGAGTGAATGGCAGGGAGGCAGGTTGTGAATTTTAAAACTACTCCACCAGACTCAGCCATACTTTAGAAGATCTGATTTAGGTACTTCCTGATTAGTAACAATGGAGATACTTGGTTTAACAGAATCAGGTCTTGGGAACTCTACATTGCTCCATCCTACTTAATTTAACAAGGTCAAGAATATCTGCACCATACTCAAGAATTAAGTATCTGAGGAAATGGCCTTCAACAGACATGTGCAGAAATAGCGGACAGACCCCTGGGCTGTCCTAAGTCAAGTTAAGCTATCATTGGTACAGATGAGATGCAGGAAAGTGACATAAAACCGTCTATATAAGGCACATCACTTCCTCTCTTCTCTCTCTTTTCCTGGAGAGGCATCTCTGGCTGGCAGCGTGCTAAGCGTTCCGACGTCTTGGCGTGGTGGCAGCTATTTGTCTGGGTTTTGGTGGTGAGTTTGCCCTTGAGCTAATTCGGGTTCAGGCATCTTGGCTGAGCCCTCTTGGAGTTCTGGCTGATTCCTTCTTCTTTCGCACTCCAAACCCTTACTTTCTAGATTCCCTAATCTTCCCGCCTGGTACAAGCCAGGTGGGAGAAAATCCTACATCCTTTCCTTCTCCCTTCTTAATTTCTTTCCACTATATTAATTAAGTCACCATAAAATTTCAGACTGACTTGGGTATTTTTATTTTATTATTTGGGATATCCATGGCGACCAATAATTAATATAATTTAGGTTACAATGCTAAAATTATCTTTACAAGGTCCAGGTGAAGTCTGCCTCAGTTGGGGAGAAGGGGTTTAGGATTTTTATATCCTAAAGGAACAGAATCTATGTGACCTGGAAAGGAAGGTGGGGAGGAGGACAAACAAGGAGGAATGGGTGACATTCCTGGGTGAGGTGCCTGGGGTAGAAGCACAGGTATACATTGTTTATGACATATTAAGCCCTGATCATAAAGGAGGGTGAGTTGCATATCTTAGAGAATCTAGTGATGTTTGAGGTACAAACAGAAGGTATACATCTGTGCTAAAACTCTTAACATAAAACTAGGGGAAATGCATCTAATACAGAAATAAATGTAGCTCTCTGAGAGTCCTTTGTTTATGCATTTGTCTCCTTGGTTGCCCCAGAGCCAGCTTTCTTCCACTGCCCTCATTCCTGGGGGCCAGAATCTAGGAATTCCTCCCTTACAGTTTGTGACCTGGGATTCCCTCTAGAGACTTGGGGCCTCCCAGGGGACCCTGCACCCCAATTCCACGGCTAGCAGCATTTTTGCTCATCATCCAGTCTGGATCACAGATACCGAACAATTGAGCAGGGGACCTGTACCTAGAAGTGGCATTCCAGGATAAGGAGTACTTATGGACCCAAAGCTGTATATTTGGTGGGAAGTGTAGAAGAAGCAAGCAGCACTTGTGTGACTGACTTCAGAGCAGAGTCTAAGTTCTAGCTTCCAGTCCAGTCTGAAGTCTGCAGAGCTATAACAAGGGCAGCAATCCCAGACCAAAAAGGCATCTATGGTTTTACCACTCTCAACCATGAGAGCTTTCCAGATAGCAAACAGTCCAGTAGCAGTCTACTGAAATTCTCACTAGAGGATTCCCATGCTCAGGTCAGGAACTTAAAGAGTTAAGACTATTAGGGCAAAAATCAGATTTTTCTTTAAGTCAGACCACTTTGGAGCACTGAGAAGCTTGTAGGTCTTCAGCCTGAACTGTCCTTGAAATTCTGGAATAAAACATTAAATGCATCAAGAAAAATGCAGTTCACAGAAGTCTAGGACATGAAGTATGAAATAAAAGAAAAAGAATTCTTCCATAAGGAACTATTATGATAGCAAATGTATGTTTTAAAAATTTGTACCCCAGCAGTATCTACTTTTCCTGGGGTTCCCTTTTCTTATGTTTTCTTCACTATGTTACATCCTGGTTTGGGTTTATCTATAAATTGGCTGATCCCACGCTGAGAGGGGTTTTGCTGGGGCTTGAGCTGGCCAGGCTGCTAAGGCTCTGGCTCATGTCTCTGCTCACTGAGAGAAAGAACCCTTTTCTCTCTTACCTAGTAATAAGTAAACCCTACAAGGTTAAATGATTTACAATGTTTATTTTTCTTTTACACAGAGAAGCTCAAAACCCTAAGATAAAAGAGTAACTCCAAAACAAGGATAAGCAAAGCATCAAAGAAAACATAACATAAAATTTTTGGGAGAGATGAAATGTGCTCTTTTTTTTTTAAGGATGAATAATGTTTTTCAAAATGAAAGTATTAGAGGTGGAAATGGAGAAGAAATTAGATTTATTGAAGAAAAAATTGGTAAAAGAATGAGCAACATGGCACAAAAGGTACAAAGCCTTACTCAGGCAACAAACTACTTGGAAATTGAATGGGCCAAACAGAAGCCAATGAGACAATAACAAATAAAAAATTAAATAGAGAAAAACTGAAAAAAAAAGGGGGAAAAAGATATCTCATAACAAAGCCTGGCCTGGAAAACTAATTGAGGAGAGAGAATTTCAGAATCAAGTCTATCTGAAAGCGATGGCCAAAAAAAAGGTGTAGATCCTTTCTCTTTTTTTTTAATTAACCTTTACCTTCTGTCTTAGAATCAATACTGTATATTGGTTCTGGGACAGAAGAGTGGTATGGGGATTAAGTGTTTTATTCAGAGTAATATAGCTAGGAAATGTATAACATCATATTTGAACCCAGACCCTCCCATCTCTGGCTTTGTTTTAAATTCACTGAACCACCTAGATGTCCAACAGACATCATATTTCAAGAAATCATGAAAGAAAATTTTAGAATCATGAGGTAAAGTAGAAATAGACTCAGTCACCTGAAACTCAAAATGAAGACCTCCAAAATTTAGGGCTTCCACTTCAAAGAAAAAATAATGCAAGTAGCTAGAAATAAAGAACTTGAATTCAACTTAGTTCACTACTATTTTAAAATAAAAATAAACCAGAGAGCTCGAAATATAATGTTCCAGAAGGAAAGAACCATTGATTTATGAGTTTACTGTGTGTAAAGCATCATACTAAACATTTTACAAATATTCTTATTTGATCCTCACAACAACTCTGGGAGGTTCTATTATCCCCACTTTACAGGTGAAGAAACTGAAGGGGACAGAATTTTAAGTGACTTGCCCAGGGTCATAAAACTAATAAGTATCTGAGGCTGAATTTGAACTTAGGTTTTTCTGACTCAGGTACAGGGCCCTATCTGTTGTGCCACCTAGCAGCAGAGGATATAAGCTTACAACCCAGAAAAAAATTTACTCAGTAAAATTATGGATGATCCTTCAAAGCAAAAAACCCAAAAGGATCAAATAGAGGACTTCCAAGCATTCCTGATGAAAAGACCAGAGCTATGTAGAAACTTTGAAGTGCAAACATAAGTGTTAAGAGAAACATTAAAAGGTAAACATGAGTGAACAATCATAAGTAATTACCTCCTAATGTAGAGAGGTGATACATGCATTATCTCTTAACCCTCATCAGGATTAAAGAGAATCTAATTAGTTAGAGGCCTGGGATTTGTTCTCTTATGTCTTGATGATCTTAAAAAAAATGGAAAAGAAGAGAAAGAATATACTTGTTGGGAGAGGGTATGAAGAATGGGGGAAATCATCTCATATAACTGGGGTATATAAGTAGGAGCCCATTCAAACAAGGAAGATGGAAAGGATCACTAACCTGGCTAAAGAAAGGGAAAACACACAGTTAGTTATAAAAATGCATTTTACTCAATAGGAAAATGGGAGGGAAAGGAGAAAAGAGAGGAGGTAGTAAGAGAGAAGTTAGATCAAAAGAGGGATTAGTCCTAAGCAAATCAGATCAAAAAAGTTGAAAATGTTTATAGCAGCTCTTTTTAAAGTGGCAACAAATTAGAAAAATGAATGGATTCCCACCAATTGGGAAATGACTGAATAAATTATAAAAGTGACAGAATACTATTATGTTGGAAAAAATGATAAAAGGAATGGTTTCAGAGAAACCTGGAAAGACTTTTAGGAACTGATGAGAATGAAATGAACAGAACCAAAATGGTTTGTAAAGTAACAACAACATTGTTTAAAAAAAAAAAATTAGGGATGCTCTACCAGGACCAACCAGAGAATTCATGATGAAAAATGCTCCTGATAAAGAGCTGATGCATTCAGAGTGAACACTGAAACATTTTTTTGACACAGCCAAAGATGTTTTACTTGATCATACATGTTTGTAAGAGAAGTTTTGTTTTTATTATTTCTCAATTAAGGGGAAGAAAGTGGGAGGAAGAGAAGGCAGATTTTTGTTGATTGAAAAGAATCCAATGGTAGAAAAAAAATATGACTGGAAGGATGAGTAAACAAACAAAAAATAACTTCCTTGACAAAGATTATGGCACCAGGGATGCCTACAAACCCAAAAGAAGAGATTGACTCCAAAAAATTAACACGCAAAGCCTCAAAGAAAGATTGATCTTGGAAACAAATTTATTCTTGTTTCTAAAATTCTAGTATTCTTTGAAGAATTAAATCAATAATTTTAATTTCACAAATTAAATGAGAATGCTAGAGGAGAGAATTTGGAAAAATAATTAAAGCTTTGGATTTTATAATAAAATTATTACGAAAGGCAAAAGATATAAGGACCCTTCCTGAAAAATTCCCTTATACTGTTAAGGATATTTACCATATTCCAGGTTATCAAGACTCATAACTTCAGTGTTACCTTGGACTCCTCATTCTCTTTGACTCCACATATCCAATTTGCTGTCAAATCTCATCATTTGAACCTTCAAAACATCTCTTCACAGCCTCCACCCTCATTCAGGCCATCTCACTAGTATGTTCATTGAATCTCCAGGCCTCAAATCTCTCACACTACAGTCAGCTGCAGAAACAATTTTCCTAAAGTGTAGGTCTGATCATGTTAGTCCCCTACTTAATAAACTGGAGTTTATTTCCAATAACAAATGCAAATTCCTATTTGTTTGGTATTTAAAACTCTTCCTACCCTGGCCCCTTCCTACCCTTGCTACACTTCATGAATTCTTAATGATCCAACTGTGGGGAATAAGAAGAATTAATGTGACCTCTGGGTAGACATCCATCCTAGCACCCCTGACCCCACCCCTCCCCATTAGGATGTGGAAAGTCTATTTAGGCTTTCAGAATAAGACTTCAAGGACATTTTGATATTGTGACAGGACCAGTGAGTTGGGAGGTCTCTTATCTCATTTCAAAGCTGAAAATTATTAAGCTATCCTTATCTCCTCATATGGATAGAAGCTAAAAGAGTCACTCTAAAGACATAGCTACCTCCCCATAACTTCATCTGCTGAGGAACTCACTTGCTGTTTTCGGATAGGGATAGGCTTTGTGCCTAGATTGTAAGTTCTGGCCCCCAGACAACAGGGTGTCAGACGGGAGGGGTGGAGTGAGGTGGGGGTCTTGTTTCAAAAACCTATATCTTTGTATCTGCACCCATGCATTGCATTTGCCACTAGGTCTTCTCATGAGAAAGTATAACGACTGCTTCTACTCTCTGACTTAGGTTTGTTAATTGAGTGAGTGGTCATTTTTATCCCAATCACAGTATACTGGTTTCTTGGCTGTTCCTCACATTGGTCACTCTTATCTCCCTTACTACCCTTCCCCCCTCCTCCATTCATCTCTGCAGTTTGTTTCCCTGTTTTTTTTCCAAGACCAATATTGCCTATAATGCGGGAGGAAAGCTACCAGAGACTTTTCCTCTACCTTTATATAATTGTCTCTCCCATTAGGATGTGAGCTCTTTTTGCAGGCTTTGTGCATTGCATAGTGCTTGATAGATGGTAATAATAATAATAGTAGTAGTAGTACATCATATACACATTATTACACATTTTAAAATCAATTTTTATTTATATATTTTGCTACTATATATAATATAAATAAAATAAATATTTTATATGCTTATTATTACACATGGTAAGAACCTAAATGCTTGTGGATTGCCCTAAATACTAGAACGGTTCCCTTCACCTCTGCTTTCTTCAGAACCCAGCTACAACACCACCACCTATTATAAAACCTCTACTCCCCCAGCTCCTGGGTCCTCCCTCCAAATGCCTAGTATTTACTGTGTATATATGTTGTATATACTTCTCTATGTACTATCAGTCACTAAGCTTTTATTAAGGCCCAGGCTTACTGTGCCAGGCTATGATCATGGAGCTCACAAAATAATGAAGGACAAAACAAGCAAATTGTGTGCAAAAGAGATACAATCAAGAGAAATTGGGGATCAAGGCGAGGCCCGGTGGAGTGAGGGACGGGGTAGGGAGGAGGGGAATGGAGCAGGGGGATGGAGCAGGGGAGGCGCCGCCCGCGTAGGGTCTGGCAGCAGCGCGTTCGGGGGTTCGGTGTGCGCAAGCGCAAACCTCTCTCAGGCCTGGAAGCCCGTGGTCTTTGTCCACTCTGGAGGCGGCGCGAGAGGTGAGTGTAGGGGCAGCTTGAACCTCTGCACCCATACTGCGGAGGGATAGGGCGGCAACCCCAAGCAGGCTTGGAGACTTGGGGATCCAGCGGGCAGAGGAAGGGATGAGAGGGGCGGGCAGGCACGCGGCCAAGGGAGGTGTGGGGGTGAGCGCCTTACGGGGATGGGGCCTCTGACCTTAGTGCTGTGGCCCGGCCGGCGGCTGTGTACCGGGAAGTGATTGGGGTCAAATCGACCCGCCTCCTGACCCAGTTTCCCACCCCTCCGAGTGTGTTTCCGCGGGGGGGGGGGGGGGGGCAGTGCGTGTGTGCGTGCGTGCGCGCGCGCGCACTAAAATTGGGAGGGGGCCTCCGAAAAGTCTCCATGTTCGGGGAGAAGTGCGTGGGGAGATCTTATTTGCATTTTATGTGTCTGTGCATCCCCACCTACCCCCAGGAACTGGATCTCCTTTGTAGTTGTGCTCGATGGCTTATTCACTTTCTGGCCCTGAGTTTTCCTGCATCTCTTGTTCTTTGTAGGACTCTAAAGGCCTAATTCAGGATCGGAGGCTACAGGGTCCACCGCGGCTGGACACTGCCCCTTTCTCTCCTTCCCACCTCTTCATCCCTTCAGCAGCCCTTGGCGGATTCTACTGGAGCTAAGTCAGGACTCCAGGACTATCTTTCAGTTAGAGGATGAATGTGACAACTTAAAGAGACATTGCCTCGGCACTTACAGGCCCCAGAGAAACATTTCTGAGCTCGAAGGTGGAGGCCACCAAACCAGAGAGGCAAGAGACTCATAGAAGGGAGAAGATCCTGGAGTTTCAGGAGTAATTACTGAACAGTCTACCAAGGGAGATCAAGGCTTTGAAGTCCATGAGGAGAACCCCAAAGGAGTTAACTATGGAGAAGTCAACTCAGGTGATTGAGGAGGAAGGTGAGAATGGTACTGAAGGTTAACTTTTGGTAGAAAACAAGAAAACGGACACGAGTAGAAAGATTGGGGAAGAGCACAAACTACTTGGACTCAGTAAAAGAAAACCGAGCCCCACGATAAATCTCTTATATCACATTAATCAGGCCAAAGGCCCCTTTCCAACTGTTATTTATGTGTAGCTTCTAAAGTGGGGGGAGGGGGGAGGGGGGAGGAGAGAAGCATCTTTTTTCTGTATTGCTCCTGCTGTTGAAGTTAAGGGGATAACAACTATCTTCCTTGCCCTCCAAAGGTTGATGCCACTCCAAGAAGGCAGCATAGTATATTTAAAGAAACATTGGACTGGGAGTTAAAAGACCTAAGTTCAAATCTAATTCTGTTATGCCTTAGCTGTGTAGCTGTGAATGGCTTGTTTAATTTCTGATTCTGAATTTTCTTCAACGTAGCAATAATAATTCCTGTACTACCCACCTTGCAAGATTTTTATGAGACTCAAAGAGATGTCTTTAAGGAGTTTTGTTGCAGGAAGGTGCTTTTTAAAATGTTAGCTGCTCTTATATCACATTATCCAGCACAAAGACCCCTTTCCAGTGGCTCTTCTGATATTAAATAAATGAATATGAGAATTTGAATTTCTTTATAGCTATGATTTCATTTTGTCATCATATAGACCCTGAATCAAGTATCAATCAAGTGACTGATTTTAGGCTCCAGCTAGTTATAGGTAGAGACTGGACTAGAATTCAGTTTTCTGTTGTATCTCTATCAGGAAAAAAAAAAATTCATTTCCCCCAAATAATTTAGCATATTGTTCTGTAGCAAAGGATAAGACAGAGGATTTTATTTTTAAAGTAAAATTTTATATTTCCTTATGAATGAAGAGGCACCTGAAGCACACAGCTCTGGAAAGAGAGAATTGGAACTTCAGCATTTAAGTTCTAATTCCCAGAGTAGAGATTTCTCCTAAAATTCTCTGATCATTGGAATGGTTGGATATCCAAAGAGCAATGACTCTGACATTGATTTCTTATCTTGAAAGCAGATAATGAGTTTTTCAGTTTTCTTTTCTTCAGTTTCTTTTGAAGGAGATGCTCTAGTAATTGTGGGGTCTAGTTGGTAATTTAGGACAGCACTGCCTTTTCCTAAAGTATCACTTTTCCTTTCCCAGCTCAGTCTTTTCGGGACTCTTCCCTTCCCCAAGAAAGGAAGACCCAAGAGGTAGGAACAGCTGCTCTTCAACTGACAGCCAGGTCTCATGTAAGTTGAACTTTTTTCCCCCGAAATAGACTCTTAGTTCTCAAAATATGGGCACTTTTATCTACCTACCTCTAGAGTATCTTAGTCATAACAGAGAGTCATAGACTTGAGCCCTTATGCCAGGAGACTAAATTGTGGGATCTAAGAATTAGAGATTTGATGCTGTTATCCTCTGACCACGTTAGTGCTTGACTATAACCACTGTTTCCACCTCTGCTGTTTTCTTGTGGTTGAATGGACCTCATGGAGAATGCTCTCCATTTTCTTAGTGTTTTATTATGTTTTTCTTGACTTTTCTATAATTACCCTTTCACTTAACAGGAATTCATTGATTAGCCAACCCTATGTAGTATATGCTTAATATTCTATATGTATATTGCAATGTATATGTAGGAATATAAAATAGAGTGTACATATTCATCTAAATCATTTTCCAGTCCTGACATGTAACTTCTCATTCTTTTTTCTCCTCTCTTTTTCCCCCCCTTTTCTTTTTTTTTCTTGTAAACTCAGAGAAAAAAGTATGCTCCTTTCCACTTATACTCTGGACTTTTCTACCTTTCAGGAACATTACTTCCACAACCTTTATTGTCATCTTCTTTGACAGTAGCATTTTCTCTTCCTACATAGACTTACCCTAAATTCCCAACACTATACTGTCTGACTTTTCCTCTTAGAACTTTACTGTGACTTTTCCTGAAGATCACTAATGATTACCTTGTAGTCAGACTCACATTTCTGGACACTCTTAACCACCTATCTTGACTTTGAGTACAAATCACTGTTTTAATTTTCATACATTTTCTCTTTCTTCTTCTAGTAGGACTATAACAGGCAGGAATGAAGAAAGATGAACTTTAGTGTCAAGATTGAGAATTGTTATGACAGGGACAAAGGAAGTGTAGGGTTCTATTTAGTGCAGTGTATGAATTTAATCATGTGTAGCTATGGGTGTCTTGGGTAAAATGGGAAAATGCAAGTATTTAATCTTACTTCTTGGTGAGGGAGAAGAAGAGGTATGATGGTTTTGGGGTTCATAAGATCATAAATTTAGAGCATCTAGCCAACCCTTTATTTTATATTTGAGGGAAATGACCATAGAGTTTAAGTGAGTGGGTTCATCCAGGTCATACACGGTAGTAAATGACAAGCAAGATTTGGACTTAAATAAACTCTTTGAGAGTAAGGATTGCTTCATTTCTTTTTTCCTTTTTTTGTATCCTTAGCCCCAGAACAGTGCCTGGCACATAATAGGCATTTGATATTTGGCTGTTGATTGATTGATCCACATGGTAGGTAAGGACATTGTACTCAGATCTAAGACACTGATCATGTTTGGGGTCTTGGAGATGAGGCTATGCCATATAATAGTGAAGTCTAGGATGTGGCCAAGCTAGTGATTACTGGGCAGAAGGGTGAATAAAGTCAATTGAGTTCAAAGGTCAAGGAACTATGTTGTGGTGTCATCATGAGCATGAATGCCGCAGGATAACGGTAATTGAAAGGTAGCACTTAAGACAGGGTACTAAATTAACCAAGAAGGTAGCAGTTAGTCAGAAGGGGAAAGAGGGCATTATGGTACATGATAGTGGCAATGATTTGGAGATTCTGTTAAAGGTAGGTAGCATGGATTTTGAATGAAGAAAAGTAAAATGTGGGTGATGGTTTAGGGGCCTGGAATTGGTACTGGGATACAAGGAGCAGATGAATCTTTCCATTATTTAAGAGAAAGCAAGAGAAAAGAGGAGGGGTGCATAGTGCGGTCTTGGCACAGCTAGGTTTCTAATAAGGTGAAGTGGTAAAATAAAGGTGAAATTTTTCAAGTTTCAGAAAATTTGCCTCAAATCAATAACATATTCAATAGAGTGAAATAGGAAGGGATTATAGAGGAAATAATTGAAGAAAAATAGAGTGGGAGTTTAATAGATAGATGTGAAAATTTGAGTTTAGGTAGCAAAGGTTTGCACTGAAAAGTGAGACAATGAAAGCTGTAGGTTGGTAGTGAGAGCAGGGGTTTGTATTTGTGGCTGAATCTTGGAGTATTCTTATTAGACTAATTGTGAATATTGCCCAAGAACCAACCTCCCAGAATAATTCTACACAAAACTTAAACTCCAAGTATTTTGAGTGGCCTTGCCACTTGCCCTTGTGGGGATGGGCAGATCTTCATCTTAACCTCTGTCCACACTCTCATGTGGAAGACATAGGGATAAAACCTAATGTTTCAAACTATAGCATCTAACACAAAATGTCTTTTATTCAGAAAGTATTTATTAAATACCTACTGTATACCAGGCATAAAAAATACAAAAATGAAACAGACCCTTGCCTTCAAGTAACTTACTTCTGTTGTGTTCTTTAATACAGATTTAAAACTTTCAACATTATTCCATACAAAAGACCAGAGAGTCTTTGGCCAAACTTGTATGCCAGAGGGTTTTTTTAATAGCCTTTTGTTGTTCAGTCATGACCCCACCTTGAATTTTCTTAGCACAGATACTGGAGTGGTTTGCAATTTCCTACTCCAGCTCATTTTACAGATGAGAAAACTGAGTCAAACAGGGTTAAGTGACTTGTCCAGGGTCACACAGCTAGTAAATATCTGAGGCTAGATTTAAGTTCCAGTTTTCCTGACTCTAGGCCTGGTGCTCTATCCACTGCACCGTCTAACTGTCCTTTTTATTGCCCAGCTTAGTGCAAATAGTGAGGATTCTGTAGAGATTGCTTTTCAGAAGAGATTTAAGATACTATTGGGCATTTTAAGGGGAGAATAATGGACATAATACCTTTCAGACAAGCTCATCTGATCTTCTTTCTAGAATTTAGATATTTAAAACTTTCTAGAACATGAAAATCTTGGATTCTTCTCATAGGCTTCTATAGTCAAGCTTTCTGCTCTAAATGATATTGTTACTCTCCCTTGCATCTACAGGCCTTAGGAATCCTCTTACTAGTGAGGCATTACTATACCAGAATTCAAGGAAAAATCACAAGTTATGTATAGGTGGACAGTTACAGGTACTATTACATAAACTAGTTGTGTCCAGTTTTGGACTCTGGAATCTTTGGACCTAGATTCATCACCTCCCATTGCTCTTCAACTTTATTCTACCTCTAACTCATTCTTAGCCAAGATAATTTTTTTATTTGACCATCCCAAGAATTGTGTCATTCTTTGCATTCTACATGGTGTTTCTACCTTAAATCCAAGCTAAATTACCTATTTACCACCTTTTTTGCCTTCATATATGTCTTGGAATGACATTCCTCTATGTGACTCTTCAAGTTACACTTCATGTCCATTTTCATAAAGCTACCTTCCACTGTAATCTATTTTTTCCTTCGGATTGTGTGGCTCTTACTTTTCCCAAGACTTAAAAACTTCTGTTTTCCAGTTTCTTGCATTTCCCTCTTCTCCTTAATAGCAATGTCATAAACTCCTAAGAGACAGAGACCATCTCATACTTTTAAAAAATAAATATTGGTGTGATCAAGCACAGTGCCAAAACATACATACTTCATTTGAGACTGATGCTGTGCTACCCATTTCTCATATACCTTTATCTGCTTTCCTTAATACTGCTAATATCACTACTCATCTAAAAGCCATGTAGGATTTATGTATTATTTCTTGGGGAAAGAGGGACAGTTTGGCAAGAGATGATCTTGGGGTTTGTAAAAATGTATTTGGTGTTTCAGGAATTAGTGACATTCAAAGATGTGGCCATGGATTTTACCCCAGAGGAATGGGGGCAACTGGATCCTGCTCAGAGGGATGTTATGCTGGAGAACTATAGGAACCTCGTCTCTTTGTGTAAGGACAGTTCTCCCTTGTGACTTGGTATCTGATTTTGAGAAATTGATTTTATATGTGTTTATAGCACCTGGAGTGTTTTGCTGGATTTTGGCTTGGGTTTTAGGGTTCAAAGATTCCCAATTTCCTCTTAGACTGAGAGAAAAGACATTAACTCTTCCAATTTCCATGTCTATCCTGCTAAAAGTGAAAATGGGCAACATCATTGTGCTACCTCTGAAATGTTATGGTTTTCCTATTTTCAGTTTCCCTATGCCAGGGGATTTTCCTTGAGGTCTCAGTGCAGATGCTTCCATGGGTGGGAATTTACTATCTTTTAGCAAGAAAAGTGAAATAAACTCCCTGATTAGTCTTCCCCATTCTCCTTAGAGTTCTAAACACCTTGTTGATCATACCTTTCTCTGAGCCTTTTGATAATGCTTTCTTTTCCCTATTGACCAAAAGGCTGGAACTGGGTTCTGGGATGGTTAAAACATCAGTCTCATTTATTTCCCAATGAACAGGGCTTCCAGTTTCCAAACCTGATGGGAGCTCTAATTTTGATCAAGGAGAAAATCAGTGGATGATGGAAAGAAAAGTCCCAAGAGGCACCCGTCCAGGTGAGCAAGTAAGAATTAGCGTAGGGTGTTAAGTCAAATGTATTCCATTAGTAAGAGAGTAGCAGCTTTGAATGATCATTTTGGACATTGTTTTCATCTTGCTGTTCTCCTGCCTCCATCTCCCTTCCAATCCCCTCTGTCCTGACATCTCTTCTTTCACTTTTTCATACTCAGAAAAGAGAATCTGTTTCTTTCACAATTCTTTCTGTTCTATAGCAGCTGACTCGCCTTCATCTAAGTCCTCAACTTCCTTTACTTTTGGTGCTTTGATTCTCTTTCCTGTCTTCTACATATACAACACTAGGTATCAGTTTGATACTTTTTTTCCTTTGTACTTCCTTGATGGTCCCCTCTCCTCTCCCCCACCCCCTGTAAGGTCCTCAGTTGCCTTTATCGGTTCAGGTCCTGCACATACTCTGGTAGTGTTGTAAAGAAAAGTCGCAGAGCACTGAAGCAATCAATCAGTTTAGAGAATGTTTTAGTAATTCAGGTTGAGAATTTTTTTACCAGAAAATGAAGAGTAATTTGACTTCTAGACACTCCTCTCATACATCGTGTTATATTACATTCTAGATGGTTATTTTGCCTTATAAACTCCTGTCTTGTTCACTGGCTCTTTTTCTTTCCTATTTCCTCCTCCTTACCCCCTCTGCCCTCAGTAATTGTTGGATTCTTCAAGGTTCTGTCCTATACCACCTCTGCTCTTCTCTCTGTATTTTTAATCTTGTATTCTTATAACTACTTCTTTTGTAAAGTTCATAAAGGTACATTCACATAGTAAGTACTTGGTAAATCTCCATTGAATTGAATTGAAATCCTTTCTTTGTTGATGATGACCCTAAAAGTTTGTATTATAAGCCCTATCACTTTACATTCTAGTCCTATATTTCCACCTACCTGTAAGAATTTGTATACAATTGATCCCTATTCTTCCTATATTTCCTGTAGTCAAAATCTCAATTTTTATATGTAGTATGCCTAGACTAGAAACTTGTTTTCAACTATTCCCTTTCCTTCATTCCTTATAGGCAGTTAGTCACTACCTCTTAACTAGTTATTTCTTTGATTCTCCCTTTATTTAACACTCCCAGTGTTTTGACCCTAATGATCTCATTCTTGCATTATTGTTATATCCTGAATAATTTCCTTCACTCTTGGCTTAAAAAGATATATTTATATATTTTAACAGTGCTATCAAAGGATGGACAGGATTTAAATACATGGAAACTATGTAAGGGTTTTTTGAGTACTAAACAGGTATTACTCCCTCATGTCGTACACCATGATTTATGTAGGATCCTGTTTGATATATGTAGGAGACAGTAGTTAAGCTTGATTGAAATTTACAGAGTTTTGAGGTACATTCGTAAATGTATATGAGTGGGTGAGGAATCTTTCAAAACTATGCAGAAGAACTTAATGTAAACAGCTTTTTTTTTATCATCCATGTGCCAGATAGATTAAAATAGGGAGATACCAGAGGTGGAAAAGACCAACTAGAAGGCTGTAGTATAGCAGTTTAAATGTTGATAGCCTCAATTGCAGTGGGAATAGAGAAAAGGAGAATTAGTTAGGTGGCACAATGTATAGGGTACTATACTAGAGTTAGGAAGTTATGAAGACCAAGTTTAAATCTGGGCTCAGACACTTAGTAGTATGTGACTAGCCAAGTTGAGTTTCTGTAGCTGCAAAATAAGGATAATAATAGCGCTTACCTCCCAGAGTAGTAAGAATCAAATGAGAAACATTTGTAAAGCACTTAGCAGTGTCAGGCAAATAGTAGGTGCATGATAAATGCTTGTTTTCTTCCTAATTTGAGAGATAATGCAAAGAAAGAATTTATGGGTCTTAGTGAATGATTGGCTTTGAGAGCAAAAGAAGGGGGGGGGGAGCTTTACATTTAGAAAAATGGGTAATAGTGGTATTCTATTTTTTCCATTTTATTTAATTGATTAATTAAGAAAATTTTTCCATGGTTACATGATTCATGTTCTTTCCCTCTCCTCCTTCCACCCCCATCTCCTGTACCCTATGTGCAATTCCAGTAGTGGTGTTCTTAAGATCAAGATAATGAAGTTGTGAAGTTTAGCCCTTTTGGAGAGGATAAGTTTGCTTTTGTACATCCAGATCTCTGTATTAGTTGCTTTCATTTTATGTTTAGATTTGCAAGGCTAGTAATGTCAAAAAATGTTCAATATAACACTCCAATTGGAACAATAGTTAAAAATTTAAAAAAACAGAATCACAAAATCTTAGTGTTACAAGGAACCTTAGAGAATATTTAGTCTAAACCATATATTACCAAGAATTAACAGATTGTCATCCAACTGCTTGAAGACTTTGAGGAAGAAAGAACCTAATACCTCCTAAAATCTCCCATTTCACTGTTAGAGAGTTTTCATAGAGAATTCTTATATTTAGTTAAAATATATTTTCCCATTTAAAAAGTGCCTTGAGGTCATAGAATGTTTGTATTCCTTGCATCTTGCATGATGCTTTCTACTCAATGGGTTCTTAATAAATGTTGGTTGTTTTGAATTGAAATACCACCACTTTGGATGTCTGAGGCTCAAAAGAACACATTTAATCCTTTTTTTTCATATAATGTCATTTCAGTTTTTTGAAGATAGCTACCTTAGTTCTTCTCTGTTCTATGCTAGGCATTTCCAGTTCTTTATAGCCCCTTTTTCCTAAAATGTGGTTCCATGAATTGAATACAATTTTCCAGAAGTGGCTTTATAGAAATGGCCTTGTTGGCTGCCTTGTCACATTATTGACTTTAATTGTTTTTGCTTTCACAAGAATGGTTATAACTAAGATTCCAGACCATTTTTAGAGGAACTGTTGTCTAGCTATTTCTTCCTTAATCCTGTACTTGTGAAATAGATTTTATAAGACTATACTTGTCTTTATATATTATTGAAATTAGTTTGCACCTTTTTATTAATCATTTTTGTTCATTCCTTTCCAACTCAAGTATAATTTCCCTTGTCAGAGAAGACAAGCAAAATAGTTCTGCTTTCTGTATTCTCTTTTACAGTTCTAA
Source organism: Monodelphis domestica (assembly GCF_027887165.1). Taxonomy (NCBI): domain Eukaryota; kingdom Metazoa; phylum Chordata; class Mammalia; order Didelphimorphia; family Didelphidae; genus Monodelphis; species Monodelphis domestica. Next base: position 255,536,942 of record NC_077228.1, read on the forward strand.
TCATACTGAGCAACAGTATCTTTCTTTTCTCCTTTTTTCTCCTAAATATAACTTTAAAAACCCTTTTTTGTTGTACTTAGTATTTTTAAGAGTCAATGTGTAAAGGTTAAAATTATGATTGAGACTGAATGTAATAATTATATTTGGTCACCAAGGATTTTACTTATAAAATCCTAATGAAACACCCAAACTCAGCTGGAAATTTTATGGTGATTTAATTGATATAGTGGAGGAGATTAAGAAGAAGGAAGAAGGAGGGGGCTAATACCAGGCAGAAAGATTAGGAGATCTAGAAAGTAAGGTTTTGAGTATGAAGGAGGAAAGAATCAGCCTGACCTCCAAAGGGGCTTAGCTAAGATGCCCGAACTTGAATCAGCTCAAGGGCAAAACTCACCACCAACACTCCAAGATTTTGAAACGCCTAGCACACTCTCAGCCAGAGTCCTTTCCAGGGCAAGAGCAAGAGAGAGGAAGTGATGTGCCTTATATAGATGGTTTTATGTCACTTTCCTGAGTCTCATCTGTACCAATGATCGTTTAGCTTGACTTAGGACAGCCCAGGGGTCTGTCTGTTTTTCTGCACATGTCTGTTGAAGGCCATTTCCTCAGGTAATTAAATCGTGAGTTTGATGCAGACTTTCCTAATCTTGTTAAACTAAGAAGGGTGGAGAAATGTAGAGTTTCCAAGACCTGATTCTGTTATTCCAAGTATCTCCATTGTTACTGATCAGGAAATAGCTAAATCAGATTTTCGAAAGTACAGTCTGATTAGGGTGGAATAGTTTTAAAATTCACAAATGTGATATAGTAGTTGAAAAGTTGACCTTGAAGATAGGAAGACCTGGACTAAGATCATGTCTCTGACACACAGTGGCTGTGTGACTTTGAAGAAGGCATGGCCAATCAGTGCCCTACGCCTCTGGCTCTCTAAGCCTATCAATTGTGGATTCCACTTTGGTGGTCTGTATATGTGTCAGTGCCTATGCCTCAGTGTGGCTTCTCCACTGGTTGCCTCTGATGCTCTGAGGTTATAGTTTCTATATCCTGCAGATCAGGTGAAGAAAAAAGCTCATTGTCTGGAAGCTCATTGTCTGAACTGCAGGGACAAACTGTAACTGAACTACTTCTCAAACCAGATGCTGTAAGTAATGAAGCATGTAAACCTGGGCAGATAGTACAGTATAAAACTGATAGAATTGCTGATGCAAAACTGGGAAGTGAGGTGAAAGATGATCATTTAAGGTTGTATTTTAGGAATGGCAAAAGACAGATGAGTTTCATTCCCCACTACTGGTAGTTGCAATGCTGAAGTAGAAGATTCTGAATGCAATAGTAAAGAGTTTTTTTCTAATTATGTCTGTAGCAAATATTACTGATAAGGGGAAAAGAATATAATCTTAAACTGTACACATTTTATCACCAACCGAATACTCTTAATAATACTGAAAATGGAAGGAAAAAACTCCAAAACTGGTTTGAGGAGAGAGCTATTACATGATTAGAAAATTTCACATTATAAATTCTAAATATTTCACAGGACCTTATAGAAATTTCGAACCCAAACAGCGGTGATTGTACATTAGTCTTATTTTATATCTCCTGGCATCACTTTTGTACTAGTCTGATGTCATGGTAATTCTTAGCTACAAACATTTCTAATTGTATCAATAAAGGGTGTAAATATTTCCTTGATCACAATAGAGGAGAAGCTCTCTTCTACTGGGCACAGGTATCAGATTCAAGAGTTTTGTTTCTTTCCCTGGTTAGTGGCTCATGGGACAAGATAGGAGGGAACAGCTTTCCTGCCACTGAGGCAAAGGGTTCAGGTTCTTAATCCTTGCTTTTTTTGGTGAAGGCAGGAATTCTTGCCTGTGAACATGCAGCTGCCAAGAGTCAAACCCTGGTCAGTGTTACAGACAAAAAGAGTGGTTGCTATGAACTGTGACCGCGAAAATGTGAGTTTCAAGACTGTGAATTGCCCAAACTGTAAAGATAATTTTTAGCTTCTTGATTTTAATATCAAAAATAAGTAGTTGCCATGGGAAAAATTCCCAAAATATGAAATACCCAAGTCAGCTGGGTTTATGGAGATTTTAATTAATACAAATGAAGGAATTAAGGAAAGGGAGAGAGACAGAGTAAGAAGAAATAATAGGAAAAGGCTAGGGCCCAGGCCATGGCCTAGGCCTTTTTCTTTAAGAGAGAAACTAAGTCAGTCTTTTAATCATTCACCACAAGATCTTTCCAAGCAAAATTCTAGTGTTCAGAGAGCCCAGCTCTCAGTTCCTGACCTCCTTTTAAAGAGAATTTTCTCTTATGTCACCTCCTCTAAATTTTCACATCTACCAATCACAGTGGACATTTTCCACAAGACTGACCATTCTTAATTCTTAGTTCTCACCTTCTCTGGGTAGATTATATCTTCTGAGTACTTCTCATCTCTTTTGTTAAGCTTGCCTTTTGTAAATTGATTGACCTTTTGTGATTAATTTGACCTTCATAGGTACTTAGCACCCTTTTGTATTAGATCTAAAAATAGACCTAGCTTAAGGTTTTGGCCTCACTATAAGTATGAGTTAAGTACCTTCATTGTTCAATAAGGAGTTTTACAACTTTATCTTCTCCTAAAGTATGCCTAAGTATGGGTAGAGTAATTTTAAAGTTCCCAATACATTCCTGATCAAGTACCTCCATTGTTTAAATGGGAATAGCCTTAACCAAATGTTCCAAGGTAGAGTCTGAGAAGTTTTAAGATTCACATCAGTGATGTAAGGTCTAGGGTGTGTGTGTGTGGGGAGTCCCTACCACTACAGCTAGAGGTTCAGTGACCTGCTCATTTCTTTCTCTGGAGAAGACAGTGGGTGGCAGTGAGGGTGTCTTCCCCACCCTCTCTATGAAAGTGGTTACTGGAAAACAGTCTCAGTTTTAGTCATTAATTCATGAGCTACATAGAGGTATTAATGGTTTGGTTGGATTCAGACTGGAAAGGACATTCCAAAAGTTATTACAGGAGAATCTGTTAGCTGTGCTTTGACATTTATTACCAGAGACTTATAGTATATGTGAACAAGATTCAGAAACCATCAGCTCAAGCAGTGAAATCTATAGGGAGCAATAAGGAAGGAGAGACAGAGAAAATAACCCAGGGCAGAAGGAGCTGTTCCATTCAGGGTCCTATGTGATTGATATCTGTTGGATAGAAATGCTGTTCTCTGGGTATCAGCCAAGTGAGACCACCATCCAGTCAAAGACCTGGTAGTGATTGTTCCTCTGACTAGATTTGAGTGGAATTTGTATAGAGTTGCTTCTGCCTTCCTAAATAGCCCCTATCTATTGAGAGCATAGTGTCCTGAGAGGGGTTCCACTGAGAAAATGGAGGCAGAATACAGCAAATGGGAAAGAAAACACTCACACATGGAAGTTCAGGACTGCATGATTTAATCCACACACCACTCTACCCAGCAGCAGAAGATATAGTTCTGCCCATGAGAACTCAAACCTCGCTAAGGTGAGAAATCAAAAACAAAACAAAAATGGATCCTGGGAATTGTTTTCTTCTTATGATTCTAAGAACTGTTTTTTCCTTTGGCAACAAACAGATGGACATCTGGTGCAAAGACCTTGGATACCTCAGCCTCCTTATCTCAAATGTGCTCTTCTTTGAATTTGCTCCCCTTCCCTGATCTTTCTCAAGAATGCCAAAGAGAGGGGAACATGTCAAAGAGGAATTAACCCTTTTGAGTTTGCTACACCTATCTGCACATTGGTAGACCCTATCTCCAGATACACATTCAAACAAGAAGCAGAGTAAGGAATAGTCTTTTATTGGATACACAGGGAAAGCCAAAAATCATGGTGGTTCAGGAAGCCAGCTAATAACTTTTCTTGGCAAATTAAAACTATATCAGAAGTCAAAATTACAAGATGGATCCAAGTAACAAAATGGAGTCTAAGAAATATTAAATGATCACACAGCAGTGCCTGTTTTCACTACCCCAATACTTCATTTTGAGATACTAAATGCTATTTAGCCTAGCAATCTACCAGATTTGACTCTGACTATTCTTAACATCTTGGTAGTTCAAGGAAATTAATCAGTGGCAAGATTTAAACATACCAACCAGACATTGGAGAAGTCTGAAAGTCTGAAAGCCTTCATTTGCAGAGATAGAAATTAAGAATGATGTAGCAATGACAGTATGACCAAATAGGCCTTCTTATTAGCACTTTGTCAAGAACTATTGGTTGGTTGCTTGTGTTTCCTTGTTATATTTAGTTAGTTTAAGTATGTATGTAATGATTGGACTGAGGATATTCTGTGGCTAATTTCAGAGGAAGATCCAGAGCAATAATATACTGAAAGAAGAATTTGGAAAAGTGAATTTCAGTCTTTGATTTCAGTTATGCTGAAATTACTCAGTTATACAATGATGAATTATCGTTTAACTTGAATTTGCTTAGCTATTGAATGTGGGCAAAAAACTACACTGTGGTGTTGTATATTATTAGTATTGCAATAAACAAATGTGATAAAGTGCAATAGAATCCCCTGTTCTTGGTTCTTTTTATTTTTAATAACTACTTGGACTTAAAATTTCAAGGAACACTTAATTTTGAAAAACTGTTGTGCAACACTGAGCTAAATGAAAAGATTCTCAGAGAATCTTATCTTTCAGAAGTAAAAATTCTTTAGCATAGTTTTAGAAAAATCATAATTTGAATATCTTTGATTTTCTATGCTCTTCATATTTCCCTTCCTAAGTCCACAACTGGGCAATTGTTCTCTTGTAGGAATATTTGCTAGAAATGAAAAGGTAATTATAGCTTCATACATATTAATAGTATTGGTTGATTTCTTATCTTCTGAAAATCAATTTTTTTTAAGGAGACTAAGTTGTGGGAAAGATGTAGATCTGCTGTGAGAGAAGATTACTAAAAACTACTACTGGCACAAATGAAATCACAGGGCTTGTTAAAAAAAATCTGACTAGATTTAGTTTATTCCAAGTTTTAGCATTCTTAATACTTTCTACTGGATCATACCTAACTTTTGTATTCCTATTTCCTGTTCTTCTATTTATTTAAATTTAAGAAATTTCTTATTAGCTTCATTGGGCAACTTGGTGGTTGTCCTTTGTACTCAAAGATGACCAAAATGGCATCACTATGTTGGGGTCAATGTACAGTCGATCTAGCTGTGACTGATCAGATGACGAGCTTGAAAGGCTCTACCACAGGTCAAAATAGCCTTAATGAATATTTGGGATGGAGATATCTAAGTGTGTGTATTTCATGTTTCTTTTTGATCTACTGCAATTCTGCTTTGCTTATAGAGCACAGTGCCTTCTTTGATGTGGGCATGCCATATTATCTCTCATAATCAGTACCAAAGTTCTTCAGGGAGATCTTAAAAGCATCCTTATATCTTTCTTTTGACCTCTGTCTGAGCACTTGACTTGTGGGGGTTCTCCCTAAAATAGTCTTTTAGGAAAATGTGTGTTTGGCATTCAAACAACATGGCCAGTCCATTAGAGGTGCACCTTTTTGTCTTCAGAATTTGATTTTTGAGTGCTTCACATTCTTCATAAGTCCCTTATAGAATCCCATTTTGTTTTTTTGGTTGTGTTTATTAAACACCTTTCAGGAGGATAAAATTGAAAAATAAGATAGCTCTTGATCTCAAAAGAGCTAACCTACTGGGTGAAGCAATACATATAGAAGGTTTTAGCAATAAGTCAACTAGGTTCCATGGTTCTTAGGATACAGCAGCAAAGCAGATATTAATACCTGCAAAGTCTATTTCTATTTTCTACATTTTCCCTGTATCTGATGTTGAACCATTTGAAAGTGCCAAGGACTTTGATGACAAGAACCTCCTTTACCTGGAAGCATATTTGCCAGTTTGTTTTTCCATAGGAATTGCTTCTTAGGATTAAATGAGATACTAATGAAGTGCCTAACACATTGTCTGACAAATAGTAGTTGCTTAAGGAGGTATTGCTATTCTCAGGGCTCTTGAGTTCAAAGTCCAGGGCTCTCTCTGTCAACTGAGATGTTATAACATTGACCCAGTTATGAGATGCTAAGTAATTAGTTTTTCAGTCACAACTCTTCATTACCCAATCTGGTGTTTTCTTCACAAAGATACTGTAATAATTTGTCATTTCCTTCTCCAGCTCATTTTTCAGATAAGAAAACTAAAGCCAATAGGGTTAAGTGACTTGCTCAAGGGTCACTTAGCTTTAAGTGTCTGAGATCAGATTTGAACTCAAGAAGATGAGTCTTTCTGGCTCCAAGCCTGGCATGCTCTTCATTTCCCCCTAGCTTTCCCTACTGCAGTGGGCAAGTAGCCTGCCTCATTCAATCTGTGCTCTTCCCACCCATTTACAACTGTCAGTTTAGCTGAATTGACTGGATCACTTAATTCTCACCTTTTTTTTGGTATTTATTTTAAAATTTACTTTTTTTCTTCATTATCAACCATTCAAATGTCAGTGAATACAAACATTTCCTCTTACAGAAAAGAAAAAGAAAACTGTAATAAGAAACTTGGACTCATCATTCCATACACTCTTTTTGTTTTGTATATTTCAAATTTACATGGTACTTCCAACATTGCCCTGCTTGCCAGTGTCCTCTTCTGAATTTCTTTCTGCTCTCGTGAATGTGTTTGTGTGTCTGTGTATTCTTTTAAAATTTATTTTATTTTATTTTATTTTTTTGGTTACAATACTCACTTTATTTCCCTCCCTCCCTTCCACCCACCCCTCCCGCAACCAACGCGCAATTTCATTGGGTATTACTTGTGTCCTTGATCAGAACCTATTTCCATGTTGTTGTTTACACTAGGATGTTCATTTAGAGTCTGCATCCCCAACCATATCCCTTCGACCCATGTATTCAAGCAGTTGTTTTTCTTCAGTGTTTTTACTCCCACAGTGTTTCCTCTGGATGTGAATAGTGGTTTTTCTCGTAGGTTCCTCTGAGTTGTTCATGGTCATTGCATTGCCACAAATGGATAAGTCCGTTATATTCAGTTGTACCACAGTGTATCAGTCTCTGTGTATACAATGTTTTCCTGGTTCTGCCCATCTCACTCGGCATCAATTCCTGGAGGTTGTTCCAGTCCCCATGGAATTCCTCCACTTTATTATTCCTTTGAATACGATAGTATTCCATCACCAACATATACCACAATTTGTTGAGCCACTCCCCAATTGAAAGGCATCCCCTCATTTTCCAATTTTTTGCCACCACAAAGAGCGCAGCTATGAATATTCTTGTACAAATCTTTTTCCTTATTATCTCTTTGGGGTACAAACCCAGCAGTGCTATATAGGGATGGATCAAAGGGCAGACAGTCTTTTATCGCCTTTTGGACATAGTTCCAAATTGCCCTCCAGAATGGTTGGATCAATTCACAACTCCACCAGCCATGTATTAATGTCCCAACTTTGCCACACCCCCTCCAGCAATCATTACTTTCCTTTGCTATCATGTTAGCCAATCTGCTAGGTGTGAGGTGATACCTCAGAGTTGTTTTGATTTGCATTTCTCTGATTATAAGAGATTTAGAACACTTTTTCATGTGCTTATTAATAGTTTTGATTTCTTTAACTGAAAAATTGCCTATTCATGTTCCCTGCCCATTTTTCAATTGGAGAATGGCTTGATTTTTTGTACAACTGGTTTAGCTCTTTATAAATTTGAGTAATTAGACCTTTGTCAGAGGTTTTTGAAATGAAGATTGTTTCCCAATTTGTTGCTTCCCTTCTACTTTTGAATGTATTAGTTTTGTTTGTACAAAAACTTTTTAATTTGATGTAATCAAAATTATTGATTTTACATTTTGTGGTTTTTTCTAGCTCTTGCTTGGTTTTAAAGTCTTTCCTTTCCCAAAGATCTGACAAATATACTATTCTGTGTTCACCTAATTTGCTTATAGTTTCCTTCTTTATATTCAGGTCATTCACCCATTCTGAGTTTATCTTGGTGTAGAGTGTGAGATGTTAATCCAAAACTAATCTCTCCCATACTGTCTTCCAATTTTCCCAGCAGTTTTTATCAAATAGTGGGTTTTTGGTCCCTAAAACTGGGATCTTTGGGTTTATCATAGACTATCTTGCTTAGGTCATTTACCCCAAGTCAATTCCACTGATCTTCTTTTCTGTCTCTTAGCCAGTACCAAATTGCTTTGATAACCACTGCTTTATAGTATAGTTTGAGATCTGGGACTGCAAGTCCTCCTTCCTTTGCATTTTTTTTTCATGATTTCCCTGGATATCCTTGATCTTTTGTTCTTCCAAATGAACTTTGTTATGTTTTTTTCCTAATTCAGTAAAAAAGTTTTTTGGTAGTTCAATGGGTATGGCACTAAATAAGTAGATTAATTTGGGTAGGTTTGTCATTTTTATTATGTTAGCTCGTCTCACCCATGAGCAATCAATGTTTTTCCAATTGTTTAGATCTAGTTTTAATTGTGTGAAGAGTGTTTTGTAGTTGTATTCATATAGTTCCTGTGTTTGTCTCGGCAGATAGATTCCCAAGTATTTTATTTTGTCTAGGGTGATTTTAAATGGGATTTCTCTTTCTAATTCTTGCTACTGAAATGGGTTGGAGATATATAGAAATGCTGATGACTTATGCGGGTTTATTTTGTATCCTACAACTTTGCTAAAATTGTTGATTGTTTCAACTAGCTTTTTAGTTAATTCTCTAGGATTCTTTAAGTAGACCATCATGTCATCCACAAAGAGTGATAGCTTGATCTCCTCATTGCCAATTTTAATACCTTCAATTTCTTTTTCTTTTCTAATTGCTACTGCTAGTGTTTCTAGTACAATGTTAAATAATAGAGGTGATAATGGGCATCCTTGTTTTACTCCTGATCTTATTGGGAAGGTTTCTAGTTTATCCGCATTGCAGATGATGTTTGCTGATGGTTTTAGGCATATACTGTTTATTATTTTTAGGAAAGATCCTTCTATTCCTATACTTTCTGGTGTTTTCAATAGGAATGGGTGTTGTATTTTATCAAAGGCTTTTTCTGCATCTATTGAGATAATCATGTGATTTTTGTTGGTTTGCTTGTTAATATGGTCAAGTATGTGGATGGTTTTCCTAATATTGAACCATCCTTGCATTCCTGGTAAAAATCCTACCTGATCATAGTGAATAATTCTCATGATCACTTGCTGGAGTCTTTTTGTTAATATCCTATTTAAGATTTTTGCATCTATATTCATTAGGGAGATTGGTCTATAGTTTTCTTTCTCTGTTTTTGACCTGCCTGGCTTTGGGGATCAGTACCGTATTTGTGTCATAAAAGGAATTTGGTAGAATTCCTTCTTTGCGTATTATGTCAAATAGTTTGTGTAATATTGGGATTAGCTGTTCTTTGAATGTTTGATAGAATTCATTTGTGAATCCATCTGGACCTGGGGATTTTTTCTTAGGGAGTTCTTTGATGGCTTGTTCAATTTCTTTTTCTGGTGTGGGGTTGTTTAGGTAATCTAGTTCTAGGCAGTTTATATTTTTGTAAGTAATCATCCATATCACGTAGATTGCCATATTTGTTGCCATATAATTGGGCATAATGTTTTTTAATGATTGCCTTAATTTCCTCTTCATTAGAGGTAAGGTTTCCCTTTTCATCTTGGATACTGTCAATTTGGTTTTCTTCTTTACTTTTTTTAATTAGACTGACGACCAGTACTTTGTCTGTTTTATTTGTTTTTTCAAAGTACCAGTTTCTAGTCTTATTTATTAAATCAATAGTTCTTTGACTTTCAGTTTTATTAATTTCTCTTTTAATTTTTAGGATCTCCAATTTAGTCTTCATTTGAGGATTTTTAATTTGTTCACTTTCTAGTTTTTTAATTTGCATGCCCAATTCATTGACCTCTGCTCTCCCTAATTTGTTAATATATGAACTCAAGGATATAAATTTCCCCCTGAGTACTGCTTTGGCTGCATCCCATACGTTTTGAAAGGATGTCTCATCATTGTCATTTTCTTCAATGAAATTATTAATTGTTCCTATGATTTGTTCTTTGACTAACTTGTTTTGGAGAATTGTACTGTTTAATTTCCAATTAATTTTTCATTTACCTCTCCATGTACCCTTACTAATTATTATTTTCATTGCATTGTGATCTGAGAAGGTTACATTTATTATTTCTGCTCTTTTGCACTTGTTTGCAATGTTTTTATGCCCTAATACATGGTCAATCTTTGTGAATGTACCATGTGCTGCTGAAATTAAGGTGTATTCCTTTTTGTCTCTATTTTTCTCCACATATCTACTAACTCTAATTTTTCTAAGATTTCATTCACTTCTCTTACCTCTTTCTTATTTATTTTTTGGTTTGATTTATCTAGTTCGGATAGAAGATGGTTCAGGTCTCCCACTAGTATAGTTTTTCTATCTATTTCATCCTTGAGCTCCACTAGTTTTTGCATACATGTTGAGTACTGATATTTCCTCATTGTCTATACTGCCTTTTATCAGGATGTAATTACCTTCCCTATCTCTTTTAACTAGATTTATTTTTACTTTGGCTTTGTCAGATATCATGATTGTGACTCCTGCCTTCTTTTTATCAGTTGATGCCCATCCTCTTACTTTCACCTTATGCATATCTACCTTCCTCAAGTGTGTTTCTACTTCTTAACTTTCTGAACATAATCTGATCATTATATATGCTTAATAATCCAGTCCATCTCTTCCATTCCTTTTCTTCCCTCTTATTTCCATCTCCCTAAATTGCAGGTCTGTATTTGAATTGTCAGAATCCATTCATACATATTTTTTTAACTTTGTAATACCATTTTATTAGTTTCTTTTTTATGAGACTTGTATTTTTACTTTTTTTCAGACTGGGATACTAGGTCTGAGAGCAGAGAGTCAACCTCAGTGCAGGAAATCTCTGAAGAAGAATCATCACAAGGGGTGATTGTGGGAAGAGTCACAGAGGATGATGTTTCTAACTTGGAAGAATGTGAGGACTGGTTAGAGAGGCAGCAGGAAAATGAGAGACATTTGAGGCAAGTGACAATTGCCCAAAGGAAAAACCTTACTAAGGAGAGAGACTCTGAATGTAATACATACTGGAAAAATTTTAATCAGAGGTCAGTTATTGTTAATCAAGAGAAAATTCCTACCGGAGAGAACTTGGGTAACTTTGAAAGAAAGACTTTCAAACAAAACTCAAACCTAATGAAAAATCAGAGAATCTACAAAGAGAAAAAACCTTGTAAGTGTAATGAATGTGGAGAATCCTTCAGTTATCATTCAGTGCTTATTCGACATCAAAGAATTCATACTGGAGAGAAACCATATATGTGTAATAATTGTGGGAAAGCCTTCAGCCACAAAGCTAACCTCAAAAAACATTTGAAAACTCATACTAGGGCAAGACTCTATACATGCAATGCATGTGGAAAAACCTTTACTGAGAGCTTAGCTTTTTCTGAACATCAGAAAACACATATTGGAGAGAGACCTTATGAATGTAATGAATGTGGGAAGGCCTTCAGTCGGACTTCACACCTTATTCAGCATAAGATGATTCATACTGGGGAGAAGCCCTATCAATGTAATGAATGTGACAAAGCCTTCATCCACTCTTCAGCTCTTATTAAGCATCAGAGAACTCATACTGGAGAGAAACCCTATACATGTAATGAATGTGGGAAAGCATTCAGTCACTGCTCATCCCTTACTAAACATCAGAGAGTTCATACTGGGGAGAAACCCTATGAATGTAATGAATGTGGGAAAACCTTTAGTCAGAGTACACACCTTGTTCAACATCAGAGAATTCATACTGGCGAGAAACCTTATGAATGCAATGAATGTGGGAAAACCTTCAGCAGAAGCTCAAACTTTGCTAAACATCAGAGAATTCATAGTGGAAAGAAACCCTATGAGTGTAATGAATGTGGCAAAGCCTTCATTCATTCATCAGCCCTTATTCAGCATCAGAAAACTCACACTGGAGAAAAACCCTATAAATGTAATGAGTGTGTGAAAACTTTCAAGTGTAGTTCCTCTCTCCTTAGGCATCAAAGGCTCCATACAGGGGAGTAGGCCCCAAAAAAGAATAAATGTAGGGAAACCTGAATATTGCCTGGGACATAGCAGATGCTCAATAAATGCTTGTGGGATTGAACTTGTTATTTTGTCAAATATTTTTACAATTGAGGAAGCAGATCCATAAAAGATTGTAAGTTTTTTGAGGCTGAACTTTATATACTTGTGACTTTATTTGTACAGCACATTGTCCAGGCCATGGGCATTTATCATTTAATAAATATTTGTTAATTCATTAATTGTGATAATCATAGAAGCACCTGCATTCTCAGGAACTACATATTAAAGAAAGCCCTGCAATTAAATTGGAAGTAACAGTCCAATTCAAGCATCATTTACTTTTTGAAGAATGGTTATAGCTGGGCAAAGCAACCAAAAATACAGTATTTACATTCCTCTCTTCCCCACCCCCAAATCTGTAGAAAACAACGAATCTAGCAGTTTTTCTTCCCTGGGGTATTGAAGCTATGAGAGTGACCATACCAAGAACATAGGAAAAATCTTTTTGTAATGTCTTATGTACCATCACAACCCCCATCCCTCCACTAACAAGCCCTGGAAAAGTGATAGCACCTAAAGCCCTGATCAAGTTTTCTACTATTTTTGCTTGTTTTCCCTTTTTAAGTGGCCATTTCATTATTATACTTTTAGATTATTCTTCAAAACCTGCACTTCTGTGATTATCTCCAATTTTGGAGAGAGAAACTAGATCAAAGGAAAGGCTCTGAAGAGAGTTTGAAGAGTTTAGGGAGGCAGTGTGAACCAAATTTACTTTTTTGGACCTATAGAATATGTGGCAGAAACTTGAAATCAAAGCCCATGTCCAAGGAAATCAGCCCAAGAAAGCTTTGACCTAGATGGGAATGAAGAGCTCCCTATCCTGTATCCTGGTTACCTTAGTTGAAAAGTCCTAGGCCAATACTAGTGTGGAAGTAACCACAAATCTTTCTAACTGTAGGAAAACAATTCATGAGCTGAATAGTGTCTCAGTCTTCTCAAAAGTCACATTCACTTCCCTTTAGCCTTGTACCAACCTATTTGTTTCACCAATCTGCCCCACTCTTGAATTTACTCGTCAATTTTTTTTACCAATTGTTACACTTTTCTTACCTTGTCTTTGTCAGCTACTTTAAGTCTTAAAAACAAACAAACAAAAAACCTGTTCCCTTCTTAGAATCAAATTTGAGTATCCTTTCCAAGGTGGAAAAGAGGAATGGGCATGGCAATGGGGCTTAAGTGATTTGCCTAGGGTCACATAGCTAAGAAGTATCAGGTCAGATTTCAACCCAAGATCTCCTGTCTCCATGACATTCTTATCTACCTAACTCTGTTACCTTGTTATATCTTTCTGTTGTTTACTTCTTCAGCTTCTTTATTCTCTACTTCTCTTAATTCCTTTATATCTTCCTTAATTGTCCTTGATACTGCCATTTCCACCCAGAATTAGAATTTGGACAAGCTCTGGGCCTGAAAATTATTCTCCCGTTTCCCCAAATTTATGCTCCCTAAATTTAACCTCTGGCTTAATTTATTGGACCCTCTAATTCTCCTACACTTTTAATGACCTCAAGATCTCTCTTCTCTCAATTCTCCCATAGAGATTATAGGGTAAGTCAAAGAATATCAAAAGTTAGGCAACCAGGATGGTAAAAATCCTTGTGTCCATGTTATAAAAAAAAATTTTTAAACATTATTTTATTTGGTCATTTCCAAACATTATTCATTGGAAACAAAGATCATTTTCTTTTCTTCCCCCCCCCCCCACCTCTCCCATAGGCCACGCACGATTCCACTGGGTGTCACATGTGTTCTTGATTCAAACCCATTTCCATGTTGTTGGCATTTGCATCAGAGCATGTTATAAAAATTTAATAATCATTTTGAGTAACCAGGAAAGTTATTCTTGAGAGTAGAAACCTAGAGGAAGATAAAAGATAAGTGTTGTCAAACTGGGTTATCTGTGGAATTAAACTTACTCTGTTTGGCCCTAGAAATAATGGGCAGAAATTTGAAAGGCCAATTTAAGCTTGATGTCAGGAAAAACTTCCTTAACAAAGCTATCCAGAAGGGGAACAGGTGCCTCACGAGGTGGTAATTCCATTTGGGTATGAGTTTAACTTCTAAGATCCCTTCCAACTCCGTGATTCTATGCCTAGTAGTAGTTGGTGACTTCCAACGAATATAGCAAGGCAGCAATTTGTTAGCTAATAGATTTGTTGTCTTACCAGTTGATATATCCCGAAACTATTAGAAACTTGACAAACCCTGCGAATATCACAGTTATGATTCATGTAGAGACAAATGTCACTATATGGAACCCAGAAATTTGCTAAATATTTTAGAGTCCTGGGGGAAATGCAGAAAACTTGGGGGACAAAGTGTTTTCATCTCTGTTGCTGATTTAAGATAGGAGATTCATAAGAAAAGTCAAAATAAATTGGATTTCTGGATAACATCTTAAAATGTAAATCCCTTAGGGAGGGATAAAACATATCTGGTAATCTAGTAAAGGTCAGTAAAAGAATATTTGCCAATGGAGGTTTTTTGTTGTTGTTTTTAAGCCCAATCCAAGACAGTTTTAAATAAAAAAGAGGAAAGGAGAAAAAAAATTCTGGTACTGGTACTACACAGAATATAAGGTATAACATTAGATGAACAATAAAAAAGAAGACTAAATTCACACAAGAAAATAACCAAGACAACCAACTTTGTCAGGTACTAGCTCAAGAAGGCAAACAGTTCAAATCTGGCCTCAGACACTTCCCAGCTGTGTGACCCTGGGCAAGTCACTTGACCCCCATTGCCTAGCCCTTACCACTCTTCTGCCTTAGAGTCAATACTGTGTATTGACTCTAAGACAGAAGGTAAGGGTTTTAAAAAAAAAAGAAGAAGGCAAACAACCCCAAAGGCATCACTAAGACTTGATGAGTGGGAATCATGACTAGAATAAATGTCAGGAGATTTATACATAATTTTTTGATGCTTTATTGATACTTTTTTCATTATTGTTACCAGTATACCCATGGAACCCTACTTTGTAATCATTGATACATTCTACATCTATAGTCTGCTACCTTTCTACCAAGAGAATGCCAGAAAGTTTCATTAAGAGTCATCTTTTCTGATGTCTTCTACTATCTTTTCCCCTTTATTGTGCTTATTATTTATTTATTATTCCCTTTATTATCACTGGCCACAAAATATTTTTTTCTTCTCTTGATTCTGTACATTATTCATGCAAGTCTTATTTATTTCTCTAAATCTCTTTTTAAAAAGTTTTACTGATGCCTTTTGTTTTTATATTAAGTAATTTCCTGATACTCTCTTCACCCTACCCCTACTCCATGCCCCACATCCACTGTTACTATCAAACAAACCTCTGCTTGTAACAAAGAAAAACAAAGTCAACTGGCACAGACATTAAGTCAGGAAGCATATCCTTATATCATGCACCCAAAGACCTCCAATTCTTTATTGAAAGAAGAGTAGCAATTCCTCATATTTTCTTCAGTCAGTCACTCAATAAATATCTATTAAACGTCTATTACATGCCAGTAAATAAGCACATATTGAGTGCCTGTTATATATTAGACACTGTGCTAATCCCTGGGGAAACAAAGAGGCAAAAGGTAAATTCTCACCCTGAAGATTCTCAGAATTTAATGAGATTGCAAGCAAACAAATATACAAACATGCTATATAAAGGATAAACAGGCAAGAATTAACAGAGAGAAGGCACTAGAATTAAGATGAGTTGGGAAAGGTTTCTTGTATAAAGTGAGACTTGAAGGAAACCAGGGAAGCCAGGAGATAGAATTGAGGGAAAGCATTCTAAGCATGGGGGACAGCCTGACAAAGAGAGTCAAAGATGGAGTATCTCATCTGTAGAACAGCAAGGAGGCCGGTGTCTCTGGATCAAAGAACACATGGTGAGAATAAGGTATAAGATAACTGGAAAGAGGGGAGAAGGGCTGATTATGAAGAGCTTTGAATGCCAAACATGATTTTGTATTTGATTCTGAAGGTGATAAGGAGCCACTGGAGTTTAAGTATAGGTGCGCAGGGGATGGAATGGGATATAGGGGGACAAGGCCCTATGCTAAGCACTTAGGGCACAAAGAAAAGCAAAAGACAATCTGCTTACAAGGAGGTCACAGCCTAATGGAGAAGACAACATGCAAATAAGTATGTACAACCAAACTAGGTTTTTAAAAAATTGGAAATAAAAAGGCAATATAATTAAGGGGTTGGGAAAGGCTTCCTGTGTTAGACCTGGTTCTGGTTTCCCAAATTAGGAGGCACACAGGATAATGTAAAAGCAAGAGGTACTGCTTTATTACAAGCTCAAGCTTGGGTTCCACAGCCTCCTAGGCAGATGGAACCCTGAACAAAGGGGAGAGAAGGATTATATAGGGTAGGTTTGAGTTGCAGAAGAGGATATCCTACCAGAACAGTTTGGGTAGGGTTAGGTCTTTGTGGTCAAGTGTCCACTCGTGGTGCCTAGTTCTATTTATCTCCTCAGAAAAGTTGGGAGGCCCTAGGTGGGGTTAGGTCATGGATCAAAAAGTCCTAGGGGTTGAGTCCTTATCAGTCCCTAGCACATTCCAGGGTATGGTCACTGGTTCTTTATTAACTTGACTGCAGGGGCTCTAGGGGCAAGGGGGTCAGGGAAAAATTACGTTCCAGGGCTGGTCCTTCATTTCCTACTTCTGCTGTACATGAGGAATCTTCCTCATGCTACCATATGCTCATAAGGGGATTCAGTAGGAATCAGAGTTTGATATTGCTGGTGAAGGACCATAGCTGGACAGTATTAATGCAATCCTTGATAAAGGCTACTAGGCGATTGACTAGCCCCATATTATCAGCATAAAAGCAATGAATCCTTAGGCTAGGAGTCACAAGGATGCAAGGGAGCAAAGGAATTTCCATGGCAATAGTCCACCCAAGTTTCTGGGGGTGCAATACCCATGCTATCTCCCCCCTCTCCAAATATCTAAGGGAAAGGGGGTGATGGTCTCAGCATTCTGTAGTTTCTTCAGAGCTGAGAATGGCTGTAGAGCTGTCCTTGCCTATGGTCAGAAGAGACGTATTGGCTGTAGGCAATGTCCAGGGCTTCAGGCTGGAATGATTACTGAGGTTATAGGGGCATCTGGGTGACTCCCATGAGTCTAGGGTAAAACCTAGACACAACTAGAGAAGTGACAAGGTTACAAATTGCAAGGTCCACATATGCCACAGGGGAGTAGCCAAAACTTGAACAGAGAGGGAAAGACTGTGGATACAGGGTCTTTAGGGGCGTGTCCTCAGTGAATGCCTGGGTCCTAGGTAGGTGGGAACCTGTTTGGAGATCTGACGGAGGTCCAGCAACTGTTTCCCCCGATTGGCAGACAGGTCACAAGGGGAAAAGTCAGTCCCTAAGTTAGAAGTGTAGAAACCAGGACTGGGGCAAAAACTAGAGCACCAGATAGAAACAGAGAAAATTAGTACAATAGTCATTGATATTACACATTTGCATTTGGGTATCTTAGCCAACAGACTTTTTCAGAAATCATCTTCTGACAGGAATAGATCCCTTTAAGAAATCGGATTCCTGAGTTGTTTGCAGAGTTGATAGGTGATGTTTCTGTTAAAGAATATCCTTTTGCAAAGTACACATTAGCTATAAACAACTATAAACACTTGAGTAACAATATTTTTCAGATGAAGTTCTTTACCCCAGATTCTGGGGGAAATTCAAGAAAGCTTTGAGCTATATTTCCAAGCTCAAGATCCAGACTTCAACTGTGGTAAATTAAGGCTCCAAATACAAGCCATCTATTAATAAACTTCACCTACTTCTCAAAGTATGTTCCCTAACAATTTAAGAGTTTTCAATTATTAAACTAATAGGTTGTTTGAGGAAATGGAAACTTTAATTTTCCAATTTGTATTATGTGTTGATTATGGGAATTTGTCACAAAGGAAAAGGCCGATGGGGAAAATATTTCCTCATGTTCCAAGGGACACATAGTGAGGGCTTCACTTACAGGCCAAAGCTATCATTGGCTCATGTCATCATTGTATCACTCAAAGACTAACAGCATAGATGGTCAGAAAAGGTCCATTCACAGGTGAGCCCAGAATATGCCTCTGTAATGTGAATCTTAAAAATTCTCAACTCTACCTTGGAACATTATCTTAAGGTTAAGTTCAAGGTTATCCCCCATTTAAACAATGGAGGTACTTGATCAGGAATGTATTGAGAACTTTACATTACCCCACCCATACTAATGCATACTTTAGGGGGAAGATAAAGTTGTAAACTCCTTACTGAACAATGGAAAGGTACTAAAGCTTCCTCAGAGGGGAGAGAGAAGCTTTAAGGTAGGAAGACAGAGAAAGGATAGAAGTTTTAGATACCACGAGGGGGATGACGGAGTCGAAGTAGAGATATGAGGTGGCAGGAATGAGTCTTTATTAATTACCAATGAGCCACAGCCAAGCTCTGATCAAAGGACCCTTCCGAAGGCTTTTACCAGTCCAGAGATCCAGATTCAATACCACACAGGTCAGAGAGATGATAGAGAAAGATTAAAGATGGAGCCTGGCCCAAAGCCAGGCTCCTGCAAGGACAGCCATCAGTGCAAGCTGGAAGGGAGCAAGAGCAGAAGAGAGAAAGGCGGAGCTGGCTGGGCCCTATTTATATGCAAATATACACAGTACATAGGGATGATCATCACTGGTTAATGACAAGGTATAGGTGTGGTTTCTCTTAACCAGGTGAGCACAAAGAAACCTGTGTTCCCGCCTAACCTGGGGGAAGCTGGGGTCTAGGGTCAGAGGCTTTCCCAGCCATGTGCAATACTGAGCATGCTCAAGACTGAGCATGCTCTCTTCTAAGGCAATCTGTACATACCAACTGTTTCCCTTGCCCATAGCTAGGGGTGGACTGCTACATCTCCCCCTTTTTGTTTGACATAACAATAAATAGTGCAATATCAAAATGTAACAACATTACAGTATTAACAAATACAAACACTCTGGTGCATAATCATATTCTGATACAGAGATGAAAACCCAAACCAGATTGTATAACAGATATACCAATCAAGAGTGAACATCAGCATAAACTGATTCAGTGATCAATCTTAAAAATCCCAAACTGATCTTTCTATCTGCCTGTCTGCATTTCACAATCAATGCAACAGTCTTAGTAGATATAAAAATGTTAAGAAAATAATTTCCACGCTACTGATCCTAGTTTAATGAGGTAGAATTCTATGACTCACCTGACAGGTGCAATAATCAAACATGCCACCATTCACAGTCTGGACTATCAGAAGTTGTCAGCCTTTTCAACAGTTAGCAAAATACTATCTCTGGAGATGAAGGATAAGTCCTTCCTTTCTCTCGTACTGATACTGCATCTTAGGGATCTATCCATGCTCACTGCCAGATGCCTGCCACATAGGAAACTGGTTGGTAGCCCGATGCCAGAACATCCAGTGGCTGAGGGTGTCAGTACACCATGTCTCTGCATTTCCCAACCTCAAACATCCATTTCATATGGAAAGTGTATAATTGTGGCTGAGGCTGTCTGGTCCATAATGAAAGATTCATTATGATTCCCCTTACATGCAATCAGACATTGCTCTCCAGAATGGTCATCTGAAAATTAACAAATGTTGTCATAATTCTCGCAGTCTCATACTTCCCTGTGGCTGAAACAGTTACATACTTGCACCTCTGTAATTCTGGATCAGAGCATCAACAGTACTTTCCTTGTACTTAAAAATTCTGGCAATAATTGTGCAACAGAAAAATCAAAGTTGAATACTTGAAAATGAATCAAAAGTGTTCTCTAAAATGAACATACTGATATCTATAAGATTCCTCTCCCTTTTCTTTTTTGTTTGTGTGTTGGGAGAGATCCCTTCAAAGAAAAACATCCTCTCTGAACCATTCTGGAGATCATGTTATCACCTATCAAATGATCTTAGAAAATGATCCTGGGAACCTGATCCCAAAACTAATACAAAATTCTCTTGGCTCACTGTCTATGTGGTATCTTTGAAACTGAGCCAATGTGTAATATCAGAACTTATATTCCAAATGATTTCTAATACCTGATCTAAATAGATCACAATTTGCCTTGTATATGAACATAATTTTGCACCATTACAGGCCCTTGCAAAAACATTAATACAATAATCACAGTGCAATTTTTAACAAATAACAATATTCCTATACACTTTACATACTCAATTGTAGCTTAAATAACCATGATGGTGATAATGAAGTAATATTTCAAGTTCTGACTGCATATTTCTCATGTCATCCTTATTTAAATCTCTGTTTGTATAAATAAACCCATCAATATGATAACCAAGCATATAACATTACCAATATCTGCAAAATTCATTCCACCAAACCAATGTTTGGGTAAATAGAAGCTTAAGTTGTTTTTCACGTAGAAACAATTTCTACAGTTTCTTGTACCTATAGAATTTTACATAGCTTTTTCATTCCTAGTTGTCAGTGTATAATATTCAATGTGCTTTTTCTACAAGCTTATCTGTGCCTATTGTGTCATGTTTTCAATCCATACTCCAAAAAGTAAAACTTAGATTATACTTTGCCCTTGCTCCATGCATTTGTGTAATAATTTTTTTCCACTTAGGAGAGACAATGACTGCGCGTCCACAGAAATTGTCAAACCTAGAGTCCTCAGTTTGCTCCTGAGGTCTCACTTCCATATGCCAGAACGTCTTCCAGTATATGAAAGGGAAGCCAATAGACCCCGAATCCAGCAGCCGTCTGAATTCTGGGGCTGTTGGGAGAGAGCAAGAAATTTTTCCTATTAAGATATTACCCACAAAGACAGGGTATCAGGAGTAATGGTTAACAATGGTATTCACACTTAACTACACCTATGGTAGGCAGCCCTTAATGTCCATCCTGGTATTGTCAGGAACATAATCTTTGCCTGGATGTCAATGATTTCTTACAATAACTCAGGTTCCTGATTAAAGATTTCATAGTGTCTTTTGCCTAATCTCTCATCCTTTCTTGAGAGTAACATCACTATCATCTGTCCATTTACCATGTCTGTGCAGCATTTTCTGCTTAGCACCTCATTTTTGGTGTCAGAGGTATCAGATCTATGCTGTGAATGAAAGTTGTTTGTCTTCTACTCTTTGGAGAGTCATACCAATGTCTATACCCTTGTTGATAACAGCATTTCTTACGATACAAGTGATAGATTCACAATGCATACAATATACATTCCTTTTGACAGTATCATATACAAAATACAAGCTATACTTTAGTAGCTAAACAATTGTAGCTAATTCATCTCAATCCCATAGCAAAGTCTTTGGAGTGTGGGATGTATCTGGTGTCTTATACAGACATGAGTGTGTCTTTCAGTCCTTCTAAGTTAGCATACTTGATGTTGCTCTGGGTACCACATCTCAATGTATGTCAGCATGACAAATGTCCATCAGTGGCCTAATAGCAAATGTCTCTAATAAGTGTAATGTCATTGTTCTGGAGTGATATTAGTCACCAAAGAAGTGTCCTTCCAGCGTGCCTGGATTGTGGCTGGCATGTAGATAGCTGATAACAACAGCGTTCGTCTGCTTCTCTTCCTGGTCTGTGTCAGCTGGCATGAAGCATGACGTGGGTGACCAGATGTTTTCATTATCTGTGAACATACAAACAAGACCTCGACCCAATGTTATCATCCCCTTGGGTCCCTTACAGTCTTAATATCTTGATGATATTTAACCCAATTCAGGTATCTCACACAATGTAATCTTTATCATTACATTCAATACTGATTATTGCAAAGCTTTAACTTATATTTCTTCTGGGGTGTAGAAGAGATAGATGATTAGTGATACCATATCCACCCCTTTTTTCTTATGAAAGTGGAACTGTCACAGCTTAACAAAATTGACTTCTAAATAAGTCTGATTCTAATAAAGACATGTTGTTTGCAAATATAATGTACCCTTTAAGACAATAATCATAATTACATTTTGGATAGTAATACCCTTTTGTGCTGCAAGTGGACAGCATTCATTATACTGTCATAACATTCCCAATTGTACCCTTTGGTATTTGATCAAATTTGGCTAACATGGAACAATTCCAATAATATGATTGTAAGTTACATATTGTACCAATACCATTCAAAATTTTCAGTCATGTGATAAAGTTAGATCTTTTAACAAATACCCATATATTCATAGAACAGAATATCTGTCAGTGACAATTATATTCTTCTGCATGTAAATTGTTTTTTATTCAAGTACATTTGTGTGGATAGTGTGTTAGACCTGCCTATAGGGCAGTGTTATTGTCTTTACAGTGTGTGTGCTGCATTTCTGGTGTCCTGTGCCAGACACTTCTGCCATCTGTCCTTCTTCTGGGCAGATTTTCTTGCCATCAGATGCTCTTGGTCATCTTCCATGGACTTCATGTATCTGAGAAAATAAACAGAAAACCTTGACCCCAAATGAAAGCCTCATTGGGTCTTAGAAAGTTAGAAAGTGACAGAACATATATAACTTCAGTTTTTTAACCTTGGGGCTCATGGATTCCTTGGAGCTCTATTTACCATAGCTTGCATGTAAGCCATGAGCTATGCAATTTAGCCCTTGCATTGCTGTTAAAAGCCCTGCTATTCCAAGCTGTTTGGAATAGCCAGTTGTGCATAAGTGTTTACAAGATTTGACATCACTTTGCTCACTTCTTCATTTGAGCTTGAACCCATAAACCAGGAGAGTAAGTATCTCCCATCACTTTTCACAGTTCAACCTTTATGCCAGGAGCATGTTGAAATGCATCCTTTGCTCCAAAATATGTAGTGGATATCTCTCAGGGGTGAAATTAATCCCCAACAGTTTGCATTGATAAGCAATATCACATGCTTGTACGGGATAGATGTACAACAGATCTGGCCCTCTGCTAGAGCAGAGAATGCTAGCAGCTGTTTGCTCAAAACAGCAGTTTTACCTTTTACTTTGCAAAACAGCATGTATAGATGCTTAAATATTTGCTTTTTTAAACCCATAATCATAAAAACATCATACCATAAATCACTTATGATTTGACCCATGTGTGCTGGAATCTTAAACATTTGTCTGTCTGCACACCATTTTTGCTTCTTTGAAAAAAATTCATATCGTGCAGTTATTAAAATTCTAGCATTGTCTTATGCTGTAAAATATGCACAGAATTATCAAACAGTTGCACAGGAGTTGTTATTTCTGAACTACTGCAGTTAACTTCATAACTGAAAAGATCTTGATACTGTGACTAAAATTATTACTTTCATCTGCTAAGTCTGCAAATCTTCACTGCAGAAATAAATCAAATTGTGCCAGTAACCTTTGAATTTGCATTATTATCATAGGTCCCTTTTCAATATCATGATCAGCTTCAATATCTGTAATTTGAATAAATGATAGTATTGCCTCTTTCAAATCCTTAATAAATCACTGTACTGAGTAAAAAATTTCTTGATAACTTTAATAATTAACCACTGGTAAACAGATTGAATCCTTCTAACCATGATTTTACTCTGCTGAGCATGTGTCTTATTTTTCCATAGTAAAAGCTATTCTAGTTATAAATTATTTGCTTTCTGGATACAAGTATATTAATATGCCTACTAAAAAGTTTCTGAACTGCATACAGGCTGTTTACATAATCTCTGCTCAATATTTATCTTGTTGCTTTCATGTCCTACTTAGAAAAGTGTTAATAATTCCTCCATAGTTAAAATTAGAAAGCCTTAGAAATTCCTTTAAATCATATTCCAATTCATATTTATTATATCTTAGTATTAAATTTTAATTCTAGCCAATTACAGCGTTAGTGATAAAACTTGGAACCTCAGTTGCTATGATGCTATCTTCCACGTGGCTCTAGCCACGTGGCCGGGAGAGAGAAAAAATTCATGCAGCTTCAGATTTAAGCCCAAACCTTAAAAATTTTCTGTTTGCACCTTAATTACCTCGTGATTTATACCAAAATTTCTTTACAGATAAAACATTTCTAGTCCTGATATTCTGTGGCATATAACAAAGTCAGAGAAAGATTTTTAATTCTCTTTTTTAACTTCCTCTATCAAGAAATATAAGCAGACATTCCTTTATAATTTTGCCTATATCCAACCCAAATTAAAACGATTCAAATTCCCACATCTCACCTCACTGTGCTTCTTATCATTTGCAATCACCCAGGTACAGCCTGCATTTACTTGGCTGGACCTCAAACAAAAGAGTTCCTAGGACCTTTTTCCATTCAGGATTATTACCTCGGTTCATTAATTTTGCTGAGACCTGCGGTTTTATTAGAAAAAGTTTTTTTTTTAATTTAAATTATCCCTTTTGCCAAGTGATTCCCATCCTTTAAATGCCCTGCTTTGAGTCAAAGCAACCACTTCCTGCTAAGTCTTTCAAATGCATCCGAGTCAGACCTCTTCTGAAAAGGCTCAGGAATCTTCCTGTGAAGATTAGCTTGCTCCCTGCAGAACTTTTGAAATAAACAGTGTTTAAGAAAGAATTCCTTAGCTTTCTGCAGCAGCTTCTACCTTGCTTCTTTGCTAGCCTTTCCAGCTTTTGCTAAACTGCCTGTTTTTGCCTATGAATAGAAGCCTGGCTCTCCGAGCTTTTGTCTTAGGAGCCGGTAAATTTGACTTTGCACTTTCCGGATGAAATCTTAACTCCTGCTTTTTCTTTTCCCAGTTGCTCCTTTTGAAATTCACTAAGCTTTAGCAACTGTCTGTTTCAGACCGAGATTTCCCAAGTTATAGGACTCATGCAGCAGATACCAATTGCCCCTGGTGAGGGTTTTGCTAGATCAGATTTTTTCCCTCCCCCTCCCCCTCAGACCATTCCTCAGGTGTTTCTTAACCTCAGGAGATCCAGGTCAGGGAGAGGCGGCCACGACATAGCATTGTACTAGCGGGCCCCGGTGGGGGAGGGGAACGGCACTCCCCCGCAGAGATAGTTTGAGAATCATGCTCTGACTGACCATGTGCTTTCCTCATCCTGATATTTTTCCAATCTTAGTCTCAGGCAGTTAAGCTCTTGAGACCTCCCTTCCTCCCCCGTCAAGCAACAACATTAAGAGTCGAGCAGGGTTCAGAGGAATGACCCATCTCGAGCAGAGGAAGACTTACCGTTCTTGGCCAAGAGAACCGGAAAACTCCCTCAGACTCTCGCCATCATCAAGCCTTCTCACCCTCGTGTCAAGGGACATATCCTGGCTACCAGCTGTGCAAAACAAAGGTTGAATGCCACGAGAAAGTGCCAGGTGTGAGTCCTGGTCACATTTTTGGGCACCAGATAAAGCTTCCTCTGAGGGGAGAGAGAAGCTTTAAGGTAGGAAGACAGAGAAAGGATAGAAGTTTTAGATACCACGAGGGGGATGACGGAGTCGAAGTAGAGATATGAGGTGGCAGGAATGAGTCTTTATTAATTACCAATGAGCCACAGCCAAGCTCTGATCAAAGGACCCTTCCGAAGGCTTTTACCAGTCCAGAGATCCAGATTCAATACCACACAGGTCAGAGAGATGATAGAGAAAGATTAAAGATGGAGCCTGGCCCAAAGCCAGGCTCCTGCAAGGACAGCCATCAGTGCAAGCTGGAAGGGAGCAAGAGCAGAAGAGAGAAAGGTGGAGCTGGCTGGGCCCTATTTATATGCAAATATACACAGTACATAGGGATGATCATCACTGGTTAATGACAAGGTATAGGTGTGGTTTCTCTTAACCAGGTGAGCACAAAGAAACCTGTGTTCCCGCCTAACCTGGGGGAAGCTGGGGTCTAGGGTCAGAGGCTTTCCCAGCCATGTGCAATACTGAGCATGCTCAAGACTGAGCATGCTCTCATCTAAGGCAATCTGTACATACCAACTGTTTCCCTTGCCCATAGCTAGGGGTGGACTGCTACAGGTACCTAGCCCATACTTAAAGTAAAGCTAAAACCCTTAAGCTGGGTCTATTTTTAGATCTAATACAAAAAGGTGCTAAGTACCTATGAAAGTCAAATTAATCACCAAAAGGTCAGGCAACTTGCAAACTTGCAAGGGACAAGCTTAACAAAAGAGGTGTGAAGTTTTAGTCTACTCAGGTATGAATTACTCAAAAGTTTTAGTCTACCCAGAGAAGGTGATAACAAGGTGTGAATTAAGAATGGTCAGTTCTTTGAAAAATGTCTACTGTGATTGGTAGATGTGAAAACTTAGGGGAGGTGACATAGGAAAAAATTTTCTTTAAAAGGAGGTCAGAAGGCCTTTGAATGGAATTCAGCTATGGAGCTGAATTGGAGGCTGGTCTCTGTCTTGGTGGCTGAAAGGGAATCCAGCCTTGGAAGCTGAAGTGGAGCTCAGGAGCTGAACTGGAGGGTCTCTCTGAACACTAGAATCTTGCTTGGGACAAAATCTTTTGGTGAGTGGATTAAAGACTGACTGGTCTCTCTTAAAGCTCAGGTCTAGGCCAATGGTCTAGGCCCCTTTTCCCATTATTTCCTCTTACTCTCTCTCTCCCTTTTCTTAATTCCTCATTTGTATTAATTAAAATCTCCATAAAAACCCAGCTCAGTTGGGTATTTCATATTTGGGGATTTTTCCCATGGCGACCACTTTATTTTTAATATAAAATCGACACAAAAAATTATCTTTACAGTTTTGGCAATTCAAAGCCTGGAAACCATATTTTTTTGCGGTCACAGTTCATAACAAACCACTCTTTTGTCTGTAACAGTAACCATCCCAGGACATTCTCTGTCCTTTGTGTACTTTGTCAACATTAGATCCCAGAAGCCTTCTTTTTCCTTAAAAGACAAGTCTCACCCATTACAGCTCAGAGAAATTCTGCTTACCACCAGTCCATACCCTCAAACAAGCCTTTTTTGTCCCTACAAGGCTGATCACTCAATTATTCTTATGTATTTTGTCAATAATTTACATATCACACTTTAGTCACAAAACTAAAATAAAGAACATGAGCGTTGAATTGAGTAGCTCCCTAGTAATATAAATCAGAGGTGTATCATCTCTTAGACTTAGGCCATCTGAAAGACTAAGACAAGTCCACACAGGAATCATTTCAGGGTAACTGTCCAGAGAAATTATAGAATCATATGTGATTTTCCCACAACACATACATTAATTTTAGAATAATCCCTAGGTCAGGGATCCAATTATGAGTAGAGCATCTATCTGTTCTCTTTCACCTCCCTTGTAATCTTTAAGTTCTATCACACAGTGGTTGTCAACTCTGTGAGGTCCCTATTTCAGTCCCTAAGTATCAGTGTGGAACAATCACAAGCACTTCTTTCTCCTTCCTGTGTACAAGGAAGGGGTAATAGCTTGTGAGCAATTTATCCTAAAGCTGCTTAGCATGATTTAGGTTTTAATCTTGTCCCATCCTTCTTTAACAAGTGAGCTTAGCTTACCACAATTTAAAATTTTGAATGTATCAAACCTCCTCCATAATAATGTACTCTCAGTGGATTATAGTTTGAACTCCACAACTTCCAAATAACTTTGATTAAGTCCTTTAGCAGTCTTTCAGTGTGTAACCAAACTGAAGTGCAAAGCATTTACTCGTACTCCTCTCAAACCTCTGTCTAAAGTAGAATAGAACCTCCAGTTTAGTTTCCTTTTAGCTCAAAACATTATCACATACCTGATTAAATTCCATCAACATTATTCCAATTTATAATTTGTTGTCTCTATTTCACACTAGATTTCATAGTATCAACTAGCAACTCTATCCATTACTCTTATTTCTTCTGGCTTCTCCTCTTTATCATTATTGTAAGTAGAGGAAAGATACTGTACTGAATTGTATTTAATACTCATGACAAGCCCTTCTTGATTTCAGGGCTGGTAAAATTTGTCTTGTTAAGGACATACAGTTTGCATATCATATGCCCTTAAACTTTTTAGGTGGAAAGCTTAATTCTCTCTATAGTACAAATGTACACATAATTTGTATCTGAATACATGGTCATATCTAGATCAAAAATTCCTTCCTATACATTGTGCGCACACACACACACACACACACACACACACATATGTGTGTGTGTGTGTATATATATATATATATATATATACACTTTAAAACAATTCATATAACCTTAGTCAAAGACACCGTTTAGAAATTCCCTCTTTTGCAAAATACCAAATTCTTAGTACTTGTGTTATTAAATCCCATGCACAGATTAGCCACTTTAAAAACTTCTTGTGTGTCATGTGATTTCTTGTTGCTAGTTCTGACAGCACATACATTAAGGTAACATCTGATTTGAAAATTTTCAAGTTTAAATTCTAGAGTAAGTTCTTTTCAACAACATAATAACTTTTTTCTGGATGACTTTTACATCCATAAAATAGTGTAATGATAGAATTTTAGGCTTCTGGGAGAGGTTATAAGCACTGTAATGGTTAAAAATGTGGTTACAGGATTTTTGTAATATTGAACAATGGCCGCCAAGGAATTTACTTATGAAATTCCTAAAATGAAACACTCAAGTCAGAATGGAGTTTATGGAGGTTTAATCACACTGGGAGTAGGGAAAGGAGAGGGAGAGAAGGAGAGAAGAGAAAAGGGAAAGGGGCTACTCAACCTCTGACCAAGGCAGAGTGGCCCAAAGGGCCAAGGTGGAAAGAATCAGTCCTTAACTCACGTGAGTGATCTGAAGGAAAGCTGCCTGCGGGCGTCCTCCCTGTCCACGCTCCTAACACCAACTCCCGTCTCGCTCTCTCCACAGGAAGTCAGCGAATTCCAGAGGCTGTTCCCTACCTCACTTCCTGTGTCTCACAAATGCCAATGGTTGGCTCTAGCTTGGCTTAGGACAGCCCAGGTGGGCAGTTAGTTATTTCTGATTTGTCATTGACTAGCACATGCCCGTGTAGTGTGGGTGTGCACAATTTTTGGGTGCTAGACCAAGATGGAGACTTTTAAAATTCACAATAGCCAGTACAATTTCTGTCCTTATAGAATAAAACATTCCCTCTCTGTGTCAGGCTGGCTATCAATCACATTTAGACAATTCTCAAATTCATTGAAACCATTAGGCATTGCAAGGTCTAGCAAAACAAACTTCTAACCATGAGTTTTGTTGTGCTCAATAAAATCTGGCTAACATTTGGAAGAAGGGGTTGTTCTTGGGGTTAGGGGAAATGGATCTACTTTGTCCCCTCATCCAATGTGCAGGAGGGGGGTAGGTGGTTGAGGTGGTGGAGGCGCCTCCAGCTACACAGCCCTGGCCTCATTAGCATCAGGAGGAAGGGGAGGGAGAAACCCAGGGATGTTCCAGGTGGTTAACCCCTTTGATCTCCACAGATTGTTAGCCCTGACTTTAAAGTTGGGCCAATGAACTAAAACTAGGAGCAGGGGGGTAGAGCCCATTTTTAGGGCTACAGAGACTAGTTTGTGCATGTTTGCGAATCTCACAGCTGAGCTCCAAGCCCCAGCCCCAGGGGATTTTTAACCCCCCGTGTTCCGGGCAAAAGTTTCAAACAAGAATTCCTGCCCCCCCCTCTTATTTCAGGCAGAAATCCTCCAGGCAAAAACAACAAACAAGGATTTTCTGGCCCCCCTGATATTTCAGGCAGAATCCTCTAGGCAAAAACAAGGATATTCTGGCCCCATTGATATTTCAGGCAGAAATCCTCAGCGTCACAGACAAAAATTCTTGGAAGTAATACAAACTCAACCATTCATCACCAAATCGCTTCCCAGCCTTTCCGGCCTGGCCCCTCATGGGACACAGGAACCTCGTACTAAGCCGGTCCACACTCACACACAGGTAGGACTGGAGACTTTAGCCTCGGGATTTGGCATAGGTTGTCTCTGTATAATCCACAGAGCACATTATCTCCTAACCACTAAGCCATATGTCCTCAAGAGTCGGCCAGCCCCCCATAAAAGACCATTTGCACATGTAGTCACACATCACCCATACATTCTTTGACTCTTTCACCCTCTGAACCGGTACCTCTATCCAAGCACGGTCTAGTCAGGAAATCCCAGGACGAGCCCCCATATGTTAGACCTGGTTCTGGTTTCCCAAATTAGGAGACACACAGGATAATGTAAAAGCAAGAGGTACTGCTTAGTTTCAAGCTCTAGCTTGGGTTCCACAGCCTTCTAGGCAGATGGAACCCTGAACGAGCTTGGGTCCCACCGCTTCCAAGGCAGATGGGGCCCTGAATGAAGGGGAGAGAAGGATTATATAGGGTAGGTTTGAGTTGCAGAAGAGGATATCTTATCAGAACAGTTGGGTAGGGTTAGGTCTTTCAGAATGTACCAGGATGCAACTTTCATAAGATAGAGGAAAGCATGGGCACTATTCAGGACATGCTGTCCTTTTGGGGCCAGAACACTATAAAGTCACTTTTAGGCATACATCACCATTCCATAATCTTGGTGTTCCAAAAAAAAAAAAAATCTCAAAAGACATTAGAAACTTGTTAACCCAGTAATATTTCATAGAGGAAAAAGAAGAAAAAACTAAATCTAAATCTAAAGGTCAAAAACTAAACTAAAAAGAGTAAGAAAAAGAAAACATTTAAAATCTCCTTGAAGAAGTGACTGAATGTGTAAGAAAATGAAGTCCAGAGGTCCTAGTTCCTCCTTTGAAACGACAGTCTGGATTTCAATGATCTTGTCAATGTGATGAGTGACATCTTGTTTCTCCAGCACACAATGGGGTCTGCAGATGTAAGGCAATGGCAGTGAACAGATGCATCAGTATCTGGGCCACAGGCACATCAAAGCTATAGCCCAGGTGATGACACCTCTGGCAGTTTCTTCATCATGGACCAGTGTCATCTGTAGTAAAATAGCTAAGAACTCCTTCCCCTTTTTCTTGAAGCCTGTAACAATGGCAATACAGATTTGCCCACAACCATCTTTTATAGGGGTTAGATGACCCAGGTTTATCACAATGTCAACTAGGGAAATCCTTTTTTCCAAATAAATACAAATTTATCATAGTCATATGACAGTTTCCTCCCATCATACAAGCAAAGCACCTTCCAGTAATACCACCCTTGGTTCCTTAGGCCCTTTCTGAGAAATAGTCTGAATCATGCAAGAGGAAAGAAGGTCAGATAATTGAGGACCTGAGCTATTTTTCCCCAGGGTTCATGGAAATGCCTGAGGGATCAGGGAACTTGAAGCCTGTGCTGGTGAAAGAATAAGGAATGATTGCAAAAGATCATCTGAAACTATGTCCAAAAGCAGACCATGCTACTGGGTAAATCTTCTAGAGGAAGGTTCCAAGAAAGCGCAGGACTAGAGAACTCTCCCCTTCCTAGGGGATGGGTTGATGGCAAAAGAGCAAAGCTCTCGCTTGAGATCAAGTAAGCCAGCCATTTGTGGGCAAATTGAAGGTGATCTTTGGCAAGAGGAACCAAGTTTGGTATGAGTCTCTGTTTTGTCTCGCCTTATTAAGGGAATCATATGGTCTCACACCCAATACTACATGGCATTCTTACATCTAGATTAACAATGGATCCACTTTCTAACTACTGCTGTTCTTATAATGGTTTCAATTTTATTGTTTGAGTATATAATGTCTTTGATGGGCACTGACATACTCCGCAAATAATGTGTATGTGGGAAAATTCCCCTATTGCCATTGACCCCCAAAAGAAGTCTTTCATCATCTAATCTTGTTTTCCCTAGTCTCTATATCATTCATCCCAGTCCTCCCCATATGGAAATGTGTCTAGTTAGTAGAGTAGGGTGTAGTGACTGGAGCTGGCCTCAGGACATCCACTAATCAAGTGGATGCAGTCCATGAAGGTTAGCCTTTTTAATGTCCTTTCAGTAACCAGGAAGCCACATTAAGAGGCCCTGAAGCCATCAGAAAACTGCATCAATATCAGCAGGACATGAATCTTTAACCCCCTGAGCAAATCAAGTCCTGAAGAAAGTTTCATCTTCACTTAAAGAATTAGATTAGCCTGCATGGTTAAGGGATGAGGAGAACCCTGGTAGATATTGATGTTATTATAGGCTCTCACCAAGAGTAGGGACAAGAACTTTGACCAGATAGCCAAACCATCTGAGTCTCTGCTGCTTTATACCTAGGGCACCTGGAAGTGTGGTCATAATTGCTTTAGACTGACCTCTCTCTCTTTCTGCCTATAGTTCCCCTGAAGAGTCAAGTGAGCTCAGTTGCTGTTCCTGAAGAGGATAATTTATAGGTACCATGCATATCAGAAAAAAAGGAGATCCACTGAAATTGCTTGATCATGTTATGCTATATGCCCTTGATGTGGTGATATGACTGAAAGGCAGGAGACCTGAGCAGTGCCTGCTAAAATGTGCATTATACAATTAAACACTGAATTTAATTTACTAAATAATTATTAAATACCCAAGTACAAAAAGTTGATAGGTTCTGGGAACAGAATATATATATATATATATATATATATATATATATATATATACACATATACACACAGATAGATAGATAGATAGATAGATCAATCGATAGATCGGTAGATAGATAGATAGATAGATAGATAGATAGATAGATAGATAGATAGATAGATCAGCAGCCATACCCTGGTAAAACTATCTCAACAGATAGGCTAAATCAGGCTGAAGGTAAAT
Source organism: Monodelphis domestica (assembly GCF_027887165.1). Lineage (NCBI taxonomy): Eukaryota > Metazoa > Chordata > Mammalia > Didelphimorphia > Didelphidae > Monodelphis > Monodelphis domestica. The sequence continues at coordinate 255,569,679 of NC_077228.1, forward strand.
CTCAAACTTGGTATTGAGATTGGGGTATGTCTACTCCAAGCATGGGAAGACTTCTCCCAGCAGAATAGACAGATGAGAAAAATTGATTTTAATGGCCATGTAGGCAACTGAAGCAGGTGTTGTGGAACTCTCAATGCATGGTCAGACATTGAAGATAAAGTCGTTCACTATATCCTAAACCACTTCGAGTTGTCTTGAATTTTGTCTTGCCACTGGACTTTGATGACTCTGGAAGAGAGAGTGAGGCTGGACAACTTTGTTCAACTCTGCCACACTTATATACAATCTAAATCCATATCAAGACATCACTCATGATGTCATTGATTCCCTTCAAAATGGGAGTTGGGGGAAGATATAAATAACTATGATACAAGAGGAAGTGAGGCAAATGTCAACGTTCCATACAAAGTGCTTGTATGATTTTTGAGGAATTACTTTCATAGAGCTTAAGGGAGATCCCTGGGAATTTCAGAGAAGAGGTAAGACCTGAATGAATTGGACCCTAAATGGAATTGGAAAGGTCCTATTTCACACACAAGGGAGCAACAAGATAGGACAGAATGAAAAACTGGTTTTTCAGAATAGTCTCACAGAATAGAATTGACTGGATAGTGTAAAGAGAAGCCAAAAAAAAAAAGGTTGAAAATGTAAGTTATACTCATATAAGGACCAGAACTGCCAGAATTAGAAGTCTGGGGTTTTAGTCAATAGGCAATAGCTATCCATTGAAAATTTTTTAGTATAGGATTAGCATTATCAGAAAGTGATACATTAGGAAAATTAGCTAGATTAAAAGAAAAGGTGTAGAAACAGGAAACCATGAGGGAGTCCAGTTAATAGCCTGTTATACCATATCACACAAAAGATAACAAACACTTGAATTAGAGTTGGAGTTGGTTGTTGTGAGTGTAGAACATTAATAAAAACAGAAAAGTTTTTGTATCCCTAATGCTTAGTTAGCATAGTGCCTGGCACATAGTAGGGGCTTAATAAATGTTTATTGATTATTCATCCTTACATACTATACTAGCAGGGAACCAAAAGTTTTGACTAGTAAGATAGGGAGAGGGAACAGATAAAGAGGAACACCAATTCTCCCTCCCCACCCAGGCAGAGCTGTCTGGATAATGAAGTTAGATCTGACCAGAGCTGAAGGGTAAGAGAAAATCCCCTTCAATCTCTTTCTTCTTTAGTTGATTGTATTTTTTATCTCCCTCTAGTACATTTAAGATATCTGAATTATCAGTAAAGTGAAAAGATCTATTTATTAGATAAGGGGTTCAGTATAATAAATTAGGAAAGAGGAAGTCCCTGAACTATCTTCCTCATATAGGTTTCTTCAGGGTTTTGAGTCTCAAGTCTAGGGACTAAGTCCCAGACAATCTTAGTATCTTTGTAGGTTCAAGATGATGGTATTTCTTGGCACAGAGATATAGCTTTGAAGAAGTCTTCTGAAGGAAAGACTATTGCCTTCCCCCAAAGGGAAACAAGTCTCTATCCAACCACTGTACTACAGATGAATAGTCTGGATCTTTTTCTGCTCAACAAGGGATTTGAAGCTAAGTAGGCTCAGTCAGGATTTTGCTCCTTCCCTCCTCAGTTCAAAAAAGGTAAAAAACAGCAATCGCTAACTGCTCCACTCTTTTTCTTCACTGGATGTTCTATTCCCATCCCCTGTTGGCAGCCAGAGTTCTATCTCATTTTTTTTTCATGAGATAACCTTGCAAAACTAGTTCTTGTATTCACTTCATTATTTCTCTCTTTCACAATACTTATATGCTCTGTTGTCTATCCAAACAAAATTACAAGGTTGTTCCTTGATATTGTTTTGCATTTTCCAGCTTCAGGATTCTTGATGGCTATGTTCTGAGAAATGGCTGCATTTCTAAGGAAACCTGCTCCTTCCTTATCTCTGCCTGGCTTTAATTCTTTTAATTCTGGACAGTCAATAAAGGCAGGAACTAGGTGGATGTTTTCATCTGTCCCAGATGTTCTTAGTCTAAGACTTTCCTCTCTGAACCCTGGTTCCCCTGTGTGAAGCTAGGATGATATCATGCTTATGGGGTTGGGGCAGAAGGAGTACATGGCATATTAGATTTCTTTTGTTTTGTTTTATTCTTCATATTCCTCTGGAAGTGTATTTGATGTAATTTAACTAATATTGATCTCAAAAGCAACTGCCCCAATAGCATCTTCCCCATACTTTGAACACAGCCTTGTGAGGACATCAGGCAGTACCATTCTTCTACCCTTTACCCTTGGGACTCTATCAAAACACCAAGGTAAAAAGGGATAGAAGACTGAAGCAAAGCACAGAGACTGTTTTTTTCATGGTATCACCTTGTTCACTCAGTAGCTAGCCAAATATACTGCTCTCTTCCCCACAGGCCAGTCTGTTTTGCCTAAAATAGACTACTTCATCCCTTCCCTTGCTGACATCCTTCTCTTTAAGATGTAACTGAGGTACAGCTTTTTCCATAAAACTTTCCCAGACTCCACCCCAACACACACAATAAATGACCTTTCTTTCATTGAATTTCATTGTCTACTAGTTATTACCCCTATTAATTTATTTTCTAAAAGTGACCTCTAAAATGATATCCTTTGCCCCATCCCATATCAAACATAAGTAACTTCAGTACAGTACATTTTAAATTTTCATATAAAGATACACATCTCTTTCAGATGAAAATAGCTGTGAAACAAACTCTTTGAAAAGGCACTTATTTAAGATAAAGATGATCTGAATGTCCTATATCCAGCATCTAATTTGCATATGATTGCTACAAGGACTTTGAAGGTAATAAGTGAGAAACCTTGTATCAGTCTGATGATCACCTATTTAGTTTCAACTACTTTGGTGACATTGGGATAATTGTATATTGCCTACTGATAGTATTGATTACAAAAATGCAGATTTTGATTTATCCTCATGTGATAGAAGTGATTTTAATGAAGAGAACCTGCTTCCTCTGGACCAGCAGAACTCAGACAAAGACTTCTGGTTAGGTCTAGGAAGAGAGATTAGAGCTCGTACTGCCATCTTAGATTCCATTAGAATGCAAGCTCTGGGAGAGCAGAGGCTATCTTAAATTTTCTATTTGTATTACTGATGCTTAGCACAGTGCTTTGCATATAGTGTTTAATAAATGCTTCATTCGTTCATTCATTCAATAATTCATTGATTCATTTATTTACTGAGTGGAAGAACTAAATGGAGGAAGAAAGTTTTTGCTTTTGCTTTTTCCTTTACTGACCCTGACAGATGGAAACTCCTCAAAGTCCAGTCAAAGAAGAAGACATGAAGAAGCTCTGAGGACCCCTGCTCAAGGTATTTGCTTTTGTAGAAAGAACATAACACTACCTTGGAAACCCAGAAAAAGATTAGCTCAAGGGAAGCAGTGAAGACAAATGGCCCCACCCATCAGTGAACTGTTGTTGTTCCCAAGAGAGACAAGTCTAAACTCCAGAGTTGTGAGTTGCTCCAGACCATTCCCTACACCTGTACCTATTTGCTGTGGTTCTCTTAAGTTTGTGCTCATCACAGTAGCATCCATGAAATGGATACCACATGCATCCATAAGAGAGTGTGTTCCTCAGTAGAATGTTATATAATTCTTGCTTCACTTTGTGTTTAATAAAAATTTCTGGTTGAGTTAAAGGAGTAAAAACCAGCTGCTTTGTTAAATGGGAAGCACAATGGTAGGGGTTCAGCAGCTTTTGTGTACAGTAGAACTGTATTCTTCCAACCAAGGTAACCTCTAGATCCCTGAGAAAATGAGTTACAACAGTAATTATTTCTCTAGGAGTGCCAGACCTGTCCAGAAAGATTGTAAACTGGGTGAATGGGACAGCCCAGAGAGAGAAGGGTGTAGACTGAAGATATTAGGTGCTATATTCATACTACATTTCTATTTCCAGCATCAGAACAGTTTTTGGCACTTTAATAAAGAGTAATTGAATTAAATAGTCATAAAAATTACTCGAGTTAGAGATAAAATCTGGTTCTTGGTTATCCTCCCTACTCTTGCCTTGCTATCCCAACTTAAAATCTAGATTTCAAGATTTACATTTCAAAATGTACATCTTCAATTAAGGTATGGACTTTTCATTTTAAATTTCATTGGTTATAGAACCTCAGAGGTAAAAGGGAAGTTAGATGTCTTCAAACAAAACCCTTATCAAGGAAGGAATTTCTTCAACATCATCTCTGACAAATAAATGGTTATATTGTCTGCATACATGTATTAAGTCCCTCAGGATGTACACTTTATTTCTGGATAGCTTTTTTTTTTTTAATTGGACCTGCGACCTCTTTAGAATACGGAACTCCTCCAGTGGAAATTCCCTCAACCACAGAATATTGACAACTGTCCTGCAACTTAAGAATTTTAGAGGATTGCCTCAGGGCACTAAGAAGTTAGTGATTTACTAAGGGTTCCATTATCAGGATATATCAAAGGTAGGACTTGAATGTAGGCCTCTCAGACTCTATCCACTATGTCATGTTTCTACTACATGTACAATGAAATGCAATAAATATTATTAAGTAACTCTTGCATATGGAGTTATGTTAGGAAATGTTTTCTCATATCATGTTAAAATTGGTTTCTCAACAACTTCTACCCATTCATTATTCCTAGTCTTGTCTTCTGTAGTCAAACATAATAAGTCCAGTCCTTCTGTCTTTCTTTCACATTATATTCCTTTAAATATTTCTCTTTTCCTGGCTACACATCATAGTTTGGAGTCTACTCTCTACCAAGAGGACTAGGGAAAGGAGCATATATAATGTTGTACATTAGGTACATTCTTTGTACATAAAGGGTGGTATGGTACAATTGAACCTAAATACAAAGTCTTGGAACCATAGAACTTGATACAGGTGAGGTTTTAGTATAACAAAATCTTTTTTTTTGTTGCTTTTTAATAAATCCTCTTGGATCAGGCCAAGATGGAGCTGCCTTAGACCAAACTCCCCTCTAGAGTGGGTTGTTTATAGTTAAACAGAGGTACCATTAATTCTTTACTATATTCCTAGATATGTTTAACCATATTATTAATCTACTGTTGCACATAAAGTGTGCCATATGTATTATCTTGTCTTTCCAACTAAAATGTAAACTTCTCATATATCTTACATTGCCTCCAACCCTTAACATAATGCTAGGGGGTATCATAGAACATTGACATGCATCTCTACAGAGAATAAAGGGCTAAAAAGGCAGTGGAATGGGGTCTGAATGGTCTTCTGGAAAATAATCATCCCCTATTTGTTCTCCATTCTCTTCCCAACCTCGCAACCCACAGTCTGGAATGAAAGAAGAGAGAACCAAGGCCACAAAACAGCCAAGGCACATAACTGAAGAACAGCTGGACTCTTAGATGAATCATAGATCTTAAAGTAAGATTATAAATTCCAGGTGCCTAGCTTTAGGGATGGGTAAGGTGTTCTCCTTTTTATAGATGAAATAACTAAGGCTCAGAGAGAGGGTAATTGCCTTGCCTAAAGCCACTTCATCTACATAGTCAGAAGGGAAGATGGACTTAATCTATGTTTTCCTTACCCCCTTTATGCCCTTCTCTTCCCCCTTCCATATAAAGTATACTAATATGAGCAGAAGTCAACCTCTTCCTATGGGGCTAAAGGTTTCTGTCCTTTTCCTGCTGAGGGAAAAATCAAAAACATCATCAGGGTCCTGGAAACGGGCTAATTGATAGTGAATTTCATCCTATGTAGGGAGAACCTCAATAGCCAGCTCTGGTACTCTGGATCAGGAGGGCTTGGGTTTGGGAGGTAGGGTCCATATGTCTGTGATGTATCAGATCCAGATGGAGATCCAGAGATTGCTGTGTTAGGGCAGAGCTCCACTGAAGGTCATGATGGGCAAACACAAAAAGGAGCAGAGGTCAGGTGAGTTTTGAGGTGGCAAGAAGGAAAGTCTCTGAGGCTGTGGACAAAGGCTGTTGTTCTCAGATTTGTAGCATGGAGAAACTTCACACCTGTTGGAGAGGCATTAGGTCAGGGAAGGATCTGACAGTAACATCCTCCTGGCCCACCCTTCTTCCAATCTAGTTCTGAGAGATGGGTCAGTTCAGGAGAAAAGACAGATGTGGGAGAGATGTGACCCATTCCACCCCCTAATACACATTGATCAGAGCTGTATAGGGCCTGTTTTTCCTCCCTTCTTTTATTACCTGACCACACTCTGAAGGATTTTTCGTTCATCCTGATCGAGACAAACAGCAAAGGAGCAGTTGTTGGAACCAATAATCTGTATCTTGTCCACTTTAATCTGTGATGTGCTGATCTGTGGAGAAGCTTTGGATCAATGACCCAAAATAATCAAGCCAGGGAAAAGGGGATAGAATTGCCAAAGCCCAGTCAGAGATTCTTGACTTGTGGGCCTCCCATCTTCTCTTACTTCAGGATCCTCTCATTCTCCCACTTTGTTCCCTGATATCCTCCAAATCTTTGCTGGCCACCTCTTTATGCGAGTATAATGCAAGTAAGAGTGGAGTGGAAGTCAAGAAGACAAAGGGTACTGGTACCTGGTTATAACTCTTCTTGGACTTAGAGTTCTGTCTCTTCACCACTTCAGTCAGGGTCAGGGTCAGTGCTTCAATGTTAGAATCTAAACAAGACAGAATTCTCAAGTCATGAGTTCAGGCTCTGGAGCTACCCTCTGACCCTAGTCAATACACTGTAGGCCCTAAAAGAAGAAGAGGGTTAGGGCTAACCCCCAGCACTGAGGAGGAGTTTCTCCTAGTTGTCATTGATCCTGACCAATACATGACTTTTACCCTTTCTTCTCCTAACTCAATACAGTTTCACTTACCTAGCTCCTCCAACTTCCGGCAGGCTTTATTAAGATTGACAGAGGTGCACACTTTCTCCAAATTGTTCCAGCGGCTCCGTCCACTAATAGCCCCCTGTAAAACCAGATAAAAATAACCCAGATTAGTCTCAAGAAGGTCCTTCAGTCAAATGAAAATTCCATTTTGGAATGTTACCAGGAAAAGCAGTTGGAGCCAAGCCAGTGGTTGGATCAGGCTAAAAGGCTTTTGCCTTCTGGCTGATAGTGGTGACTGAGGCTGAAGGCTTTTGCTGGCTGGCTGAAGTGAAAGAAGAAGAAGAAAGACAGTTGTCCTCATATCTCTCTGACTGACTCTAGTTCGTGCCTGTGACAGAATTGCCATTTTCCTCAATATCCTCTTAACCAAGGCTCCCTGTAGAGAATGTGGCTATCCCATTCCTCTTACCTTATCCTCTACCCTTGCCCTGTCTTCCCCAAATAAACCCTTACTTGAGAAAGAAGAGAAAAGAGTGATTTGAGGGAGACCGAAGAAAGGGGGGAGGGAGAAGCTGAAAGGCTTCTGAAGAGGGAGGAAGAGGGAGGAGGGTAGACAAACTTGATCCATTCGTCATCTAGTATCAATCAAAGATATACCCCTCAAAATACCATCTATTACACCTTGATCAGATAGATTCCCAGTGAAACCCTGTATGATGAAAAATCTTTCCTCTCATGAACTAGCCTGGTCTAGATCTAGTTGCTGTCTTTAAGATATCATCAGATTTGACCAAAAGTGGTAAATCTTAGGTCAATATGTAGGGGATCACATTTTACAGGTCACATTTACAAGGTGGAGGGTGGCAAATTATCTGCTCTAGTATGGAAGGAAAAGGATCTGTACTATAGAAAATACCATCTTGCCTCTTCTCCCAAATTTATCTAGAGGCCTCTAACAACAAAAGTGGTAGGATCTTAAGTTATAGAAGTATAACATTCAGAGGTGGAAGGAACCTCAGAGGTCATCTAGTCCAATTCCCACATTTTACAGAGCAGCAAACTGATGTGTAAATCAATGGAAAGAGAAACAGAAATTATTTGTAACAAGACACCTGGACAAAAAAAATAAATATGAAGAATTCAGGAAATATATCACATGCCTTTAGCTCAGGAGTACGACATAGTAATGATGGGGGAGGGGGAATTTCATTTTTCTATACATCTTACAGCTCTCTTTCTGCTATGAGCAGAGTAGCTAATAACTATGTGACTTATCTTGGTGATAACTTCATCTTTCAAAATAGGGAGAAATCAACAAAGGGAAATTTTATTTCAGATCTAATATGAACTAACAAGAAAGAACTAGCTGTTAGGGTGGAAATGATGCTGATATTGTAGTGAAATGACCTTTCCCACTTAGGAGTTTATGATAGAAAAGAAGAGGAAAGCCAGAAATAGTTTGAAATGCACCCTAGATTTCAGGACAGCAAATTTCAGTGGGTTTGGAGAATACACAGGATCCTGTGAACTAGGGAAGTTAGCCCAGGAGTGCTAAAAGAATCTAAGAAATAAAATTCTTAACACACGAAGGTAAATAATTTCAGTGAGAATGAAAAACTGGAATTGTCTTAAAAAAAGTGAATTTTGGTTCAAAGGAACTCACCACACAGCTTAAAAATTTAAAACAATAGAGAGAAAATAGAAACTAGGGCAAGTAACAAAGGATGAAAGTATATGCCACAGTTGTATAAGAAGAGATGGAATGAGAACGTTTCTAGATTCAGAAACCAAAATCTAGAAAAACTAAGGTCCAGGATAAAATCTCTGGTCAAAGAAGAGTCAGAAAGAGTAGTTTCCAGTTCGGGTACTAGATGTTGCCAATGGGCCAATATTTAGATGGAGGACAAGATTTCATGGTCATTCCTTACCTTGCTGTAGATAATTTGTAGTGTAAGTGGGATGGCTTCTCGGTCTCCATCAATACCCAGCCGTTTACTGCCTGGACCTGCATGATAAAGATCCAAACTTTTCAACCCAGGCATCTCTTTTCCTCCTCTCCACAGTCCATACAGTATTCTAAGTTGCATACACAGATGCTTCATGATTCTGCTCACCTATCCTTCTCCTTTCCTATGCCCCTCAACTCCAGGTGTCAATAACCACTTCTTCTTAAATCTAAACCCTTTCCTCTCCTTATACCAACCCCATGCCCACTAGAAACTTTCTTTGCTTTAAGAGATTGTTCTTGATTTGTTGAATCACAAGTCTTCCAAAATTAGACCAGTTTGGGACATTCACTAGAGAAGTCTTCCTCAGAGCTTCCATCACTCACTCATCTGGTTTCAAAGTCTCACCAATCCCTGTCCATTAATTTAGCTAATGATAATAGGTTCAAAGACATAGAAACCTAAGAAAATCACTAGGGGACAGCTGGGTGGCTCAGTGAATTGAAAGCTAGGCCTAGAGACAGGAGGTCCTAGGTTCAAATATGGCCTCAGACATTTCCTAGTTGTGTGATCCTGGGCACATCACTTAACCCCCATTGCCTAGCCCTTGCCACTTACTAAAGTAAGAAGGAAGGAAGGAAGGAAGGAAGGAAGGAAGGAAGGAAGGAAGGAAGGAAGGAAGGAAGGAAGGAAGGAAGGAAGGAAGGAAGGAAGGAAGGAAGGAAGGAAGGAAGGAAGAAATTCACTTGATGTCCAAATGAAATTAGGCTGGAGGTCAGAAAGAATTTAATACAAGTTAAAATATGACCTCATCCCTGGGACTACATTTTTTTTTACCTTTACTGTACCTGGGAGGGTGGGTGCCCTCTTTGACCTGATAATGTTTTATTCGTTAAAAATTTTTAATTGATCAATTTCATTTCAAAACACCATTCATACACCAAGCCAAAAAAAAAAAACAGTTGAGTCTCTTACGATGTACAAACTCTCAAAATAAAAGAATAGTTTTAAGTGATAGAACCTGCACATTTACTCTCCGATAATTTTTCACTTGTCAAAAAAAAAAATAAAGGAGAGATGTATCTTTTAAAAGTTAGTACAAATTTTTGATCCACTAAGATTTTTGAACTGAGTTTTGTTGCTGTTTAAATTATCTTTCTTTACATAGTGGTAGTAATTATATATAGTATTCTAATGATTTTATTTCACTGTGCACACTCCTCATATTTCTTTGAATTCTTCATATACATCATTCTTTACGGTACATCAACCTTCCATTACATTCATATACCACAAATTCATTCTGCAATCATTGGATACAGTTTCTAATTTTTCAGTATTTAAAATTTTTCCATCTCTGACAATGTTATATATGATGTGATATCTCAGATTGTTTTAATTTGTATTTCTATCATTTTGAGATAATAGCTTGAATTTCTTAGAAGACTGAAAATAGCTTGCATTATTTATTTATATCTCTTATCCATTGAAGAAAGATGCAAGATTATAAATATGTTCCAGTTCCTTGTACATTTGGGATAGGATACCTTTAAAACATTTTTTTGCAAAGATTTCCCCCTCTAATCTATACATTTTCTTCCTATTCTAGCTGCATTTATTTTATTGCTTTTTAAATGTAATTGAAATAGAATTTTGTTTAAAAAATTCTTTACCTCCTGAGGCAGCTAGGTGCTCTTACTGCTATTTCTCCAGGTCTGGCTCTCTATCCACTGAGTCACTTAGCTGCCCCAAATTATTTTTGTTGGTTTTTTCACCCTTACCTTCCACCTTAGAATCACTACTATGTATTGGTTCCAAGGCAGAAGAGTGGTAAGGGCTAGGCAATGGGGGTCAAGTGACTTGCCCAGGGTCACACAGCTGGGAAGTGTCTGAGGCCAGATTTGAACCTAGGACCTCCCATTTCTAGGCCTGGCTCTCAGTCCATTGAGCTACCTAGCTGCCCCTGCCCCATGTTAATTTGTTTTAAATCCTTACTCTCTTTCCCAGTAACAACTTTAAGACAGAAGGGCAAGAGTTAAATAAATGTGTTAAGTGACTTGCCCAGGGTCACACAGCTAGGAAATGTCTGAGGTCATATTTGAACCGAGGTCCTTCTGCCTCCAGGCCTGAAACTCTATCCCTGAGCCACCTAGCTGCCCTTGAAGTAGTATTCTTAAATGTTTTCTCTATATTATCTAGTTGCAAAATTTTCCATTCTCCACTAACTTTTTAATAATATGATTTTTTACCTTTTAAAAATCAATTCAGGATAAAAATTAACCTTTATATGACCTTTTAAATTTTGCAAAATGTTTATATATTCAGCAGGACCTCATTTTACACAAACTCAATATGTGAATTCAGGTATCTACATTTTGGAATGGAAAAAATTTAAAGCAGAAAATATGTAAAATAAAAAATTTAAATTATATACTAAATCCATTCCATTTTCTCAAGTAGTATAAAGTCTCACAGTTCATACTCATTCTTGCTCTGAGAAGCATTAATGTGAGTAGTTACATTGTTTTGTACCAAATATTAGCTTTTGTATTGATCTTTATCCTGGTAACATCATATCCATATCAGAACAGTGTTTCTCTTTGTTTCATTAATGCTATTTAGTTATTAATAATGGTCCCACAGTACAAGAGTAGTGATGCTGGTAGCTCTGATAAGCCTAAGAAAAAACTCATAAGTTCCTAGGTATGTTCAAATAAGAAATACTTATTAAAGATGGAGTTCACTATTATGTGGGATTTTCAGCTTCTGCAAAGGGTCCTGGAACATTTTGGTCATGTAATATGTGAAGTCCTATTTCAGTTGAACCTCACAACTAAGCTTTGAGTTTATTGAGGTTTTATTATCCCAATTTACAAATGAAGAAATTGAAGAGTAGAGCAGGAATGTATAATAAATCATCACTCCTTTGATCAATAAGCTCCATCATTTTCCAATTGTCTCTATGATTAAATATAAACTGTTCGGGCTTGGTAAAACCCTTTACAACCAAGCTCCAATCTTAATTTCCAGGTTTATTACATGTATCACTTCTTTCATACATGTTACAGTCCAGCAAAAATAGTTTTTCTTGCTCTTCCATATATAGCATTGCATTTTTTGTCTTCATGCTTTCCCCAGGCTGTCCCCATGGCTGAAATGCATTTCCTCCTTACCTCTGGTTCTTAGAATTGCTAGTTTCCTTCAAAATTCAGCTCACGTGCCACCCAAGATCTTTCTGAATCTCTCCAGATACTATTTAACCTCTCCTCCAAAATTGCTTCATTTACTTTGTATATATTTTGTTTTTTTCCTTTTTTGGTGTACATACCGCTTTACTCCAAAAGAATGCATGCTCCTTGAAGGTAGGAGTCATTTCAGCTTTCTTTTTTTATTACTAGTACCTAGGACAGTGTTTGACATATACTAGGTACTTAATAAATAATTGACTACTTCACTCTTCAACAGGTCAGACCATTCCTTCTATGTTTTTGAATTCTTCACATCCATAATTTCTTACAGAGAAATAATATCCCATTGTTTTCCTATAGCAATATTTGCTTTGCCATTTCCCATCTGATGGGTAGATAACTTCCAATTCTTTTCTTCAAATGTTGGAATATATGGGACTACTTTTCTTTCTGTTTCTTACTTCCCTGAGGTACAAACTCATCAATAGCATCTCCAGGTCAAATTTTCCTTGCACAATTCCAAAGTGCCTTCTATAATGATGGGATCAATTCACAGTTCTACCAATAGAGTATTAATGTGCCTATATTTTTATAGTCCCATCAAAATTCACTCTTTGCATATTTCCCCATTTTTGTTAATTTTCTGGATATGAGGTTAACTCTCAGTCTTTTCTGTGTGGATTGTTTATTGGATTTGAGATTGTGGAAGTCTTCTATGAGCTGATATTATTTTGTGTGTGTACTTGTAGGCCATTTAGAGAAGAGGTGTCAAATATGTGGCTCATAGATAGCATGTGGTCTGTGATGCTCCCAAGTACAACTGGAACCTGATTGAAATTTAATTGTGAAAGATTTAACAAAATAAAGATACAACAAAGCAAAGATAATATGTAATTTTAAAACTAAGTCAATATGTGGCTCCTATTTCTATTTGAGTTTGATAGCACTAATTTTTGAGTACTCTTCTATGGTGGTTGATAGTTTTCAAAGAAAATAAGCAAACTATCTGTAGAACTATATACCTTCACCTCTCCCCAAATATCATGAATATCACCACCCTTCCAGTAACTCAGAATCAAAATCTCCAAGCCAAGCTTGACTTTTCAGTCCCCCCCCACATACACATTAAAAAACAAACCTAGGATTCTATTTTTACAGATATGTATATTTTAATTTTTTGCTTCTCTTTTTCTATGTATCTCAGATAAAATTATAATTAAGAAATCTCCCTCCTCTTCCCTCCCAAATTCCTCTCCACGCTGCCTCTGCTCCTGAGCCAAGTTTTACACCCAAATAACCCTGTCAGATTAAGGTTATCACCCTTAATGTCAACACAAGCTGCTTATTCATGTCTTGATTAAAACTTCAACCTGTCTCCTCTTTGATTGGAGGGTGAAGAGTATCAGGTTCCTCCCAATGCCTTCCTTTATTAAGTTTCTGCCTCTATTAAGCACAGAAACTAGACCTTTTGGCTCACTTTATTCTGCATCTACTACTGTAACTGGTTTCAACTACATGAAATAAGATCTCCCCCCTGATTCTCCCTATCACAATTCATCTTTCCTCACCCTTTTTCTTCAGTCCTCCAGAAGAATGTAAGTACCTTGAGGACAAGGATTGTTATGGTTCTGTGTTCCATACTCTTTCCCCTTTAGATATAATGCCTTTTGTTCCAACTGATTTGTATTTTATACTCTATAATTCCAGGTATTATTCTTCAATGAATTCTTGGAATATGATATTCAGATACTTTTTTTACTTTACATTTTTCTGAGAATAAAAATTCTTGCAACCATCTTCATGGAACTCTGGTGTTTTGGTTTGTAGAGGTTTAACATCTAATTTTTGCCATTTAAAATTTTGTTTTTGCTTGTTCTATGTTTCTTTGTTGCTTTTGGGGAGCATCTGGAATGAGCTACTCTATTCCTCAGAGTCCACTGCTACACTGAGAAATTTCATCATTGTCATTGTCAATTTCCATGGTCATTAAAAAAATATTCTGGGGACAGCTAGGTGGCTCAGTGGATTGAGAGCCAGGCCTAGAGACAGGAGGTCCTAGGTTCAAATCTGGCCTCAGTCACTTCCTAGCTGTGTGACCAGGGCAAGTCACTTGACCCCCATTGCTTAGCCCTTACCACTCTTCTGCCTTGGAACCAATACACAGTATTGATTCCAAGATGGAAGGTAAGGGTTTAAAAAAATATTCTTCATTCAATGATCTTATTTTCAATCTCATACATACTAGTCCCTTTTTTTTATCACTTATTATTCTAAACCACTTTAGAAGTTCTTATATATTTACTCTCTTTATCTAAAGATATAGTTGTGAGAGTGCTATTTTTTCTGCCCAGAGATTTTTCCTTATATACTTTAATCTTATAGGATTTATTCATTGTATTAGCAGTCTCTTTCTTATTTATTCAGTCCTTCAGGTTTTGTTTGCTTTCCTTAAGAGTTTCTTTCCTTTCTCTTCTTTTATTTGTTCTTTTAAATATGATTTGCATATTTGTCATGGTTTAGAGGGGGTTGCATGATTCCACCATTTTGATGAGTCTTCCTAACAGTATTTTTAAAAATTTCCTCTATGAATCATTTTTCCATGAAATGTTAGAGAAGAAAGAGATGATTCTCTCATTGTACTAGTGAGGTTTAAAGAAAAGAAGAGATTTCCCCAAGACTAGGCAAGTGTTAAATAGCAAAAGCTGAAACTAGAATCCAGGTCTCCTAACTTCCAGTGTGTCAGTGCTCTTTGCCTCTCAGACATAATGCCTTTTCTCTAGATCACTGTGGTACACTGCCCAGAAATAAGACAACCCTAGCATGCTATTTTCCACATTGGGTTGGAAAGGAAGAGAGGATGCCTACACCCATATTGGCAAACCTATGGCAAGCTCCCTTCTCCCTCTCCACATGCACCTGAGGATATTTCTCACATCACCCGACCCTCTGACCAGCATCCCAGTGGGAGTGCTGGGGGCTCACATTTGGTGTGAGGGTTGCAGTTTGGACACTTGGTCTCTAAGGTCTCTAAAAGGTTCGCCATCATTGGTTTAGACTATTGCCACCACCTATAATGCCTTTCTTGGGACTTTTAAAAAGGCAATACTCACCAGAAGCTTTGATAGCACGGACAGCTGCAGAGTGGCCCAGCTCCAGGGAGTGGATAAAAATTTCTGTCATCTTCTCTCCACTGATGAAGGTTAACTATGGAAAAGAATGTCTGTGATTACAAGGGGTCAAAAGCTACAGTTACATGATAACTTCCCTTTATCTAAGTCCTTTCACCATTCGGTATGCCAGAGAAGTGGTCATGGAGAAGAAGCAGCTAATTCCTATAGACTGAATTAAAGTTATTTCTGGTTCCCTAAGAACCTAGCTTCTCTTTATAGACTTTAGAACGTTAGAGATAGATGGAACATTAAGGAATAATATAATTCTGTTTCTTCATCTTAAAGGTGAAGAAACTTAAGGCCAAGAGCAAAGAGAAGAGAAGGGAAGTGATCTGTCTAAAGTAATTTAGTCCTAGTGCAGAGCTTTTGTGACCAGAGTGCTGGATCTGGAGTCAGGAAGATCTGAATTAAAAGCCTGCCAAAGGCATTTACTAGCTGTGTGACCCTGGGCAAGTCACTTAACCTCTGTCTGCTTCAGTTTCCTCAACTATAAAATAGCACCTAACTCACAGAGTTATTATGAAGATCAGATGAGATAATATTTGTAAATCACTTAGCATTTTTCTATGTACCATTTCCTGGCATACAGTAGAAACTAAATAGGTACTTATTCCTTCCCCCTTTCATTTTTCCTATTTCTTCATCCAGATAATCTTTTTTTAAAAAAACTCTTACCTTCCATCTTTGAGTCAATACTGTATATTGGTCCCAAGGCAAAAGAGTGGTATGGGATAGGCAATGGGGATTAAGTGACTTTCCCAGAGTCACACACATAGAAAATGTCTGAGGCCAGATTTGAATCTAGGACCTCCATCTCTAGGCCTGACTCTCAATCCACTGAGCCACTTTACTGTCCCTACATTCAGATAATCTTTACTATATAATTTGTTTGATCAGATACCTCCAAAAGAGATGCTAATGGAAATTTGAAAACAAATAATGGTGTGGGAAAAGGCAATAAGGAGAAAAAAAAGGGGGAAACTTCACTCCAACATGTCTATACCTCTGTCTGATAGACTTGCAGAAGGACTGGTCTTGTGGCAAAACGGCAGTAATAGAGTAGCATGTCTGCCAGGATGGGCAGCTGCTCCTGGGCACTCTCCAGTGGCCCAGTCTCAGTCTTCAAAGTCTGCTGCAATGAGAACCCAAGACAGACATGGCATTGGCATGAACATTGTAAAATGGGTAACACTGAAAAAGGAGAATGAGTCAAAGGGAAAACTTGTGGAGATGTTAACTCTACATTCTCTCTCAGGCCTTTCCAATGGTCTTCTAAACGTAAGGTAAAAGGAAGGTGAAGACAGGAATAAAGCAGAGCTATCAAGTAATGGTTATTGGAGTTATAAAATAAAGCTGGAGGGAAAAGATTATGGAAGTTGCCAGAATTATGTCTACTACTCAAATCTGAGACCAGAGAGAAAATCATAAAGCTGGATTATTCCCAGCCCTAGTGCATGATCATAGGAGAATTTTGATTTTCCTTGATTCTCACTGCTATATCATTACTCTTTTCCAGTTAATTTACGTGGACAGAACTAAGGGTAGACAAAGTAAGCAGTTAGGACACAACACAGGGCATTTTACATATAATTTCTAATAAAATGCACATTTCTAGGTGACAAAATTGTATACTCTGTATTGTCTGTAGGTATTCATTTGGTGAAAAGTCAAGTTGCAAGCTGTTAGAGTAAGTTCCCCAGTGGAGAAAACTAGGAAGGAAAGAGATGCCAGTTTCAAACAATGCCTCAAATAGACAAAAGCCTTGTTTCAGATCTAAAGAGATAGGGACCTGTTACCAGTGAAGATGGCATATTCTATGCAACTTATAGTCTTAAAAGAGTTACCTGGATCACTAAGAGGTTAAATAGCTTGCCCAAGGGTCACATAGCACCCCCATGTCAGAGGTGGAACTTGAAACCAGGTCTTCCTGACTTCAAGAACAGCTCTCTATCCACACTTCTCCCAGGCTTATTATTGTTAGTAATGAGCCCAGGTAAAGTAAGGGATCCCCAACTTTAAGTCTTGATGCAAAATCCTCCTTCCCTCTTCCCTATTCCTCTGGCCTGCCTACCTGGCACAAGACATCAGTGGGCAGGTGCATCAGTCCTAGCACATTGCGCTCATACCAGGGATCCAGCATTCCAAGGTAATGGGAAATGTCATTGGTGCTGTCCTCCCATGAGGACAGGGTAATGTCCTGTAGTAGAAATGGAGACAGAAGCTACATAGAAGTGATGCTCATTATTCCTAACCCAAGAAGCATCAGAATTAACACCCAGACTTAGCTAAAGGGAACCTTCCAGCAGAGAGATGAAACCACTCTTGAAACCCGAATCTTTTGTTTCTCTTTTAATCTTCTAGTATGGCTTTAAAATATATGCCTTTGATGGTGTAGGTAACTAGTAGTATGGAAAATGCAGACATGCAACTTATGATTTGTCTGAGCTGCTGAAAGTTTAAATGGCAGGCCTGTGGTCACACAGATTATCTACAACACCATGCTGTTTCTCATTATTACCCATAATAGTATAGGAACAATTTCTCACATATCCATTCCATTTTGAGGCTTACTATTTTCTTCACCACCAAACTGCCAGATCTGTCTTGTAGAATTCTTTCAACTTTTCACATTTAAACTTGTCTCCAATTAAACTATTATAAACTCTTACATAACAAAGGCAGTGTCGTTTATTTCTTTATATATCCAATAGCACCTACTAGTAGTATTTTACACATATTAGGACTTCAATAAATATTAGCTGTTGATTATCTCAAAAATGTATAACCCAGGGGCAGCTAGGTGACTCAGTGGACAGAAAGCCATGCTGTAGAGACAGGAAGTCCTAGGTCTAAATCTGGCCTTAAGACACTTCCTAGCTGTGTGACCCTGGGCAAGTCACCGAATTCCAATTGCCCAGCCCTTATTGCTCTTCTGCCTATTGATACTCACTCAGTATTGCTTCTAAGATAGTCTGGTAAGGGTTGTGTTTTTTTTTAAATACACAATTCAGAAAATAGTCTCCCATTCCCATCCTTTCCCTCCTTCCCATGTCTGCATTCTTATTCTCTCTCCCCATCCTACTCCCTCTCCATGAGGAGACATCCTTCTGTTATGTTAGTAAGTATCTATATATTGCCCAGTTTTCTCTCTGAAGCTCAGCACATACCATTGGAGTCAGATGCCTTAGGGATTCTGTGGACATGAGGTGTGACTGGTTTGAAGGAGCAGAAGAGGTACCAGATATAGGCTGATAACTTCGTTTTACTGGGACATAGAAGAATTGAAGCTTGAAGTACCGTGTCAGGAGTGGGCAATTGCTTTCTAGCTTCCTAGCACAAGGATAAGACAAGTGATAAATGAACATATGGCATTCTTTCTCATTCCCACTTCCTTTAATCCTCTGGCCTTCCTCTGTAGGCCCTACCTGTAGTTCCTGAGATGTCTTAATGCACATAAATGGACAAAGCCATCATGATGACTACCTTCCCACTAGAAAACAGCTCCTCTGTCTCTCAGTTATCAGGGCTGATCGTAAAGGGTCTAAATGGGTAAAAAAAACAATGATATTTCTCCCACCCCTCACCGGAGATTGCTGTAAGCACGGGCAACCTTCCCCGAGATCCGGTCTGAGCCAAAGACAACAACACGAAGTGTAGAGGCCTTGGAATCTTCATCGCCACTAAGGAAGGGCCTCCGATGTCGATGATGTGTGGCAGTGGGATGGAGCCAGCTTGAAAGCTGGCTTTCCAGCATATGCTGGGGAAGGGAATGGGAACGTTGGGAACAGGAAGATGGTGGTGAAGGGATGTTCAGAGGGCTGCACAGACTCCCTGTCCGCCGAAGAGGGAGCTCAACTGAGCTAGCCCCTTTCACAGGGCTTTGAGAGTCTCTCCGAAGCACCAGGTGGCTCTTGCTCTTTAAGAGTTTATAAATTCTGTTGAGCTTTCTCCTAGGCCTTTGGGATTCTTGTTCTTCCTGGCTTTCTGCCTTCCTTGGCCGATCAGGGGAACTCTCATCACTATCTTCCATGTAGCCACTGTCCATGCAGTCTGAGAGGCCTGAGACAAAGGAGGTTAACAGATGACTCGAGAAGCCAGGGACAGAGGCTGGGAGTGAGGCTGTTGACCTGGTCAAGTCTCTGAATGCCATAGAAGAAGTAGAGAACAGGGAGTCCCTCTCAGCAAAGCATCCATCTGCTTCCAAGTCTTCCTCCTCTTCTTCATCCTCGAGGGTCTCTGGCTGGAACAATTCTCGTTCTTTAAGCAAGATCTCATTTAGGATGTCTATAGAGAAGCAAGAGGTAGTCTCCATAAGTGTTTTTCAGATCCTAGTCAGATTTAGCCCCGAACTCAGTAGAATGGACCTATCACCTCAAGTTCTGAAAGAGAAGCATTCCCCTCCCTTACCATATGGTAAGAATGCCTCCCTCTTCCACTTTCCATGACTTCTCCCTTTCTTCCCTTCTGACTCAGGGGAGGAAGTGTCTCAATCCTAGCTAAAGCTACTCTCCCTCCTTGTGCTTTTGATTGTATGTCCCTCCTTCCAAAAGGTCATTGAACCAGTAATTGTCCCTCCTCTTTCATGTGTCTTTTAATTTCTCTTTTCCATACTCTGGTATTCCCAGTCCCTCCCATCAAAAACCAAACCAAACAAAAAACAAACTAACAACAAAATGTCTTGTCATTTTTTGCCAGTTAATGACATCTTTAGCCAGTTGCAATTTCAATTCCCTTCTACTTTCCATGGACAAACTTCATAATAATTGACATCTGCATGGTGCTTTAAATTTTACAAAACACTTTCCTCACAACTCTAAGAGGTAGGCAATGTGAAAATTATTATTCCATTTTGAAGATGAGGAAACTGAGGCTTAAACAAGTTATCTGACTTGCCCAAGATCATATATCTAGTCAATGACAGAAGTAGGATTTAAATTTAGGCCTTTCTAATTTCAAATCCAGCACTCTTTCCACTGTACTTTGTTGACTCTCTCTTTTTCTAAACCCTTATGTTCTGTCTTAAAATTGATACTCAGTATCAACCAGTTCAAGGCAGAGGAGTAGGAAGGACTAGGTAACTGGGGTTAGGTGACTTGCCCAAGGTCACACAGCTAGGAAGTACCTGAATCCAGGTTTGAACCTAGGACTTCCTGCCACCAAACCTGGCTCTCTGACCACTGAATCACCTAGCTGGCCTCATGTCTCTTGAAAAGAACTATTTATATACAATGACTTCCCTTCTCACTACTTACTCTCTCTTGCAACTTGGTTTTCACTCCACACAGCAAAGTGTGCTACATATGTTGCTACATAGTAGACATTTCCTGAATGCTTATTGATTGGTCAGTTCTCATAATTCTAATGAAAAGGTTCTGAAAGATCTCCACTGACCTCATTGCCTTTTTCCCCCCTCCCCTTCTCTTGGACATTCTTATACTTCGATTTTTGAGGCATCAAGTTGCCTTGGTTTTCACCCTGTCTAATAGCTACTTTTCTATTTGATCATCCTCTTCCTGAGCCCATAAGATAATGTTTCCCAAGATTCTGTCCTCAATTCTCTACGATCAAGTGATATAAGACCCTCTGTAAACAAAGTGCTATGTAAATGTTAGTTATTATTTCCCCATTCATATTTATTTCTATGATTTAGAGTCAAATATAGAAGTGGAAGAGACTAAAAAGGTCATTTACTTCAATCCCCTTCATTTTACAAATGAATATCAGAGGTACAGAGAATTAATGTGACCTGCCCACATTTATACAGGTAGTAAAAGGCAAGGCCAGCATTTGAACCCAGATTCTCTGACTCTAAATCCACAGTAGCATATCTTGTCTCTTGTTGACTATCACTTCTATACATACATATATATATATATATATGCATATATATATACATATATAAATACCTAGAGCTAGAGGTTATTACTTTCTATAAGTCCCAATGACATTCCAAACTCATGTCCAAAGACAAATACCATCTTTTCCATAAAACTTATTTCCTTTCTGACTTCATACCATCTATTGGGACACCAACACAAAATCATTCTAATGTTCAAAATCTTAGTTTTCCTTTTCTTTCCTCTCATTTCTCATGTTCAATCATTTACCAAGTCCTAATGATTCTAATTTTCTGATATTTTTCAATCTTTCCTCTCTATCACCCTAGAACAGGTACTGAGCTACCTAAAAGTATATTTATGCCCACTCTCTCCCATTTTCAATTCATTCTTCCCATTTTTTTCCATACTTAATTGTCCATAAATAAAAAGGTATAGTGGATAAAATAATAGTCTAAGTTCAGATCTTTCCTCTGACATTTATAGCTATGGGAAACTGGGCAGATCATTTAACCTGTTTAGGCCCAAGTTAATTCATCTTTAAAATAGGGATGATAATAATAGGGGTGGTAATCATTTTATATAGTTGTCACTAAGGTTCAAATGAATTTTGTTTTGCAAACTTGAAAGTGATATGTAGGATATAATCACAATGCAATAAATACTATGTTAAATAAAAGACAAGTTAAAAAGTAATTGGAGACTAATGCAATTCTAAAAAACTGTCAGATTAAAGAACAAATTATAGAACAATAGAAACTTTCATCAAAGACATTAATGATAAAGAAGTAGTATGCCAAACAAAAGAGAAAAAAGAACAAATCATTGAATTGGGTATACAATTAAAAATAGGAAAAAAAACCCAGATTTTAAAATCCTGAACTAAGTAATAAAATAAAAATTCTGAAAATTAAGAGATTACTAAAAACAAAAGAAAAGGCCATTGAATTGATAAATAAAGCTAGAAATAGATTTTTTAAAAGAAAAATGTAATAAAAGTTCATTTGATTTTTTTAAAGAGGAAATCTAAAGTTGTGTGAAGATGAAAAAGGAATACTCACAAAAACTTAATAAAGTATTATAAATTACATTGTCTTATTATAAGTCAATAAAACTGGTATCAGAGAAAATGGATAAATATTTATAAAAATGTAAAACACTTGAGAAAAAGAACTATTTAAATAACCTAATATCAGAAAAAGAAAGAGAACAAGCCAAAAGAAAGTTAATTTCCAAAGGAAAAAAAAATCTAAGACCAGATGGATTTACAAATGAAATCTATAAGCTATTCAAAGAACAATTAATTCTAATATTAGACAAACTATTTATGATCATAAGAAAAGAAGGCATTTGTTCAATCTCTACAATATAAATATGGTCTTGATATTCTAAACAAAAAGAAACACATCATCCTTAATATTGATGCAAAGATTTAAATAAAATATAAGCAAGTATACTACAATAACATGTTAGAAAGATTACATAATATGACCAGGAGATATTTATACAGGAATTCAGAATTAGTTTAAAATAAGGAAGACTATAAATATGATATATCATGTTAATGATAATGAAAAATTAGTAGATCAATATATACTGAAAAGGCTTTTTAGAAAACCCAGCATCCATTTTTATTAAAAACTCAGGAAATGGGGCAGCTGAGTAGCTCAGTGGATTGAGAGCCAGGCCTAGAGATGGAGGTTCTCGGTTCAAATCTGGTCTCAGACACTTCCCAGCTGTGTGACCCTGGGCAAGTCACTTAACCCTCATTGCCTAGCCCTTACCATTCTTCTGCCTTGGAACCAATACACAGTATTGATTCCAAGGTGAAAGGTAAGGGTTAAAAAAAAAAAACTCGGGAAACCATAGTAATAAATGGAGTTTCCTTAATATAATAAATAATATCTATCTATAACCAAGAGGGAACATTAAAGATAATGGGGGAATTTAGAGGTCTTTCTAGTAAAATCAGGGATAAAGCAAGGCTTCCCATGATCATTTCTTAAGACTAGAAATGTCAAC
This sequence comes from Monodelphis domestica, assembly GCF_027887165.1. Classification (NCBI taxonomy): domain Eukaryota; kingdom Metazoa; phylum Chordata; class Mammalia; order Didelphimorphia; family Didelphidae; genus Monodelphis; species Monodelphis domestica. The sequence goes on from NC_077228.1 coordinate 255,592,636, forward strand.
TACAGCAATAAGACAATAAAGAGAAATCAAAGAAATAAACATAAACAAAAAAAATCTAAATTATTTTTTTTCCAGATAGATGGTTTATTTATAAAACCAAAAACGACAACCAAAAATTAACTTAAAATTAATACATTCATCAAAGTTGTAGGATATAAAATAATTTCACATAAACCATAAGCACTTTTATGTATAACCAATAAAACTCAGTAGGAAAACCTAGAAAGAAACGTTCCATTAAAAATAACTACCAAACCTACAAAATATTTGGAAGTGTATTTATCAAGATGCACTAAGAACTAATAAACAATCTTTGCAGAAAGAAAAATAAATAATTGGAGAAATACTAATTGCTCATGGATAGATCAAGCTAATATGAGAAAAACAACAACCATGCAGATTAATTTACTTACTCAATGCTGTATATAGGGCTAGAAAAAATAATGGTAAATTTGATATGGAAGAAAAAAGTCAAGTCTCTTAAGGGTAATAATGAAAAATAGTAGGAAGGAAAAAAAACACCCCAAAGTAGTAATTATTAAAATGATTCAATCCTAGTTAAAAAATAGAAAGACTCTTCAGTGGAACAAATTAAATATGCAGCATTCATAAGGAAACAATCACAGTAGCATAATATGTGATGAACCTAAAGATCTATGGACAGGAAAAGACTTCATGAATAAATAAGTAATCAAGAGGATTGCATAAGATAAAAATAGCAATTTTTATTATATACAATTTATAAAGCTTTTATGCAAACAAATCTAATGTAGTTGAAAATTGGTAAATGATAAAAGTCTCATATCCAAGACTGTTACACCTTATATTGCTGTCATATTCTCTGGTTCCATAATATTGACCTCCTTGCTGTTCCTCTAAAAAGACACTCCATCTCCAGCCTAGGAATTTTCATGGAATTTCTCCATGCCTGGAATGCTTTCCCTCTTCAGCTTCCTACATGACCCAGCTAAAATCCCATCTTCTAGAAGGAAGCCTTTCCCAATCCCTTTTTATTCTTAGAGCTTTCTTCCTTTTATGGATTATTTCTAATATCATATATATATATATTGCTTGTTTGTAGGTAGTTGTTTGTAAATTCTTACCCTCCCCTATTAGATTGTAAACTGTCATATGCCTTTCTTTGTATCCTCCAGTGCTTATTATAGTACCTGTTACATTGTAGGACCAAAGAAATATTGACTGGTTGGCTGACTATAAGCAACTAATTTATATTTATAGAACTAAGAATTATTCCTCAATGGATGAATGGTCAAAGGATGTGAACAAGCAGTTTTCAAATGTGTAGAGGACCATATGAAAAATGCTCTGAATCATTATACCTAAAGAAATGCAAACTGAAGCAATTTGGGGGTTCTGCCTCACATCTGTAAGATTAGTAAAGATAACAAAAGAAAAAAATGATAAATGTTAAGAGCTGCAAGAAAAAAAGGCACATTAGCGTACTGCTGGTAGAGGTATGAATTAGTTAAACCATTCTGGAAAGCAATTGGGATCTATGCTCCCAAAGTTACTGAACCTTTTCACCCAACTATACTATTCCTTAGCCTATATCCACCCCCCAAATCAAAGAAGAATAAAGGATTCGTGTACACAAGAAAGTTTTAGAATAGCTTTTTTCAGGGTAACCAAAACAAGTAAACTAAAGGAGTATCCTTCAATTGGTGAATGGCTAACCAAATTAAGGTATTTGGATGTAATGTAACAACTGTAAAATGAGAAGAATAGTTTCAGAGAAAACTTCGGAAAATCTCCATGAACTAAAACAGAGGGAATAGAGCAGAACCAAGACAACAATTAGTGATGACATTATAAAGAAAATCAACTTTGAAAGGCTTTGGAAATTTGAGCAGTCCAGAAGATTAAAATGAAATACAACACCTCCTGAAAGGGAGATGATGAACTTAAAATTCAGAGAAAGACCAATGACCAATGCAGGAATTTGCCTGATAAATTATTACATGTATATAATAAATATTTTTGTTTGTTCATTCAATGGAAGGTGAAGGGTCAGTATGAAGGGCAAATTATAAATGTATATACAAATAAATTAAGTTTATTGAAAAAAAAACTTCTCCCTCCTAAGACCTAGACTACTTCATATGGGCTTCTCTTGTACAAATACCATACATGGTACATACTATAATTATTTATATGTAAATGTTCTCTCTCCCCCCTACTAAACTATAAGCTCCATGGGATAGAGGATATATTATCTAAATCTTATAGTTCTTCATTATACACAGTAATAGCAATATTGTGGAATAATCGAATGTAATAAGACTTTGTTACTAACAACAATACAATGATCCAAAACAATTCTGAGGGACTTAGGAAAAATAATACTATCCACCTTCACAGAAAGAATTGTTGGAGTAGAAATGCAGATGAAAACATGAGATTTGTCACCTATTTATCTGAGTATTTGTTTTGGGGTTTTGTTTTATAGATTATCCAGCCCTCTCAAAAATGAATAATATGGAAATATGTTTTGTGTGATAATATATGTATAACAGACTGAATTGATTGACAGTTCCAGGAGAGGGGAAGGAAGAAGCGAGGGAGACAATCTGGATCATATAACTTCAGACAACTTATGTGAAAATTTGTTATTAAATTTTTTAAAATAAAAAATTGTTAAAAGGAACATTCTTCTGGGCCCAACAAAATAATTTATTATTGAATTTAATTTACCCACAAGGAGACTTTCTTTTCAGAAACTCCAAGAACTTTATACCTTTTCCTAGCCCTTTTCAGAGATGTCCAGAGTACTGTGAACAAGGATAACTATCTCCAGATTATTTCAAGAGAACAGACAAGCCAAGGATGTGTATCGGGTAGCATTGTCTTTCGATGAAAGGGCTGAAATCAGAGCACAAGGCTCCCCTCTTCCAAAACTAACCCAGATTGTATGGGTATATGATTTGAGGTTTTGGCTTTAAAAGATTGCTCTGTTACAAAATTGAGTAACATAGAAATTGGTATCAAATGATAACACATGAATAACCCAGTGGAATTGTTCATCAGTTCCAGGGGAGGGGAGGGAAGGGGAAAGGGAGAGAAAATGAATCATGTAACCATGGAAAAAATATTTTAAAATAAAATAAATAAATAACTCATGAAGGAAATTTAAAAAACAAAAACAAAAAACTAACCCAGACACTAGGGACTGCACCAGCTTGCTGCTGACTCTGAATATTTGTGTTTCACACAGCCTGTGAAGCCACCTCTAAAAACGTATGGGGGAGAGAGCACTATAGATCTCAGAATAATGGATGGCCATCATGGGAGCCAGGAAAGAGCAGGGGGAAAAACAGAGGGGGGAGGGAAACAACAGACAAAATTTCTTTGCCATCAACTGGAAAACTGACACACAAATTCCTTACCAAAGCTGTCCTGATTCCAACTACAGGTGTAGCATCTGGCTACTGGGATGGGGATGGTATACAGCTTACAGGACTGGGCTGTCTCTGCAGGAATAAAAAGAATACAGTTTCAGAGTTGAAAGAAGAGACCTTAAGAGATCATCTAAATCTAAACTTCTAATTTTCCAGGTGAGGCAGTGAAGCCTACAGAAAGGAAACATTCAGTTATTTGGTGAAAAATCCAGGACAGTTATTACAAGAATAATTCTTAGTGTGTTTAAGTTGTTCTTACTCCTATTAAGTGGTAATATTTTTTTTGTTTTTCTCTTCTGGGCCTATGATTTCAATGATGTTCCTGGTAAGGAAACTCCCTCTAGTATTCAATAACTAGTCTGGGCACTGAATAGAGTGATTTGCCCAGGGTCACACTGCTAGTATGTAGGATTTGAGCACACATCTGCTTGACTCAAAATACAGTCTTTATCTAAGTTCTCTTTTGGAAATCAATGACAGTTCCTTCCCATTCCTCCTCTTCTATCCCCTTACCCTGGTCATTGGATCAGTTGCTAGCTCCCCTACTCTTTTCTGCTCACAAAATTCCCCTAGTTAAAAGACAATAACTTCCCTATTGTTCCCTCTTTTTTATGTAAAAATCCTATCACGTCTTCAGGTCACACCAACCTCATGAATCTTCCATTCCAACAATGATTTCTTCCATTCTCTAAATTCCTATAGCACTTGTGGCATTTAACTAAGCTGTCTTGCACTGTTAGTGAACTTTTGAGTTTCATGTATGTTCCTCCATGAAAGACCTTCTTTGATTCCTCATCATATCCTAGAGATCCTTCAAGGCTCTTGTTAGAGCACAAAGTCTGTCAAGTTTCATCTACACCAAGCTGGAAAGGTTTTGGGTATGGGTCCAACCACAGATTGCTGTGCATCAGCTTAGCTAAATATAGAGAAGCTCATCAACAGTGGGTTGGCCACCAAGTGAAGAATGCTTTGGCTGTTGCAACTCATAAGACTGATAAAAATAAAAAAGGGTCCCTTTTAGCTTCTACAGTGACTGTGACAGAGTGGTGGAAAAGGGGGTAGGCTACATACAGACAGAATGGGTGATTCCCCCCCCCAAAGTAAAATGAATTGCTATATTAGAGGAAATGAACTACATAACATTCTTTTTATAAATTAATCCAGATGAAAAAGGAATTGCAGTGACATGAAAGGATGACTCAGAAATTCTTTTAGTTGAAACAACTAAAAGAGTTGGCAGGATTGACTTAATTGCATGTTCAAGGATACCCAAAAGCATTATTTCACGGGATAGTAGTGTGATGTAATCAATATCTACCAGGGTTTCTTATCTTTTCATATAGATTGGGATAGCTTTTTTTCCCTAAAAGGCAAGGAAAATATCACAAAGACTTGATTGGCCACAGGACTAAAATTCAAACATTCTCACTTCCTGGCCACCCAAAGGGCATAAAAGAGGCACATCCATATGGAGCCAGGGACTTTCAGACTTGGTGGATGCTACATATCATTGCAGCCTTCTCTGTTGGCCAGAAGTATTTTTATATGGAGATGAAGGAGACCATGATTACCCACTCTAAGTGTTAAAATCTTGAGTATCTTTTCTATGATATAGCCATGTAAACCTTTTTTTTTTTAAACCCTTACCTTCCATCTTGGAATCAATACTGTGTAAGAGCTAGGTAATTGGGGTTAAGTGACTTACCCAGGGTTACACAACTGGGAAGTGTCTGAGGCCACATTTGAACCTAGGACCTCCTATCTCTAGGCCTGGCTCTCAATCCACTGAGCTACCCAGATGCCCCTCCCCCCTTTTAAGTAACCATTGACATTACAATATCAGATCTGAGCTGCCTGCCCCATCTGCTTTATAAACATTTGACCAGTTTGTTTTGCTCATAATGTCAACTTCTCTGCTATCTTCTACAGGAGATAAAGTAGTGAAATTTTACAAAGTACCTAACAAGATACTAAAAAAAAGGTCAATCTATATATATACTTCTAAATATGAAGGAATAGGCAAGGTTAGAAAAAGCTTCATACCCACCTATCAAATATTTTTTTTCAAGTACACAGCTGGAAAGCAGTGAACATGACCAAAATGCTAATCCTTAGAGGACAGGCACAAACTGTCATACTTATGATCATACTTACAAACTTTCCAACCTGATAAGACCTGCCAAACCTTGTGTTCCATTGGCATATTTGAGGATTCAAGGTCATTTCCCCTCAGGGAGAATGTGTATGGAAGTATACACAATAAGTATTCAATAAACTCTGGAAAATTTGTTTCCTTCAAATCTGCAAGGTCCATTTCCACACCCATCTTTCTTGTCCCAATGCCTTACCTGAGATATAGGGGAAGCCAGCTCTCTCTCCTACAGCTTTTAACTTGGCTTTCAGCCACTGTCGGGCCTCCAAAGGGTCTCTGATGGCAGAGGCTAGTTCCTGAGCCTCTGTAGTCTCCTCAAAGATGGCCTCCAGTTCTGTCACCGTCTTAGACTAAAAACACCCCCACACAGAGAAGAAAAGGTCTAACACCACAGTTATAATCTAGAAACCTGTCCTTCTTGCCCACTCCCTGGTTGTCATTTCTCAAGCCCTTCCTAGTTTGATCCTTGCACCCTTAACTCAAATACCAACCAGCCCCCACCTCTGCACCTGGGTAACCACCCCCCTTTTCCTGCTAATGACCTGAAAGGAGGTGAATGGAGAGGAATAGGACATCTGAGCTGGTTTCCTCAATTTACAGGTGAAGGAACTGAAGTCCAGAGAGAAGAAATAACCTGACTGTCTTAAATAGTTCATTAGAACTGAGACAAAAACTTGATTATCTCAATTCTATATGTAGGGATCCTTCTACTGCACCATAATCTGTCTGTCTGTCTGTCTGTCTGTCTCTTTCTCTCTCAAAAAACACTTCCAGAACCTTGCCTTAGTTCCTACCTAACCAAAGTGAAACTAATCATGACCTTGGTCAGGATCTTCAATGAAAAATTCTAATAATAGAAATTTTAAAAAAATATGTATTATGCTATATAATTATTATACATAATAATAAATAATAAAAACAGATTCAGCACCTTTCCTACCTGTGGTACCCCCTCCCATTCCTAAACTACAACTATCCCCATCACCAACCATCAGAATTTAATAACTGAATTTATAGTTATCTCTTTATAGTTTGCAAAGTTCTCTTTTTGCCAGAATCAGGGAGATTGTGACTTGTCCGCAGCTATTGATATGATCTGAAATTGATCTGATATGATTTAATATGATATTAAAACATGGTATCATGTAAAAAGACTGCTCTGGGCAGACAGAGATATACCAAGAGAAAGATCATAACTCACATACTTGTACTGGGTACATTGATAATATTGGGTAAAACTGATTCCCCAACTGGGTAATATTGATGTTCACCTGGAAAAGTTCTTCTGCCTCTCCCCCAAAAACTAAATACTAATGAATCGAAGTATCTGCAAGCTCCATTCCAACCCCAAGTTCCCAGAGGGCAGGTTGGCAACTGTACCTGAAGCATGAGGTGTAGGCGGGCCAGGTCACAGCATACCCCAAAGGTGGCCTGGTAAACATGTTGCAGCAATGTGACATAGGTGCTACGAGGAGAAGGTTCTGGGAAACTCATCTTGTTGGCCACAGATAAGAACTCAGCCTGTACCTCCAGAGGGTTCAAAAGTAGTACAGTGCTAGGGACAAATATAAAACAAGTTCAGGTTGTAAAAGAATGGGAGAGGGAAGGGTTCAGTCTAGGATACTCATTTCCCTGGGTCTTGTCTCTTAGAAGAACACTGTGTAGACCTTGAAGAAACATTACTAAGATGAGGTAAGACACAAAACAGAATTCTAAAAGTGTGGACTTGCAGACCTTATCCTACAACTTAATCTGAGGTAGCAAAGACCTAGGGAAGACTCAAACTAATCATGCAAATGAGTCTTAGGGGGCTCAGAGAGAATGAGCCCTGAATGCCATAGTATCATTATAGTTCAATTGTTTTTCAGTTGTGCCCAACTCTTCAGGACCCCATTTGGGTTTTTCTTGGCAAAGAGAGAGGAATGGTTTGCAGTTTCTTTTAAAGATGAGGAACTGAGGCAAACAAAGTTAAGTGATTTGCCCAGGATTGCACAGCTAGTGTCTGAGGCCAGATTTAAGCCTATGAAGATGTCATCCTAACTCCAGGCCTGGCATTCTATCCACTGTGTCACCTAGGTGCCTGAGAATGCCATAATATGGTGGGGACACTAAAGAATGGCATAAAACTCCCTTCCTTCTACCTTTCCACCAGGCTTTGTTTCCTGCTTCCTAGAGCTGCAAAGGTAAACAACAAAGGGCTTATGAATCTATGTGCTCCCATACTTCCATTCTGAGTACTTACACAGTGGAATTTCGGTGGCTTCTGATGGAGAGTCCCTGTTCTGCCCTCACTAGTCGTTGGTAGTTGATGCCTGTAAACAAAAGAAGTCTGTTCAGCCTAAAAGAATTGCAAGAAAGGATATCCCATTCTTTGCCAAGGACTATGTTATTGAGTCCTCCACATCCCCAATACATCTCAGAGTTCTCTCTGATATCAGAAAGGAAGAAAGGACCTCCCTTAGAAGTCAACTAAGAAAATGAAGGGGAAGAAAGAGGGACTTCAGGATAGGAGGATGAAGAAAGGCAGGGAAGTCTCACACAATAGAAACCCTTGGTAGTGACACCTGGCATCAAAATGGTTCTGGGCATCACTCATTTTGTCCCTGACACCTGGGAGACAAATGGATGAATCATAGAGAACTGATGTGGTTATCACTCAACTAATCAACAAATCAACAGTATTTATTAAGTGCCTACTCTATGTTAGGCACTGTGCTAGGTGTTAGAGAAAAAAAGACAAAGATAAAGCATTTCTCACCCTCAAGGAGTTTGATTCTAATGGAGGAAGTGTCATGAAAAAAGAAAACATATACAAAGTAATGTCAGAGTGAGATAAAGCAAGAGCTCAGTATTTGAGAAGATTAAGAAAAGTCTCAAGGCAGTCCCTTTGAAGACAATGATTCAAAGAGGCACAGATGAGGAAGTAGTGCATAGCAGGTTATAAGGGAAGAGATGAAAGATGGGATTTCAGGTGTGAGGAATAGTTTGATATGATGCATAGAACAGCTGAGTTCAAGGTGATAGGGAAGTTGTAGGATAGTCCTGGGAAGGGATAAGTACCTGGACAAGGGTAATTGTCATGCGAGTGGAGAGAAGAGAAATGATATGAGAGATGTGGACAAAGAATCAGTAGCACTAGATCACTACTTAGATATGTGGGACATGGAAGGAATTGGGGTGTGAGTCATTAAGGATGATTCTGAGACTGAACTAGGATAAGCACAAAGATAATGGTACTACTGGATAGAAATGGGTAAGTTAGGGAAAGAAATGCAGAAAATTAATCGAGTTCTTTTGTGGACATTTTGAATTTTAGATGGCTAGGGGATAGGTGGTTCAGTGGAAAGATCTTGGGCCTGGAGTTAAGGAGACCCAACTTCAAATCCAGGCTCAGATACTTGCTACCTATGTGATGTTAGGCAAGTTAAAATCTGTTTGTTTCCATTTGTTCAACTGTAAACTGGGAATAGTAATAGCACTTACCTCTTAGGATTGTTGTGAAAATCAAATGAGATGCTATTAGTAAAGTAATAAGAATAGTGCCTGGCATATAGTAAGCACCATAAGTGCTAGCTATTATTATATGTACAATAAGCTGTTGCTGATTCAGTACTAGAGCTTAGCAGAGAGACTAAGTCTAGATACACAGATCTATTAATTATCTGTATAAAAATAATAATTAAATCCATGGAAACTGATGAGGTCACCAAGGGACAGAATATAGAGTAAGATGAGAAACAGTGCCTGTTAGGTACATCCATTGTTAGGGAGTAGGATATAAACGATGATCAACAAAGGAGCCTGAGAAGGAACAGCTAAATGGATGAGAACCAAGAGAAAGCAGTGTCTCAAAAACTGGGATAGGAGAAAGTATTTATGAGGAAAGAGTGATTAACGGTATTAAATGTTGTACAGAAGGACCAAGAATGAGAGAAAGGCTTTTGGTCTGGTTGATTAAGAGATCATGGATAACTCGGTAAAGAACAATTTTAGTTAAAAGACAAGATCAGATGTCAGATTGTAAGGAGTTAGTTAAGTGAAAGGGAAGAATGCAGAACAAGAGTATATAAACTCATACTCATATAGAAACTATACATGTATGTACCTGTGTATCTTTTAAAAAAAAAAGTTTGGCTGGGAAAAGGAAGAAAGATATAGGATTATGATTTCAAGAGATGGGTGGCACAACAGTTCTTTAAGGATGTGGAAGATATAGCAATGTTTTTAAGGAGTAGGGAAGGAGCTAGTAGATAAGAGATTAGAGATGGATAAGGAATGATTGTGGAGGCTATCTTCCAGGAGAGATGGTTGGTTTTAATGGGAAGGGTCACCTCTTCATTAGAGACTGGAATAAGGAGGAGAAAATGTGTCAATGAATTTTGTGATACAGACTAGGAAAGAAGAGGTAGTTCAAGTTTCTTGATTTGTTTTCTCAGTAAAGTAGAAGATGAAGTCTTGAGAAGAGAAGAGGAGGTTCCCAATAGTCACTGTACAAAAGTCCCCAAGTACTCTGGAAGCTTAGGTCACATTATGATGTCATTTAAGCTAAGTAAAGTCTTCTGAAGAACTCAAGAGTGAAGCTTTCTCATGTTGTTCTCCATAACTCTAAATCCAAATTTGATCTTTACTTTACACCAGTTTCAATATCTTCTCTGATTCCCTAGGCACTAACTCATTTCCAGTCTTACAAAATAAGGTGAAGGTAATACAATGATGAATATTGGCCTGGATATCAGTAGCTTTGGATTCTTGTTCTTCTGCTAATCAACTTTGACACCTGGAGAAATCACTAAATTCTTGGGAGCCATTTTCTTATCAGAAGGAGTACACTAGATAATATAAAATACCCCTCTTAGTTCTGATGTCTCATGATTCTTTTGAAAAAATAATTAATTTTTAGCATTCTTTTTGAGTTCCAAATTCTCTCCCTCCCTCTCAGCCATCCATTGAGAAGGCAAGCAATATGGTATCAATTTTACATGTGAAGTCATGCAAAAAACATTTCCATATTAACCATGTTGTATGAAAAAAGCAAGAAAAACTAGGAAAATGGAAAAAAAAACATGCTTCAATCTAAGTGCAGAGTTCATCAGAGTACCTACTCTGGAGCTAGATAGCATTTCTTTGGAATTGTCTTGTATCATTGTATTGATTAGAGTAACTAAATCTTTCACAGGTGATCATCATTAAAATATTGCTGTTTCTCTGTACTATGTTCTCCTGGTTCTGCTCATTTCACTTTGCATTAGTTTATGTAAATCTTCCTAAGTTTTTCTGAAACCATCCTCATTGTCATTTCTTAAAGCACAAGAGTATTCTATCACAATCATATGCCATATTCAGTAATTCCCCAATCGACTGGCATCTCTTCAATTTCCAATTCTTTGTTACCATAGAAAGAGTTGCTATAACTGTTTTTGTACATATTAATTCTTTTCCTTTTTATTTAATATCTTTGGGATACAGGCCTAATAATGGTACTCCTGCCCATTTGAACAGAGTTCCATACTGTTGTACAGAATGGTTTGGCTAATTTGACCAATTCACAACTCCACCAACAGTACATTAGTGTCCTTATTTTCCCACATCCACCCACCATTTATCATTTTTCCTTTTCTGTCATGTTAGCCAATCTGATAGATGGAAGGTGATACCATTGTTTTAATGTGCATCTCTCTAGTCAATAACGATTTGGAACATTTTTTCATATGCCGACATATAGTTTTGATTTTTTTCTGAAAACTGAAAGTTCATATCCTTTAACTGTTTACTAACTTGGGAATTCTTATTTTTACAAATTTGGCTCAGTTCCCTATATATGTGAGGAATTAGGTCTTTAAAAGAAAATTTACTATTAAAATTTCCTCCAGTTTCATGCTTTCCTTAAAATTTTCCTTCTAATTTTGGCTGCACTGGTTTTGTTTGTGAAAACACTATTAAATCACAATTACCCACCCTACTTTTTGTGATCTTTTCTATTTATTGGTTGGTCATAACCTCTTTCCATAGATCTGACAGGTAAATTTTTCCCTGCTCTCCTAATTTACTTATATCATTCTTTATGTCTAAATCATGTAGGTATTTTGATCTTATTTTCATATATGGTGTAAAATGTTGGTCTATTCCTGGTTTTTGTTAATTGAATATATTGTTTCCAATATTGAATACTAGTGGTAATAATGGGCATCCTTGCCCCACTAGGATCTTACTGGGAAGGCTTCTAGTTTATGTATACTACAAATAATACTTGCTCTTGGTTTTAGACAGATACTACTTATCATTTTAGGAAAGACTCCATTTATTCCTATACTTTCTAGTGTTTGTTTGTTTTTTTAAAACTTACTTTCCATCTTGGAATCAATACTGTGTATCAGTTCCAAGGCAGAAGAGCAGTAAAGGCTAGGTAATGGGGGTTAAGTGACTTGCCCAGGGTCACACAGTTGGGAAGTGTCTGAGGCCAGATTTGAACCCAGGACCTCCCAGATCTAGGCCTGGTTCTCAATACACTGAGCTATCCAGCTGCTCCCACTTTATGGTGTTTTTAATAAAAATAGATTTTTCATTTTGTCAAAAACTTACTACACTGATTGATATAAACATGTGATTTTTGTTGTTTTTGTTATTGACATAGTCAATTATGCTCCATTAGTCTACTCTCCCTCTTATCACTTCCCTCCCTCCTTTTCCACTCCTGTTGGGTAAATTAAACTTCTATACTCAAATATATGTATATATGTATATTCTTTCTTCTTTGAACCCAATTCAGATGAGAGTGAAGTTCAAGTATTATCTGCTCTTCTCCTCTGTTTCCTCTCCACTGTAAAAGCTCTTTTTAAGTGAAGAGTGGTAAGGGCTAGGCAATGGGGGTTAAGTTACTTGCCCAGGGTCACACAGCTGGGAAGTGTCTGAGGCCAGATTTGAACCTAGGACCTCCCATCTCTAGGCCTGACTCTCAATCCACTGAGCCACCCAACTGCCCCCTTAAGGAATTATTTTAAAGAATTATTACTTCAGTGAGCTTTTATGCCTCTTTTTCCATTAGCCCAATTTTGTTTTTTTAAGGTGTTATTATCTCTAGCCTTTTTTTGGTCCTCTTTTACCAAGATGATAATTTTATTTTTATAGTTTTGTTGCATCATTCTCATTTCTTTTCCATTTTCCCCTCTACCATTTTTTAAACCATTTTTTAGCTCTGAGGTTTTACTGGTAGTTATATTAAAACTTTCCTCTCTTATGTTTGTATCTTGGTCTTCCCTGTCACCATATTAACCTTTTATGGTCAATTTCTTTTTTTGTTGTTTACTCATTTTCATCCCATTTTTTTTTTTACTCTGAACTTGATTTTAAAGTTGGACTCTGCTCAACCAGGGAGTAGAAGCACTATTCCAAGTGTTTTTTTTTTTTTTTTGCACTTCTGTTTTCAGAAAGAGTTCTAGATATTTGGCAGTTTTTGGTGCTTCTAGTTGCTTCCTGGGTGGTGTGATCTGGGGGGAAGTGTGGTCATTGCTCTCATGGTCTCCAATTTGATCCTTATCAGGGAAGAGTAACACTATGTTTGGAACAAATGCTATTGCTCCAAAAGTACTCTGCTCCCTTGTGACCAAAAGCCTTTTTCTATACTTGTGAATTTTGACCCAGAAGTGGGTATGGGCAATGAAGGTGAAAAACAACACCCTATACTGCTTCTAGTGTTATAATCTCTTTTTGTCTAGTTACTCAATCCCCTTACTATCCATGGGTTGAAAACTCCCAAAGCTACTGCTGTTGGGGTTGCTGCTGCCAAGTCCCATGGCTGCATGTATACCCATGTTGGGCTGATGCCAACTCCAATGTCACAGAACTCTTCTTCTGACCTTCTAAAGTTATCTTGGACAGGAAAAAAAATCTCACTCTGTGTTCTTGTTGATTCTGCAACTCACAGAATTTGATTTGAGCAATTTTTAAAAATGTTTTTTGGTGGAGAATGTTTGGAGAAATGAGCTATAGTGCTTTTTCTACTCTGCCATGTTGGCTTTGCTATGTCCTATGATTCTAAAGTATCTTGGTTCATCTTCTGCATGAGGATACAGACCTTGGCTTCTGAAGGAAGATTTGCTAAGACCAGATACAATCCAAACCTATATCTTTGCTGATACTGTAAGTCATGTGGATCGTCTGAGACCCAAAGGAAAGCAGACATATGAGAAAGTTGCTGAAGTCTTCACAAACCCTGAGTTCTTTCTCACATTGTAAAAAATGGACTCAAATCCAGGACTTCAATCCCCAGATTCCTTGCTCTACTTCCCCAGAATGCTTTGTAATCTCACTGAAAACCTCACCTGGGCTGAGAGCAAGATGGGGTATTTAAACCTGGTTGTGAATAGGCTCGGGCTCTTTTGGACTTCCGTTTTGGAGCAGAAGTGTCTCTTCCATGATGTGAGGTTATCCTGTCTAGGCCTCTCTGGCCTAGGCATGTGCTTTCTTATTCTGTATTTTCTTTAATCCTTAACCTTTAATAAACCTCATAAAAATATAATACTCCTTGCAGAGAGAAACTAATTTCTACCTGCCTCAGTTTCCCCAAAATTTTAATCTTTACAACATGTGGGGGTAGATGTGGGTCTTAATCTGAACTGAAGTGGTATATGTCCCTGAGGAAAGAAAAGTTTATCAGAGTGATGAATTATCTTGATTGTTTATAAGTTATTGTATATAAATCTCCTGATTTTTTTCCAGGTTTATATTTAAGTTTAAGAGAACTTAAAGGTTTTCTAACATTTCTAGCACTTCAGTTGAAAAATAAGGAAACTGAGACCAAGACAGACTAAATGCAACTTGCTCAAGGTTTGTACTAAATCTGATTAAGAAGTAGGATAGGGTATGGCACTATGTTCTAAATGCTGAAATTTAGAAAACATGAGCAACAATAGGGAATCATATCAATGTTACAGGTAACTTCCCTAAAAATTCTGCTCCCAGGGTACAAATACAAATAATTTAGCTATTGACATAAGTTATAAAAACAGGTAGAAGGGATTGCTTTTTTTCCTTAACATATGAATAATATTACCTTTAACTAGTTACCTTCATCCAGATCAAATCATAAGAATATTATTCTGGAAGGGTCATCAAAGGCTATTCAATCCAACTTTGTCAAGTGACTTACCCAAGGTCATATAGGTATTCACTGACAGAACCAAAATTTGAACCCACACCATTTGAATCCACATCCATCACTCTTTCAAATGAACCACAATTCCAAAATTAATTGACTTGCCCAAAGTCACCAGATAGAAAGCAAGATTTGAACCCAAGTCCTTTGATGACAAATCTAGCATAAAAAAAAACACCTTACCTTTTGCTTAGAATCAATACTAAGTATTAGTTCCAGGGCAGAACAATAGTAAAGTAATAAACTGGAGTTATGACTTGCTTAGGATCACACAATTAGGAAGCATCTGGGACCAGATTTGAACCCAGCACCTTTCACCTACAAGTCTCTATCTCTATCTACTGATCCACCTACCCTTCCTCTAGCACTCTTTCAAATGGACTACATATAGTTCCACAGTTAAGTGACTTGGCCAAAGTCACCACAGTAAACATTAGAACTAAGATCTGAACTTAAGTCCTTTGACTTGAGAGTAAGTGCTCTGTATTTTCTCAACTATAGCACATTTTAAAAATATACGTTTATATGTAAATTTTACAGCAAAGCTTTTTAAAGACAAAGTCTAAGAAAACAATCAGCAATAGAGAATCGTATCCACATTCCAAGTAATCCTTAAGTATTCTGTTCCAAAATTTACTATATAAGTTGGCCTGAAAGGAAAAAATGTAAGATGATAAAATCTCTATCAGTATAAACCTTTTTCCCTTAAGTCCTAGAAAGCACTATGAAGGAATAAGATTTCTTTTTTCTAAACCTTTCATCTCAGAATCAATACTGTGTATTGGTTCCAAGGCAAAAGAGTGGTAAGGGTTAGGCAACTGGGGTAAAATGAATTGCCTAGGATCACATAGCTAGGAAGTGTCTGAGGCCAGATTTGAACCCAGGACATCAATTCCTGGTTTTTCAGAGGGGAAGGAGGAAGTTTAGAGAAAACTTTTTAAAAGGTTATCTATAAAAGGGAAAAAAATATATGGTGGCATTTCTTCTTCCAGTTTTTCATCCTCATCTTCAACTGATTTTTCTTCTGGTTCTATTCTTATCTTTAGAGGCTGTAAACTTTTCACAAATTAAAATCAATGTCTGTGTTTCAAGCAACTTAAGGGGGGAGTGGACCCTAAGGAAAACTAGTTCCCAGCCAGGCTCAAAGTTGTAGGAGAAGTAGCTGAAGAGTGTAATTGGTTAACATTCAAGAGGAATTCCATTTCAGAAACCAAAATATGAGTGCCTGGGAACATCTTTCCTGGCAGCTTCCCTTGCTGCCTTGGCACCTGCATACCTGGCACCTTGAGTTCAGCATCAATGAAGGTGAGAAGCTCCTGACAGATGCTACAGTAAGGAATGGGCCAGGTCAGAAATCTGTGGTAGGTTCTAGCTGCCTTCAGAAGGAGATCTGAATCTGGTGGGAAATGTGGAGTCTGTGGGAAGGAAGCAGACAAAGTAGAGAAGAAAGTCAGAATTAGAACAAGATTTGAGTGTGGAACAATTACAAAACAAAGGAGAAGAGATCTGAGTTCCTTTTAGGACTAGTTCCTCAAAGAAACAAACACGGTATCAGGAAATTTAAGTCATCTCAGAAGCAGGATGGTAGTAAAGCAGTAGCAAATAAAATAGGAACTAGTAGGACACCTCTCCTGGTGGGATGGTCTTGATGTATGTGACGATTTATAAAATGGCATTTTAGGTACAACTAACAAAGAAGCAGATAGATCGTCTAGTTGATAAAAGACTAGACTTGTGAGTCAGGACAACCTGCTTGAATCCTGCCTCTGACACTAGCTGTGTGATCATGGGTACTTTACTTTTAATAGCCTCAGTTTCCTCATCTGTAAAACGGGAATAATAATGTCCTCTACTTCATTCAGTTGTGAGTATTCACTAAGATAATACATACAAAGTACTCTGCAAATTTTAAAACTTGAAGTAAATATTAGCTATTTTATTTTACTCAAACTCATTGGAATTTGAATCATTCCAATGGCTTAAGCTTCTTGTGATGTTCTCATGAGAAGTTGATGATCCAGAAATCTTGCTATTGCTTGGACAGCATCTATGACTTCTCTTTGGGAATTGTATTCTAAGCTTTCAGCACGTGATGATGTGGCCCAAGTGCTGGGTTTCAGAGATGTTAAGTAAGTGGCTAAGGCCACATATTCTATTAAATTCCAGAGCTGGGACTTGAATTGAAATCTTCTGGATACATATACAGTGTTCTTTGCACTACATCTTATAATGTTATCTCTCTTAGTATTCTGTAAGCTAATCTTTGGATTCCCCAACACTTAGCTGAGTGTTTAATCACTGTTAAATTAATGAACAATAGCAAATTTCACCTTCTGAGGGTGGATTTGTTTTTAGAAAGGGCTAAGAGAGTCTAGGTTGATAAATGAAGTAGACAACTAAGTTAGGCTTGGGGGGAAAGAAGTGTGGTTATAAATGATTTTCTCCTATGGTTGATAAAGTGGATCTGAAAGTGATTCCATAAATGCAATACTGCTCTGAGCAACAGTATTGGTGAAGTACATGTAATGTTTCCAAAGGGAAGTGTTCTGCATGGAATAATTCTTACACGGACAGGTAAACTAATTTTTTTTACTAAAAAAATGAACAAACAAAAAACTTGGTGAAGTGGGGCTCATTACTTTTAGACAACTCCTACATGCTACACCTTGACTTTTCTCCCATATAAGATGATAATTTCAAATGAATAGTTAGGTGATATCTCTTTGCATAACAGGCATACCTAGACTGAGCAGAATTATGGTCAGATTTCAGAGGTTTTAGTCTTATCCCACCTCAGAACTTACACAAAGAACAGTAGAGTAGAAAAGCAGAGCCAGGGGAGCCAGAAGATCATAGCTGCATTTCTCTTGTACCTGTAGGGAAGAGGAGAGACAGAAAGTGAACCAAACTTATAGGGGAGGGGAAGAAGAAAGGGAGAAAGAGAGTCTGGGAAGAGTTGAGGAAGGAGAAGAAGAGAACCAGAGGGAAGAAGAAGGCAAAGAAAAGGAGGGGAAAGGGACAGAACAAAGAGAATATGTGTATAAGCATGTATGATATCTCCGTGAAATCCTGTGATATTTCTAAACATATGGCCTGCCTCCCTATATTTTTCCTTTTTTTCTCCTAGAGATAAACTTTCTAAAAGTTTTCTTTAAGTTTCCTCCTTCTTCTTTGGAAAAAAAATTAATTGATATCTTTTGCTTTTAAATCAGCTGTATTTCCCAAGGTAAACCTCCTTACTCCCACAGACACCCTTTCATAACAAAGACTAGATATAGATATGGAAAAACAATTCAGAAAAACTAATCAACACATCAAAAAAAATCTGACATTATATATAGTAAGTAGTACTCCACACCCATGATCTATAAAGTAGGTTGGGTGGTATCTTGTGTTTTTTCTTTAGGGCCTAAGTCATTTATAGCATTTAGGTTGTTTTTATTGTTTTTCTTTCTATTTACATTGTTATGGCCACTGTGTTTATTAATTGCCTGATTTTGCTTACTTCACTTTGTATTAGTTGATGAATTTTCCCATATTTCCCTATATTCATCAAGTTCATGGTCTCTTATAGCACTGTAATATTCCATTGTATTCAGATACCACAACTTACTTAGCTATTCCCCAACTGATGGGCACCTATTTTATTAAAGTCCTTTATTAATCATTAAACTCTTTGGGGAATATGCCAAACAATGGAATCTCTAGGTCAAAAAGTAGATATATTTTAGTTACTTTGTTAATATGATTGGAATGCTCAGATCAATACACAATTTCATCAGCAACGCATTGAGTGCCCATCTTTCCAGAATACCTACAATCTGATTATTAGTATCCTTTGTTATCTGTGTTAATGCTGAGAATGAAGTGAAATGTAAGTTTTAAGTTGTATGCTTATTAGTGATATGGAGCATTCTTTCATGTACTTGTTAATAGTTTGCCATCAAAAGGCAAAACAAATTATAACTTGTGAATGTAATGGAATATTATTGTGCTATACAAAATGATGAGTATTGGAAGCTCAGAGAAACAAGGGAAGATGTGCATGATGCATAAGAAGAAGGTAGAACCAGAGAAAGAAACTACATGTAGAATCAGAGGGTAAAAATCCTGTTCTGAAAGGATTGCTAACGGGGGACTATGATAATTTTGTGGCATAGGAAATCTATACTTTTCATTATGTACAGGTGAAGCATTTTTCTCCAATTTAAATCTACCTCTTAATTTTTCTACTAGCAAACCCCTGTGAGTGAAATCTTCCTTTTAACTCGTCCTCTTCATTGGATGGTTATGAGGCCAATTTCTAGATACTCTCTTTTGTTGTCCTCTCATCAAGAATTTTTTAGAGATTGATAGAGTCTAAAAATTCACAAAATACTAGTTGAGTAGTTTCAGCTGCTAGTTATCATTTTATTTCACCCCAACTCTTTTTTACTTCATTTATATGTTTTATAATGACCTCAGTCTTACACTTAGAAATTATTCTAAAGATTAAAAAATTAATATCTATTAACTCAAAATACACTAAACATGTCAGCTTCCATTTTAAAAATAGTTATATTAAAATTATATTTACCAAAATAATATTAAATATTCATTTTTAATGATCAAATAATTGATAATATTAAACATTGAATATGCAGTACATATAGAAATAAACAATGAAACAATACTTGTTTGTAATTATATGTATCAAACAAAATAATAAAACAAAATATAAAAAATCCTCAGCATATCAGTTAACCATCCCTTTTCCCTTCTACAACACTAGCCTGGATTGGTGCAGTCTCTTCTAGAGACATCTTACTGAATAAAAGTTAAATTCAAGTCTCTTGAAATATCTCTTTAGACTCTTTCTTTTTGACAGTTAGCTCACTTGTTATCTCAGGAAAGAAGTTTGCATGCCAGGTAATATGCTAAGCACATTTACAAATATCACCTCATTTTTTTGATCCTTACAATAGCTTTGTGAGGTAGGTGCTATTATTTATATTCATTTTATAGTTAAGAAAACTGAGGCAGAGAGAAACTAAGTGATTTGTGCAGGGTTACACAGGTAAGAAGTATATGAGTTTAAAAGAAAAAAAAGGGGTGGGTGGGGAAGAAGTATCAGTGTCTGGAATGAACTTTCAGATCTTCCTGACAGTCTCCACTCTCTATCCACTGCCACCCAGTGGCCACAGTTACTACTGAAGGAAGACTAGGGCAGCTGGTTTTACACCCATCTATTCATACATACAAAATACATACAATTTGTTTTTCCATACATATATTGTTTCCGTTCAGTATAATGTATACTCCTTATGAGCAAGAAGTATTTTATTTTTACTTTTTCCCCCCTAGTACCTACTACAATGTTACAGTTGGAGGTGCTTAAAAATGATTTCTGAACTGAATTGAATGGCCTTTGAGGTCCCTTTCAAGTCTGAGGTTTAAATGATTCATACTAACATCTTAGCTACACTCTCTAGATTCTTTACATCAACTCTTTCAATTCACCTGGTTCCCCCCACCTAAAAAAACTTGGGCTAAGCCTTACCTCTGTGGTTTTCTGTAAGATCTGCTCCAGGAGGATAAGAAAGTTGTCTGGGTCCCTACTGACTAGCTCTTGCAGGCTCCAGCAGTTTAGACACAGCCCAGCTAGAAAGGGAAAAAGAGGGAAAGAGG
Source organism: Monodelphis domestica (assembly GCF_027887165.1). Taxonomy (NCBI): domain Eukaryota; kingdom Metazoa; phylum Chordata; class Mammalia; order Didelphimorphia; family Didelphidae; genus Monodelphis; species Monodelphis domestica. Next base: position 255,613,022 of record NC_077228.1, read on the forward strand.
TTACTTATGAGACTTTAAGTGAACAAAAGGAAAAAAGTGAAGGGCCCATACAGAAGCCTTGAAGAAAAGCTTCAGAAATCACAAACCCAATCTTAGCAACACCCACCCCACTCTCCTTCCTCATTCCCAAACAGCTCTATATGGAACACTGAAGGTAGGGAGTAGTAGTATTAGTTTAGGATCCTACAATTCTACAATCCAGGTTTTCATGAATGAAGCTCTCATCTAGGGTAACCTCTCAATTCCTTCTTGTCAGCCAGTTCTCTTCAGTCTTTCTGGAAAAGGTTCTTATTAAAAACATCATTCTCTAAGAGAGTATATAGCTGGAAATAAAAGAATCTCAGTCTAGTCCTGGCTTTGAAATTAAATTTTATTTTAAAAAATATTTTCCCATGTTTACATGATTCATTTTCCCCCTTCCCTCTTCCCTTCCCAGAGCCTACAAGCAATTCTACTGGATTATACAAATGTTATCATATAGTTGGTTTTTTTTTTTAACCCTTAACCTTCCATCTTAGAATCAAAACTGTGTATTCGTTCCAAGATAAAAGAGTGCTAAAGGCTAGGCAATGGGAGTTAAGTGACTTGTCCAAGATCACATAACTGTGAAATGTCTGAGGCCAGATTTGAACTTAAGAACTCCCAATTCTAGGCTTGGCTCTCAATCTGAGCCACCTAACTGCCCCCTAATTATATAGTCTTAAAGCTAATTATTTCACTCTATAGAGCCCAAGTTTCCTCATCTACAAAACAGATACAGATAATATCAATCACGTAGGGTTGTTCTAAGGACTAAATAAGATACTTGAAGACTCTGTAAAGGGTTGGCACTGAGATCTCTTCCTGTTCTACATTAATGATTCTAATCATAATACTAATACTTATTGTGGCACTTCAAATCCCTTCTATCTGTGTTCAACATCATTCTGTAGCAGCTCTAGTTCATGAAAATGAAGCAATATTAATAAACACATGATTAATGTTTTTCAGTATATGTGATCTGTTTTAAGAGGATGCTTCTATCCTTGGGCTCAAAGGTGGCACAGAGAGATGGTCTCACTATTTTCCCTTTTTATTGCTACTCAATTCTCTTTGTGGCCCATGGAGTACAAAAAAGGTTTCAAAGAATTCAGATTTAACCCCTTTGTCTCCTTGGAGAGATAAAACATCTCTTTTCTGCACCATGAAGTTCTTAAAGGGATCAGAAACTATTCTATTCAATGATCACCTAAAGAAACAGATTTTGGCTCAAAATCAGAATTAACCTCATAAAAATTTGTTGTTGTTCAATTGTGTCTGACTTTTTATGACCCCATTGGGATTTTCTTTTTTTAAAAACCCTTTTAAACCCTTACCTTCTATCTTAGAATCAATAATATATATTGCTTCTAAGGCAGAAGAGTGGTAAGGGCTAGGTAATGGGGGTTAAGTGCCCAGGGTCACACAGTTAGAAAGTATCTAAGGCCAGATTTGAACCTAGGACCTCCTGTCTCTAGACCTGGCTCTCAATCCATTGAGCCACCCAGCTGCCCCCATCCATTGGGATTTTCTTTTCTTTTCTTTTGTTGCAAATCTTTTTTAAAACATTTATTTAATTAATTAACTTAGAATATTTTCCCATGGTTACATGATTCATGTTCTTTCCTTCTCTTCCTCCCCCCCCCCACTCTCTCCCATAGCTGACACACTCAATTCCACTGGGTTTTACATGTGTCATGGATCAAGACCTATTTCTATATTATTGATATTTGCACTGGTATGGTCATTTAGAGTCTGTATCCCATTGGGATTTTCTTGGTAAAGATACTGGAGTGGTTTGCTATTTCCTTCTCTAGCTCATTTTACAAATGAGGAAACTGAGGTAAAAAGAGTTAAATAACTTGCCCAGGGTCAAACAGCTAGTGGGTATCTGAGACCAGATCTGAACTCAAGCAGATGAATCTTCCTGACTCCAGGCTCTATCCATTGTGCCACTTAGTTGACCAAAACTGGAACAATCTACCTTAGTAGGAATGAGCTTCTGAAGGCCTTTAGGGAAAGCCTACTGATAATACATTGGAGCTTTTATAGAGAGGATTCCTTTTTTTAAAAGGGTTGTGCTAGATGACACTGGCAGGATGATGTATAAAGAACACTGGATTTGAAATCAAGAGATCCTAGTTACAAATACTGACTGCTACTTACTACTTATGAGACCTTGGGCAGGTCAGTCTCTCTGAATCTGTTTGTCAAGATATGACACCAGTGGAAAGATAGACAGATAAAACTTTTATCAAGTGTTTACTATGTGCCAGGTACTGTGATGGGGATACAGATACCTGCAAGTAAGACAGTCTGTATTTTCAAGGAGTTTAAATTATAGTGAAGAAAAAAACATAAAAGGGTACTGGAAATGGGCTGGGAAAGTAAGGTATTTGGTATTTGTCTAAGATCGTGGTGATAAAATGGTTGGGAAATGGCACAGGGACCATAAGATAAGGCAAAAACTGAATTATAAGAGCCAGGGCACTCAGAGACAGCATCTAAGTCTCTAGTAGGGTGGATATCTGAGGCAGGATTTGAACTGAAGTGTTCCTGACTCCAAGACTAGCACTCTATCCACTGTACCACCCAGCAACCTTATCTGAGGTCTTTGTTATCAGCCCAGGCCAAGAATTCCTGCCTAACCCTTCCTATATTTCACCCATGGCTAAATGGTGGTTTTAAGCTATGGATAATTCTGGAAGACATAGAAGCCAAAAGAAAGCTTCTACCACCTTTCCCATTTCCATAGGCAGGATCTCTGGGGTCCCCAGTTTCCCTATCCAAGAGAAGAATGAGGCCATTCTTTTTGGTCTATTCATTTCCCTTCCTCTACTTTGGCCATTACAATGCATACCTTTATTTTCACTTTTCTCTCAGGTGGCAGCCATAGCTATTCTGTACCTAATCTGGGGTCAAAAGGCAAAGGAAATGAGGGCTGCAAAGGAGGCAGAGGGCAAATAATAATATTTTATGGAAAGTAACATGCAAATTTCTGGTTGTGGCAAAAACCAAATGATATTGATCTCTATATTTGCTGAACCAAGAGTATGAATACTCTCCAAATAAATGTGTCTTTGGGGCCACACAAGCTTCTGGAGCCTCATTCCTCCCAAGGTTTTTCCATAGGCATTTTTTAAAGGCAGTATTCTTGACCCCATATTTTAGGGTACAATTTCATCCTTAAGGATCTCTCCTACTGAAAGAAGCACCAGTATAGTAGCTCAGAGTAAGAGCAGAGAAACATGAAAAGGAATGAGAATGAAGGGAGCATTTCCAGATTTAACTCCTTCTGGTTGACCCAGCTCCTCACCCAGGGTTGACAAGACCAGTCTCTTACTTTTTGCTTTGTCTCCTTCCTCCTTATACAGGTACCTACCTGTCCAGGTGGTAGTACCCCGGCTGACACTGAGGCCATGTAAACAGCGTTCTAAGGCATGCTGGATCCTGTCCTCTGTGCATGTTGTGGCCATTGATTGCATTCTGATTCATTGCCTAAATGGAGAACAGAAACATGGTTAGCAGTTCTTCCTCCCTGGAGGCTTCCTGGGAACCCTACAACTATACTAGTCAAACTAAAGCTACCTCAGAGAGAATCAGACTCCACACATGACCCAGTCTCCATAGCTGGCCATGATATCACAGGGTAGCCTGAGTACTCCAGTGCTCCTTTCTCCTTATTTTATCAAGGCATCCAAAGGTATAAAGGAAAAAGGCAATGTTCTCCACTCAAGTATGTATCCTATATCCTGTATAAGTTCCTTTAGGATAGATGCTTAAATGAAAACTAAAAGGATGCCCATCCATTGGCTGAAAAGGTTGTTGTATATGAATATGATGGAATGCTGTTACACTATAACTTCTTTAGTTCCCATCATTCACATTTTAATACCAACTCAGACAAAAATACTTTCACACACAGGTATCCATTTCCAGAAAATTTTTTTCTGAACTTAACTGTCATTCTTTCCATTTCTCACTGTTTTTTCCTTCCCAATCTCGATCCTATAGTTAATGGGTTCAACTACTAATTGTTTTCTTCTCTTGAACCTTTGTTCTGTTACCTCTCATTTTTTGCCAAATACCAACCCTGGATTACTCCTTTGTCATGTGCCTTCTTGTCTTCTGCTCAATTGCTGCTCAGTAGCACTGGAGGAAGTCATATAATTATGTTACCTGTATTTATAGATAAAATACAAATTTATGTTACCCAATTTCAACTGGGTCCTCTTTGATGTAAGACAATCCTATTGTCCTTCTCTAACTGAATCTCTACCATAGTCCCCAAAATGCCTATATCCAGACTTCTTTCTTCAAGCCTTCTAAATTCTCCAACCCTTCCTTTCCTCAACGGCAAACCTTATTTCCTAATTTAATAAACAGACAATATTAATAAAATAGACTACTGGGTTCCTTTTCCTAAGTCTATATCTTAAAACTTCTTAACATTATATCCCATTTCTCCTTTGATCCAGCTTCTAATGACATATGGCCCATTTTCTAGACAAGGCAAACCTTTATACTTGTACAATTGACCCTTTCTCCTCCCGTGCCCTTTGGCATCTTGCTTCAGCAAATATCTTCTCTTCTTCACCCTCTCAAATGTTCAATCTCTTGCTATATACTACCATCTCCTTCCCTATGGATTACAAACATACTGTTTTATTCCATCCTAAAAATAAAACAAAACAAGCAAAAACCAAAAACACCCCTATTTGGTACTATCATCCCCTCATGCCATAACTCTCTTCTCTTTCACATTCAAATCCTTAAAAAAAAAATCCAACTTTTTCTCTTAATTCAAAACTCTATGCAATGTCTTCTGACCTCATCAATCAACTGAAACTACTCCTTTCAATCTGATCCAACAGACTTTTCTCAGTCCTCATCCTTTTGACCTTTCTGTAGCATTTCACACTGTTGACTACTCTCTCGTTCTGTATAATCTCTTTGTTGGGATTTTGTGACATAATTTTTCTTGGTTCTCCTACTACTTGTCTGACCATTGCTGTCTTCTTTGCTAGACTATCATCTATGTCCTGCCTCCAAACTGTGGCAGTGACTCAAGAACCTTTCCTTAGTAGATACTCAGTCTTTAGTTATCTTATCAGCTATTCGATTATGTAAATGACTAACTCTATATATCTAGCCTTAGTTTCTTCAGAGTTCAAGTCTTACATTGTACTGCCTATTGGAAATTTCCAACTGGATGTCCCCTAGGCATCTCAAATTCTACATCACCCAAATAGAGCTTTCTAACCAAATGTACTTCTCTCTTTCTATCTTTCCTATTTCTGCTAAAGGTATCATCACCTTTTCAACCAAATTTGTCAACATGCCTAGTGTGTTTGAATCTACTTTCCTTTCTTCCTTATCCCTAATATCCAAACAATTGCCAAATCTTGTCAAATCTATCTTTGCAACATCTATAAACAATTTTGGGGTATATATGCTTTTCTCTTGGTTCCCACAACCATGACCCTAATTCAGGGCCCTCATCACCTCTCATTTGGATTATTATAATAACATCTAACTGGTTTCTCTGCCTCTAATGTCTCCCCTCTCACTCTGCAATCTATTCTTTACACAGGCACAAAACTAATATTCCCAAGCATAGGTCTATGTAATTTCCCTGGATCAAGATGGTTCAGTGGTTGTCTACTAAGAACAAAATATAAAATCTTCAGTGTGGCATTTAAAATTTCACAATCTGATTCCAGTCTATCTTGCCAAGCTATGTTATGTAATAGAACATAGTTCCCATCACATATGCCAGTCGATCTGAATTATTTGCTGTTCCTTGTCAACTATATTCTTTGTGTCTTTTCACATGCCTGGAATGAATGAATGAACGACCAAAAAAAAAAAAATTCAGCAAGTACTTTCTCTGTGCCAAGACTACAACAAGAAAAAATAACAAAACTCAGCAAAAACAGTCTTTGTCTTCAAGGAACTTACAGTCTAATGGGAGAAGAGGGAGGACAATATACATAGGTGAATAGCAGCCAAAGAGGTACAGAGACATAGTAAGTGTTTAATAAATATTTACAGACTGATTGAATGATTGACTAAAGGACTTACAGGGCTTATGAGCAGGGATTCATTCTTTCTCAACCTCTCCTTGACTTTCACTATGACCTCTATCTAGTTCTCTACTTCTTTCTATTCTTCTAGCAAATAATCCCTTCTCTGGCTTCCTTTTCCTTTCTTTTCTCCATGGACAACACCAAACCTCTGGTCATTCAGTTTAATTACAATTCTTAGAATGCCTTTGATTCTACTTTCAGTCACATTTAACCAAATCTTAATTCTAGAATCCTCCTAAAACTTGCTTTCTCCTTTCCTACTCTTTTTTTTTTTAACTTCTGAATGCTCCTAGGGAAAGAAAATTTGCAAATTAGTTCCACTAAAAAGTTTAGTCTCATCTCTACTGGGCTCTCATTTCTGAAAAATAAATTTTATTCTCCTTTGTTTGACCCTCTATCATACTCTATTATGGTTATTCCAAATTTTCTCTCTCTTTAGATTTCTCTTATACTCTTCACCCCCTTCTCACTTAACCTTTATTGAGGCAGAAGAAAAAGAACATCTATCTGTGTCCTCTCCCCTTTAGAATGTAAGATATCCTGGAGGGCTGGGATATGTTGTTCAGTTGTTTTCAGTCATGTTTGATTCCCAGTGACTCCATTTGGGGTTTTCCTGGCAAAGATACTGGAGTAGTTTGCTATTTCCTTCTCTAGCTCACTTTATAAAGAAACTGAAGTGAACAGGGTTAAGTTGTAAGATCACACTCAGTAAGTGTCTGAAACTAGACATGAACTCAGAAAGATGTTTTCCTGACTCTATACCTAGCATTCTAGACAATGGGCCACCTGTTCAAGGACAGCAGAGACAGCCTTACTGTTCTAATTGTATTCCTAGAGCTTAGCTTGTTACTTTGTACTCTGAATAATAAGTTCTTAATAAATGCTCAAATTATTCATTCAAATGCTTGATTCATTCTTCATCTTTGAAAAACATGAAGCCCTAGAACACTTCTACAAGGTTCCAATCAATAGAATTTCCCACAATTATTCAAAAGAAAATGGCCTAGTTAACTACTAGGAAAAAAAAACGTAATACATATCACTCAGATTTAAGTAGCTAGAGAGATAACACACCCAAATTAACCCATCAAGACATGCATCTTGGAATGACAAATGCAGAAAGTTATTGATCAGAGCCCAGAATGGAGTAGTAGGAAGAAAACACATTTAGATCACATTTAGGAAACTGCAGTTATTTTCAATGACCCCATACTGCTTACTACTAAAAAGTTTCTTAATTTTAAAACCAGTATTCTCTTAACTGAAGTGGGACAAATCTTTAAACAATGCAATTTCAGAAGAATCCAAATTGTAGGGGACACAAATGAAAATGGAAAATACATGATGTGTATAAGTAGATTTTTTAACCTATTGCTAGTTATGACTTACTAAAAGAAAATAGCTTAAATACCCTATCAAGGACAGGTATGACTGGAAAAGGAAGTGGGTTGGCCATGTAATGAGCAATGATGGGTGACAAAGGTGCAGCCGGAATGCTATACTGATATTCACACTATTTCCACTACATATTATCTTCTTTAGTCCCATATGGATTAAATTTTAATTTTTTAATTTCTTATTATTTCTTATTACATTATATATTATATGATTAATTAATTAAAAATTAAATTAAAAAAGAGAAAAATGGGTGAGAAGGCTGGCTTAGTATATTTAAAGAAATGCAGATTCCATGTGGTAATAATGTCTGGCACATAGTAGATCGAGACTTAAAAGTTTGTTGAATAGAGTCTAAAGGCTTCACAGAATACAAATTACTAATAAGTTATTAATGCCATAATAAAAATTTGATAGGCTGTGAAGTGGGTGACAGAATAGAATAGAGCATAAAGTACTAGATTTGGAATGGGAGGAGTCAGGCCTGATACTTGCTGTTTAAATGATATTTTTATATCTTATTCTCAAGCCCTAATTTGTACATTCTATTTGATCCAGTGACATTACCTTCCAGGCTCTTACATAAATAGGACATTCCATGTTTCATTCTGGGAATTTTTCTAGTTGTTACATACCTGGCATGTTCTCCCTCCTTTATTCTACCTACTGACTTCTTTAGCATCTTATAAGTTCTAATTAAAATCCCTTGTTTTATTGGAAACCTCCATCCCCTTTTAATTCCAGTGCCTTCCCTTTGTTAATTATTTTCCATTTATTCTGTATATAGTTAGTTTTGCATATATTTGCTTGGATATTGTCTCTCCCATTAGATTGTAAGTTCCCTGAGGACAGGGTTTGTCTTTTGCCTCTTTTTAACTAGAGCTAAGCACATAATAGGAGCTTAAGAAATATTGATTGATTGACTGAAGGAGTGAATCAGAAGACTTGACTTGGAATCTTAGCACTGAAACCAGTTCCACATCCTCATACAAGTTATTTAGTCTGTCTGAGCCTCAGTTTCCTCATATGTAAAACAAGAATAATAATACTAGCATTATGGGAACAAGGTCATAGGATATAAAATTAGTAGAAAAAAATGGAAAGAACCTTCAAAATAATTTAATTCTACCACTTTTATAGATAAGGAAATGGAGCCCAGAGAGATAAAACTCAAGATTATGCAGCTACTAAGTAGGAAAGTTGAGATTCCAACACCTGCTGTATATTTTGTTTGGGAGAAAAGTGCACTGTAAACCTTTAAATGCTAAGTATAACTGATACTTCTTACCAAGGAGAACCATGGAATTACTCTATTTGCATCATGTTTTAATACACAAACAATAAGCTTGGGTGAATTATACATATGCATTATTTGCCACACATGGAGATGAGTTATATATTCTTCTCTACTACAACCACACACATTTATGCAAAAGTAGGATGCAAACCAGCATTCTGAGTCAATTGCACTGTGTCCCCATTTTTCCCCTCTCCAGTTTTGTTGGGTTATGAAGTGCAGAAACTATTGCTAGCTCTTTGCCTACAGCTAATTCTAGCAGCATTTACTTCCTAAATTCCCCTGTTCCTCTTTTGTCCCACCGTGTCTCCATTTTAGCTTTCTGTTAAAGAGATAATCATGTCCATTTTGTCTAAAAAGCTCTTGAGTTCTGAAGGCAAAGGATGATAATTAGTTTGCACTGTGTTTGGCTATTAAATCTCATAGTCACCAAGAACTTCCTCAGGTGTTCAGGGCCATAGGCTTGGTGGGCATTAGAAACCTGGGTAACCAATACATGGTCTTCTGTGCCTTGTGGATTAATCACACACTTAACCAATACTCTAATCTGCAAGCAGCTAAGGTGGTGGTCTTGGTCATGCTGATTTGTGTTAAAAAATAAAATTCATATACTTCATGACTCATCAGCAAGTGCCGCCACATTATATGGACATGACCCAGATGAGTACATGCCAGCAAAACCTTCTGACTGCTTAGAAGCTGGCCAATCAGGAAAAGAAGGCAGACGCTCTATAAGATAAAATGCTTTATAAAAAGGATACACAACCCAGAGTCTACATTTCAGGTCCCTGAGTTTTTCCTTCTGCCCCCTCCTCAGTCCCAGAGAAGTAGTGATTATGAAACTCAGAACCCCTGCCAGGAATGCCTCTCCCTTTGGAGTCTGAACAATGTTGAAACCTTCCAGTCATGGGGAATGCCTGGGGCCCAGAGTTCCTCTTCCAGTCACCAAAATGGCCCCTACCCAGACCAGGAAATGCCTCAGGGAGGGGTGAAGGATATTGGATAGTAGGAGAAAAGAAGGAAAAAGGAACACTAAACACAGGAGTTTCATGGGGGCACAAAGTAAATAAGTCTAGCTTCTGTTCCTTCTTCACGTGCCAGTTTGTCAGCTAAGGTTCTAAGGAAGTCATAGGTATTCCTAAGAGAGCAAAATGAAGGGGAATATAAATCTAAAATTTGGGCATTTATGTCACAAGGGAGACTTTACCTGCATCTTTGCAAGTATAAACACAATATATTATCACCTACAAATCTTTGTTTAATGCTTCTATTTTGTCCATAATACATAGAAGATATAATTTTTCAAATTAAGCCGGGGGCACACACAAGCCTTACTCATCTCCTACAGACATGGAATTTCTTGGAGGCTCAGATCCTTTTGATTTTGAGATGGAAAGGACTTATAAAGTACATCCTCTATTTCTTTTCTTTTCTTTTTTTTTTAACCCTTACCTTCCGTCTTGGAGTCAATACTCTGTATTGGCTGATGAGACTGACTAGACTGCCCATCTGCCTATACCGCCAAAAGAGTCACTGGATTTCACTGGATTTAGTATTGGGTTTAGCTCCCACCTGAAGTGGATTGTTATTCCCCTGAGGGTTTCCCACTCAGTCTGAAACTGCTAGCCTGGGATTCCCTTCAGGGTAAATTACCATGGGAAAAGGAAACAAGTACAAGCTTTGAGGTCTCCAAACTATAAGCTAGTCCTGAAACTTGGGGTTCATCAGACCTCACTAGGCCACAAGTTTGGGATTCCTAGATTCCATGTTGACACTAGTAAGGAACAGAGACAGAATTCAAACCCTGACATGATCTGACTCAGAAACTTGTGCTCATTATACTGACATGGGCACTGTACCCCAGAAACCCAGGTGAACTTATTACCAGGGAAACTCCTTTGCCCTTGCATCCCTGTGACTCTTAACCTAGAAACACCCAATGACCCCACCCAGGGTCCTGAGATGTTTATCCTCTTTTGTCCTCTAGATTTAAGGTGGACAAAGAAATGAATCTTTATGCCTACAGGCAGACCCCAGTCAGATGACCACCTCACCCCACCAAATGCTTGAGGGACTAACATTCTGGTCATGTCCACACCAGGACATAGCATCTAAAGAGTACATAAACCCCAGAACTGATGTTGTCTGGGGGACAGCCTCTCCATCCATGCTGTCCCCATGAAGAAACAGCCTTTCCTTTCATGCTTTCCTCCCAAGGAACTGCTCCCCATCTTGCTGTTCTACCTTGCTATCCTCCTGGCCACTCTCAACATTACTTTCTAAATTAATAAATCTCTTTTTGCTTTTAAGCTAAGTTTTGGAGTCATTGCATGCTTGCAAAAGGCATCCTTCCCGAGCCCCAAAGGGTATCCTTTCCATGCCCATAACAATACTATTAACTTTCTTTCATTTTTTTTTACTTGTTTTCTGTCTTAGCATCAATATTAAGTATCAGCTTCAATGCAGAAGAAAGGCAAGGGCTAGGCAATGGGAGTTAAGTGACTTGCCAAGGGTCACACAGTGAAGAAATATCTGAGGTCACATTTGAACCCAGAACCTTTTGGCTCCAGGCCTGACTATTCACTGAGTAACCTGGCTGTCCCTATTAACTTTTACCAAGAAAAAAAAAAATTCACGTATATCCTAAACTAAATAATAAGAGGCCTTGATGTTTTATCTTTTTTTTTTTTAGGAAATAGATATTTTATTAATGTGCCAGGCACTGTACTAATCATTGGGGATTGAAGTATAAACAAAATGATAGTCTCTGCCCTCACAAATCTTATACTCTTTTATTTTTAATATATGTAATATAATATGTAACATAGTGATGATACATGATTTGTTATATATGTAATAATTTATAATAAATAGGCTTATCCAAGAGAAACAAAATTTGACATTAACTATTTCCAAAAATCTTTCTCATTTTTTTTCAATACCTCCCACTCCCCTCCCTTTGCCTTTTCCCCTACCCCTACTCCCACTCCCTTAAGCCTCTACCACAGAAAGGGCTTTGCTTCCCTACTGATGATTAATTTTATCATCCAGTTTTTGTGTTTTTTTTTAAGCAGAAAGTTTAGAGGCTAAATAGTGTGGGAAGGAGGAACAGAACAGAAAGAACTTTATGTGGTGTGTTCTATCTGGAGATCATAGGATCATAGATCTGGGTGGGGCTGGACAGGGCCTCAAAGGTCATCAAGTTTTTCCCCCTTCATTTTAATGATGAGGAAACAGAGGCTTCAAAAAGCTAAATGACTTGCCTAAGGCTGTGAAGGTAGTATAAAGAATAAAATAAATGTAAATAAATTATCAAGAAAAGCTATTGCTTATCCAAGAGTCTTGAAAAGTGACCCAGTCTAAAATTTATCATTACAAATGGCAATTTTGTTGGAAAATTGGTTGCTTGACCATACAAATATCCCCCCCAAATTCTCGAAGAATTCTGAGAACTACATATCAGGTCTAGAAGGGAGGGTTCTTATAATAGAGAAGAATAACATTTAACAAGGTCCTAAAGAGGCTAGAATGTTATTTCCAGAAGATAGAATTATAGACAGGCCAGAATTATTTGAGTACAGGAGGTCCTCATTTTATGTGACCAACATATGTGAGACCCTTCGCCTAAGCTGAAAATAACACATAATAGTGAACCCCATTTTTAATAAGTATTTATTATACAAACATACTTAAGCACTTTTAAACTTTTCTTAGGCTTATCAGAGTGTCAACATGGAATCTAGGAATCCCAAACTTGTGGCCAAGTGGGATCTGATGAACCCCAAGTTTCAGGACTAGTTTATAGGTTGGAGACCCCAAAGTTTATACTTGTTCCCTTTTCCTGTGGGAATACACTCTGAAGGGAATCCCAGGCTAGCAGTTTCAGACTGAGTGGGGGACCCTCTGGAGAATGACAATCCTAGTTGAGGGACTAAGCATATGCTAAGGATCCTTTAGTATCCCTAGTAAGTATCCCCTTCTCTTACACCCTAGCCTCTAGCTATGATTCCTTTCCCAAGCTTGATTGTATCCCTTCAGTGTAGTTTGAACACTCCCATTTTCTTTGTGATGTTCTATAGTGTGTTCTTTGTGTGTTCTATAGTGATGTCAGTCATCTTTCCTTGTCCCTGGACTCCCCAAATGGTATATAGGTTCCCCAAATTCTTTTGTTCCTTGGACTCGTCATCTGGCATTGTGGCACTCCCTAGGGATAACATCCCCAGAGTCCAGGGTTTACACCCTGAAAAAGTTGTGGTGCTGGACTCTGAGTAAAGGGCCAAATTGGACTTATCCCTATCCTATTAAAGACTTGGTTTTTTTCTGACTATTTAATAGTTCTGTGTTATTTCCAAGTTAACAAGAGCTACCAGCAATACTACTCATATACTTTGGGGCATTATTAATAACAATAGTGTTAAGTAGACAAAGAGAAGCATTGCTCTGATGCAGACAAGACTTGTTACAAGTGAGAACTGTAAACAAAGACTGATGTGGAAGCTAATATTTGGTGCAAAACAATGTAATGACTTGCACTAACACTTCTCAGAGTGAATATGAGTGTGGTTGGGAGAAAGATTTTATGCTGCTTAGGAAAATGGGTCAGTACAGATTTAGCACAAAATTTAAAATTTTTATTTTTCATATTTTTCTGCCTTTATTTTTTTCATTTATCAGTTTTGTATACCTGGTTTTACCTCTGCTGAGTTCAAGTAAAACAAGGTCCTACTGTACATAAATAAGCTTATAAATGAAAGGTAGATTTCATTTATTTAGACTTTCAAACATTTCATATCAAAAGTTGTTTGCACAAAAAGATTGAGTCACTAGCACTAGATGACTAGTTTGTTATGTTTAGGAAATAAACCTGAAGACATGAAATACAGGACAGTAAAGTAATTTAATGCTGACTAAAACTTTATTGTTAATAATAATAATGTAGTTATTTGCATTTGTAAAATGTTTCATGGTTTGTTTTTTGTTTTTGTTTTTTTAATTAAAACCCTTACCTAAAGTGTGGTAAGGGCTAGGTAGTGGGGGCTAAGTGATTTGCCCAGGGTCACACAACTGGGAAGGGTCTGGGGAGCCAGATTTGAACGGAGGACCTCGTGTCTCTAGGCCTGGCTCTCAATCCATTGAGCTAACAAGTGAATTCATATTTGCCTAACAATTCTGAGTTAGGAACTTAACCATTTTTAAATGGCCCAGAATAGGAGGTAGCCAGAGAGGGCCCCAAGTGGGAAGCAAGGTCCATCTGCAGAAAGGGCTCATATGGATCAAAGGGAGGTATAGACATCTCTAGCCGCTTCATCCCATCCCTTCTCCAAAGGAGACTTTGCCAGGAAGGGAAGAAGAAGGTGAGTGTCAGAGGCCACTACTCTGCTCTACTAGGGGTGGAGTATACCAGGTAAAAAATTTTATTTTTATTATATTGAATTATTTCTATTTCTAGGTTTTTAATTGAGAGGCTCAGGTTTGTGCCCTGGACTTCTTTACTCATTCCTTTGTTCCTAACAATTTAAGGAATCCCCAAACAAACTGATTCTTGCTTGTATAGGCCACAAAGGAAGACTGGTCAAGCCTCTTGCCAAATCAACTCTGCCCCTCATAGAAGGCAATGCATTCATCTCTACCAGAAAGGAAAGAGTCCCATACCAATGGGCCTTGGTACAGGGGTTAAACAAATAATCTTAAAATCCTCAAGAAGTGAAATAATATACCTTCTATAACCAGTTTCCAAGTCCTGTTGACCTCCACTGATTTAGGAACATCTACATAAAGTAGATTGAATAGGGAGAGACTAGGAATCGGAAGAATTTGGAGGATACGTATTTCTACACGTTCCATTGCTTATCTAGGTACACTATAATAGGATTTTGGGGGGACAGTACAAAAGAGAGTCCAATCTAGAGGGGCAGGAGGTTTTTTTCCCCCCTCCTGAAGAAATGAGTGCAATTTAAAGACAAAAAGTATCAATAAAACTTTTTTTTTTAATTGCCCCCAAGAAAGGGCTTAGGGAGTTTCTAATTTCTCATATTGAACTTTTCATATGATTTCAGAAAGGCAGCCCCTGTGGTAGCTCCCTTTAGGAAAGGGGAATCCCCAAACTACAGATTGTGGTTATTATACTGAATGCCTCTTCTTCCCTTCCCCCCAATACCCTTACATGACAGGAGGCAACAGATATCTCTATAACCCCAGAGTCAATCCAGCTTTAGTGTCAGAAAATCTTGTTGACCTCACCCTTAAGGACCCTGGGTGCACTGTAGTAGGAGCATTGTCAATTTCTAGAATGGGAGTTGCAGGAATGACCTTCATTGAGGCTCTAACTAACAAAACAAACACAAATGAACATCCAGTCCTTAGAGTCAGCTACAATTAAATGCTCTCTCCTCTAACTGAAGCAAATAAGGCAGTGTCCCAGCCAATAATGACTGCCATTATCTCATTGCACCCTTATAAATAGCATTTTTATGAAGTAGAGAAAACAAGATTCCTTGGGCTTTAATTAAGAGAGACAAAGCACCAAGACTAAAGACTAAAGGCTAAAGGCTATGCCCTGGTCAGACTCCGTGGGAATACTATGTCTAGTTAAAGGTACCATATTTTAGTAAGGATTTTGATGAAATTAAGTAGATCTATAGAAAAATGACCAAGATATTGAGGGGGACTGGAAATGTTGTCATATCAGGTTCATTTAAAGCGATTAGACAGTGCCCTGAGGAAAAGAACAATGGAGGATGGGATGGGATGGGAAATGAAGTTGTCTTTAAGGGTTTAAAGTGCTATTATAAGGAAGAGGGTTTAGTCTTCTTGGGCTTGAGCTCAAATGGTAGAAAGAAAAAAAATGGGTACAAGCCAGAGGCAAATTTCAGCCCAATATAAGGAAAAGTTTTCTCACAATTACAGCTAACTAAAAGGTTTACCTTGGTAGTTGGTGAGCTTTCTCAAGCTTCTCAACTAATGGGCTGGACTGGATGATCTCTATGGCCTCTTCTAACTCTAAGCTTCTATGATAAGAATTGCTATCTTCTTTTCACAGGTTAGAAAACTGAAATACTTAGAGGTTAACTGACTTATGATGACTCACATGATGACAAATAATGTAAGAAAAAAGCCAGAATGTATTACAGAAAAGATCTCTGAGGTCATCCTTATTTTATAGATGAGAAAAGTAAGGCCTATAGTTAAATGACTTGCCTGGTATCATAGAAGTATACGCTGTTGGTTGGGACTTTGTTGCTTTTCTCTAGGGATAGAACACAGGTCTTCTGACCCTCTTAATTCATTTGATGCCTATGTTTACACCGATCTGAGCAAACAAGAGAACTAGAGAAAATGGGAACAAAGCTTTACGATTTTTCTTCCCTGAGTTATAGGACTATTCCCTAAATGATTAATATTCCTTAGCAGTAGAACAGAAGTATCCCATTTGTTTTATGTCCCAAAGTTCTTCAAAGACTCTTGAAAGTTCTTGAAAAGTTCTTCAAAGACTCTCCTGCCTTACTAGCCTTGATAGTAAATCAGAAGAAATGTTTGCATGGAAACATATTTGACAGTTAATTTAAATTTACTAGAACCCTTATCAGTATCTAATGAGGTCCATCCTCCCAGCTTTGAATGGAGGGAGGCAGGGAAAAAGTAAGGGAGATGGGTAGGAAAGGAGGAACAGATGCAGAAAAGACAGGAAGAAAGGAAAAAGAAGGGAAAGTCAGAAAGGCGATAGATCTGCAATGAGCAACTCAGGTTTCAGATAAGAGTAAAAAACAAAAAAGTCAAAATGAGCACTGACAGCCCAATATTTCCTGTTGTTCTAACAAATTACCAATGATTTCCAAGAAAAGAAAGCTGTGCTATGCTCAGCCCCATATACCACCACAGAATTTGCACATTTGGCTTGTGCTTGTAGAGAGCTTGCCATGCTCTGTTGGGGAACAGGATGTGGCAGCCAAGAACCAGAAGGGTCCTAGAACTAGAAGGAATCATCAAAGGTCATCCAGGGACTCCTGTCCCTTAGCCATACTCAGTAAGTGGACAAGCTGCCTCCTTTAATCCAAGGAAGAAAAATACCTGAGCACCAGAGCAAGCCAAAGTGGAATCCAAAAACATAGTTTGATCCCAAGGTCTGCTGCTTATAACCTATGTGACCCTGAGTAGACCTCTTCCTTGCTCTGTGCCTCATCTTCCTTTTCTGTAAAATAAAGAGGTAGGATCAGGAGATCCATAAGATTCCTCCCAATGACATTGTGAGGCTTTCTGCTATGTATCTTTTATCTTTTTAGCATTTTAAGTGGCCATTCAACCAGAAGGAAGGAAACCTGGCTTCTAATTTTGGCTCTGCCTCTAAATACTTATGTTACTTTGGGCAAGTGTCTTTCCCACTCTGAACTTCCGTTTCTTCAGCTGTAAAATGAAGTGATGACATTTTATTCCAGTCTTTCTGTGAGTTTCTGTTTCTTCTGCAGCAATGGAACTGCTATCTACCACAAACCATCACCAAATTAGGAAATACAAATTCAGAGTTCCCATTTCCAAGGAGCTTCCAGTATTTACATATATGATCAAAATAAACACTAGGCAAGGAAGGGAAGAACACTGTCAAAGCTATAAAGCAGATAAGGGGAGGAAAAAAGTTTTTTCACAGGTTTTAAGTTTTGATTTTGATTATATAAGCATCTGAGAACAAAAACAATGTTGCTAATCAGTCATTGGTAGTGGTGAAGAATGTTAGGATGTTATTACAAGATCTCTGTTGCTAAGGCCCCTTTTTATGGGCCTCATTGAAAGTATGAGAAACCTTGGTAGTATTTACATCAAGGACCTTTAGGCTTCAAAAAAGATAAATATAAGATAGTATTAAAGTTATACCTAGCACCAAAAGTGATGTAACAGAAAGGCTTGATTTCATTTGGCAGACAATGAAGCTATAAGAAGAGATGGGAGTTCAAAGAAGTTATCTTCAGCAAAGATGAGAGAAGGCTCCAAGAAACTTTGGACCCTATGTATCTTAACACTTCCTTCTTAAGTAACTCCCTTTTGCTGGGTAGGGGACCACAAAAGGTCCCAGGTGGCTTTTGGGGCCCCTCCAAGGGAGGACAGGGATCCCAGCACTCAACAACAAGTAGCACCTGCCAAAATCTAGATAGGAAACTTTTTTATTGAAACTATTATCCTAGAAAAAAAAATCAGCCACACCTTAGTCACACTCTCTTAATTATTTTAGCAATAATCCTCTAAATACTAAGGTCAAAATAAACAAAAGAAGGCAGTCAAAAAGACTGAGAAGAAAAAACACCAATCTGATTCACTCCGATAGTCCCCTCTGCCCTTTCCTTACTCATCTCATACATTCTGTGTATGTTTTCAGTACTCTCTAAGCTCCACACTTAATCTCTGGATTTTCTCCACCATATTTCCATGTAGATACCTCTCACTCCATCTTCACCTTCCTTTTATGTGTAGTAAGACTGGAATGTAAGATTCCTTAAGGGCAGGGACTCTTGTTTGTGTAGTTAACCCAAAACTTGGCACACAATAAATACTTAAAAGTCTGTTGATTTGACTTCACCATAACAAGTTGAGAAATTTAGGTTCTATTCCCAATTCTAATATAGCTACATTTCCTTGCCTTTCTGTGGGACTCAATTTTGTTATTTATAAAATGAGAGGGATGAATTCTCTAAAGTTCCTTTCATTCCTGACATTTTATTTTACATACCAGGTTCCATTTCAATTTGAAGACTGAAAAATAATCAGGCATATTGCATCCATTTACCCACCTTCAAATTACAACTCAGTTCCTTGCAATCTGGCTTCTGACTCTACCACTTGACTTTTATTGCTCTTCCTAGTTTATCTTAATTGTTAAATACCTTTCCTTCATTATCCTTCTTGACCAATCTGCCCTTTTTGACACCACTAGACACTCCTTTGTTGTGGTTATCTTCTCTTCCTTAAACTTTTAAGAGAGAGGTGCTTTCTCTTGGGTCTTTTCCTTCTACATTCTAAGTCTTCTTTTCTGAATTGTCACCCCCAAAAGAAACTTTCTCTTAGGCCCTTCTTCTATCTCTATTCTACCACCTCTCTTAAGAGATCTTATCAGTTCAAATGGGTTCAATTATCAATTCCATGCAGATGACTCTCAGATTTATATATTTAGCGCCAATCTCTTTCCTGAGCTCTCGTTTCATATTACAAACTAACTGCTAAATATCTCTGCCTAGATCTCAAATTCAACATATAAAAAACAGAACTCAGCATTCTTTTCTGCCTAACCCCACTAAATCCACCATACTTTGCTATATCTGATAAGGGTACCAACAACCTTTCTAGTTAAACAAGTTTCCAATCTCAGAGTCATCTTTAGTTCTTTCTTATCCAGTTGGTTGCCAAGTCTTATTAATTCTAACTCTATGACATCTCTTGCATCCAGCATCTATTTCCTTCTCTGCATTCCCATGACAAACAACCTAGCTCAAGCCCAAGCCCTCATTACTTACCTAAATAATAGACATTAGCCTCTTCACTGGTCTCTCTAATTCTGATCTTTTCCCTTTCCCATCTATTTGCCAACATTCAAAAATAATCTTCCACAAGGCACAGCTATGATTTTTCCATTCCTCTGTTCAAGAAATCTTCAGCAGTTACCTATACTGGAGTAAAATAGAAACTCCTCAACTTGTAATTTAAAGTCATATGAATCTGACCTACATTCCACTCTTACTTGAATCTGTGTTTCAGACAAACTGGCCTATTTGCTATTCTCCAAACTTGATGTTCCATCTTCTCCCTTTATGATTTTACATTGTCTGGCTTTATCTGGAATATCCTTCCTGACATCTGCCTTAGCTTCCTTCTGAGTGTAATTACCCTTTTTTTGTCAGGGTACAATTTGTTATTTCTTCTTAGGGTAAGTCAACTGTACCTACTCTCCATGAGCCAGTTCAACAATTTCCTGCTCTGATGCTAACAAATACATGAGTGCTAAAAATTTAAATAATTATATACACACTTGAGAAAAACAATACACGGGAGTGGCTGCATTAATCTCTCTACTCACCCACCCTATACCGTATCCTAATGCAGGTCTAGTTAGAAAAGCTAGAGCAAAACTTTATATTAGTTAATCAATTAATAAGAATTTATTAAGACTATTGTGCTAGGACCTGGGAATATGAATACAAAAAATGAAATTACCCCCTCTACTCTCTAAGAGTTTCAATTCTGTCCTGCACTAGAAATCATACTGTATAAGAAGAGAACTAATCAATAGTATACTGATATACTAATGATGTGAGTAAGCTCCATTCTGTTCAGTACTATGTATTACTTAATTTTGTTTTATCTTCCTCAGCATGTAAGACAGGGCTTTACACATGGTAGAAGTTGAATAAATGTCTGATGATTCTCCAAGATGCACTCATGCTCTGGATTTTTCTCCCATACCAAAAATACTTTTTCATCCAGGGAGCTCACTCCACCCATGGACACAGCCCCTATAGTTTCTAACTCTGGTTGGCTGTTTTCTATCAGACTTTCCGTTTTAAGGAGGATGTGTCTTCATTCTCTTCCAGACTTACTTCTAACTCTCTGGAATTTCTCTACCATGTCCTTTTCCCTGAATTCTATTTCTTTTCCCTTCCACTTTAGCTTTCTTTGAATGTAAGTTCCCTGAAGGCAGGGGTTATCTTTCTGTCAGTTTATATTTATATTCCCAGTGCCTGACATAATAAGTGCTTTAGAATGATATTTTATTTGAATGTTATTGTTATGAATATGTTATATGTTAATGAATATCCTTAAACATTTCATATATGCTTGTGCCAAAGGGAATTAGAGCCATTGTGTGCTTCAATATTCCACAAGGAGTGGTACAATTCTAGCTACAGAATTTTAGGTATGAAGACAGGATTAACTCTTCCCTTGCCTACTTTTAAATTTAATCAACAAAAAGCAAGACATTCCTACTTAATGTTAAGTAGGGGGGGTTCACAAACCACTTACTAAAGTGGTTTACACCTCCAGAAGTGACTGACTGTCCCCTGGGCAGTGTTAAGCAAACTTAAAGACTGCAATTGGTACCGGTAAACTGGAGGAAGGGACAGAAAGTGACATAAAAAAACGTCTTTAAAAAGGGCCTAAACTTCCTGTGAGGAAGTCTTTGTGAGGTCTTTGAGCTCTTGAAGGATCTTAGACTGGGACAGAAAAGTGGAACTATGACTTGGATGAGTGAAAAGCTGACTTCTTTCCTGGCTTCTGGAGAGATTAGTTTCAGGAGAGGCCTCCTCTTCTTGGAGGAGGCTGTGTGAGTAGAACCCTTGTTATATTCACCACCAGGTCCTCAGTCTGAGGGCTAATTAGCCCTGCCTGGGTTGAGCCAGGGGCCAGAGCAAATATTTAGTGTGTTAGGTCAGATATCTTACTCTACCCTCTTTCACATTTCCCTAACTTCACTCTTCTTCTCTTTTTGTAAATAAAACTGCTAAAAGTCATTTGACTTGAGCTATATTAATTATTTCTTAATCAGAGACCACATTCTCTTATATTTAGTCCAACCATAAATTTAATCTCTACATAGGTAAACTTAAGAGAAGGCCCTATTGTATTGCAGTTTGTTTGGAGATTCTCAAAGCTAACCTAAGACTGATTCATCTGCTAAAGACAAGGAGAGAATCCTGGAGAATTTGCCCATGATATCAAGGATCTACCCTATTAGAGTTACATGTCATATGCCTCTCACAGACACAGATATGTAAAATTATTTACAAAGATTATTTACAAAGATTTTCTCCAGTTCCAAGGTACAGTCTTATGAAACCTACTCTTCCTTTTCCATTCTCTTGTCCTCTTTTTTTCCCTTTTTAGCCCCCCCCCCTTTAATTTTTCCCAATGTTGGAAGGGTACCAATGGAACACTTTGATTTTTACACCTTTCATGCCTTGCTCCTGACCAGTCCATCTTTTCCTGTAATGCTTTTCCTTTACTCCAGTTCTTCTTAGGAAGAACTCTTTGTAATATGTTTTACACTTGCCATGACATTGCCCTCGGAGTGACAGTTATCATTAGTTATTTGAAGGAAATAGTATTCTACATCTTGCTGCCATATAATAATACTGGCAAATGTCTATATTTAAAAGGTGGGTTTTTGCTTTCCTAAGAAGTTGGGGGTCAGTAAAAGAACTTCAGCATTCCTCAAAAGTAATTCAGTTTATTATCTTCTATTTTTCAACTCTAAGTCCATCCCACTGTCCATATGTAATGTCTATTCCACATATATATACTATAGGATAAGGTTTATAGGGTATCTACCCAAATGCATGTTGAAATTTGGCCAATAGGCATTTTATATCCATTGAGTCTTTCCTGAATGGCTAGAAAGGCCAAATTTCTTTGAATGATCCACAGAGAATCCATTCTCAACTTGAATTCTGCTGAATCCTCTCCATCACAATAATACAATTTTTTGGTTAACACTGATTTCTTTGTTTTATGCCCCACCTGATGTTTATTATCAAAAGGTTATTGGACAGGGACCTTTTTTGGTTGTTACATCTTCTAGGATGATGATGGCAAACCTATGGCACACATGCCAAAGATGGCATGCAGAGACTTCTCTGTGGGCACACACTCTGTGGTCTGCCAGTCAGTTGCTAGAAAGGCAGAGGTACTCAGGTAGAGCTGCTCCCTTTCCACTCTGTACCACACCTCCAAATGGAAGTGCTTATTCCCTCCCCTGAGTGGAGTGCTTAGGTCATTCCCCTCCCCTGTTTGGGGTAAGGTGGGGCATGGCATATAGTCTAAGGGGCAGGGCAAGGCACATAGTTTGGTCTCTAAAAGGTTTGCCATTACTGTTCTAAGAAGTCCTAAATGATCTTAATATATGACTTACAAAAGAGGCTGAACGGTAGCATTTTGTTCTACAAAATCAAATGTTTTTGTTTTTGTGTAACCAACAACAATAAGCACAAGAGCTTATATTATCTTTATCTTTCAGAAGATTGTGAGTTAAAGGCATTTTTGTTGTCTGTCCTTGTTTTCAAAGAGGACCAATAACATCACAGGGTGATGTCTTAACTTTTAAGGGTTGGATTTAAGTGAGGTTACACAAAGTCATCAGCCTTACTCACTTCCACAGTCATCAAAAGCCAGCGGCAAAACAAAAGTAAAGATGACAGGCAATGGTCTGGGATGCAGTGGATGACCTCATTGGCAATTTTGATGTCTGACCAAGGAATAAGTGCTACACAATGCCCATTTCATGGCCATTGGAACAAACTGTTCTCATCTGCCTGTTCTGTGGGGAGAAATTTTCATATTCCACAGACTTCTCCCTAAGTCACTGAAAGATTTGAGGTCTGTAGGTTATCCTCAACCTGGCTTGGCCCATCTGCCAAGGATAATTTTACCAGTGTATAGATGCTGCAAATGCTACCACTTTTTGTAGCAACGTGTGAAAGTTGAGTAAAAGGTAGACACCAAAGGTGGATGAGCAGACCTGAAAAGAGCTCATTAAATCCTCATACCAGAGGTACTAATCTCCCCTGAACATTCCTGGAAAAGGCATGATCTACTACTGAATACTACTTATAAAAGTCAACATGCCAAATAGAACAAAATAATAGGTAAAATAAACTGTCTCAGGAAGTGGAGGGTTTCTCTTTCAGTGGGCATCTTCAAACAAAGGCTATTTGACCATCTATTTGGTATGATGGGGTATGAATTACTTTTCAGGTATGAATTAAACTAGATGGCTAGCTGTTCAAGTCCCATCCAACTAAGAAGTTCTATGATTCCATTATTCATTTACACAGGTAACTCTTACATGAACAAAAGGTTGAATTCTATGATTTTTGAGATCTATTCCAATTCTAAATTCTATGATTTTTTTTAGCCTTAAGCTGTCCCCCTCCACAAGAAGAAAAAAAAAGCTATAACTCATTAGCACTTATCAAATAATTAACATAACATTTGCTCCCAACTTTAGACATGTGAGTGCAAAGACAACTTTCAGCTTCTCCCCCCCAGGACTATTCAAACCATGGCACCTGAAAAACTCAATCAAGATAAAGCTAGCAAGACCAATTATCTTGCACAGTGGAAAAAAACACACCTTAGTGTCAAAAGTCTGATTTCAAATATTGCCTTTGCCACTTACCTCCTATGTCACCATCAGAAAGTCATTTAACTTTCTTGGACTGTAGTTTCTCAATTCTGAAAAATAAGATGGTTAGATTAGATGGCTTCTGAAGTCCCTAAATCTAAATCTATGATTTCCCTTCTTCCCCACCTCCATCCCTATCCCCAATATAACATAAACATTGGTCACAACCTCTACCACACAGCCAAGCAGAACCAGATTGCTCCATTGTCAATTTGGAAGACAGGACAGGAAGCCTTTGTAAACAGCAGTTTTGTAATAAGGCACTTCCCCAAACATATGAGATACTGTCATTAGCAAAAGAAGTAGTTTGTGTAGGGGAGAGAAATGGGATTTTCCCTGCAGATTACACAGGATTAGGCTATGAGACACTATTTATTATGATCATTGAAAGCAGACTTTAGAAGTTTCTAAATCAAGCTGGAAAGACATTGAATACTGACCCAGTGATAAACTATGTATGCTAGACAAGGACTAATCTAGCTATATAAATAAACAAAGGCTCATCACCAGAAGATTGATGCCAATGTGATTAATTTCTTGGTCATGATGACCAATGAAACAAATAATATTCAAAACAGATATCAGATTTGACCCCCTTCCACTTCTACAGGACCAGTAGCAAAGTGGCATAAAAAAAGATAGTATATTAAAAATTTGAATTTTTAGACTTTTATAAACATTAATTTAGCTATTGTTATTCGTATTTATTTTTATTCAATAATGAATGAATACATAATAGTAGTAATTGAGTTACATATATAATGTTCTCACTAGAACTGAAATAAAACTCCAGAAAAATTTCCACTAAATGAAGGGGGTTTTCACAAATCTTCTTTGGAAAGGCAAATAAAAGAAATGGAAGAATTGGGTTTTATTGTCACAAAAACCATCATTCTGTGGGGCACTTGGTTATTTTACTTTGTAATACTCATGATGAACATGATCATAATGGAGGTATTGGCAGGTTAAATGGCAACACTGGTTGCAGAGTTACAAAGTAGAAAAATTCCATTAACCTTGATATTCAGTTGATTCAATACCAAGATAGGCATGACAGAGTATAGCAAAAACCATACAGAAACACAGGGTTTGGGATTACAAAATGAATTGTCAATGTTACAGTAGCTTTACAATTATATAGCAACTATAAAACACTGATCATCAACAAAAAATATTAAATTTACTCTATTTTAGATGAGAAATAATAATTAGTGAGGGAAATTACTTTATAATTAGCTATCTGTATAAATTATCAACTGACTAAAAGGTCAAAATCAATACAAATTAAGCTAAAGATAAGAAGATATTGTATATGTTTACAAGGAAAGGAAGAAACAAGGATTTATTGAGTGCGTACCACGTGCCAGGCACTGTTAATTACTTTATAAATCATATCTCATATTATTTAAACAACTCTCATTCAAATTGCTTAAACATATTGTTGACCAAAAAAAAATGCAAAATCAATTAAAAGTAAAGACAATTAGGAAGTTAAACAGACAAAATATCCCTTACAATTAGGAGACTGAAGTAACCCCAAAACTATCTTCATAGGCAAACATTCTCCTTGTCTTACATAAAGACATAGAAATAAAGAAAGCAACAGTTGTTTTAGATTATAAACTGATTAATTCTTTATAATTATCATATATAATACATATGATAAATACAATATATAATTATAAATAATTGACAATAAAAACATCACTAAGGAGACTAATAGAAGGTTATGAGCAGAATCCCCAACAATAACAAAAGTTCGTTAAAGAGATAACCTACTTTGTCATTAGCAAAATGACCTGATTGTCCCTAGGACACATTTGTAAGTAAAACTAAAAGAAGAAAACAAAAAACATGAGACAGAACAAATACATATCATTAGCAATGATGGTGGATTCTACCATTTAAAGTGTGAGGTAAGGAAATGTCAATGGCACTTAAGAATGTGAAATCAAGACTTGATCAAATACATTTATTAGAAATTCATGCAAAACAATTCTTAAGAAAATTATGGAAGAAATTTCAAGACACCACAAAGAAGTAGTGAAAAGAATGGAAAAGATCAGAGTTGATATTATTTTTGTAATGCCTCTAATAATTCAAGATGGCAGAGTGAGATCAAAAGGAGTCAGGTTCCTTATGCAAAACAAAAGAGGCAGAGATAACAAATTTTAAAAAGGCTAAAACACATACATAGGCATATACTAAATGAAGAATTATATTTTTTTAAATGAATAAAGCAATGTTGTTGCAATTTTTAAAATACAGTTCAAATGAGTCAGCAAAAATACCAGAAACAATAGAAATGAAATAGAAGCCATGCTAATATATCCTAAGAAACAGTCTCAAGTAAATTAAACAATTCATTCCAGGAAACAAACATGAATCAAAAATTGTAAGAAAGTCATCATTTGACCAACACTGCTAATGGTAAGTATTTGTTCTGTGTCTTGCTCTTTGTTCTCTTCTTATTTTATCTACAAATGTCCATAAAATAATCTGGTTCATCTAAATCTCACATCAAGTTCAGTACAAAAACTTAAAAATATGAAATGGCATAAAGTTTGTTTTAATTAAAGAAAGAAATTAAGTGATATTTGAAAGACAAAAGTTTTAAAAAAAGGAAAAGAAATAATGAAAAAAGTTGCCAATATGGAGACTACAAAGAAAACCCAAAGAAAAGTCATTGAAAAACTAACAATTGTCTTCCTGGAGCAGAAAATAGAAATGCAGGCAAAACATAGCAGCTAGAAATACAGGTCCAAAAAAAAAAATCACCAAATTATCTAAATACAGACACCCAAGAGACAGACCTAGAGAATAGGCCATGATAGAATAATTTCACTATGACTGACATTCTAGATAAGCTAAAAAGTTCTTTGTTTTTTTTAAACTAAACACTACATTTCAAGAAATAGTCAAAGGAAATTCCTCAATTAACAAAAATTAATGAAATATAACTAGGAAGTCCATAGTACACCCACAAGAAAGAACTCAAGATCTGATAGATCTAGTCATATCATAAAGCAGAAGGTACAATAATTGAGTAAAATATTAAGTGATCACTTACTAAACACCAATAATTAGGATTGTAGTAGATCTTTCAAGAGAGTCAAGGGAAAAATAGCAGAAATTAGAATCCAACATTTACAAAAGTAAGATGCTCAGACCTACTTAGTTATTAATATAATAAAGAAAAACATAGTTTAGATTGGCTATGTTGTTTGGAATAATTCATATTTCTTTCCATTAGAATGTCTAAAGAAAAGAAACCAATTAAAAATAGGCTTAACTCAATAACACACAAAAGGGTTACAAAATATATTGAAAAGCAGTATTCGATAATAGGTTTACCATGTTACTGCCTTACTCCAAATCATGAAAAGAAGAAATGGTAATTATACTATCATACAAAAATCCAGCCCTGGTCACTTAGCTGTGAGAATCTGGACAGATCACTTAACTCCTGTCACCCTCTACCCTAAGTTTCCTCATCTATAAAATGGAGATAATAAAAGCATCTAATTCCGAGAGTTCTTATGAAGATCAAATAAGATATTTTCTATATCTTAAAACCTTAAAGTGCTATTATTGGATTATTATGATTATTAAATAAGATATAGGTGGATATTGTATTAAAATTTTATGTAGCAGCCTGCTGCTAAGATCTTATTGTGTGGGCTGATCACCTGAAAGGGAAGTCATGGACTGAGGGAATATGGGTGTAAGGGTTAAAGATTAAGGTAGGAAGGACATAAAGAGAGAAAACAGACACAGAGACACAGGAATCTTCAGCATAACATTCAGCCTGCCAGCTCTTCCTCAGATGGTCAGAGAGAGAGTCAGACAGTAGAATAGATTTTTATTGAGGTTTCAAAGAATGGGGGATGTGGGATTGTCAAACAAACAGGTGGTATGACAGAAACATTAGCATCATATTGGCAATCAACAACCAGATAAAGGAACGGATACCAACACAATGGCATAGCCAGTGCCCAGACCAGAAGCTCATTTGAAAGTCCTTCTTCCCCCAGAGCCCTGGCACCATTTCATTCAAATATGTTGAGTGTGTGTGTTTTTGACATTACAAAGAAGCTATTGAAACTGCATGCCAGCCTTCCAGACTTCAGAGAAGGGAGAGGTTTGAGTTCCACAAAATTTGAGCCCCCTTCAATTTAAGGATTCAGAATCAATTATGTGAAATATTAGAAATATATCCATAAGTCTGGTCTTAGAGTCAGCTTTTGAATACATTTTTAATATCTTCATGATTTGTTTATACCTGGAACCCTTCATTTTATACAAAATAAGATGTCAATTTTCAATATATATGCATCTCATCATTCTGCAGTAAATTCACAAAATCTTATAAAAAGAAAAAGATTTGAAATCAAATGCATCTATAACTTAACTAGTATAGAATTATAAGACTAATACCACACATTTCCCAATGGAACAGAGGTCAAAGGACACAGACAATATACATGAATTACTGTAAATACCCTCAGGCAGAGAAAAAAATTTTTTGCTATGAGAATACCAATTAAGAGAATGCTAAAACACAATTTTAGATGTAGTATTATGAAAAAATTAATTATAAAATTTAATTTTGGTGAGGTTGTGGGGAAATAGACACTAATATAGTGCTGACTGGTTTGCACACTATTGAAAACATTTTGGAATACAACATGCAAAAAGAGAAACAAAATTAATCAGATCTTTTGACTTAGTGATTCCACTGAGTACTCAATTCCAAAGACATTTTAAAAAATAAGATGGACAGACCTATTTCTACAAAAACATGCAAAGCAACTTTTATTTTTAATAGTAAAAAAAAAAGAATGGAAACATCTTATATCCAGCAATTGGAAAGTGGCCGAAAAATCTAGTGTGGTAATGTAATGTAATATGGTTCCATAAAGAATAAGAAACATAAAGCATTAAAAAGAGCTCTACAATGTAATGCAAAGAAAAATTAGCAGAAACAGAACAGTATTCAGAGTGACTATGAAACAGAAAGAAGAGGAAGAAAAATAGGATTAAAAATATTGGAATTGAGTACAATAAAAACATTTTTATTTGTATTTTATTAATTTAACTTACTTGGTTCTGCTTATGGGAAGGTTTTGCCTTTGTTATGAGTTATTTGATTGTTTCCATAAACAGTTCTAAAGTTTATAATTTAAATTTTTTTCTAAGTTATATTCAAGTAGACTTTGGCTACATGATCATAGGGATTCCCTGTTGCTTCTATAGTAAAATCTGTGTATTTACACAAAATCTTCAGCCAAACTTTTCAAGCCTGTTACAATCTCATTCTCATGTACTTTTCAGACATATTTCATATTCCTCTCCTTTTCACATTTAATATTCTAGCTGATCTAGAATTTTCCACAGATTTGACATGCCATCTTCCATTGCTGAGCCTTTTGCACAATCTATGTTCCTAGTTACAGAATACACTGCCTCCTCACTTATATCTCTTAGAATATCTAGCTTCCTTCAAAGCTCAGCTCAGGGGTCCTCTCTTATCATAAGCCTCTCCTGACTATCTTTCCTTTTCAACTGTATGTCTCCCCTAACATGGTAAGATCATACATGATTCCATAACAAATCTGAATGAAGAATAATCTGATAAATATCAACATCATAGATTACACCAAACATGGTGATATATTCTCATGAAAGGTTTTTGCTAGTGTCTTGAAGGATATGCAGTTCAAAAATCAAATAGACAATAATTCCTGGCGAGGATCTCCAGATGCTTCTATTTACAAAAGCTTATTGCATTGAGCTCTGTGACAATGTCTTCTATATGAGAAAGATAATGGAGAAGAAGGAGAGATCTACAGGATTAAAGAAAGACAAAATATGCTCATTTTCAAAAAAGGGGGGGAGTTTATAAACTATATACAGTAGTGCTGACCAGCATATGGGAAGAGGAAGACATGCCCCCAGAACTCAGAGATGCCTCCATTGTAGCCCTATACAAGAACAAAGGTGCATGATCAGCCTGTGACAACTATAGAGGCATCTCACTACTCTCCACTGCTGGAAAGATCCTCGCCTGTGTCATACTCAACAGACTCCTGTCATCTGTTTCAGAGCAGAACCTGCCTGAATCACAATGTGGCTTCTGACCAGATCGCAGCACCATCGACATGGTCTTCACGGTGAAGCAAATGCAGGAAAAATGCCTTGAGCAGAACCTGAGTCTCTACATTGTCTTCATAGACCTGACTAAGGACTTCGACACAGTGAGCAGGGACGCATTGTGGGTGATCCTTAGCAAGCTCAGCTGCCCAGCAAAATTTGTCAAACTGATCCAGCTCTTTCATGTTGACATGACAGGGGAAGTTCTATCTGGTGGAGAGACTTCTGATCGCTTCAACATCTCCAATGGTTTTTTCATGAAACAAGGCTGTGTCCTCGCTCTGGTACTATTCAACCTATACTTCACCCAAGTATTACGACATGCTGTGACGGATCTAAATCTGGGAATCTACATCAAATACCAACTGGATGGCTCACTATTCGACCTTCGCCGCCTGACTGCAAAAACAAAGACAACAGAGAGACTCATCCTGGAAGCTCTCTTCGCAGATGACTGTGCTCTCATGGCCCACCAAGAAAATCATCTCCAAACCATTGTGGACAGGTTCTCTACAGCAACAAAACTGTTTGGCCTGACTATCAGCCTCAGCAAAACAGAGGTGCTGTTTCAACCTGAACCAGGGAGGCCAACTAACCAGCCGTGCATTACAATTGACGGCACGCAGCTTTCTAACGTCAACACTTTCAAGTACCTGGGCAGCACCATTGCCAAAGATGGGTCCCTAGACCACGAGATTAATGCCAGGATCCAAAAGGCCAGCCAGGCACTCGGGCGGCTGTGCTCCAAAGTCCTCCAACACAGAGGTGTAAGCACTGCGACGAAGCTCAAAGTGTATAACGCAGTGGTCCTCAGCTCGCTCCTGGTATGGGTTCGAGACATGGACACTGTACTGGAAGCACATGAAACAGCTGGAGCAATTCCACCAACGCTCTCTCTGGTCAATCATGAGGATCTGATGGCAGGACCGAATCACCAACCAGGAAGTCCTTGACAGAGCCAACTCCACCAGCATAGAAGTAATGGTGCTCAAAACCCAGCTACGATGGTCTGGACACGTCATCCACATGGACCCACAGCGAATACCAAGACAGGTATTCTATTGTGAACTGTCAGCTGGACTCAGGAAACAAGGCCGACCAAAGAAAAGATTCAAGGATCAGCTAAAGTCAAACTTGAAGTGGGCTGGCATTACACCAAAGCAACTAGAACTTGCTGCCTCTGACAGAAGCAGGTGGCGGACCCACATTAACCATGCCGCCACCACCTTTGAAGATGAGCGATATCGACGTCTTGCCACTGCGCGTGAACGTCGACACCAGGCCACAACCGCACCTTCCGTAACAACTGGCGTTCCATGCCCCATGTGCCACAAACTCTGTGCCTCAGTCTTTGGACTCCAAAGCCACATGAGGGTGGCCACATAGCCACATAGATGAAACTGCACAAAGACAATTGTCATTCTCGGACACCCGAGAAACTACTACTACTACAGTGAGCTTGATTCTGATTCTCCTGGGAATTTTGATGTTTACTCTAAAAGAATATCAACTTCTAACTTCAAGTTAATCACTGATACTAAAACTGTGTGATTCCTAGCACTCACTGTCTTTCTTTACTCCCTACCACCAGCCCTGAAGAGTAGATAGGGGCTGCACAGGACTGACTGAGTATCATTTCCTAATGGTCAAAAAATTTATCACCAATGAGGGACTCATCAGAAAACAGAATCAGTCTATTGTTGGGATCTAAAGTATTGTTCAAATATAAGTTATATCCAAATACAGACAAAACTTCTAAAACAAGATTTATATTTTAAATGAGATCTTTTTATAGA
This sequence comes from Monodelphis domestica, assembly GCF_027887165.1. NCBI lineage: Eukaryota > Metazoa > Chordata > Mammalia > Didelphimorphia > Didelphidae > Monodelphis > Monodelphis domestica. The sequence goes on from NC_077228.1 coordinate 255,644,927, forward strand.
TGTATATGAAATACTAAAAAATGATCATGCAAAGTGATTATATTGAAATATTATGTTCTTTAACATCCCTTTCCATTTAAATAAAAAAGTGTTATCAGTTTTTTAAAAATCACTGCTATGTAACAGAGCACACTTTGTATTTCTCTAAGTCAGCCATCATCTGTTAAGTGCCTATTATTTGCAGGGTATTCTTAGAGGTTTGAGCCATGATGGCGAACCTATGACACTACTCCCAGAGCCATTTTTGATGACATGGGGCCACATGTGGGCTCAGTGTGTCCCCCCCAGGGAGCTGGGCATCCATAGTCGTGAACAAGGTCATGTGGGGGAAGGCTGCTCCACAAGCTAGCCGCAGGGGTAGGGGGCGAGCTGTGGGTGGCAGTCGCCAGGCGGCTGGAGTGCATGGGGTTCCCTTGGGGGTGGGGAGGAGGAACACATGGGGGCAGGCAGACTGGCAGCCAGCAGCAGCTTTTCTTGAGGTGGCCCAGTGCTGGACCAGGCTGGTGGAAGACTGGGTGGGGCTCTGGCCCACGTGCAATGGAGGAGTGCTAGCACCCTGAAAAATATAGCAATGGCTTTACTCACAATTTTTCCCTCTATGTACTTTTGTGATACCTTATTCTCAGCATTAAATAATATCAAAACCAACAAAAGAAACAGATTGACAGATGAAGTTAGTAGTGCTTGCTGGGGCTTCAAGTATATAAAATACCAACCTTCAATTGAAGATTTAGCCAATGAAATTCAGCGACAAAAAGTCACTAATAGGCAGGTCAGTTAAAGAATTCCCTCTCCCCCTCACTTATCTTAGTTCACAACACCCCACACAAGTTAAATAATATCAAGACCAACAAAGGAAACCGACTGACAGATGAACAAAGAAGGCACTAAGCAAGTAAGTTAAATAATTAGTTTTTGATTTATTAAATACAGTTATATATTACAATCATGCATTTTTGTTATTTAAACTACAACTATCACAAAATTATGGTTTTTTCTGGAAGTGACACACCACCTGAGTTATGCTCAGTTTTTTTAGTGAATTTTGACACACCAAGCTCAAAAGGTTGCCCATCCTAAGTAAATACTTTCTGTATCCTCAAGGAGCTCACAATCTAGAAATGGATTTATCTATATTATTCTTACCTGTTTACTAGCTTATAAACTCCTCAAAGGCACAGGTAAATTCTTATCTAAATTTTGTATTTCTCCCAATATTTCTGAAAGAACTCTGCACATGTTACTTGTTCAGTCATTTCAGTTGGGTCCAACTCTTCATGACCCCATTCTTGGCAAAGGTACTAGAATAATTTGCCATTTCCTTCACTTACTCATTTAACAAATGAGGAATTGGAGGCAAACAGGGTTATATGACTTGTCCAGGGTCATGCAGCTATTAAGTATCCAAAACCAAATTTGAACTCAGGAAGATGTCTTATCTGTTCACTCCACATATCGCAAGTCCTTAATGAATCAATAGCAAAATCTTGTTTTCTTTGGTTTGGCAACATCCTATTTAGATCCTGCCCTGGGAACCAGGAGATTTTAGCAGAAAGAGGTTGCTGATAGCCTGAGGAATGGTCCACGATCTTCTAGCCTCTCAAGATTTTCTTTTACTCCTTCAAATAGTATCTAAACTATCCCCACTTGTATTTTATTGCCTTCAAATTTGATGAGTATATCATTTATACCTTTATCCAGGTCATCAATTAAAAAGTTAAACATGTATAGCTGTATGTATTCATATGTATATACATGTGTGCGTGATATATTTTGGATACCAAACACTTAGATAAATTTGATACAAAGATTTTTCCCCCCATTTTACCACTTCCCATCTTAAGCTAGGTGCATTAATCTTGTTTATGGAGAATCTTTTCAGTTACATGTAATCAATGTTGTCTATTCTATCTTTTGTAATTGCCTTTAACTCATATTTTCCTACTCAAAGTTGGAAAAGGCATATAATCCTACTCATCCATAATTTTTCTAATCTAATATCTAATCATTAATGTGAAGGTTGTGTATGAGTTTAAATATATTGAGGAATATGGTGCTTGGTGATGAGACGTCTAATTTATGCCAAATAATTTACTGTTTTCCAAGCAGTTTTAGTCAAATGAGTTTTTCTCCAAGGCAATATACATTTTCTATCTATTAAATGGATTATTGATTATTAATTTAATATTATACTAAATAATAACTAATATATTAAATATAGTTAATATCATGTTAACTATTAAGTATTGTATGTGACTCCAGAAAAACAAATCCATTGTAGAGATATGATTTTTTTCCACTGAAGACTGCTTTAGCTGCATCCCAGAAATTCTGGTATACTGTTTCATCATTATAATTTTCTTTCATTTAATTATTAGTTATTTCTGCAACATTTTCTTGGACCTACTCATTATTTTAGGATTTCATTGTTAAATCTTCTTTTGAATCTATCTTTTGTTTGTGGACCCTGAACAAATAACTATTTTTATTGCATGATCGTCTATAAAGGGGCAGCTAGGTGGTACAGTGGATAGAGTGTCAGATCTAGAGTCAGGAAGACTGGAGTTTAAATCCAGGCTCAGATACTTACTAGCTGTGTGAGCCCAGGTAAGTCATTTAGCCTTGTTTGCCTCACTTTCCTCATTTGTAAAGTAAGTTGAAGAAGGAAATAGAAAACCACTTCAGTATCTTTACCAAAAATACCATAAACAAGGGGGCAGCTGGATAGCTTAGTGGATTGAGAGTCAGGCCTAGAGACAGGAGGTACTAGGTTCAAATCTGGCCTCAGACACTTTACAGCTGTGTGACCCTGGGCAAGTCACTTGACCCCCATTGCCTAGCCCTTACCACTCTTCTGCCTTGGAGTCAGTACTAATTCTAAGATGGAAGGTAAAGGTTTTTTAAAAAAAGTTATGATCACCTGTAAACAAAATACTTTGTTCAATTACTTTAGCTTATTCTTTTTTTAAGAAGATACTATTCCCATTAGCTTTCTTCCTTTTACTCCTGATCTCCTCCTTTCAATAGATATCCTTTTTGCTTTAGTTCCTTTTTTCTTTCCTGCTTTTATTTGGTTATTTAATTCTTCCCTTGCCTTTTTTTTGCTTTTTTGTTTGCACCCCTCTCCAGAAAGAATTTTTCTCACTCTCTTCATTACCCATATTCTTTTTCTAAACTAGATCCTCACCTAGATCACTGTAGATTCCAGTTTTTCTGTTCTTGCCATTCTTTTTGTTGTGTAGGCCATAATTCTGTTCTCATAATTTTAATTTCTTTTAAGTCACCTAGGAACAACTTATGGTGGTTTTGTGTTGTTCTAAAATTTCACAGGATTTTCTGTTTCATCAAGTGTCACATCTTTTCCCTTTGTTTTGTAGCATTTATTCAGAGATGAATGGATTCACTTACTAAATGAGAATATGGAAGCTGTATTTTTTTCTTTTGCTTATGCTTTCTCTATTGATTTATCTGCTTATGTTCGAGGCCTTTGAGCTATCTTCCTGGGATCATAAGTAATTTCAGATGTTTTCCTTTCATTTTCTGCTATTTTTCCTTTCTGACTCCCATTTCTCTAATGATAATTTCCTTGGGAACTGGATCTCAAAGCATCTTAGTCTTCCCCCATCTTAGTCTGGGCAATTCACACACAGTTCACCAGCCAGGTCTCTGCCCTATTTGACTTCTGAGGGAACAGAACTGAACCCAGTTGGATGCAGAGTTCTTTTCTTCAGATTTAGTGGAGTGCTACATAACATCCCTCCTTGCACACACTCACAGTGATCTGTTCAGTATCTTGTTATACTCCCTCTGTTCCTGGCATTAGCAATTCAGATAGCTGCTGCACTAATAATCTAGGCTTGATTTCTGTAGTTCAGGTGTCCACAGCTCTGGGAGGGAGGTGAAGCAAGGTGAGAAAGCTCAGAAATAAGTCCTGATGGCCTAACTGTGTGACCCTGGGTAAGTCACTTCAGCCCCATTTCCTAGTCCTTATTGCTCTTCTGCCTTAGAGCCAATAATCAGTATTGATTCTAAGAAGGAAGGTAAGGGTTTAAATTTTAAAAAGAAAAAGAAAAGAAATTTCCCTCTGTTCCTAGTTCTCTAATAGAGATCTTTTGTCACACAGACATCTTCTCCTCAAGCTTCTGCCCCTGGAACACTGACCCAGCAGCAGCTCGGGCAAACTTTCATGCCTGGAGCTGGACTCTCTATGATCTGGAAAGAGGGAGAAGGGTTGTTGTGAGTTATTGTGAGTCCAATGTCAACCCCATAGGTTGGCTAAGTGAAGCTTTATTGTCAGTAGCATGGGAAACAAGGGAGGAATACTAAGTGGACTCAGTACAGAAATCAAGTTTGTGGATTTTTTCCCAACCTTCTTTTGGATTTCAGATGTCCTAAGTCATGGAGACAGCTGAAGTTGCTTTATCATTATGGGCTCATGATTTCTATTTTGGAAGTGTGAGAGTGGAAGAGATCAGAGAAAATGTCTGGTTCTCCATGTTGCTGATCATGTGACTTTGAAGTTTCATCAAACATTTATTCAATATCTATTATGTACCAAGCACTGTTCTAGATATAGAAATACAAATGCAAAACTGCACCTACCTTCAAAGTGTTTACACTCAGCTGAGAGGGAGAATACAACATGTTCGTTGATAAATAGAAGACATATACAAAATAATTTGGGAATGAACTGTCTTCATTATTGAGTAAATAAGGACAGAGGATTAACCTATAACCTATCACTTATATATCCAACTGTCTATTGGCCATTTACACTTGCATATTCCACCATCAATTAAAATTCAATATGGTCAGCATCTAACTTTCCTCAACTACCTAATATTCTCTATCTTTTTCTTTCTTTTCTTTTCTTTATTTTCAGATGATTTCCTCTTAATTGATGGCATCAGTATAATAATAAAGCTGGAAGGGACCTCAGAGATCATCTAGCTCAACCAATCACTGAACAAGAGTCCTCTACAATGTAACTAAAAATAAGTCATTCAGCCTTTGCCTAAAGAGCATCAACTCCTGAGGTAGCCCATTCCGCTTTGGTATAGTTGTAATTGTTTTTTTCCCCCTTTAGAGCAAGTCTAAATTTACCTCAACAAATTCTACTCATTGCTCCTAGTTCTGCCCTCTTTGGTCAAGAAATTCAAGTCTCCATTGTCATGTCACAGACCATCATTTAAGCCATTCAAGGTTATCAATGCTTCTTCAGAATCACAGGAAAAAACAGTTTAATTGTCATCTGTGTGAATTTTAGATTTACTCCACCCTGCTTAGTCTTTAGAATTATAGCAACCAGGAATGTATACACCCCCACTTAAGGATTAACTGTGAGGAGGATGGCCTGTGACTGACATGTGCTAGCAAGTGACAAATCAGAAACAACTGACTGACCCCCTGGGCTGTCCTAAGCCACACTTAAGCTATCATTGGTACATGTGAGACACAGGAAGTGAGGTAAAGAACTGTCTATATATTTCATATCACTTCCACTCTGCTTTCTCTCGGAGACGTTGGGCTCACTCAGCGACACTGGGCTCTCACAGCTCGGCAAGGTTGGGAGCTCCTGGAGGTGGCTTGGCGTTTGTGGCTTGGCAGTAAGGTTACTGGGAGAAGCTTTATAGCATGGTTTAGATGAGGCATCTTCCCTGAGCGACCTTGGTGAGTGGCTGCTGATTCCTCCTTTCCTTACCTCCTAAAGCACTATCCTCCAAGGAGACCCCTCATCTTGGAGGAGGTCTTGTACCTGAGGTCTCTGAATTTCCCTTAGCTTAGGCTAGGCCAGAGAAATCTTATACCCTTTCCTCTCTCTCTTCTTCTTAGTTCCTTCCTACTATTGTAATTAAACCACCATAAAAATCCCAAACTGACTTGAGTATTTTATTGAGATTTAATTTAAATTCCTGGCGACCACTAAAATAATATATTCAGTCAACAACCCTAATTTTACCCTTGCAATCTGTGAAGAGTTTGTGAGGAAACTGGCAATACAACTGTCACCCAACAGTATGTTTTAGCACCAGATATTGTTTGAGAATAAAAATAACTGAGATCTTTCCTGAAAGACAGAAATTTAACTTTGAAGAAAGAGTTTAGAGAGACATGTTCTTGGTACACTGTTTGACACATCTTGCAAAGAAACATGGAGAAAATTCTTGAAATATTTTAACTAGTATATTAAAGAACTGAATGGTGGGAGAGGAATTCTAGAATTGAAGAAATGTCAGGGATAGCAGTAACAGTTAAAGAGTACTCACCTATGTTTCTAATAGTCAACATATTTGCAAATAGTAATTTTTGTGCTTGTAAATGTATAGTTAATAGCCTTGATGTTTATTTATTCCTAGGAGATTTGAGTATTTGATCATCAGAGACATGGATGAAAGCTTAAAAGGAAGACTTTTTCTGGCTTAATAAACTAGAGTAGAGGGCTCAGAGCTCACTGATAAATTCATTAGAAAGATGTTGCAATTTTATTAATTTATAAAGACTATCCACTAGATTTCCTTATTATACTACTATTTTAAGATTTGCAAAGTGATTTACAAATATTATCTTATTTTGACAGATAGGATCAAGTGATTTGCTCCTAGCTTGATCTGTTCATCAAACATTCCTGACATAGCATAGTTGCACCAGGTTTGTGTCTGCATAAATGTTGTACGTCAATAAAAGTCAAGATTTGGGGCTTATTGGGGGGGGGGGAATCAAGGGAGAATCTAGAGAGAATAGGAGAATAGAGAAAATTGAGAAGAGAAGGAAGAAGGAAGAGGTCGGGAACAGAGTAGGCAGGTTAAAGGAGGGAGGAAGACACTGGCAGGCTAGGGACCATGCAGTCAGGTTACTTATAGGAATGATTGTCTACCCTTCCTAATAAACTTTATAAAATATATATCTGGGTAGAAATATTATTCCAATTCTTACAACCACATAGTTACTTTAGAACCCAGGATAAGAATTAATTAGGTAAGGAGCAAGCTGAAGGGAGAAGGTTTCATGTGGCTGTCAACTACTGTAATACACCACATATCCCTCTCAATTCTACATAGGATACATAGATTCAGTCCTAAAACTTACTTTACTTTAAAACGTTGCCAATCACTGAATCTGGCATCCTTGATTCCAGATCTGCTGTTTGAAGGGGAACCCATACATAATTGCCAGGAAACAATATCATTAGTAGAAAAACCAAGAAATGATTTAAAAGATACTCCCCTGGAGCAACTGACATTGAAATGTATACAGATGGTTCAAGCAGGATAGTTAATGGAGAAAGGTACACTGGAGTGGAAGGAGTAACACAAACAGAGACATTATGGTATGCATCCTTACCAAAGCACATGAGCACTCAAGGGGCAGAGCTAGTTGCTTTATTAAATGCTTTGCAAATTGAGAAAGATAAACAGATCAATATTTACACAGATTCCCAGTATGCATTCTCAGTAATTCATGCCACAGAAGAAATTTGGAAACATAGAGGATTTTTGACAAATGCAGGCAAAGAGATTGGATATGCCAAAGTAATAATGCAACTTCTTGAGGCCGTACAACTGCCCAAAGAAGTGGCAATAATCCACTGTATATCACACACAGGGGCTAATGACCATGTGTCCTTAGGAAACCATAGAGCTGACATTACAGCAAAATGTGGAGCTAGAGATGGACCTCTACATGTATTGAATTTCTCAATAGTTGAACAGGACAATCTAACTAATGCCTACAATGAACAGGAAATTCAATCATGGATAAAGAACTTAGGGGTTAAACAAATAAGAGGTATATGGTTTTCACAACTAGGTACACCTATCCTGCCTAGAATGTTATTCTATCACGTGTGCAATGCAACACATGCACAAGGATACTATGGAACCCAAGCCATGATCGATTCAGTGAGACGATTTTGGACAGCACCAGGAATATCCTCATATGCCATAATAAGAGTTTGTCAAAAATGTTAAATTTGTATTCAGCTCAATCAAGGAGTTTATAAGACCAAAGGGTTAGGAGATTGTGCCTTAGCACATACTCCATTTGTATGCATACAGATAGATTTTATCAATATGCCAAAAGACAAAGGGTTTAAGTATTGTCTTGTCATCATAGACAGACTGACTAGATGGCCAGAAGTTTTTCCTGCCAAAAAGAACAACATGGCATTTGTGGTCTAAATCCTATTAAAAGAAATCATACCTAGATTTGGGATACTCACAAAATTGGACTCAGACCAAGGAAGTCACTTCACTCAATCAATATTAAATGGAATTTATAAAAATCTAGGAATACAAGCAACATACCACACATTGTATCATCCCCAAAGTTCAGGGCAAGTGGAGAGATTAAATAAAGACATCTAAACATTGATAGGAAAATTTTGTGCATAAACACACCAAAAATGGACATTCTACCATTAGTTCTGTTCCATCTTAGAACATGACCCAGTGGAGATCTGCACATCTCTCCATTTGAGATGCTATATGGACACTCAATTTGGCAAGGAAGGCCTTGTAAACCAGCTTACGTTGCAATGATAGGTGGAGATTGTCAATTAACAAAATATATACAAGCTTTACAAACAAGAATAGCAGAGTTGCATAAAATGGGCTTGATACAACAAACAGTACCCCTGGATTACAATTTGCACAACGTCAAACCAGGAGACATAGTGTACTTTAAAAATGTAAATAGAGGGGGCAGCTGGGTGGCTCAGTGGATTGAGAGTCAGGCCTAGAGATGGGAGGTCCTAGGTTCAAATCTGGCCTCAGACACTTCCCAGCTGTGTGACCCTGGGCAAGTCACTTAACCCCCATTGCCTAGCCCTTCCCACTCTTCTGCCTTGGAGCCAATACACAGACAGAAGGTAAGGGTTTTAAATTTTAAAAAAATGTAAATAGAAAATTGGCTACAGACATAAAATGGACTGGACCACATTAAGTATTGCTTACTACCCCAACAGGTATAAAAATTGCAGGGAAAGAATCATGCTTCCACTGTTCCCATGTAAAACCAGAAAAAATTCAACATCACTGTAACAGACACAGAAGATAATTAGACAAAAGATAGTGCTGAGAAATGAAAACAAAAACTGATTAACATCAAAAAGTACACCACAAAGAAACAATAGTGACACATAATGTTCGAGACAACAAGATCCCAGCAGTCAAGCATGTCACAGTGAGAAGACAACTTTCCAGCCCAGAGGAAAAGCATCCCAGAGGAAAAGCATCCCTGAGAAAAGATTTTGAACCAGCCCAGAGGAAAAGATTTTAAAGCATTCCAGAGGAAAAGCATCAAGAAAAGCTGCTAGAGAGAAGAAACAAAGAGAAAAAGCTGAAATGGACAGCTAAGACTTTGAACTTTGTAATTTGTTTAATAGCTACTAGAGAGAAGAAACAAAGGGAAAAAAAGCTGAAATGGACAGCTAAGACTTTGAACTTTGTAAATTTGTTTATATAAGAAGAGGACAAATGGGAAACAAGACTTAAATGTAAGACTGAATGTGTTGAAATAATAAAACAAAATTAATTTCACATATACAGGAAATAGAATGCATCACTACATAACTTGGAAGAAAGAAGAGATCCACTAGTCAACATGAGAAGTGGAAATCTGAAGAAACTTGATAAGTATTAATTCAACACAACACTATTAGACACAAAACACAAAATCATAAACTCACATATTGGGAGACCTTGTTTAAATAAACAAATGTCTGAAATTGTATTTATGCAAAATGTAAATATGTATATAGTTAGTTCCATAAGGTCTTAGGCAAATAGAAAGATAACAGATACTTCTATTTGACTGTCGTCAGGATATGGAACAATGTATATTATTGTATTATATGTAAATAATCTCTATAAATAATGTATATACTATAATTAGGTTAGTAACATAGTGATAGAATCTGTAAATATTTAGCATACCATGTGTTATGTTGTACATAAGATTAGGTTATAGATTAGACAAGAGACTTAGATAATAGTTATAAAAATAAATAGGGAATAGATTAGGAGTAAGTTAAGTTAAGCATAGCATAGACAATTATACTTAGAAATAGACTTAAGCTGCATTTGCAGATAGCAATGTTTTAATTGTTTATTGTAAAGCTGATGCTGAAATTGTGTTTAATGGAAATATATAGAGAGATAAAATCATTTGCAAGTAATTATATACAAAATAGGAAAATTATTTTAGTTTTACTTTGCAAGAATAAGTAATATTAGCACTAAAATTCAAATTCTTCGTAATGGTTTTGTTCAAATGTTTATTGTACTGAATTTATTGTAAAATCCTAAAACTGCGCTTACCCAAACTTTCCTACATAGAATTCCTTAGAGTAGATAAAGTTAGCATATAATAGTGATAGAGTAATTGAGGGAAGTTTATTATTTTGGGGGAAGTAGTTAGAAATTAGATTTAGTAGATTGGTAACTATAATAAAAATAAGTGACCTTGGGAAGGTCACAACAAAAAAAGGGGATGGTTGTGGAAAGGAAAATGAAAGCAAATTCTGGACTTTCTTCCACTGAGTTGGAACAAACAACAGTGGGAATATTAGAGAGAGAAAAGATATTGACAAGACTGACAGTTGGTAGGGAAAGGGGCAACTGGGAGTGGCAGTTGGTCTTATGACTAGCACTTCCTTCCTGACCCTGGAAGTGGGAGGAGCTCTCTCTCTCAGTCTCTGTATAGAAGTGCCTCTATTTTCCTGATTTTCCCAACTGTGTGTTCTCCCTGGATTCCTGTGATTATGTCATCAACAAAAGGACTTAAGGGAAGCAGTTTGAACTGTAAGGCCAGTTTTTAGGGTGTCAGCCTGAAGAGAAAGGCCAAACCAGCTCTGAAAGTCAGAACTTTTCTCCATATTGCTATCTACTGCTAAGATTTTAAACTTCAGAAAATAGCACAGATTAGCATAGATGGGAATAACAGAAACCCTCCACCAGCCTGTGAGACCTGGCCTCAGCTCAAAGCTGAGAGAGACTCAAACCTCATCTAGGGAATCCCTCTTCCTTCTTCCCTGATACCCTCCCAATCCAAACTTGTTATTAAAATTTATCTTTATTGGATATCGCAGTCAGATAAGAGGACTAACATTTCAGGGGACATAGAGGAAGCTGAACCTCAGGACAGCCATTCAACTATAAAATGTCCTTATTGGACCCCTGCTGGGCAACCTTGGTCTGGGGAGAGGCTTGTTCCTCAGGACAGTCTGTGCTACCTGCTCTGGGGTATCTTCCACATCATTTCATAGAGAAGACACCCCCTCAGGCTATTCATAAGAGGCCCATTTCTAAGGAACCCCATTTTCAAAATAGCCTCTTGGCAGGGGGCATCTCTCTCCTTATACCTCACCGGCAGCCATATTCCCTCTCTCCCTTCAACTTTTCCATTCCCTGCTACAAAACCTTCCGTATCCCCTGTTCTTCAATCCCACCATTTTCCCTATAAATATTACAGTAAACAGCAAGCTCACTCTCCTTTGCTTTTAGATAGAGATCTATGAAAACAATAAAGATTTCCTTTATGTTGCTCTGATTTGAGAATATAATCATGAAATGTAAGAGGTCTTTGCCTCTTCTAAATTTATAATCTTACTTAATAACCTCAGTTATTTCCCACTATCATTTTGATATAGGTGTTGTGAAATTTTAAATTATAGGTAACTTCAGAATCTACCTCTGCAGTAATCTGACTCACTCTGCAGCTTCAGTCTCATGTTTCCAATTGTCCACTGAACATCTTCACCTAGATGTCCCACCAGAGCCTTGAAATCAACATGTCTAAAAGCAAATTCATGATCTTTCCTCTACATTTACTACTAACTACTCTATTTGGAGAGAAGAGAGAACTGAAGAAGAAAATTGTACAAGTGACTTGAAGGAATTTGTTGTGAAGCTGGTCAGAGGCTGAATTTAGGGAGAAAAAAAATTGGTTCAGGGTGAATAGTAGCTAATTTGAATAATGACATCTAGAAGCCAGATGAAGGAAAACTAGTGGGGCTGGAAAAAGGATTAAGAAAGATTAGAACCCAAAGAAACAGACTCAAGAAGGATAAGTAGAATGAGGTAGTTGACAAGATGAGGCAAGGTAAGTAAGAAAAGATAAGTGGAACAATTAGAGGTTTAAGTAAATTAAGTGTATTGGAGGGTGGAGCAAATAGCAAAAATAAGGCTAAAGGGGAGGTGGGTGTTGCTTTGACTATGAAGTTGTTGCTGAGACAAGGAAATGAATCTGAGTGACCATTATTAGGTGATTAAGAAGTTGGGGAGAGCTGAGTGGCTCAGTGGATAGAGTGCCAGGCCAGCTCTGGATTCAAATGTGGTTTCAGACACTTCCTAGCTGTATGACCCTGGGCAAGTCACTTAACCCCATTTGCCTAGCCCTAGCCACTCTTCTGCCCTGAAATCGCTACTTAGTATTGATTTTAAGACAACAAGGTAAGGGTTAAAAAAAAAGTCAGAATTAACTATAAAAATTTTTAGCATGGCTTTTCTACTAGCTGCAATGCAATGATCCAGGACAATCCAGAGGAATTTATGAGAAAGAATGCTATCCACATTCAGAGAAAGAACTGTAGAAACAGAAACACAGAAGAAAAACATGATTGATCACATAGTTCATTGGAGATATGATTAGGGTATTGATGTTAAGGATCATTCAATTGCAAATATGAATAACATGGAAATGGGTTTTGAACAATGATACATGTACAATCCAGCGGGAATTGCTTGTTAGCTCCGTGAGGAATAAGGGAAGAGGGATGGGAAAAATCATGAATCATGTAACCATGGGAAAATATTCTAAATTTTAAAAAATGAAAAAAAATTATCCAAGTGGTTAGAATTGAGATGAAAGCACCTACAAGTAGTTTCAAGAAACAAGGCTAAAAAATTCAATCTTTATGGAAAATTTAAGGGAAACTGCCATGACTCCCTTAGCAATGTTTACATTTCTGCCAGAGTCTAGAAACTATTATCAATGTTCCAAATAAAGCTGATTTCTCTCTTAGAGGAGGTGAAGGGTCTTCAAGAACACCTCTCCATGCTCCAGATTTTCAGGGAGAAAAGTAAACAGAAACAAAACTTCATTGGGATGGGGATGGAGGGGGAAGGAAATGGCGAATCTGAGGTAGGAGAGGGTAGGTGGATTTGGCCCTAGTCATGATAAAGATAACAGAAAAGTGTTACACAGAGGAGAAAGGGAAAGAAAAGGACATTTGTACAATTAGAGCTTAAAAAGAAATCTGAGACTCTTCCCGAGTGTTGGATCCTATAAGGAAAAAAGAAGCATGTTATCCACCAAAGAATGATGTATGATTATTCTAAAATGCAAAGTTTTAAATTCTTTTTCAGAGTAATTTTAGTTTAAAAAACATGCTACCTCTCCGAATCCAGAAAGTGAACTGTTTGGAGAAGGCACCATGAAGATGCCTACACAGACAACACGCTGCACCAGAAGATCCAGAGTGAACTTTGGGATGTGGTGATTTGAACTGTGTGGGGTTGCATGCATTTGTTTTTGTATGCATACTCTTATGTGGAAGGGGACTGCCCCCTAAATGGCTTTTTGTCAATGCCCCTAGCAATCATTGGTTTTGTTCTCTTTTCCTCTTCTCCTCAAATTATTGTAATTTCAAAGCTGGTTATGTTTACAAGATCCATTGGAGAGACTAGTCTTCCATGGATGGGGGGGGTGGGGAAGGGGGGAAGGCATAATTGAAAATCTGTTATCCTAAAGGACCACATTTCCCCGGAGCCTACTGACTTCCTGTCCTTATGTACTTCCTGTAGACAGGGGATATTAGGCAGGGATGTGGAGGATCCTGCCTTTTTTTTTACCCTTTTGGGGAGCATGGTGATGGTGAGTGGGGATTTTGAAATGGCTAATCAGTCATAGGCACGTGGTCTTTATTTTGTATCCTCTTTATTCCTTGATTTCTAATGATCATTAAATCTCCTAAAATAGAATATTTTTATTATTTGAGATTAATTTTAATTTTTACATTGATAAAGTAGAGTTAGCAAATGAGAGGTGATCCAATAAGAAGAGGAAGAAGAGAAGATAGGGAATTAAAAGGTTCTGAGATAGCTATCTATTCACATGATTTCACTTTAGAGATGTCTATTATCTTCCTGGGGCAGGTATCCAAGATATAAAAGAGAACCTCTCAACACATATCAAAACAAATGATATCTATCTACTTCTGTGTGATCCACATGGACACAAATAATCCTTGCAAAAGGAATGTAAGAAATTATTGCCATTGCTTATGAAGTCATGAGCAAGAAACCGAAGACCACAGGGAAAGGGGAGAGGTTGTGTTATTCCCACTCACTGAAGGCAAAGGATGCAGGAGAAAAAAAATTAATTTGAGAAGTAAACAAATGGCTAGGAAATGCTGTCTAAGGATGGGATGTAGATTTTTGGATCATAGAGTTGACAGATTACAGGCCAAAGATGGATACACCTGACAAAGACTGGTATAAACACACACACATATATGTAGATAGTATATGTAGTCTGGTGTTTGTCCTCCAAGTTAGATATAGAAAATTGCTACAAAGAAAGAAGAATAGCAACCCAAATCTTTTCCTGCCCTAAATTCACAGAAGACAAAATCTAAGAAAGGATCCAGAAGCAAAATTCAGCACCTCAAGTATCTCAAAACAATTGATCAAAATTTTGGCAAAACAAGAAATCAGTGAAACTAAGTGTCTAAAACCAAGGTGAAGAGATCTGATTTCATGAGTATCACAGGCAAGAAACCTGTCTCTGGGCTATAGTTCTTAATGGCTTTACCTTTTTTGAAAGAAGTAGAATATAAAAAGGCATACAAGTTACCCTCCCCCCATTGGCTTCAGTTTCCTTATCTGAAAAATGTAAGACTAGAAATCTCTAAGATCCTTTCCAACTATGAAGTTCTACAATGTGAACAAAGGCCACTACTAAATAAAACTATGTCTTTTCATTTTGATAAAACATTTTAATCTTGAAATGTGCAGTCCTTCCACTTTGTCCTTACTGCTCTCACTCTACTAGAAGGACAACATGGCACAGTGGATAAAGTGCCAGATGTGTTTGATACTAATTATGTGCCCTTGGGAAATTAATTGAATTTCTCTATGCCTCAATTTCCTTTTCTATAAATTGGAATAAATAATAATATCTATAGAACCTACCTCACAGGGTTGTTTTGAAGCTCAAATCATATAGCATATATAAAATGCTTTTCAAAGTACAGATGGGATTTTAAAAAAGTCATATCCTTATTGTTTCAACTATGATTACTTGAGCACTTTGCTGTTTCTCTTCTCACCTTCCCTTTTCTTTACTCCAAAGACAAGTCATGCAAGGTACTTGTCCCTTCTGCTGATCCAGTTCCCTCAGGCCACATACTGCCTGAGGATAACACTTCAGAGTTCTGGACCACATCAGAGAAACCAAACTTCAATCCCATGCCAATACCTTGGAACCAATACTATTACTGGGCATTTATGTTGAGGAAGAAGGGAGTAGTGTAAACCTCCCCAACAGATACATGGGGTTTTCTTTAAGAGAGAAACTGAATCTACAGAGGGGCTAGGAATCTCAGCTCTGTAATTCTCTTTGTTGTTTGTCGTTCAGTCATTTCAGTTGTGTCCAACTCTTCATGACCCCGTTTGGGGTTTTCTTGACAAAAATACTGGAGTGGTTTAACATTTCCTTCTCCAACCCATTTGATAGAAGAGGAAACAGAGGCAAACACGGTTAAATATTTGATCAGGTTCCAAAAGTGGCTGATGCTGAATTTGAACTCAAGTCTTCTTGGCTGTAGGCCAAGAGCTCTGTACATTGTACCACCTAGCTGTCCTTTGTACTTCTTTAATTGGAAAAAATCATTCCACCTCTCTAAGTATCAGGAAACAAAAAACTACAGCTGACACTTATATAGAGCTTTAAGGTTTGCAAAATGTTTTACATATATCATTGTCCCACGTGATTCTTATAAGCCTGTAAGTTAAGTATTCATTTTATAAATGGGGAAAAAGCCCACACATTTTCTAAATGGGAAATTTTAAGCCACACATGGCCACAATGCTGCTAAATGGCCAGCAACAGGATTAAAACTCAAATGTTTCTGGACAAGTTCAATGCTTTCTGTGAATCACCCCCAAAAGTCTTTTAAAAAAAGACCTCCGCCTTCCCGATACTCTATAACAAGCTGGCCCCTCTCAGTCACCTGGTCTGTGGCTGAGTCATGGGACAATTGCTGGCTCTCAAATACTTTACTACCCCTCCCACCCTCACCCTCCACAAGGAAATCATATTTGCTTAGGTCAACAACAAGCCTCTTCCAGAACTGAAAAATGCAAAATATAAAATGCCACTACTTAACTCCACCCTCTTTCAGATAGTCTCAATTATCCAGTAATTTGTGGGTGCTCTTATTCAATGAAAAAGCAAAAACAAAAAATTAAAAAAAAAAAAACAGAAAGTAAACTTATGAATCATCTAGTCTAGCTCTTTCATTTTAATCAGAAGCAATAGCCCCTAGAAGGGGAAGTGACCTGCCCAGAGTTACCCAAATTATCTGTGCCAGAGCTGGGACTCAAGTCCAGTTTTCCTGAGATCTGCTGTGACAATTTGGTATACAGTTTAGCTATGGAAAGGCACAGAGCATCCAAGGCAACACAAGACAGTTGAACACCACAGGGTATATCTTTTCCTCAAAAGAATCATCAGTTTCAGAGGCCACCAAGATAAGGAAAAGCTTTTTTCTTTTTTTTCCCCCCCGAAGCCCTTACCTTCTATCTTAGAATTGATACTAAGTAGATAATTGAGTTGAGTGACTTGACTTAACAGCTACAAAGTGTCTGAGGACATGTTTGAACTCAGATCAGTTTTCCTGACTCTAGTTCCTATACTTTATCCACTATGCCACCTAGCTGCACATTCACTCTTCATTCATTCAACAAATAAGTATAAAGGAATTATTGTGACTAAATACTGGGAATGATACAAAGTTTCATTTAAGACATGTTTCCTGCCCTCCATGTAGCTTACAAACTAGTTGAAGGATAAGACACTAACCAAGGTAACTACAACATTACATTAAATGGTAAGTTACTTGAAGGCAAAGGCTATCTTTGGCCTCTTTTCGTACCTCTGGCACTTAGCACAGTGCCTGGCACACAGGAGGCGTTTAATTAATGTTTACTGATTGATTGGTGAATGGTAATTGATGCATCTCAAGCACAGCAGAGAGACTAAGGAAGGTGGAGCAGAGCCAAAATGGCAGCTGCTTGAAAGCTGGAGCCACTCAGAGAATCCTCTTACATCAACCTTGTGCCTTAAATAGGGCCTCAAAATGACTGAAGTCACAGAACAAAAAAGGGGCAGAGTAAGGTGGCTCTCCTGCAGAAAACAATTTTAAAGGTAGACAGAGAGTCTATTTTCATGGGATAAGGGGAAACCAGAAGTAAAACAGTATATAGTGTATGCCACTCAGGTCCCAACCTCAGCACAAGACAACTTTGAGACTCCAGGACCCTGTTTAAATCAACAGTTGAGCACACCACACCCACCTCCCAAGCCCTGACACCAGTCCACAGAAGTCTGTAGTGCTTGGCCCTTTCAAGCCTGAGGTGAAGCCCTTAGCCCCAGGACCAAAAAGCTCACAGTACTCTAAGTCCTTCAAGTCTTCAACAGAGGAGACTGAATCAGCAGTTTCCAGAATTCCCAACCCATACACACACACACACACACACACACACACAAAGTTGGGAAAATGAGAAAAAAGCAAAAGAAACATGTAATAATAGAAAATTTCTAGGGAGACAAAGAAGGGTAAAGTCCAGACTCAGCAGGGAACCACAGTGAAATCAAAGCAGCCACATGCAAAACTTGGAATTGGTTTCAGGTCCTGGAAGAGTGCAAAAAAGAATTAAAAAATCAAATAAGAGAGGCAGAAGAAAAATGGGAAAAAAGAAATTTAAAGAAAATAACAACTTAAAAAAGGAAAATTGGTCAAATGGAAAAAAAGGCACAAAAATCCAATGAAGAAAAGCATTTCTAAAAAAAAAGGAAAAAAAGAAAACAGTTCCTTAAAAACTGGAATTGACCTGCTGGAAAAAGAGGTTAACAAATCCAATGAAGAAAAGAGTTCCATGAAAAGTAGAACTGACCAAAAGGAGGATCAAAAGGAAATGGAAGAAAATAACTCTTTAAAAATCCAAATTGCTGTAAAGTAGTTACAAGAGAACAATTGCCTAAGATTCAGAATTTAAAAAAAAAATGGAGCATGTGTATTATGTGGCCAATGCCTTCACTCTAACTTGGTTATGAGACTAAAACCCCATTCCTCACTGCTCTAACAGATGCTGATATATATATATATATATATATATATATACAATAACAATTGTCATATCAAAGGAAGCAACATTACTGTAGCAGCATCCATCTTGTTTAAAACCTTCTGTTGTTAGAGATTTGAGGTTTCATGATATACTTTATGCTCATAACTGATATGGTTGGAGAACTGGTACTGAATTTATAGCATCAGCAGAACAGAAAACATGATGTATTTTATGCATGTCAATAAAGGAATGACCTGTTCTTGTTCTACAGAGAATGTAAATTGGAAGTCAAACACCCCTTGTATTCCAAAATAGGGTCTTGAACTTTTTGTAATTTTCATTTAAATTTTATTAGGAGGCTTGGAGCTATTAGTTAATCTATCTTCCAATACACTGCTTAATATAGCACTGAATAAATGATGCAAGTTGTCAATGAATGAGTGATCAACTAATAGCTCTGCTAGTAATTGATTTATTTTTCTTCAATAAAGTTGCATAAACAAAAAAAAATCAGAATTGACCAAACAGAAGCTAATGAATTCCTGATACATCAAAAAACAATAAAACAAAATCAAAAGAATGAAAAAATAGAAGAAAATATAAACTATCTCATCAAGTTCATTAAAGAGTTGAAAGTAAAATGTTTGGTCAGGTGAGAAGATCAGACTTTGAAGTGATGGTAATTTGGGTGGTAATTCCACAGAAAAGTAGAGGAATTCTAAAGCGATCCCAGATATAGCAATGACAAAGTCCAAGATGTATTTGGGGAGAGAAAGTTGTATAGATGGCCTACAACAAAATATATGGAAGAGAGTAATGTGAAAAGGTGAGAAAGGAAGGTGCCAAACAGTTAAGGGCTTTGAGTGCCCAGCAAAGTAATTGGATTTTTCTGTACGGGTAATTTTTTTTCAATAGGAGAATGGCATGACTAGATCTGGATTTGATAGGTCTTATGGGATGCCCAAGGACCTCAAGGCCAAGCTTAACCCCTACAAGGCACTGAATCCTATAGACATTTAAATCTCCTTTAAATCTTACCTTTTCAGAACATTATGTTCATTTCAATAGAGGTTTTATTCCCTTGATGAAGAATACTTTCCAAGATCAACTATATTCTTTTATAATCCATCATCATAATCTCTGATACATACATCTCTGCTATTCAATATACTTTTATAAAGTCATCACTTATCCAGGAGTTGCTTATTGGCAATTGTAAAAGAATCTGCAGGGTGAGCCAAGCATGCAACACAAAGCAAAAGGACTTCATCTGTCAATCAAAAGTAACATTCCTCTTGGAATATTCCCAGGAAAAGGCAGTTGGAAGCTAACCCCACAGCTGAGGAACTTCTCTTGACTTATGAGAGAGGAGGAAAGGAGAGATTTTTGGGGGGGCTAGGCTAAGAGGCTTGTGACTGAACCCCTCAGCTTCTGACCTAGGCAGAGGCAGAAACCTTTGTGGTTTCTAACAGAGTGGTGGACTTGAATTAATCAAGCTGAGATTATCTGGCTGTTTCGAAAAGAAGAAAGAAGAAAAATATTTGTCCTCTTATCTCTCTAACTGTCCCCGTATCACAGTAGTGACTGATTACCAATACTCCCAATACCCTCCTAACTCCTTGTGTAGATTAGGGATAACCTCATCCCTCTTACCTCATCTTCCATCCTGTCCTATCTTCCCCAATAAACCTCCTTATTTGAGAAAGAGGAAAATGTATCTTCTCTAAACCTCACATTTTACCTTGAGTTACATAGAAAGGTGGATGACTAATGGGGGAGGGGAAGGGAGGCAAGAGGGAGTAGGTGGAAAACTTGGAGGGAAATGGTGGAGGGTAGGAAATACCTTGATCTATAAGTCATCCAGTATTGATGCATAGACACCCCAGAGTATCCCCTGTTAGTATCTCTCCATCTCTCAGAAGTATCTCTCTTTCTCCAAGAATACCTTTTATTACTATAGCAACCCCAGTATCTCCTTTATTACAACTAGAAATATCTCATACAGTATCTATTTTATTACAACCTCAGTTATCATAATGTACATCAAATAACCTGGAAAGAAATTTTAAAAAATGAGATCCTAATGACTCCTAAAACACCTGTACCTTACTCATAGAAGAATCTCTCAAACTTTTGCTCAGATAATGTTTAAGTTTGCTCTGCGTAAAATGTTTACTTTTCATATTTTACATTCTTAGCATCTAAAACAAAAATTTTTAATTTAACACATGTTTATTAACAACTACAATTTATGAGATTCTATACTGAGCATTCAAGATATAGTAACAAAAATGAATCAGGCCTTGCCATCAACAACCTTTTATTCTGTTATTGTTCACAATAAGTAAGAAAAGATAATTTGAGGAAGAAGAGAGCATGCGGGGGGAGGACAGGGGACAGTAAGGGACTTCAGAGAAGGCTTCATCTGGGAGGTAGCACCTCAGTTAAATTTTTAAGGACACTGAAAATGCTGTTTCTAGTTTTCTCCAGATGTCTATCAAATCTAACTTTTCTAAAATTCTATTTACCTCCTTACTCCCTTGTTTATTTTTTGGTTTGATTTATCTATTTCTGAGAGGGGAAGGTTAATATGTCCTACTAATATATTTTTATTGTCTATTTCCTCTTGTAATTCATTTAACTTTTCCTTTAGAAATTTGGATGCTATGTCATCACTAAGAATTCCAAGAGGCCAAATTGAAAAAGAAGTATATTCTGGGTGTCGAGGTCTAGGTGTTGAGAGATGTGAACTCTAGATGAGCTAGACTTTGAAGAATTGTGGGCAGATCAATTTGTCTGAAACATCAAATATATGTGAATCCTGGGAAGATGATAGAGAACAACATAAGAGGTAGCTTGGGATGAAATTCTCTCCTACTAACCCAAACAAACAAGAAAATAAGCCCTTTGATTTGGAATTATGTACAAAGGGCTTTAAAAGAATGCATACATTTTGTTTCAACAATACCACTACTAGGTTTGTAGCCCAAAGAGATAATAAGGAAAAATACTTGTACAAAAATATTCATAGCCACACTCTGTGGTGGCAAAAAATTGGAGAATGAAGGATTGTCCCTCAATTGGGAAATGGCTGAACAAATTGTGGTATATGATAGTGATGGAATATTATTGTGCTATAAGGAACGATGATCTGGAGGATTTCTATATGAACTGGGAGAACTTCAATGCACTGATACAGAGTGAAATGAGCAGAACTAGGAAAACATTTTACACAGAAAGTAAAACATTGTGGAACAATCTAATGTAATGGACTTTGCTACTAGTAGCAATGCAACAGGCCAGGACACTCCTAAAGGACTTATTGGAAAGAATGCTATACACATTGAGAGGGAGAACTATGGGAGTAGAAATGCAAAAGAAAAACATATGACATCACTTATCACATGTATCTATGGGTATATGATTTGGGGTTTAGGCTTCAAAGATTGCTCTATAGCAAAAATGAATAATATGGAAATGGATATCAAGTGATAACATTTGTACAACCCAGTAGAATTGCTTGTTGGTTCTGGGGGGGGGGAGAGAAAAGGGGAGGGAAAGGAAATGAATCATGTAAACTTGGAAAAATATTTTTAAAATTAAAAAAATAAAAAATATATTATATTTGAAAAAAAAGAAAGAAGCCCCTAAAAAAGTCAACAACAGCAATATGAAAAAGAAAAATTAGAAGGACAACTCTTTCTCCTGAGCTTCAATCCTACATCACAATGTGCCTATTGGACATTTCAAAGTGGAAAACCCATAAGCATTTCATACGTAACAAATCTAAAACAAGAATCCTCCCCCGAAAAGCACATCTTCCTTTTCAAATTCCCCTTTCCTTTGGAGGGCATCATCATCCTTCTAGGTTCTGAGGTTTAAAACTTTAATGTCATCCTGGCCTCTTTGCTCTTATTCACTCAGTTACCAAATCTTGTTAATTCTATTCAAGCATATTCAAGAAGTTACCAAATCTTATTAATTCTAACTCTACAATCTATCTATCTACCCTAGTTCACTCCTTCATCAACTCTCACCTAATTTATTATAATAGATTCCTAATAGTATAGAACAATGATGGAGAACCTTTTAGAAATGGAGTACCAGGTCCCTTCCCCACATCAAGTGCCATGCCCATACCCCCCCACATTCTGTGCCCCCCCCCTTACTTCACCCAGGGAGGGAGGAAGTGCTCCCACTGGACTCTGGGCAGGGGGGTGGATGATATGGTCAGGCTTAAGGAGAGGGAGAGAGAGGAGTGCAAGCACTCTGCTACCCTCTAGTTATATAAACTATGATCCCCTCAAATCTAGGAAAAAAAAAAGGTTAAAAAGTCCAAGCTTATAAGAAAATTCCTTATTTATATGAAAATATAACCCACAGGTTAAAAGATATGCTGACACATTCACCCCATCAAGTCCCAGCCTTCCTGAAGCAGGTATCCTCCAAATTATCCTTTTTTAGTAAATGGTCAAGGATTAAAGTCAAGTTTTAATCTGGATGCAGGGCAGATTTTGCTACTTCTGACAAGCCACTATTGTGTTTTCTAGAGCTTCCAGCCCACCTTTTCTCCCTCAGGCAGGCATCCCTTTGAATGCAAACTGAACAGACTAGTAAGAAGTGAGGGTACTAAGAATGCAAATTAAACCCAAATTTGCTTGTGAAAGAAACTGAGGAAGGGAGCTATAGAACTGTGAAGAGGCTATTAGCCTAGCCTCTGATTCATAAAACTTATTCCTAAATTACTAGACTACAGTTTTGAACATTTTTAAAGTACAAACTCAAAAGACACATCCCCAAACCCCAAAAATACTTTGTATAGTAAAGACACAAATTGTTTCTGTCTCACTCAGGCCAAAGGTAATTAAGAGGCCATTGCATTCTGAATGGGGTGGGGCAATTTTGTCCTACAAGGGATGCTGTCTTGAAGAGACCTACTTACTAACTCCTACTGGGGAAAGGAGGAGGGGAGAAGCTCAGCTGGGCCTCCCTCCAGCTTAGGAATTTTGGAGAACTCTGTGCTGCAGGGACAGGTGCACTGGGTCCTTAGGGCATTGAGTCCTTAGCATGCATACCCGCAGAGAGGCCTATGCATGCCATCTCTGGCAAATGTGCCATAGGTTTGCCATCATGGGTCTAGGATCATAGCATCATAGATTTAGAGCTAGAAAGGATTGTAGATACTGTCAAATTTAGCTCCCTCATTCTAGAGATGAGAAAAATGAGACAGAGAAATTAAATGACTTTCCCTGAATCATGAAGCTAGTGTTTGAGATATGATAGGATCTTAGGTCTTCCTGACTCCAAAGCCAGCAACTATCTACTATAGCACCTAGTTCTTGGCTTAAGCCCCTCCTCACACTAATCAAACCTATTCTCTACCAAGTGAAGGTTGAAATGTCATCCTTAGTAAATAAATTCTTTAAACTCTTTAAGCTAATATATATACACACACACATATATATACATATATACATATAATTTTAACCTTCACAATCTTTCCCCTTCCTTCCTGTCATTCCAGTTTTCCTACCCATTACTCTATTACTCCATTTCTAAGGCATAGTAATACTATTCTATTTGCTGTTCACACAAACAATGCTCTATTTCCCACCTCTATATGACTGTCCCCATTCTTAGAATGATCTCTCTATATATTTTTAACTCTTCAAATCCCTGACTTCTATCAAGATTCAATAGCTCAGGTGATACCTCCAATAGGTGGCCTTAATATAGTGTCTTTCCCTCTAAAATTATTGTGTACCTAATGTATCTTGTATTCATTGTTTTTTTCTATATGAATACAAACTCCTCAAGGACAGGAATTTTTTTTTAATATCCTTAGAGTTTGGTCCAGTGCCTGTGGTTTAACTGAAAGAGCTTCATACAATAAATTTTATGGAAAAAATATCCTAAAAATCAGTTTTCTCACCTGTCTCTACTGTCCCCAGGTTCCCCCTCTCTCTGACACCACAGCCCATAGCCAATTAGACAGTAGGGGCTCTGTGGTCCTTTTGGCAGCTGCAATTTTAGGTGTGGCTTTTAATATTAAGCCCTTGGCAAGAGTCAGAGGGAGATCATTCTCAGTAAAAGTGGAGACTAATTCGGAACTATTCCAAGGTTCTAGAGCAGTGATGGCAAACCTTTTAGGGACTGTGTGCTCCACCCCCAGAGATGGAGTGCCACACCCCTGCCTTGCCCACCTGACTCCAGACAGGGGAGGGATAAAGTGAGAGGAATGGCCTGAGTGCTCTTCTTAGGGGAAGGACTAAGCCCTTCCATTGGGCTGTTGAGCAAAGGGGCAGGGAGGTGTGGTAGAGAGGGGGAAGGGAGCAGCTCTACCCAAGTTCCTCTGTCTTTCTAGTAACTAGCTCTGGTGATGGATGGCAAGAGTACTCACAGAGAAGTCTCTGCATGCCATCTTTGGCATGCATGCCATAGGTCCACCATCACAGTTCTAGAGAAAGGAAAGGTTTGTGGATATGGGGGTTGCTTTAGAGAAGTATATAGCCTTCAGAACAACATTCTGGAGGAAGGAGAGACCCAGAAGTACAACACTGACTACAGTGATTTATTACTACAACAGAGGAAATAGACAATCCAAAAGCAGTGAAAAGAAGGTGGAAGAAAATCTCAATTGCAATGGCTTGTCAGAAGCTCCTCCCTCCCATCCTAGGATTGTCCTGTGGGATCCTCCCCAAACCCTACTTAACTGGCCTCAGTATAAAACTGAGAAATAAGAAGTCAATCTCAGAAAAGAGAATAAAGACTAGAAGACTAAAACTGAGAAAGGTAGAGAATAGTTTCATCTAAAGTGGCTTCTCAAGAGTCTCCTTGAAGCAATGACCAAACAGGTCACTGTCACTCCTTCCAGGCCACAAATTATGTCAAACCCTAGTGATGTGAGAGAACATAGAAGAGGAAGTAAGGACTGAAGGGGAAAAACAAAAGCTCTGGCTTAGAGAAGGAAAATGACTGGCTGTAAGAATCATGTTTATGTCAAAGAAACCATAGATAAATCAAGAGATGATGGAGAAAGACAGATAAAAGCTAAGGTAGAGAAATGAATGAGCATTAAGGGGGTGGGGGGGAAGGAATCATCTCAATGAAAAAATATTTTGCCACAAAGTAAATGAAACCAAAGTTCCCATAAGGAAGGTGAAGATACTACAATAAATTTTATAAGGTCTTCTGAAATGAGAGTATGCAAATCCAAGAACATCCAGAATGAGAAGCAGAAAAATAATCAAAATTTAATTGTGGGAATGTAAGGGAATCACATAAAGAAATGAGAGCAAAAATCAAAACTAAGGAAAAAATCAAAAAGGCTAACAGGAAACTAGAAAATTTAGAACAAAAGCCATTTTCAATAGTGGTAGATTCTCTGAAAATGAACACTGGAATGCAAAAATACAGTAGGACAATTTAAAAACAAGATGAGAATAATCAAAATGAATAATTGAAAACAATTAAATCACCACTTAGCAAATAAAACAAACAAAGAAAAAAGTCAAGACTGTAAGAAAATTTGAGTTCTATAAAGCCATAATACTAAACTCAAAGATAAAGTGGAAAATCTAGAAAAAACTAAGAAATTTAAGCCTTTCAGGGAAAACATCATTAAATACCAGAAGGACCAGTCATGTCAACTGGTACAAAAACTACCTCAATCCTTTGGGATATTCTTAAATTCTGATCCTAAAGAAGACCACACTTCATGAAATCATACAGAAAAATGATCCAGAAATTTTGGAAGAAGATGGCAAAGTAAAGATCTCACAGTCTAGTGAGGGAGCCCTACTGGACCCTAACACTAGAAAAGAAAGAATCACAATTTAATTCAAGAAGAAATGAACAATCATAAACTTGAGAATTACATCAAATAATTTATACTAAAATTAAGGGGAAAATTTTACATGTTCCAAGGAAAATCAGTGTTTACAAGATGAAAACTACAATAGCATTTATAAAAGATCAAAGAATTAATTGGAATATGGCATTCTAAGCAACAAAACAGCAAAGTTTTTGATGGTACTTCAGAATAGCACATTTTACAGAGCTGAGCCTAGGCAGAGGTAAGTAATTCAACATGCAAAATGCCCAAAGAGAAGAAAGCTAAATACTTTAGATAATAATAAAAGCCTAAGAAATCAAATGTTCATTTTCAAATACGATGGGACAGGCAAGGGAAAAGCTAAAATGAGCTGAAGGAGGAAATGGCTAACCACTACAGTATCTTTGCCAAAAAAGAAAAAGAAAATAAAAATGGGACCATGAAGTATAGGATACAACTGAAATGACTGAACATAACAAAAAGGGACAGTCAAGACTAGTGTTGAGGAATCCTGTTGTTCACAGTTTGATATACTTAAAAATGCTAAGGTTATACAAAGGAACTCCTCTTGAGTGGAAAGATAGTAAAGGGATGAAGGGAGTAGGATTATCCAGGAAAAAAATGGTCAGGATCCAAGAAGAGAGATGGAGTAAAAGAACTGTTGCATAGTGGAAAGAGGGATGATCTTGGAGAGAAGAAGACCCACTTCTGACACATAGCTTTGACCCTGGGCAAGTCATTTAGCTTCTCAGTGCTCTGGGCACTGGTAGAAGTCCTTCCCAGGAAGAAGAAAGAGAGAGGAAGGGGGAAGAAACAAGCATTTAGTAAGCACCTACTATGTGCCAGACTGTGCTAAGCACTTTACAAATATCTCATTTGAGCCTCAAAACAATCCTGTGAAGAGCAACACTTCAGCACTCTTCTTAAGCAGTAAGAAATGGTGGATATCAAGAGTTCAAAGAAAAGAGTAAATATGTGTACAAAATTATACATAGGGAAACAAGCAAATCAAGAGAATAAATGTTCTCTTGTATACAATGTATGCAATGACTATATCACAGAAAAACCCCAAAACACAGAAAGTCCCAAAGAAGTAAATTTATAAGAGAATTCCAGGAAATAGATAACAAGCTTAGCATGGAAGCATGTTGTAGTGGTGATGAGAGACTTAAATTATTCATATAACTATTGAACCTCTCCTTTCCTAAAAGAACATCTAATACTTTCTCCATTTGACAAAAGTAAGCTTTTAGAAAGTGGAGGAAGCAAGAAAGACAACTTCTTTATTCTCTGATTTTTACCAATAAGGAATAAATGGTTCATTCAAAAATCACTTATCAAAGTTTCCACTAAGTCCCAAGTGCTGGGCAAAAATAAAACAGAATGGGAGAAAGGAAGGAAGATAACCATTAATCAATTCAAATCAACATTTTGAGAATTTGTAATTGAGGAAAGTTGGAAAATATCTAACGTGCCCTAGAATTTTTTGAAAAGAGATGTCAAAGGATTGAGATAAAAAAATCTGTGCAATCTCATGAACCAAAATTCTACAAGGAAAACCAGTGACATTCCCAGAAGCACTGATTCATTCCCTAACCCAGTGAATGCTTAGAGAGTTTGGAAATCATCTGGGGGTGCTATAAACAGAACTTTAGGACTATTCTATGGATGGTAAGATATTATGTCTTCCAATTAGAGCATGGGCTTGAGCAGGAAACAACTTTGCTTTCTATATTTGTATCTCCAATGTGAAGCATGGTGCTTGGCACCTACTATGTTATTAATAAATGCTTATTCATTAAAAAGAAAAGGAAAGGAAAAAATCAAAAATCAATCTTTGAGTGAAGACAATCCCTCAAGAATAAAATTCTAAACATACTCACCACTAATGAGAAGGAAAGGAGACATTTGTTTTTAAAAGACCAATGGAGATGCACATTGAACTCACTGACTAATAGACCATAAAAAGATATCTACAGAAGAGGGGGAGGCAAGGGCAGTTAACAGGAGATAAATACAAAATCATGGCAGAGTTCTAAAGGATAGTGTCAAAATGCTAAAGTATAAACTGAATTGAGTTTGGCGAGGAATGACAAGAAGAATAACAGGAATGTTTTTCTGAGTGAGACTGGGCAAAAAAAAAAAGGTTAAATAAATGAATGATAAAAAGTCCTCTAAGTACTCATTATGTAGCAAGCATTCTGCTAAGCAGTAGAGAAGCAAAAACAAAAGCAAAGAGAATCCTGGACTTAAAAAAGATATATCCCTTTTTTTTTTAAAGAAAATAAAAATTTTAATGCCTTTTTTAAAACTTCTCTATAATTTCTTCTAATACTTTTCCCTCTTCTCCTGCCAAAGAGGTATCCCACATAACAAACAGTATTTTTAAAAACAAATGAAGAGAAAAAATCAACATCACTGATCAATATATCCAAAAAGTTTGAAAATACATTGTCTCCCCTTCTGAAAATAAGTAGAGATAGGGTTGTCTTCTTATATAGTTTTTATTCATATCTATTCTTTATAATTTTGCAATATTCACTTTTGATATTTTATAGTTCTTTGCATTTATATGGTTATATGTATATATATTATATATACATATTTTTTTTTGCTCTGCTCACTTCACTATGTATTAGTTCATGTAGATCTTTCCATCTTTTCCTTCATTCACCCACATTCATAATTCCTTATAGCACAGTGAGATTTCATTTTCATGTACCACAATTTGTTTGGCCATTCTCCAATTAATAGGCATCTACTTTGTTTCTAATTCTTTGCTATCACAAAATAGCTGTAAATATCTTGCTATAAATTTTTTAGCATATATGGTGCCTTTCTACTTGCCAATGGCCTCCTTGAGTATGCACCTAGTAGTAGAATTTCTGGGAATTTTTGGACATTTTAACTGCCTCCCCCCCTTTTATAAACCCTTACCTTCCATCTTGAAATCAATACTGTGTATTGGTTCCAAGGCAGAAGAGTGGTAAGGGCTAGGCAATGGGGTTTAAGTGACTTGCCCTGGGTCAAACAGCCAGGAAGTGTCAAAGGCCAGATTTGAACCTAGGATCTCCTATCTCTAGGCCTGGCTCTCAATCCACTGAGCCACCCAGCTATCCCCTTAATCCCTTTTTTACACAATTCCAAGTTGCTTTCCAAAATGGTCATACTGATTCTTAGCCCTATCAACAATATAATAATGTGTTTACCTTCCCACAACCTCTCCAGCACTGACTATTCCCATCTTTTATCATCTTTGCCAATTTACAGGGTTGTTTTTACTTTCATTTCTCCTATTATCAGTCATTTCGAGCATTCTGTCCTATAGTTGTTAACAGTTTGCAATTCTTTTTGAGAACTCTTGAGTATCTTTTGACTTACCTTAATAAGTATCCTACTAAGTAGCTGAGTGTCTAGAAAAGTAGCTAAAGGGTGGGGTGAATACAGTACAAAACCTGGTGTAAGGAAGACCTGAGTTCAAATCTAGCCTTAAACGCTTATTAGTTCTGTTATCCTGGGCAAGTCACTTAACCTCTGTTTGCCTTAATGCACTGGGGAAGGAAATGATAAGCCATTGCAGTATCTTTGCCAAGAAAATTCCATGGACAGTATTGGCATGCTATGATCCACGGACTAAAAAGAGTCTGACACAATTGATTAACTAAATAATAACAACCCTGTTTGCCTCAGTTTCCTCATCTATAAAATGAGCTTGAGAAAGAAATTACAAACCACTTCACTTGCTTTGCTTTAAGAAAACCCCAAATGAAGTCATGAAGAGTTAGACATGACTGAAAAAACCAAACAATACAACAATAAAATAGTTTGCAAATCTTTGGAGAGGATATTCTTTGCCCACTTATCCACTGTGTAATGGCTTTGGTCACACACATATGTGTTCGTTTTTTACATATCTAGAAACCAAACGCTTATTAGAGAAATTTGACACAAATATTTTTTTCCAATTCAACTGCTTCCTTTTTTGGCCTAATTGGTTGCATTCATTTTGTTTGTAAAGAAATTTTTCAGTTTCATGTCATTTTATATCTATTCTTTGGTTCAGACTATATCTCCTACCCACAGATGTGAGAAGCATTTGATTTGCATGTCTTCTAATTTTTATAACATTATCATTAGTATTAGGTCACTTACTATTTAGACTGGGTTGTGAAAGAACTTATTGTGGGGAGAAAAGATACATGGAGCAATGGCAGCTAGAGTGTCACTTTGGTGACAGGGATTGGGCCATAAGGGAATGGATATACAACTTCATGGAGCAATGGTAGAATTAATTTGATTATGGTTCCAGAACTAGAGAGCATAGTAAAAGAAGTAGTGGCAGCAAGGTATCTGCTGAGAAGAGGGTCCCAAGTATCTGCTTGCTCCTTTGGTGAAGCCTATCAAAATGTCAAGACACCATGCTTAAAGACACCATATGGCTGAATCAAGATGGAAAAAAAAGAGATTCAAACAAGTTAGAATACAAGCAGGTAGGTGATTTAGTGGATAGAGCACAGAGCCTGAAGTCAGGAAGACCTGAGTTTAAATCTAACCTCAAACATTTACCAGGTGCCTCTGTTTGCCTTAATCTACTAGAAAAGGAAATGACAAATCATTCCAGAATCTTTGCCAAGAAAGCTCCATGGACAATATTAAGATATTATGTTATGGTCCACAACACCACAAAGAATCAGACATGACTGAACAACAACATTAAGATGAATTTAACAGGGATAGAAGTAAAATCTTTAAAGTGGGTTTTAAAAAATCAACTTTGTCAGTAAAAGATGGGGAAGCAGCAGGGCTATACAGAAATTCCTCTGAAAAAGATTTGGGTGTTTTAATGAACTGCAAGCTAAATATGTGTCAACAATATGGTATGGCAGATGAAAAGCTAATGTAGGTCTCTACTCTGATTAAATTACATCTGGAATATTACATTCATTTGTCATTGTTCAGCTGTGTCCAACTCTTCATGACCTTATTTGGGATTTTCTTGGCAAAGATAATGAATTGGTTTGCCATTTCTTTCTCCAGTCCATTTTACAGATGAGAACTGAAATTTAAAAAGTTAAAATGACTTGTCCAGGGTCATACAACCAGGAAATGTCTGAGGTCACATTTGAACCCAGGTCTTTGTTATTCCAGGTCTGGTGCTCTATCCATTGTTCTACTTAGTTGCCCCCCAAAAGTTTTTTTTAACCAATTTTGATGTACAAGTTAGATTAGAAGGCTTCTGATTTCCCTTTGAACACCGACAATCACTCATATTTAAAACCTCAATGCCATCATCCAGTCTTCTTTCTCATTCACCCCATATATACAACCAGTAGCCATATCTCATAATTTCTTTCTCTGCAATATTTCTCAAAATGACCCTTTTTGACCACTAACAGTCACCACCCTAGGTCAGGCCCTCATCACTTCTCACCTGGACTTTTGCAATAGTCATTTAGTTAAATTCCCTTCTCAAGTTTCTTCCCTCCAGTCCATTTTCCACACAACTGTCAAAGTGCTTTTCCTAAAGCTCAGGTTGGACCATGTCTCCCCCCAATTCTTCTTAAAAGAGTCTAATGGCTCCCTATTTCCTCTAAGATCAAATATAAAGTCCTTGAGTTGATATTTTAAATTCTTACCAATGACCCTTACCATAATGACTTTCCATTCGCTATCTCCCATGCCTGAAATGCTCTTTTTCTCCTAACCTCCACCATGGGTGTACACACATGCATGCATGAGTACAAACACACTTCAATATACTTGGGTTTCCATTGTAATCTTATGTTGTTTTTGGTTTGTCATTTAAAAACGTTATTCTGATCCAGAGTCCAGACTATCCACCGGATTGAGAGTATAAAAATGATAATTAAAAACCCCAGCTAAAATGTATTTCTCATCTTCTGGGGCAGCCAGGTGGTAGATTTAATAAGAGTGCTGGGCTTAGAGTCAGAAAGACCTCAATTCAAATCCTGCCTCAGACACTTATTAATTGTGCGACCTTAGTTAGAATCACTAAACTTCAGTTTCCCCATCTGTAAAAATGAGGATTATACTATCATCTACTTCCCAGGGTTTTTGTGAAACTAAAATGAGATGATATTTGCAAAAGCATTTAGTACAAATGCCAGGAAGACTCATTTTCCTAAGTTCAAATCTGATCTCAGACAATTCCTAGCTGCGCGACCTTGTTTGGCTCAGTTTCTTCATCTACAAAATGAGCCAGAGAAGGAAAGGGCAAACCACTCCAGTACTTTTGCCAAGAAAACCCCAAATAGGATCATGAAGAGTCAGATAAAACTGAAAAACAACTGAACAACATACACATTTGCTACTATTCTTACTCGATCTTGAACTTGTATGTGCCAATTTATGAAGATGCTCCTATTAAAATGGAAATTTCTTGAGAGGAGGGGCTGTTTTTGCTTTATAGCTGTATTTCCAATATTCAGCACAATCCCGACCCTTAGGAAATAGCTTAATTAATTAATTAATTAATAGCTCATTGAGTGACTGATGATTCTGGGATGTTTGCACAGTAAGTAAGGATATGATCTGGTATTTGTATCCAAGACTTCTGGCTTCAAATTCAGTGCTATATAAATGCTAACTAGTAATAATAATAATAGCAATCATAATTTCCTTTATACCATGTGAGAGGAAGGCCCATCAATGACTCCTCCCCTTTTAAAGTATTAGGTTAAGAAACTGAAACTCCAGAAAATCCCAGTTAAAATGCAAATATGTCACTAGGTTGGGAGAACACATTAAGTGAATTACAGATCTTTCCCCAACTAAAACGAGTCTGGAAGAATCACTTCATTTGCTCTAGGCCTCAGTTTCTTCATGTGTAAGAGGCCAGATGATATCTAAATATTTTACCAGCTTGTACTGCCTGTAATTCTATAAAAATGTCCCAGGTCCTGCATTCAAATGGTGCTTCAGAAGCTTACCTTCATGACCTGGACTATTTGAGGTTTCCAACTCTAGATATGACATTTTAACTGATTCTTTTATAATCTGAAAATTGGGCCTTCTGGGAATGGGTTACATTTAGATGCAGGCATTACATCGCTGGTTGTGGATCATAAAAATTAAGAAGGGGTATTAGATGGGTCATCTAACAAATTTGCCTAACTATATACCACGCCTCTCTACCTCCCCCCTCTACTCCAACCCCACCCCCGACATATGCACAAAGTTAACTAACTTTGGACCACATCCTGTACTTTTCAGCTCCTCTTCCTTTTTCTTCCTAAGTCTCCCCTTCCTCCTCCTGAACTCATGCATTCAGTTTGCGCTCATGGGGCCTGAGCCACTCAATTTTAACAGCAATCTTCAATTTAGGAATCTTATCCACATAACTTAAGTCGCTAAGCTATATATCTATACTTACACGTGCAGTTTAAAATAGAGCCTAAATCAGGGAAAGGGAGACAAAAACAACCTAAATCTTTAAATCCTCGATCCTCTACAATCTCCAGCCTCCATCCCTCCCTACTCCGTCTCCCTCGCCCCCACCAAATCCATCCCCATTGTGTGCACCCATCTGTTATCCCCTTAGTCCCCAAGATCTGTTCACCCAGCACCAGGCCCCAGACTCGACCGCCCTCGCCAACACACCTGCTGCCCCGGTCCGGCACCTTGCCCATCCTATAGGTGGGGTGCCTCCTGGCTCGTTCTATGCAGCTGCTGTCCGATCCCAAACATAGCTCCAAATCCCCTCAACTGATGCCGGATGGGTCCTACAGCAACTGCCGTGGACTGGGTCTGAATTTCATGGGGCGGGGGCATCTAGCGCGGGGCCAGACCTTCCAGCCACACCCAGCTGTCTCGTCTTGCCCCGAAATGGGGCGGAGTGGAGCTGACGAGACTCCCGGTGCTTTCTCGCTACCACGCCCTATAGTTTAAGCACTCGGAGCTCGCTGGCTACCCTGCCCAGAGAAGCGGCCCCAGTTAGCGGAGCCCAGCTCTTACTCAGAGTGTTCAGGGTTCTGAGCTCTTCAACAGCTTACTTCTTAACTAGTGAGCCCCCTGCTCATTTCAAGAAAGTCTGCCTCTCTGCCTCTCTGTGATTAGATGCAGCAGGAGAAATAACAGAGAAAAACACTTGCATCGATTCATCATCAAGAGTAAAATTACAACCAGACCCACAAATCCAAAGACCCTAAGAAATTGGATCAGTGGTCCAACAACTTTGGTTCTTTGTGGGGTAACCCGAGAGAGTGTTTGGTGTCAGAGAAGAGCGATAAGGGGAGAAAGAGGAAGCTAAAGAATCTGCTTCCTTCTACTCCTGCCCAGCTCCCCCACTTCCTCCTACCACTTCCATTTTCTTTTAGTAGGTGCATTTTCCATCTAGTATACTCTCCTCCCCCTATTCTCACCCCCACCCCTACTTTCTTCCCCTTTAGCTAGACCTGGAGTCAAGAGACAAGTGCTTCTCCTTGCTTTGCCACTAAATTACTGCTAGATACTTGTGTAGGTCACTTACTTCTCTTTGCGCCTCAAAATCATTTTCTTCTCCCCTCCCCTCGCCACTTCCTGGCACCTCTGCACCAGTTCTCTGAAATTCAAAGCATTCCTAGATATCCTGGATTTCACATGATGTATTTTGGGAAAATATCCCAAGTATAGAGGGATCCCCAAAACTCTATGACCGGTTCATCACAACTTCTGCACAATATTTCATTTCAAATAACACCATTTGGAGGTAAAGGAGGGGAGGCACAATTTCTCAAAAAAAGAAAAATTAAAGTACAAAGAGGTTAGGGCGTTTTGTGGGGATCAGAGGGTCAAGAGAACAGATGTCTCATCCCCAGTACATAGCTTAAGCCAACTAACATAGGATCTGAGGTGAGGGGTTCCTTTGTCAAATTCTTTGATGGCTGTGAGATTCAGGTAGTAGACAAAACTGCAGTAAATTATGGGGATCAATACCAATGAATACCTCCATCTTTGCTGATGCTGGTATTTCAAAAAGCTATGCTGAAATGGAGAGTTCAGAACATTCAGGGTACTTCTACATTTGTAGCTCAATTTTCAAATCTATGTGCCAGTGATGAGGTTACAGAGCTATATCTTTGTATAAATACAAAGTTGAAATAAAGTCAATCCTTTCTTTAACCTATGTTTTTAACAGCTATGTATTTTCACCCATATACCTAGCACAATGTAGGTGCTTAATAAATGTTTGTAAGAGGTAATGGGGGATGTAATGACAATATATGTAGATTTAAAATTAAAGGACCTAGACTTACATACTGTGTTTTAGACTTATTTGATCTTGAAAGGCCATGGATTCTTAGCCAGACTTCTATGTCCTCATGTGCAAATGATGGGATTGGACTTGGATCATTTCTGAAGTTCATTTCAGCCCTATGAAGCTTATGATCCTAATTTGTATCAGAGTATATCCTCAGAGCTCTCTAAAGGAAGCAATACTTCATGTTTCAATACAAGCAGATCTATTATCCAAACATCCCCTTCAACAAAATTAAGCAAAGCTAAGGGAACACTTGCTTAGATCACACATGTAGTCCAAGATTTCCAAGGTCATCTATGAGGTTATTTTCTGTAGAAAACATAAAGATGTGGACATATATAATTTTCCCCTTCCTGTTGCTTTAAATAGCAGAATCATAGAATTTTGGAGTTGGAAGTGAATATCTAATCCAACCCACACCCAAAAAGGAATCTGAAATTATAACCTCTTGAAGTAGCCCATTCTACCTATGTTTTATAGCTCTAATTGTTCTTGGCCAGATATCAAGAGTAAATTTATCTCTTTGCAACTTTTACTCATGTCTACTGGTTCTGTCCTCTGGTGACATACAAAATAAGCCCAATTCATTTTCCATATGAGCCCTGCAAAAAACTCAAAGACAGATATCATGACTCCCTTAATTCTTAAAAACAAAACAAAAAAAAAACATGCAAATACAACTTCCCCAAAGGACACCTAAACCGAAAGCATCTTGAGCTGAAAGTAGGGAAAGAATATACAAATTTTTAAATGGTTCTGATACATCATCTGGTACAAATCCCTCATTTTACAATGGAAAAAAAAACACAGTTCTAGAGTGTAATTTGTCCAGGGTCATATTGGTAATACAGAAATAAGATTAATTCCCAAGTGCCCTGACTTCCAATCTAGTGCATTTCATAGAAATTCTTCTTTAGGCCTCAATAGACATATGTAAAAAGTAGAACATGAAAGTGCTACAAGAAGTATGGTAATACTGTGGAATTCCAAAAGAGATAAGTCATTCTTGGTTTTGGATGAATAAAATAATAATCCTTGTTCAGATTCCTAAAAACACCTTAAACACTTTCTTAAAGGTCACCCTTGGGAGATAGTTATCATCCTCATTTTACAAAAGCAGAAATTGAGGTTTAGAGAGTTTAATTAATTTGAGACATGACTACAATTGATATATGTCAGAGCTAAGACTGAGATCCAAGCATTTTGGCTACAAATTTTCCCAAAGTCACACTCATCAATGTCACTTCGTGCAGGAGGTGGTAGATAAGCTCTGTCTTG
The DNA here is from genome assembly GCF_027887165.1 of Monodelphis domestica. Lineage (NCBI taxonomy): Eukaryota > Metazoa > Chordata > Mammalia > Didelphimorphia > Didelphidae > Monodelphis > Monodelphis domestica. Next base: position 255,681,648 of record NC_077228.1, read on the forward strand.
ACAGAAATGTTCAGGAAAAAAGGGGGTGATAATACTACTGTACTCTGCCTTGGTCAGACATTTCTAGAGTGCCATATTTTTAGGAAAGACATAAAAAATTTTTGTTGCATAAATGAATGAATAATAGTGAAAAATGGGAAGGTTTTAGGACTTAGGGCTATAGTAGCTGATAAAAATGTATAGCAAGGAAATAGGTGATTTGGAACTGTGAAGAGAAGAGTTCAGGCTTGATTGATTGATATGATCGATTGCATCAATCTGCAAGGGAGCCTGCAAGGGGAACTTCAGTATTGAAAGAAAGGGGTTATGTTTTGTATGAGTTATTGAGGAAGATGCTGAGATAGGCTGAGATTCTAAATATTAATGAATTTCTACATGGAAGAAAGGACTTAAAACTAATAGGAAAGTAGCGTTGGAACATTTTGTACATATCCAAACTCAGATTGGTTGCTGCCTTAGTAATAACTCAACCCCTATCTAGGGTTCAGATCCTGGGAAAAACTGAATTTAGCTCATTTCTCTTTAGGGATCAATTCTCTTGTCCTCTGCCATCATTGCAAGCAAAGAAATGCTTTATTTTAATAAAGAAATAAGCACTACCTTTCAGAAGTAAGAATTATGGCAACATTAGGAGATATATCAACTGGTGTAGAGTGAAGTAAGCAGAACCAGGAAAACAATATACATGTTGACTACAGCAATATAATCACACACACAAAAAAAATAAATAAATGAGCAAAATCCCTGTAATTCTATTGACCAAGTTTGGCACTGGATAAGAGTTGAAAAAATGCATCTCCTTCCTTTCTTCAAAGAGGTGAAAAATACTATAGACATGGAATACTACCCAAACTGTCAGACATGTTTGATATTCTTTCCTATAAATAAATCTGTTTATTCTCAACTCTCACTTTCAATCAAAACCTTTTCCTCTTATGCATTTATTATCATCAGGTCCAATAACAGCTGCTAATTTGGTATGGTTAAGCTTCTTAGGGAAATTCCTCTCTTCCTTTTTCTATAATCTTTCTTTCTTTCTTTCTATCCTTCTAATGTTTTGTTAAAAAGGAGAAATATTATCAGAAATAAAAGTATTATAAAAACAAAAGAGTACAATGACAATAAGATTTTAGAAAACCAGCAGCAACAAGAAAAAAATAGAATAATTCTCTTTCTCTGAGCTCCCATTTCCACTGAGATTCATGTACTGTGTTTCAAACCTGTCTAGCAGTCAACAGATAGTACTACGTGAATAGACTTGAGGCAAAGAATTGGTGTCCATCAATTCAGGAATGGTCAAACAAGTATATAAAAGTGATGGAATACTACTGCTGTAAGAAATAATAAAGGAGATTGTTTCAGAAAAACCTGGAAGATTTGTATGAACAAAGCAAAGTGGGTAGAACCAGGAAAACAATTTATATAATAAAAACAATATTATAAAGATGTTTACCTTTGAAAGATGTGGAAACTCTGATCAACATAATAACCAATTCCAATTCCAAAGGGTTCATGATGAAACATGCTATCTACCACAAAGGAGAGAGCAGATGGAAACACATTTTTTCTTTGCTTTTCCTTCCTTTACTTTTCTTTTGGAATGGTTAATGTGGGAATTTGTTTTGTATGACAATACATATTTGAAATGAGTTTTGGAAGCCCTCTCAAGGAATAGAAGAGGAGAAGAGAATTTATAAGAATATTTTTTCTAAATTAAATTAACAAACAAACAAACAAAAGCTACGGATTGTAGTACATGTTTATCCCATGATCCAGAAATCTAATGACCAAGCTGCTGGACTTGGTGTCACTTCAGGCTCCAATTTTCCCTTGTCCCACCTGAAGCCCATTGAGTTTCTAGCCCATAATTGTACATACAAAACTGAGTGACAGGGACTGTTATAAAATAACACTGATGGTTTGTGAGACAAACTGTCTTACCTTATTACGGATATGACACCTACTGTTCCCCAGAGAACTTCCACCACCACCTGGGATTTGTTTCTTCTGGGCTTAATTTACTCTTAGATTACTTACCCTGGATTAGTTGCCTATTATACTCTTTTTTAAAATCTTAGTAAAGAAAACTTTATTCTCAACTCTCACCTTTGACCATAACCTTTTCCCCTTTTGTATTTATCATTATCAAGTCCTTTGGATCTGATAATAACTACTAATTTGGGTATGGTTAAATCTCACACTCTAACCTTCTCCCTCATATAGGGAAATTCCTTCCTTTCCTTGTTCTCCAATTACTTTCTTTAAAATATGTGTGTGTATATTTATATTTAATCAGCCAAAACCCATCTCATCTCCCACTCTAGTTGTAAACATGAGAAAAACTAAACCTTTTGCAAATATTTATGATCAATCAAAACAAATTTCTACATTAGCCATATCCAAAAACATCTTTGCCTCTTTCAATACTCAGAATCCTTTCCCTCTCCATTATTAAGTGTATGCCATACTATATCATCAGTTCTCTGGAACCACTGTTGGTCATTACATTGGTAAGATTTATATATCAGTAACTTGCCTTTTAAAATAATGTTTTACTTGTTTGTTATATTAAAATTCCCAGGTAACTCCTTCCCTCCTCTCCCTGCACAAGAGAAGGCACAATTTGATGGAAAGATATATGTATATACAGAACTATGTCTTGCTTATTTCTATTTACCAGTTCTTTCTCTGGAGATGAATATACACAGATCATTCTTCAAATAATATTTCTGTTGCTACATATAATGTTGTCTTGGTTCTGCTTGTTTTGCTTTTCATTAGTTCATGTAGGTCCTTCTTATGACACAGTAATATTCCATCACAATCATATGCCACAACTTGTTTAGCCATTCTCCATTTGATAGACAATCTATTTTCAATTTCCAATTCTTTGCATCACAAAGAGAGCTGCTATAAATATTTTGGGATATAAAGATTCTTCTTCTTTTTCCCTGATCACCTGAGGATATATTTTAATTTTTTCCCTTTATTTTATTTTAATAACAAATTTCCACATGAATTTCCCCAAGTTATATGATTCATGTTGTCTTCCTCCCTTCTTCCCTCCCACCTCCCAGAGTTGACAAGAAATTCAGTCTTCACCTTAGGATATAAATTTAATAGTGGTATTGCTTAGGGGCAGCTGTGTAGCTCAATGGATTGAGAGCTAGGAATGAAGAGGAGAGGTCCTAGGTTCAAATCTGGCCTCAGATACTTCCTAGTTGTATGACCCTGGGCAAGTCACTTGACCCCCATTGCCTAGCCCTTATCACTCTTCTGCCTTGGAACCAATACACGGTATTGATTCCAAGATGAAAGGTAAGAGTTTTAAATATATATGTGGTGGTATTGCTGATTCAAAAGGTATACATCATTTTATTACTCTTTGGACATAATTCCAGATTGCTCTCCAAAATGGTTGGATCAGTTCACAATTCAACCAAGAGTGTAGTGTATATTAATGTCTTCATTTTTCCACATCCCTTCCAATATTTATCATTTTGCTCTCTTATCATTTTAGCCAATCTGATAATAGGTGAGATATCTTAGAATTGTTTTAATTTGCATTTCTCTAATCAATAATGATTTAGAATATTTTTTCATATAGTTATATATAGTTTTGATTTATTTACCCAAAAACTGTTCATATCTTTTGAGCATTTATCAATTAGAGAATGGCTTATATAAAGTTGACAGAGTTCTTCATATATATTCTCATATATTTCATATATTCTCATATTTTCATATATATTCTCATATATTTCATATATTCTCATATTTTCATATATTTCATATATTCATTATTCTCATAATATCTCATATATTTCAGATATGAGATCTCTACCTGAGAAACTGTCTAGAAAAACTTAGTTTCCCAATTTTGGGGCACCTATTCCCTCAAATTCCCATCATTTGTCACTTTGAAAAGAGTAATAATTATTTTTATACCTCCTTAGAATTTGTTTGCTTAGGACTAATCCCTCTCTTAATCTAACCTCACTGCTAATTCCCACCCCTTATTTCTCTCCTTTCCATCCTATTTCATTGTTGAGTGAAATATATTTCGATATGTAGCTGAGTATGTGTATGTATTCTTCTTTCCCCTGACCAGTTCAGATGAGAGTTCTTAAAAAATTAGAACACTGACATAATAAGTAAAGAGGGAGTTCTACCAAATTCCTTTTATGACACAAACATGGTACTGATTCCAAAGCCAGGCAGGTCAAAAACAAAGAAAGAAAACTATAGACCAATCTCCCTAATGAATATAGATGCAAAAATCCTAAATAGGATACTAGCAAAAAGACTCCAGCAAGTGATCAGGAGGGTCATTCACCATGATCAAGTAGGATTCATACCAGGAATGCAGGGCTGGTTCAATATTAGGAAAACCATCCACATAATTGACCACATCAATAAGCAAACTGACAAAAATCACATGATTATTTCAATAGACGCAGAAAAAAACTTTGATAAAATACAACACCCATTCCTATTAAAAACACTAGAAAGTATAGGAATAGAAGGGTCTTTCCTAAAAATAATAAACAGTATATATCTAAAACCATCAGCTAATATCATATGCAATGGGGATAAACTAGAAGCCTTTCCAATAAGATCAGGAGTGAAACAAGGATGCCCATTATCACCTCTATTATTTGACATTGTACTAGAAACACTAGCAGTAGCAATTAGAGAAGAAAAAGAAATTGAAGGCATTAAAATAGGCAAGGAGGAGACCAAGTCATCACTCTTTGCAGATGACATGATGGTCTACTTAAAGAATCCCAGAGAATCAACCAAAAAGCTAATCGAAATAGTCAACAACTTTAGCAAAGTTGCAGGATACAAAATAAACCAACATAAGTCATCAGCATTCCTATACATTTCCAACACATCTTAGCAGCAAGAATTAGAAAGAGAAATCCCATTCAAAATCACCTTAGACAAAATAAAATACTTAGGAATCTATCTCCCAAGACAAACACAGGAACTATATGAACACAACTACAAAACACTCTCCACACAACTAAAACTAGACTTGAGCAATTGGAAAAACATTAACTGCTCATGGGTAGGATGAGCCAATATAATAAAAATGAACATCCTACCCAAACTCATCTATCTATTTAGTGCCATACCCATGGAACTTCCAAAATTTTTTTTTACTGAATTAGAAAAAAACACAACAAAGTTCATTTGGAAAGACAAAGGATCAAGGATATCTAGGGGAAATAATGAAAAAAAAATACAAAGGAAGGGGGCCTTGCAGTCCCAGATCTTAAACTATACTATAAAGCAGTGGTCATCAAAACAATTTGGTACTGGCTAAGAGACAGAAAGGAGGATCAGTGGAATAGACTTGGGGTAAATGACCTCAGCAAGACAGTCTATGAAAAACCAAAGACCCTAGCTTTTGGGACAAAAATCCACTATTTGACAAAAACTGCTGGGAAAACTGGAAGACAATGTGGGAGAGACTAGGTCTGGATCAACACCTTACACCCTACACCAAGATAAACTCAGAATGGGTGAATGACTTGAACATAAAGCAAGGAAACTATAAGTAAATTAGGTGAACACAGAATAGTATACATGTCAGACCTTTGGGAAGGGAAAGACTTTAAAACCAAGCAAGACTTAGAAAGAGCCACAAAATGCAAAATAAATAATCTGGAATACATCAAATCAAAAAGTTTTTGTACAAACAAAACCAATGTAACTAAAATCAGAAGGGAAGCAACAAATTGGGAAACAATCTTCATAACAAAAATCTCTGACAAAGGTTTAATTACCCAAATTTATAAAGAGCTAAATCAATTGTACAAAAATCCAAGCCATTCTCCAATTGAAAAATGGGCAGGGAACATGAATAGGCAATTTTTCAGTTAAAGAAATCAAAACTATTAATAAGCACATGAAAAAGTGTTCTAAATCTCTTATAATCAGAGAGATGCAAATCAAAACAACTCTGAGGTATCACCTCACACCCAGCAGACTGGCTAACATGACAGCAAAGGAAAGTAATGAATGCTGGAGGGGATGTGGCAAAGTAGGGACATTAATTCATTGCTGGTGGAGTTGTGAATTGATCCAGCCATTTTAGAGGGCAATTTGGAATTATGCCCAAAGGGCGATAAAGGACTATCTGCCCTTTGATCCAGCTATAGCACTGCTGGGTTTGTACACCAAAGAGATAATAAGGGAAAAGACTTGTACAAGAATATTCATAGCTGCGCTCTTTGTGGTGGCCAAAAATTGGAAAATGAGGGGATGCCCTTCAATTGGGGAATGGTTGAACAAATTGTGGTATATGTTGGTGATGGAATACTATTGTGCTAAAAGGAATAATAAAGTGGAGGAATTCCATGGAGACTGGAACAACCTCCAAGAAGTGATGCAGAGCAAAAGGAGCAGAACCAGGAAAACATTGTACACAGAGACTGTGGTATACACTGTGGTATAATCGAACTTAATGGACTTCTCCACTAATGTCAATACAATGTCCTTGAACATTCTGCAGGGATCTAGGAGAAAAAACACTATCCACAAGCAGAGGACAAACTGTGGGAGTAAAAATACCAAGAAAAAGCAACTGCTTGACTACAGGGGTTGAGGGGATATGATTGAGGAGAGACTCTAAATGAACACCTTAATGCAAATACCAACAACATGGAAATGGGTTCGGATCAAGGACACACGTGATACCCAGTGGAATCGCGCGTTGGCTATGGGATGGATGGCGTGAGGGGGGAAGAAAAGAAAATGATTTTTGTTTCCAATGAATAATGTTTGAAAATGACAAAATAAAATAATGTTTAAAAGTTTTAAAAAAATTAGAGCACTTGAAAGAAATAGAAAAGAAATTAAACTATGGAATAAAAAATTAGAAAGGGTATAAACAGCTTATTGAAAGAGGTATAAAACTTTGCCTGAGGTTCAAGTGCCACTTTCCCTCCCTCCCTGCCTCTTCCTTGGTTGTTTCAATGTTTATTTGTGCAACCTGATTATGTGAGAATTTCCCCTAAACTTTCTTTCCCTTCTATGTTAGTATATTCCTCTTTTACCATCTTTAAAGTCATAAAGGCATAACAGAACCTTTCCCAGGCCTTATCTAATTGGACACTCCCAGTGATCCTTGGTGATAGTTCAGAAGGGACATATGTATCTTCTCCTTATATTTGATTATAAAGTAATTTATCCATTCTAGTCTAGTTATTGTTCATTCATGTTTACATTTTTGTTTCCCTTCTCTCCTATGTTTAAACTTCAGAGATTCTACTTAGTTCTAACCTTTTTATCAGGAATATTTGGAAGTCCTTAATATTTCATGAAAGGTCTATTTTTTTACTCTATATCATTATATTCTATATCATTATACTCAGTTTTATTGGGTAAGTTATTCATGGTTATAATTCAATATTTTTTGCCTTCTAGAATATTGTATTCTTACCCTGATATAAGTTTATAGTGGTAGTTATTAAATGTGATTGCTTCTCAATACTTGAGTTCTTTCATTCTGACGCCTTATAGTACTTTTTTCCTTTGATCTGAAAAGTGAATTTTTGCCATGATGTTTTTGAAAGTTTTAATTTGAGGGTTTCTATTAGGAGATAACCAGGAATTTTTTTTTTCTATTTCCATTTTGCTGGTTGATTCTAAAAGCTCTGGGCAGTTTTATTTTAAGATTAATTAAAATACAGCATCTAGATTTTTTGGTCATGGCTTTCAGGTAGTCCAATGATTCCAATTTTTTTTCCCTCAGTCTGTTTTCTAATTGTTTTGAATAAATAACTTTACATTTTCTTCTTCTTTTTAAAGTCTTCTGACTGTTTTAACATTTCTTGTTGCTTCATGAAATCATTGACTTCTATTTGAACCATTCTAATTTTTAGAAAGTTTGTTGCTTAGGAAGTTTTATACCTCTTTCAACATTCCCTTTCTAATTCTTTATTCCATAGTTTCATTTTTTTTTCTATTTTTTCCAAGTGCTCTATTTTTAAAAATATCTTTTAAAAAAAGTTTTTTCTATTCTTTTGGCTTTGTTTTTTGAGCTTCCTTGTATGTAATTGAAAATCTGTTACCCTAAAAAAAGAACTACATTTCCCAGGAGCCCACTTACTTCCTGTCCTTACTTACTTCCTGTAGACAGGGGATATTATATGGGGGAATAGAGGGTCCCACCCTCTTTTTTTGGCCCTGTTGGTGAACATGGTGGTGGTGAGTGGGGATTTTGAAATGGCTAATCAGCAACTGGCATATGGTCTTTATTTTGTATCCTCTTTATTCCTTGATTTTTAATGATCACTAATAAATCCTTTAAAATATAACATTTTAATATTTGAGATTTAATTTTAATTTTTACATTGATGACAACCAGAAGGGATGAGAAAAAACTCTCAATTTTTAAATGATAGCCTAGATAAAAATTTTTTAAGCCACGTTTCTCCTGCCAAGGCTTTTCACCCACCCCACCTACCCTCACAAACTCTGAACTCTCTTTGGAGCTGCTGCCTTTTTCTTTCCTGACTTTTTGCCTGGTTGTTCTCCCTACTGGCTGGGCTATTTTTAGCTGGGGGACTCTTGGCAAAGAGGAGATAAGTCACTTCTCTCGCCCATCTGCTTGAGCCCATGTTCCTCAGTTTCCTGCTGCTGCATCTGGCATTGCTGATACTGCTGCTGATTCAGCCTACTGGGTTGTTCCAGCCATCTGCTCCTGACCTTCTTGATCTCGATTGCTCCTCCTCTTTCTGTTCCAGTCCTAGCCCCAGCCCCATCCCCAGCCCAGTCCCAGACTGCTGGTAGCTGCCTCTGTGTCTTTGGAACTCACAAAATTGGAGCTGCTCTCTGGGCTGGTAAAAAGACCTGGGTGAGCTTTCCCTAGGCAATAATTAGGCTCCATGTGGCAGGGGACCTCAGGGGGGAAGGGAAGAAGGAAATTACTCTTCCAAACAGTGCATTACCTATTTCAAACAGCTTCCAGCTTTAGGGTTTGTTTTTTTTTTTCATGAGTGCACTGATCCTTTCACTTATCTTGCCTGAGATACAGGGGAGAAATTCATCTCCCTACAACCCTTTGCCATTTGGGCCTGCCCAGTCTCTAAGATTCATCCAGTTTGAGATTCCTCAACCCCATGTTCTCCCTCACTATGGGAAATACCACAGTTCTGACAAAAGGCATCTGAATGGATAGAGAAAGGAACTTTAAAGATACTGGAGGTGAAATTTTTAAGCCTTTTCAGACTCCATTGTTTTATGAAAGTCTCTGTATTTTATTGTATTTTGCTGATTGTCTGCTTTAAGATTTAATTCTGTTGTTTTAAGTTCATATATTAATGTATTCAATACTATTCTGTTTCACTGAATCAGTTTAATCTACTGTGTTTTAACTCTTAGATATATTCTGTTACCTTTCCCCTATGACTACTGAATAAAATATTGTAAAATATTGTAAAAGCCCACAAACAGCTTTTTTCTCCATTTTTGCATTTGTTAATTGTCACATAGATGATGGATGGACTCAACCTGGCTAACAATGTTTGGAGAATTTAATGAGCTAAGGAAAGTAATTTTAATTAACTAGTGGTTTCTGAATGGATTTTAAAAAATATTTATATTATAAAGAATGCTATGTTAAAGGTAGAGAAACAAAGAAATGTTCCTACCAAGGTGTTTCTATGAAGCAGGAAGCCAAAAAGAGCTCCTGAAAAACTCTTAAGTTTAATTTACTTCCATCAGAACAATCTAGATTTCTTGGTGTTGTTCTAGACCCAAATAAGTTTTACTTTGTTTAAAAAATATATTTGCTAAGGTTGAAAAATTTGCTGCATCTGTAAAAATTGTGACAAATATCCATCATTTCAAAGGGTTGGTCTTTTTTTTTGGTTTTGTTTTACAGCAACTTATATAAAATATGATAGTGGGTTTGTTTGCTATTATAATTAACTGGGCTATTGTGAATTTTGGGGATTTTGGTACTTCTTTGAATGTATATTATCTACTGTATTACTGTTTTATTCTGAAAATTGTTTTTACTCACACAGTAGTTAAGTTGAAAAGGAAATGGATCTCATTTTTTGGTGAGAAACCTTTGTATTCTATCTCTCCTTGGCTGACATAGTGTGTCACTGATTGTAAGCTATATATATTTTTATTTTTTAAACTTTTTTTTATTATTGTTTTTTCTTGAATGTGTAATATAGTATCTGAGTTTTATTTTTTCTCTCATTTTGGTATTTGAAGCACATGTCAACAGTATTAAGAAGATTTTCTTTATTTTTTTATTTTGCAGTAATATAAGTTTAAAATACATTTGTTCTAATATTAATACATACCCAAAAAGATTTAGACTATTAAAATGATGCCATTTATTGATAAATGTTATGGAACTGTGATTAATGATTATGTCTGATTCTAGGAGAAGAGACATTATACAGTGCCAAGGAGCACAAGGTCAAAAGGGACCAAACCAATCCAGGTAGGATTGATGAATTTCTAGGCCAATACAAAAGGACTTGTGAGGTTGCAGTACTTGACATATGTTAAGATGCAGGATGTCTTATATTCACATCCTTTGTGAAATACTCACAGACAAGTACTGTGAAGATTGGATTTATTTATTTCCTGATTGTAACAATGAAAATACTTAGTTTAACAAAATCAGGAATGTCTTGGGAACTTTAAAATTACTACACCCTTCTTAGACCATACTTTAGGGGAAGATAAAGATAAAATTATCCCCTGATTGAACAATGAAGATACTTAACTCTTACCTTATAGTGAAGCGAGAACTTTAAGCTAAGTCTATTTTAAGATCTTAATACAAAAAGATGTTAAGTAACTATAAAGGTTAAATTAATCACAAAAAGGTCAAGTAACTAACAAAAGGTGAACTTAACAAAGAATTGTTAAGTAACTGTAAAGATATAATCTAATCAAAAGAAAATGAGAACTTCAAGTATGGGCAGTCCCGGAGAAAAGTCTTTGATGTGATTGGTAGATGTGAAAATTAAGAGGAGGAGACACAAGGGTGAAAGATCTATATATTTGAATTACTTCCTCTCTCTGGCACCCTTTGTGGTGGAGAATTAGCTGATGGCAGCATGCTGGCATCTTAGCATGGCTACAAGCTATTGTCTGGTTCAGTGGTGAGTTTTGGGCTGTTTCCCTCGTTTACTTTTCCAACTTTATTCCCTTAGAAGCCTCTAATCTTCTTCAGAGACCTAGAGGCAGGGATTTTAAAACTCCCCCTGGCATAGGCCAGGTAGGAGAATCCTATATCCTCTTCCATCCTTCTCCTTAAATTCCTTCCCTCTATATTAATTAAATTACCATAAATTTCCAGACTGATTTGGATATTTTATTTGGGATGTTCCCCGGCGACCAATTAAATCTAGATTTTAAGTCACAACCCTAAAATTATCTCGACTGTACCAAAGTTTGGCTATCAACCTGGCTCCCCCTATCCCTGAGAGTAAAGATAAAATCTGACCAGGGAATGACACTTCCCTGTCACACAAAAATCTAGTCCTTTTTTTCTCTCTTACAGTATGGCAATTTCCTGTAGTCTTGGCTGCAAATGGGTAAGTGAAAGATTACTGCATTTGTCCTACAGACTTGTGGGATAGAAATTACTTTAATGGGGCCCTGATTCAAGGGCCTGTTATAGGTTTATTTTTTCCTTTACTTAGAATTTTTACACATAAGGCTTTGATAGTCTAGATTTCATCCAAAAGTTATCTTTTCTCTTTTATTTGGATTTTTTAAATGTTTTTTAATTTCTCTTGCAAATTGATTTATATACCTCATAAATCAGCCATGAATCTCTTAGTGATCCCTGTGTTTTTCAACACCCTCTTCAGTGGGGAATGTATAATTATTTTAAAATGCAAAGTTTAAATTCTTTTGAGAGTAATTTTAGGTTAAGAAACAAGCTACCTCTCCAAATCCCGAAAGTGAACTGTTTGGAGAAAGTACCATGAAGATGCCTCCACAGACCACACGCTGCACCAGAAGATCCAGGGTGAACTTTGGGATGTGGTGATTTGAACTGTGTGGGGTTGAATGCATTTGTTTTGTATGTATACTCTTATGCTGAAGGGGACTACCCTCTAAATGGCTTTTTGTCAATGCACCTAGCAACCATTGGTTTTGTTCTCTTTTCCTCTTATCCCCAAATTATTGTAATTTAGAAGTTGGTTATGTTTACAAGATCCATTGGAAAGACCAGTCTTCCATGGATCTCAGGGGGGAATGTATAATTGAAAATCTGTTACCCTAAAAAAAGAACTACATTTCCCAGGAGCCCACTGACTTCCTGTCCTTATGTACTTCCTGTAGACAGAGGATATTAGGTGGGGACATGGAGGGTCCCACCCTCTTTTTTTGACCCTGTTGGGGAGCATGGTGGTGGTGAGTGGGGATTTTGAAATGTCTAATCAGCCACTGGCACATGGTCTTTATTTTGTATCCTCTTTATTCCTTGACTTCTAATGATCATTAATAAATTCTTCAAAATATAACATTTTAATATTTGAGATTTAATTTTAATTTTTACACTTGCCAGCATAATAGCAATTTATGTTTTGTTTTTTCTTTATGTCTTTTTGTTTGCTCATTCTTTTAATGGTTTTACTAATGTCAGACCTGAGTTTAGGGCTGAGTTCTTTGGTACTTTTGAAAGTAAGGTCTGGGCTGATCCTGTTGCTGTTTTCCTTGGGTATTGAATGTTGTGTCATTCCATGATGGGGATCTGTAAGCTTTCAGTGCTTCCAAAGTTATCTGGTTCAGGGCAAAGTCTAATTGCTGTCCCTTTGGTTTGAACTCTTGAAGTTTCTGGCCTGGTTTTGGATTTGAGCATGAGTAGAATGTTCCTGAACTCTATTCATAACAGCCATCTGAAAAGCTTTGTTGACTCAAAGTGACAGAATTGTAGGTTTTCCTTTGGTCTTTGTAGCATACCAGGTATATTAGCATCTTGGAAGTATTATTGATGTATTGATATTATATCTTATGTGTTCATATACCAGACTCATGGTCATATTACTTATTGATTATTACATTTCCAAATCTTCAATCCAAAGGATAAAAGAATTCCTGAGCAGGATAATATTTGCCGCAGGGTCCTAGCTCCCACCTTGTTAGACCACATTCCTTACCAAGTCACATATTTGATTAACCTCCTCTTCTTTGATTACATGATTATCAACTGAGCCAATTGTTAAAACCTATGTCATGTCACATGCTCATTAGCTATCTCCCACTCCACATTCCTAAATTCTCCAATAAAAGTTTGGGGACACATGTAGAACCCTCTTTCAATTCCATCAGAGGGGCATTCATCATGGAGTCTATATTTTTTAACTTCTTGTCTCTGAGTCTTTATTACTTTGTCTGTCTTTCTGTCTGTCTGTCTGTGTGTGTGTCTCTCTCTCTTTTTCTCTCCTCTATCCATTTTCCCTCAGTTTCCAATCTCCTTCTCAAGGGTCCACCCATTAAAATATTAATATGTAACTGCAGGAGGTTATAGTCTTCAATTCTTGCCCTTGGTTGTTCCTCTGATGGCTGGGCTAGATGATGTCAATGAAACTCTGAATGAAAGTCCTGAAATCTGAATTCACCACAACTGTTGGCAGCTTCTGAACTTTCTCTTTTTTCCATATACCATCCAGGGCCTCCCTACCTGGGAACAAGAACACTTCTCTTTTCAGTGTGTTGTAGATTTGTGATCCAAAACTGGTAGTGGGTTACCATGCTTATAGTTGACATCTGTCTCTGTTGCCATGCTTCAGGATAGGTCTAATGGGTGCCCCAAGAGGCACCCAAAGCCTACTCTTACACTGTTATGCAGTCTTTCCAGTGTACAGCATGCTTCTGGAGCAGCAAGTCTTCAGTTTCACCCATCCCAAGGAAACACAACTCTCCCTATCTGTCTCTTTAGGCTGAATTGAGCTAAACAAGTGACTCACTGTAACTTTTTTTGGATTTTCTCATAAGAATTTGGTTTGGTAGATCTACTTAAAGGAGTTTTTTAAAAGCACAGCTTCTTATCACTATTAGATTGTTTCCACCTCCCATAGTAATTTTTTGTGGGACCCTAGATTTAGAGCTAGTAGGGACTTCAGAAATCACATAGTTCAAACTCCTCATTTTACAGATGAGGAAACTGTGGCCAAGCAACTTGTCCATGATCACACAAGTCGTAAATGCCTTAGCTAGGTTTTGAACTGAAATTCTATGACTTAAAATCCACATTTTCCCACTGCACTACAAATCACCAATCTGGAGACCAAAAATCAGTGAGATCTTTCTTCTATTCAATCTCCTTAATTTCAACCAACAGGTGTTTGTAGATGACTTCTTGACAAAGTTGTATATATCCAAATGCATCAGATTCCTGATTGACAACTGCCCTTAAAAAATATCCAGAAGAAAATGGAAGAAATTTCAAGATGAAAGACAGACCAGTAAAGAAATATTAGTACTATTATGTGAAATTTAATATGTACTTTAAAAATAATGTTAAATATAATACATTTCATATATATTTCATATATTAAAGTTTTTTAAGTTCATAAACTTTAAAACTAAAACAAGATAAAACAAAAAGCACATTTATAATTTAATATAAATGTATACTTTGGTAACTGTAAGGTGAAAAGAAAAAGTTGAGTCATGCAGATTTGTTTGTAGACATAAAGGAGTTTATGAAGACAATTTAGGACTAGGTTATTGCCAACAGAAATTCCTGAAGGATTATACTTAAAGAACCTGAATTTAGTGATCAGTGAAAAAGAAACTACAACACACAACATCCCTGGAAGGTAGATATTATTATTATTATTAATATTATTATCATCTTCATTTTACATTTTCATTTAGATGAGGAAACTGAGGCAAACAAAAGCCAAATGACTTCCCCAGGATCACCCAGTTGAGATTAAACTTGAACTCAGGTCTTTCTGAATCCAGACCCTGTGCTCTATCTAACACACCACCTGGATTAGAATATTGTGATTCTTCAGGGACAAATGACAAATCTTTATACATCATAGATTTCATATAGACTTCAATTATACTGGAGAACTCAATCAATAAAGTGTGTTGGAACCAAGCTGTTATAATAACTCAAACTGTTGCTCATAATCCCCATAAAAATGCCCATAATCTTTGAACTACATGGAATGAAAAGCTTTCAAAACACAGAGATCTATCAAAGGAATTCAAAATCATGTGGGGAAAGCATGAGGTACATGCCATTCCTATTGCCCTCCTGATAATTTCTGGACATTACCAAGCTATATGTCCTTATAAACTGCTGTGCTCCAAACTTTTTCCAACTCTTTTGTTATTCAGTCCTTCAATCAGGTCTGTCTCTGTGGGAACCCACAGACATTGTCCATGGAATTTTCTTGGCAAAGATACAGGAGTGGTTTGCCATTTTTTTCTCCAATGTGTCCCCATTTTACAATTGAGGAACTGAGGCAAATAGAGATTCAGTGACTTGCCTAGAGTCACACTGTCAGAAAGCCAGATTTCAACTATGATCTTCCTAATCTAGGCAGGGTGCTCACTCCACTCATTGCACCACCTAACTGCCCCTTCCAGTTCTTGTTCCACTATATATAGTTTCCCCCTTTAGAACATAAGCTCTTTAAGAACAAGGACTCATTTGTCTGCACGTGTTTCCCCCATACTTGGCACAATGTTTGTCAAATACGAAGAACTCAATAAATGCTTTTTCATTAATTTATCCTATTATATTTATTGCCTGACAATTACAAATGAAATTTGATAAAGGAGAGAAAATACCATCTTAAAGTCTCTCCTCCAACAAAGAACTGTACATTTCCTCAATAGATGAAATCACAGATATAACTTTCTTTAATGATCTTCTAATTATTAACATCAAGTGAGGTATTAAAAATAGGAAACTTATTTAACAAAAATGTTCACCTTTGTCATAGTGGATGTCTTGCCCAGAATCTGAATGGAAGAGATTCTATATTGATATGTTGATTCAGCCTAACAGAAAGACTGCTGGACTTAGAGTCTAGAAGACTTAAGTTCAGATCCCATCTTGGACCCAGTGCTTAGCATGGTACCTGGCATATATAGGTCCTTAGTAAATGTTTGTTGAATTACCTTAATTTCACTAAGCCTTAGCTCCTTCATTTGCTAAATAATGATAATATCTGTGGTATATACTTCATAATGTTGTTGCATGGTTCAAATGAAATAATATATGTAAAATGCTTTGAATTTGTAAATGCTGGGTAAATATGAGCTATTATAAATGATGAGATGTAAGATCATATATTTAAACCTATGAGGTTCATCAGAGATCATCTGGTCCAATGTTCACATCTAATAATTAATAAATATGGTCAGATAGACAAGCGAAGTGAAGTTCCCAAAGGCTTCTGTTTGTGGAAGACCTTTACTAAGGCCTTCATGTTCCCTCCATTAATAAAAGTCTTACAAAATATCAGGACAGTACTTTAGTTTGAAATCCTGGGTTGAATCTGAATGAGAAACCACATCAGTCTTTCTTTAGCTATCAATTCTAAATCCTGGCCTGAAATTGCTTTATATTATTCTGATATAAGACCTAAGCAGTTTCTAATGGGAGAAGAAAAAAGACTCCCTGAAATCAATTAGGCAACAAGCATGAACTCTTTTGATTAATTTAGTTAATAGAAACATCTCTTAAACTAACCTTCAAACCTTCAAAACGTATTCTATATTTGAACAGAGATGCTTAGAATTATCTATTAGATTGAAAGGAGAATCTTTAGAGCAGTGATGGCAAACCTTTTAGAGACTATGTGCCATACCCCTCAAAAGACCACATTCTGTGCCCTGCCACCCACCAAGTTCACAGTGCAAACTCCACCACCACCACCTTACTCCACACAGGAGAGGGAGGAAGGACTCCTACTGGGCTGCTGGGTAGAGCAGTGGGTGAAGTGAAAAAACGTCCTCAGTGCAAGTGAAGAAAGTAAGGGGAGTGGCCCACGAGCTCTGCTCCCCTCCAACTCTGCCACCTGTGTGCCATCTGCCTTGCCCCATGTGAGCTCCCATTAGGCTGCTGGGCAGAGGGATGCGGTATGTGAAAAAATGTTGTCAGGCACAATGGAGAGGGGGAAGGGAGCAGTTCTCCCTGAATCCCTCTGCCTTTCTAATCTAATGAACTCTATGGGATGAGGGGTGAGGGGTGGTGGTGGTGTGAATGCTCACAGAGCACACTCTGTGTGCCATATTTGGTATTATTGCCATAGATTCACCATCACTGCCTTTGAGTATGTAGTTAAAAAGGGATTGAATGGTTTTTGAAAAGCTATAGAGAGTACATTCTAACTCTGTGGCAGGCACTGTGATATCAGGGACCTCAGAAGTTATCTTGGTTAATAGTGTCAAACTCAAATAGAAATGGAACTTGGAGAGCCTCATATTAACATAGAAAACCACAAATTAATATTATCTATGTTGTATAATGCTTTAACTTGTTTTGTTAAACATTTCCCAATTATATTTTTAATCAGATACTACTACACTTAGGAGTTAAGTGGCTATTGGCCTATGAGTTTGATTCTTCTGATATAATCTGACCCACTAATTTTTATAGATAAGAAATACTTTGACCAGAGAGATTAACTGAAGTTTCCAAGATCCCATAACTAAAAAGAAGCTTGGTTTTTTTTTTATCCTAAAGGAAGTGGGGACCCACTGAGGTCTCTCTCCAATTCTAAGTCCCTGCCCCCAAAGAGCTTAAAATCTAATATGTGGGGGCAGCTGGGTGGCTCAGTAGATTGAGAGCCATCCCTAGAGACAGGAGGTCCTGGGTTCAAATTTCACCTCATACTTCCTAGCTGTGTGACCCTAGCCAAGACACTTAACCCCCATTGCCTAGCCCTTACCACTCTTCTGCCTTGGAACCAATACACAGTATTATTGATTCTATGTCAGAAGGTAAGGGTTAAAAAAAAGTCTAATATGTAAAGACAATACAAAGAATAGTGGAAAGGGGTGGAGGCTACATCAACAGCAGCACAGTTTAGAGTTAGTACTGAAAAATAAAGTGAAGGGCAGGTTCCAGTTCAGGTAAGTCAAAAGCTATCAGAGCCCAGAGTTATTCCAAGATTGGAGTCTAAGTTTCCAGTGGGGAGGAGGTAGGATTGATAGCTGAAGTTGAGATTTTTAGGGAAGTGATTCTCCAGGGTCTACCTAAAATTAAATTGCTATTCTTCAGTTTGATGAATCAAATACTTTTACCTAACCTTTATACAATTATTTAATCTTGACTATGGACGTTTGCCTTTGTTTTTGAACTCCATAAATTGTAACTAACTCTTTTTGGGCAGAAAGACTTTCAAAAGTAGGTTGGATCACTTTGGATTTCTCTATATTTGAGCAGAGATGCTTAGAATTATCCAATTAATATATTTTTCTTCAAGGACTTGTGAAAGAAAAAGGGAGCACTGAGTTTTTCTTCCATAAAGGACAATGACTGATGCAAATAGGATGAAGCATATTAACAAGAGTGACTTGCAAATCAAGAGGTAGTATAAAAAATGTCAAGGAAGCACCTGATAAGGAAAGGGGTTGGGCAAGTCATTCACTGAGAAGGGAAAATTTATAAAAAGCCCAAGGACATAACCTTTGACTGATAGTCATACACAAAAAACCCCCAGCCCCTGTAACAGGCAAAGCCCAAGGACCTCCATGTAACAAAGCTCTGGCGGACACAGACCCTCAGTAAAACTGAGGCCATAGCTTAGCTTAAGTTAGACATGTCGCTCACTCCTCACCTGAGGCCCCAAACTCTCTCCTTTCCACCCTTCCTACTGTAACTGAATGTTCTTACAAAACTATGCATTCTCTTGGAACGTGGATTAGATGGTTACATATTGACATATTGATTTATTAGCCTATAGAAGATTCTGTCTAGATTCGATGAGGGAAACCAAATCCATTGTACCACCATGTAAATCATTACCATGTCATTGTGTATGTGAAAGTTTACCTAAGCTCTCAGCCTGTTTCAGTTTCTCTATAAAAAAGAATCTATAATCAATAAACTTCACCACTGATTAGCAATCAGCTTGCCTCTGGTCCTCCTGATGCCAAATATATCTCTCATCCCCTCTACCCCATCTTTGGGGACCCTTCAATAATCTGTGTGAGCAGGATCCATTAATCTCTACACTCTCCCCCTCAAAAAAAAATGCACTCAAGGAAAGCTTCAGCACTGGTTATGTCCTTAATGGAAGTGTAACTTATACTCCAGGACCTTAGGTTATAGACTCACATGTACCGGATTCCCTCTTGAGGCATGTCTAAGTTTCCCCAAAAGTGGGTAAAAGGATTCTCCAGCTCCCATATCTCCAGCTCCCATTCAAGGAATTAAATGTGTATCATGTTCCAAATTAGTTTTATTTTACCACACAGAAAATGCATAAGATGCCAAAGGCTTATGTGGACCCATAACCAGGTAGAGAAATACATAAACACCTACAGATTCTAAAGAGAATTCAACTATTGAAACAATACCCCAAGTGAAATTCTTCTCTTCCATTCAGTTTCTTCCCAAATCTACATGTTTCTTGTACACCAAAGAAGGGACAGGGGGAAAAGATAAAGAAGGCCTGAATAGAATTAGAGAGACCAACCAGTTCACTTTAAAAAACCAAGGGAGAGACACATTCTTGATCTATCAATCATCAAAAGATAGCTTTTGTCTCTTAAACTCTGAAACTGCCCTATAATATAAAGTCAATGATAATTGACTGGAATACTCCTTTATTCACTCTCCTTGTTGAGGATTTATGAGATGTCATAGGAAAGAATTATAGCTGAGTAGGCATTTACAAGTATTAATGGAGGGATATATTAGTCAGAGCTATCAAATTATTGAAGTAAAAACCACTGTGGGATGGAATTGAATTATTTGGAAAGAGACGGAAAGAGCACTGGCACTGAATCAGAATATATGGTTTAAATCTCACGTCTGGTGCTTATAATCTATTACCTTAGGCAAATTACAACTGCCATGGGCTTCAGGGTCCCCATCTATATAATATGGTGAATGAACTAGATGGTCTGTCAGTTCTCTTCCAGTTCTAGATCTATGAGAAGCATCTCTTTCAGATAAGTATGGAATTTCTTCTAGCATGCATGGAAAGTTTGGCAAGAACAATTGAAAGTTGTCAATTTAATGATAATAATGATATGTACATATGTAGATAGATAGATAGTGCTTTACAGTGACAAAGTTCAGATACAAATAGTGTCTCACTTGATCCTCACAACAGAGAGTAAGAAAGTTAGCTTGTAAGTTCTTTGAGGGCAGTGGCTGCCTTTTGTCTCTTTTTGTATCCTCAGCACCTACCATAATGTTTGGCACAAAGCAGGCATTTAATAAATGTTTATGGATTGATTAATAAGATTAAGCTAAGTTAAATAATTCATATTACTAAGTATGAACTAACTGACAAATTGGTTCTTTGACTCCAAGCCAATGTTCTTCTTCTTTTTTTTTTTTTTAAACCCTTACCTTCTGTCTTGGAGTCAATACTGTGTATTGGCTCCAAGGCAGAAGAGTGGTAAGGGTAGGCAATGGGGGTCAAGTGACTTGCCCAGGGTCACACAGCTGGGAAGTGTCTGAGGTCATATTTGAACCTAGAACCTCCCGTCTCTAGGACTGGCTCTCAATCCACTGAGCTACCCAGCTGCCCCCTAATGTTCTTCTAAATATCCAAAATTTAATCAGTTAAAAGTTAACTTACTCTCATGATTAAAGCTCAACCAAGTAGCAGAATCTATCAAGGACAAATTATTTGGTCACATTGAAGAACCTACTTGCCACAGAAGGCCAAAGAGTTTTAGCACCAAGTTGAGAGTTAGAAAAAACAACTACTTTTATTCCAAGAGTCCTTCTCTCCCTCTCCCTCTTCTTTCCCTTCCTCTCTTCCATTTCCTTCTTTCTAATTCCCCATTTCCCTCTTCTTGCTCTTCCCTTCCCCTGATTCTTTTCTCTTCTCCCTGTCTTTCTCTAGCCCCCTCTCCCTCCCTGTCTCTGTTTCTCTTATTTACATCTTGCTTATCTACTTCTATTCCTGCATTACTTTCGTTGCCATTCCCAAGTCCTTATTACCTTCCTTCTGTCTTTCCTCTCTAAAACTGTGGTCAAATCTATGCCTCCCCATTTAGGGGTATTTTCTTTTCTCCTTTTATATTCTTTCCTTCAATCTCTCAGCCCCCATTTCTTCTGCAGCTTTCTTTTTTTCTTCATTCTTCCATTCACTTCTTCTCCCTTAATTCTCAAACTGAAGCATATTGTATTTTTTTAATCTGGTTTGTTGAATATAGTTTTACAATTCTGTTCCTTAATTTGAAAATTTGAACATTTTAAATTGTTCTATATATACAAATACAACACATAATTACATTTTTTCTTACAAGATGTGAAATAAGGAGAACAGAAATGACTCATATAAACTCTGGTCCAGCAGGGGGCAGCAGAACCCTAGAAATTAGAGCCCTGAGAAGCTTGAAAAGTTGGTTTTATCCTACAGGATAAAGTTCCATATATAGAGCTGACAATGGATCTTGGGTCATTTAGTTCACAAGTTCTTAATTTTATTTGTGTCATGGATATCTTTGACAGTCTAAATCTATGGACCCCTTCTCAAAATGATGTTTGTAGCCTATATATAGTAGAAGGAAATATTATTTTCCAATTAAAGTACTTGAAAATAAAGATGTAATTATTTGGAAGCAGCTAGGTGGATCAGTGGATTGAGAACCAGGTCTAGAGACATGAGGTCCTGGGTTCAAATCTGGCCTCAGACACTTCTTAGCTACATGACCCTGGGCAAGTCACTCAACTTCCATTGCCTAGTCTTTCTCACTCCTCTGCCTTGGAACCAATACACAGTATTGATTCAAAGATGGAAGGGAAGGGTTTACAAATTTTAATTATTTTCTCATCTAGCTCACTGACTCCCCCTGAAATCTATTCATGGTTTCCTTGTTAAGAATCTTCAATCTTGTCTGACTTCTTCATTTTACAGATAAAGAAATTGAGACTTAAGGAGGGGAAATACATAGTGCATCCTAGATTAGAACCCAGGGTTCTTAGTTACCAAAGTGTTCTTTTTGTTATAATACCATGTTGCTTTATGATTGGACAATAGTACCATTCCCTCTCCTCTAACTCACACAAATTAAGACTTTCAAAATGTTTACAGTAGGCCTTTGGATGAAAGGGAAGTAGGGACTAAAGAGAATTGTGGTTTCACAAAGATCTCCCAGGGTAGTTCCAAAAAATGTTTCCATCATGAAACTGGCTGATACCTAGGTGATATTTTTAAAGGCAATGTGGGGCTTTTTTTCCTGTCATGTCAGTATTTGATAATTTCCTGAAAATGTGCTGACCACTCAAAGAGAGGAAACTCCCTGGGTCTTCCAGATCCAAATAGCTAGAGTTCTG
Source organism: Monodelphis domestica (assembly GCF_027887165.1). Taxonomy (NCBI): domain Eukaryota; kingdom Metazoa; phylum Chordata; class Mammalia; order Didelphimorphia; family Didelphidae; genus Monodelphis; species Monodelphis domestica. Next base: position 255,704,140 of record NC_077228.1, read on the forward strand.
CCTTGTTTTAACAGTAAGGGTCAAATAGAACATCTATACCTCCCTGGTCCAAGAACAGGGAACAGACTGTCAATTTTTTTTCCATCTCTACCTCACCATTCTGCTTAGATAGAGTCACATTGTTAGTTCAAAATACAGTGTTCAAAGACTCCTTCTTTAACCCAAATTTGTTTTTTGATGTCTGTACTTATTCTTATGCGTCTTTCTATGCTTCTCTGTATTCATCATTTCAAAAAACTCGGTAATATTGTTTATATTCACATACCAGTTTAGCCAGAAAAAATAAATTACAATCAACAGCTTCTATAGAGGCAATGAACAAATAACAAATGCAACAGAGAAGGATGAAGGAACACCAAACAAAAACACAGAAACTCCAGTGAATTGGACACAGGTCTTGGAAGAACTCAAAATACAATTCAAAACACAATTAAGAAAGGCTGAAGACAACTGGGGAAAGAACTTAAAAAGCAAGATAAGTCATCTGGAAACAGAAAATAGTGTCTTGAAAGCCAAAATTAATCAGCTTGAAAATGAAGCAAAGAAGAAGAAAGATGACCTTTAAAAAAATCACACCAGAAGGAGAAGGATTGACTAAAAAGCCAGGAATGTAATCCAGCCTTTAAAAACCAGAATACAACAATTGGAAGCAAGTGACTTCACAAGGCAGCAGGACAGTATAAAACAAAATCAAAAGAATTTAAAAAAGGAGGAAAATATGAAGCATCTCATTCACAAAACAGAAGATTTAGAAAATCATTCCAGGAGAGACAACTTAAGAATTTTGGTCTACCAGAAGACCATGACAAAAGGAAAAGCCTGGATATCATCCTACAGGAAATTATCCAAGAAAACTGTCCTGATACTCTAGAACAAGAAGGAAAAGTGGAGATTGAAAGAATCCACAGATCACCTCCTGTACTTAATCCCCAACTGACAACACCCAGGAATGTTAAAGCCAAATTCAAGAACCATCAGACCAGGGGGCATCTGGGTAGCTCAGTGGATTGAGAGTCAGGCCTAGAGATGGGAGGTCCTACGTTCAAATCTGGCCTCAGACACTTCCCAGCTGTGTGACGCTGGGCAAGTCACCTAACCCCCATTGCCTATCCCTTACCACTCTTCTGCCTTGGAGACAATACACAGTATTGACTCCAAGACAGAAGGTAAGGGCTTAAAAAAAATAACTATCAGACCAAGGAAAAAAGCTGCTAAGAAGAAGTCAATCAGATACTAAGGAACAACAGTGAGGATAACACAGGATCTGGCTGCATCTACAATGAAGGACTGAAAGGCATGGAATATGATATTCCGGAAGGCAAGGGAACTAAGTCTACACCAATAATCAACTACCCATCAAAACTGGCTATATTCTTACAGGGGAAAGTATGGTCATTTAACAAAATAGAAGAATTCCAAGCATTTGTAAAGAAGAGACCAGACTTGAATAGAAAATTTGATGCCCAAATACAGAACTCAAGAGAATCATCAAAAGGTAATGAAGAAAGGGGGGTGAAAAGAAAAACAGAACACAATAAAAAACTTTTTAAAGAGACTCAATAAGTTAAAATGATATGTATCCCTATAAGAAAAGAGGACATTGGTAACTCTTAAAAATTGTTATTATCATCTGGGTAGCTAGAAGGATTATACTTAGAGGGAACAGTGACAAATTGTATAGGATGAACTGCCAAGACATAACTATGTATATAGATATGTATGCATAAATATATATATATATATATATATATATATATATACACACACACACAACTAGAGTTTAAAAAAGAGGTTAATACTAAGAGAAATGGGAAAAGAAACAAAATGGGGTAAATTTATATGTCACAAAGAAAAGGAAAACCAGACTTTAAGGACCAGACTTAGGCAATTAGAAGACAATGATCTTGCAAAACAGGAAGAATTAATAAAGCAAAGTCAAAATACTGACAAAGTAAAGGAAAACATAAACTATCTCACTGAAAAGATGATGGATCAGGCAGAGCACAAAGAGACCATTTGAGAATCATTGGTCTACCTGAAAAGCCAGAAATAAACAGAAATATTGACATCATACTACAAGAAGTCATCCAAGAAAACTGCCCTGATGTTCTTGAACAAAAGGGCAAAATAGACATTGAAAGAGTTCATAGAACACTCTACACTAAATTCTCAAAAAACAAGTCCCAGGAATGTTATTGCCAAATTCCAGAGCTTTTAAGCTAAGGAGAAAATTCTACAAGAGGCCAAAAAGAGACAAGTCAGATACCAAGGAGCACCAATCAGGATCACACAAGACCTGGCAGCTTCTACACTAAAGGACCGCAAGGCCTGGAACATGATATTCAGAAAGGCAAGAGAATTGGGTCTTCAACCAAGGATCACCTATCCATCAAAACTGACTATATACTTCCAGGGGAAAGTATGGACATTCAACAAAATAGAAGATTTCCAAGTATTTGTAAAGAAAATACCAGAACTAAGTGGAAAGTTTGATATCCAAACACAAAGATCAAGAGAAACATGAAAAGGTAAATAAGAAAGAGAGAAAAATGGGGAAATGTTTTTTTATTCAAACTCTCTTCTTTAAGGGCTACAATTATATCAAATTATACATATATATGTATATATATGTATATATGGGGGAAATGTTATTTGTAACTCTCAAAAATTATATTTACTATTATAGTAATTAGAAGAATCATTCACAGGAAGAGATTGGGGCATTAAGAGCTATAAGATGTTATGCAAAAAAGAAAAAGGGAGGGGGGGAATCAAAGATGGTACCAAGAGATACTTGAAGAAATAAAATAAATAGGATAATCTTTATCATACAAAGATACACCTGGGAAGGGGAAGGGAAGAATACTCTTATAAGAAGGAGAAGAGAGTGCTAATAGGTAATACTTAAACCTTACTTTCAGTGAAATCAGTTCTGAGAGGGAAGAGCATCTAGATCCATTGGGGTCTTGAATTCTATCTTATCCTACAGAGAAAGTGAGAAGGGAAAACTAAGGGGGGCTGGAGGGAGGGAGTACAAAAAGGGAGGGAAAGAGAGGGTGGAGGGAACTTAACAGACCCTAAAAAAATAAGAAGGGAACAAAAAGGGAGGGGCCAGAAAGGGAAGCATATGAAGGGAGAGGATTAGGGGGACTGATTAAAAGCAAACCACTGGTTTAAAAGGGTATATAGCAAAAGAAGAAAGGACAGAACAAGGAGAGGATATCAAAATGCTGGGGAATACACAAGTGATAATCATAACTTTGAATGTGAATGGGATGAACTCACCCATAAAACAAAAACAAATAGGAGAGTGGATTAGAATCCAGAATTCTACCATATGTTGTCTACAAGAAACACACCTGGGGCGGGTAGATACTCAAAAGGTTATAATTAAAGGTTGGATCAAGACCTATTGGGCCTCAACTGATAGAAAGAAGGCAGGAGTTGCAATCATGATATCTGACAAAGCCAAAGTAAAACTAGATCTGATTAAAAGGGATAGGGAAGGTAAATACATCCTGATAAAAGGGAGTATAGAAAATGAGGAAATATCAGTAATCAACATGTGTGCACCAAATGGTATAGCATCCAAATTTCTAAAGGAGAAACTAGTGGAATTGAAGGAGGAAATAGATAGTAAAAATATACTAGTGGGAGACCTGAACCTACCACCATCAAATTTAGATAAATCAAATCAAAAAATAAATTAAAAGGGGGTAAAAGATGTGAATGAAATCTTAGAAAAATTAGAGTTAATAGATATATGGAGAAAAATAAATAGGGACAAAAAGTAATATACCTACTTTTCAGCAGCACATGATACAGTCAGAAAGATTGACCATGTACTAGGTCATAAAAACATGGCAAACAAATGCAGAAAAGCAGAAATAATAAGTGCAATCTTTTCAGATTATAATGCAATAAAAATAATGATCAGTAAGGGGACATGGAGAGCCAAATCAAAAATTAATTGGAAATTAAATAATATGATTCTCCAAAACCAGTTAGTTAAAGAACAAATCATAGAAACAATTAATAATTTCATTGAAGAAAATGACAATGATGAGACATCCTTTCAAAATCTATAGGATGCAGCCAAAGCAGTATTCAGGGGATAATTTATATCCTTATTTCATATATTAACAAATTAGGGAGAGCAGAGGTCAATGATTTGGACATGCAAATCAAAAATCTTGAAATTGAACAAATTACAAATCCCCAGAAGAAAACTAAATTAGAGATCCTAAAAATTAAGGGATACATTAATAAAATCAAAAGTGAAAGAACTATTGAACTAATAAATAAGACTAGAAGCTGGTAATTTGAAAAAACAAACAAAATGGACAAAGTCCTTGTCAATCTAATTCAAAAAAGGAAAGAAGAAAACCTAATTAACAGTATCATCGATGAAAAGGGAGACCTCACCTCCAATAAAGAGGAAATTAAGGCAATCATTAAAAACTATTTTGCCCAATTATATGGCAATAAATATGCCAATCTAGGTGATATGGATGAATATTTACAAAAATATAAATTGCCTACATTAACAAAAGAAATAGAATTTTTTAAAAAATCCATATCAGATAAATAAATTGAACAAGCCATCAAAGAACTCTCTAAGAAGAAATCCCCAGGGTCTGATGGATTCACAAGTGAATTCTATCAAACATTCAAAGAACAGCTAATTGCCATACTATACAAACTATTTGATATAATAAACAAAGAGGGAGTTCTACCAAATTCCTTTTATGACACAAATATGGTATTGATTCCAAAGCCTGGCAGGTCAAAAATGGAGAGAGAAAACTACAGACCAATCTCCTTAATCAATATAGATGCAAAAATCTTAAATAGGATACTAGCAAAAAGACTCTATCAAGTCATTATGAGGGTTATTCACTATGACCAGGTAGGATTTATACCAGGAATGCAAGGATGGTTCAATATTAGGAGAACCATCCACATAATTGACCATATTAACAAGGAAACTGACAAAAATCACATGATTATCTCAATAGATGCAGAAAAAGCCTTTGACAAAATACAACACTCATTCCTATTGAAAACACTAGAAAGCGTAAGAATAGAAGTGCCTTTCCTAAAAATAATAAACAGTATATGTCTAAAACCATCAGCAAACATCATCTGCAATGGGGATAAACTATAAACCTTCCCAATGAGATCAGTAGTGAAACAAGGATGCCCATTATCACCGCTATTATTTAAAATTGTACTAGAATCACTAGCAGTAGCAATAAGAGAAGAAAAAGAAATTGAAGATATTAAAAAAAGGCAATGAGTAGACCAAGCTATCACTCTTTGAGGATGATATGATTGTCTCTTTAACAAATCCTAGAGAATCAACTAAAAAGCTAGTCGAAATTATCAACAAATTTAGCAAAGTTGCAGGATAATGTTTGTTGGGATTTTTGGTGAGGAAAGCACAATAGGGAACACATAAATAATTCAGATTTATTGGTTGGGAAGGGGAGGAAGGAACAAGGTTTAGGAGAAAATTATACTAGTTATCTTAAAATCTAATGTCTATAAACTCTCTAAAACTATCTTTCTAAGCTAAACAGTAATTTCCCCCAATAGCCAAATCTCACACAAGGAGTCCAATCAAAAGGCGATGATATTCAGAGATGAAGCATGCCTTCAATCTTCTTTTCCTCAAGGTGCCAGAAGTTAGATTCAAAGATTTCCTTCTTTATCTGGTATTAGGAGAAGTAGAATACCTGTTTTTCCAAGGTCCTTCAGGAGAGATGTCTGACCCTTGGGGCATAGAATCTTATCCCGGATCTCCAGTCTTAGGCTCCCATGTGACTCTTAGTCCCACGCTCCTGTCAATTACTCACTCTGATGTTTGCACTTCTCAGTTTTTGCAAACCATTCGTTCTTCATCACAATACAAAATAATCTCACATAAGTCATCAGCGTTTCTATATATCTCCAACACAGCTCAGCAGCAAAAACTAGAAAGAGAAATTCCATTTAAAATCACCCTAGACAGTATAAAATACTTAGGAATCTATCTGCCAAGACAAACACAGGAACTATATGAACACAACTACAAAACACTCTCCACACAATTAAAACTAGATCTAAACAATTGGAAAAACATCGATTGCTCATGGGTAGGTCAAGCTAACATAATAGAAATGACAATCCTACCCAAATTAATTTACTTATTTAGTGCCATTCCCATTGAACTACTAAAAATCCTTTTTACTGAATTAGGAACAACCATAGCAGTTCTTTTAGAAGAACAAAAGATCAAGGATATCCAGGGAAATCATGAAAAAATGTGAAGGAAGGTGGCCTTGCAGTCCCAAATCTCAAACTATATTATAAAGCAGTGGTCATCAAAACAATTTGGTACTGGCTAAGAGACAGAAAGGAGGATCAGTGGACTAGACATGGGGTAAGTGACAGCAAGACAGTCCATGATAAGCCCAAAGATCCCAGCTTTGGGTACCATAATCCACTATTTGATAAAAACTGCTGGGAAAATTGGAAGAAAGTATCGGAGAGATTAGGTTTGGATCAACATCTCACACCCTACACCAAGATAAACTCAGAATGGGTGAATGACTTGAACATAAAGAAGGAAACTATAAGTAAATTAGGCAAACACAGAATAGTATACATGTCAGATCTTTGGGAAAGGAAAGATTTTAAAACCAGGAAGAACTAGAAAAAATCACAAAATATAAAATAAATAATTTTCATTACATCAAATTAAAAAGTTTTTGTACAAACAAAAACAATGCAGTCAAAATTAGAAGGGAAACAACAAATTGGGAAACATCTTCGTAACAAAAACCTCTGACAAAGGTCTAATTACTCAAATTTATAAAAAGCTAAATCAATTGTACAAAAAAATCAAGCCATTCTCCAATTGATAAATGGGCAAGGGACATGAAGAGGCAATTTTCAGTTAAAGAAATCAAAACTATTAATAAGCACATGAAAAAGTGTTCTAAATCTCTTATATTCAGAGAGATGCAAATCAAAACAACTTTGATCCCTCCATAGCACTGCTGGGTTTGTACCCCAAAGAGATAATAAGGAAAAAGACTTGTACAAGAATATTCATAGCTGCGTTCTTTGTGGTAGCAAAAAATTGGAAAATGAGGGGATGCCCTTCAATTGGCGAATGGCTGAACAAATTGTGGTATATGTTGGTGATGGCATACTATTGTGCTAAAAGGAATAATAAACTGGAGGAATTCCATGGGAACTGGAATGACCTCCAGGATGGGATGCAGAGTGAAAGGAGCAGAACCAGGAAAACATTGTACACAGAGACTGATACATTGTGGTACAATTGAAGGTAATGGACTTCTCCATTAGTGGCAATGCAGTGATCCTGAACAACTTGGAGAGATCTACAAGAAAGAACACTATTCAGAAGAAAAACTGTTGGAGTAGACACACAGAAGAGAAACTATAGTTTGATTACATGGGTCAAGGGGATATGATTGGGGATATAGGCTCTAAATGAACACCCTATTGCAAACATCAACAACATGGAAATAAGTTTTGATCAAGGACACATGTAATACCCAGTGGAATTGCATGTCAGCTACGAGAAGGGTGGGGGGATGGAAGGGAAGGAAAGAATATGATTCTTGTAACCAAGGAATAATGTTCTAAATTGACTAAATAAATAAATTAGTTAATTTTAAATAAATCCTCCAGTTATACACAATAGTATTCCATCACCATCATACCCCACAATTTGCTCAATCATTCCCCAACTGAGGGACAACCCCTCATTTTCCAATATTTTGCCACCACAAAAAGTGTACCTATAAATATTTTTGTACAAATATTTTTCATTATTATCTCTTTGGGGTTGTTAGATTTAAAGTAATATTCAATAATTCCAAGTATTATATTTTATAAGATTTATGAATAATCAATTGAAGTAGAAGAAATACAAGTACAAAAATAAAAGCCTCAGAAATGCCACATGAGTAAAATTGCCCTGGCTGGTACTAACCCAACCACCACAGCCACATTCCAAAGAAGAAGAGAGAGAAGGCAGAGCTACACTCAAAATATATCCTCCTGAGTTAGCGTTTGAGAAGTTAGAGTTTGAGAAGGAACATGGGAAGCTGGGATTTAGAGGAGGAAAATTCAAATTACACAGAGTATGAACCCGGTAGGAGTATAGTTCTATCAAAGGGTATGCAGCTTTTTAAAGCCCTTTGTGAATAATTCCAAATTGCCTTCCAGAATGATTGGATCAATTCACAACTCCTCCAGCAATATATTAGTGTCCCAATTTTACCACATCCCCTCCAACATTTATTATTTTTGTTTGATGTCATATTGCCCAATCTGTTAGGTGACACTTCAGCATTGTTTTGATTTGCATTTCTCTAATCAGGAAGGATTTAGAACACTTTTTCATGTGATTATTGATAGTTTTGATTTCTTTATTCAAAAACTGCCTATTTCTGCCTATTTTCCTTGACCATTTGTCAACTGGGGAATGGCTTGATTTTTTGTAAATTTGACTTAGTTCCTCATATATTTGAGAAATAAGACCTTTGTCAGAGAGTTTTGATATAAAATTTTTTCCCAGGTTGTTCTTTTCCTTCTAATTTTGGTTGCATTAGTTTTGTTTGTACAATTTTAAATTAAATTAAAAATTTTAAATTTAATACAAAATAATTTTTAAAAAATTTAATATAATCAAAATTATTCATTTTACATTTTATAATGTTCTCTATCTCTTATTTGGTCTTAAATTCCTTTCCTATATATCTGACAGGTATACTATTTTGTGTTCTATTTTATTTATGATTTCACTCTTTTAATTTTTAATTTTTTGGTAATGGAATTTAAGTGACTTGCCCAGTGTCACATAGCTAGGAAGTATCTGAGACCACATTTGAACCTAGGACCTCCCACCTCTAGGTCTGGCTCTTAATCCACTGAGCCACCTATGTATTCCCCTCCATTTTGACTTCTTTCTTTAATCTTGACTTTACATCTTCTATTCTTTCCCTTCCCTCCAATGTTTTGCTTTTAGTCAATCTCCCCCCTTTTCCCTCTCTTCTTATTTCTTTCTTACTATAGGAACTTTTGGTTGTCCCCCACCCCCGCCTCTCCTTCCTCATATTATCCCCTTCCCCACTATCCCATTTCTTATTCTCCTATTTTTCTATAGGGTAAGATTCAATTCTATACCCCAATGAGTCATGCTGTTCTCTCTTTCTGAGCCAATTCCAATGAAAGTATGGTTTAAGCATTACTTGTCACCAACCTCTTCCTCCCTTCCATTATATTGGTCTTCTCCCCCACCCCATTCCCCTGCACTTTTTTATGATTTGGCCCATTTTACTTCTCTTTTCCCATTTCTTTTAGTATTATCTTCTTTTCCTGCTACCCCCACCCCCACCCTGGTTTTATGTATATGTTTCATCCTAATTAGTTAACTACCATCCCCTCCATATATACTTCTTTTAACTACTATGACAATGATAACAATTTTTAAGAATTACAGATATCATCTTTCCATATAGGAATATAAGACATTTGACCTTATTGAAGCCCTTAAATTTTTCCTCTTTCTTATTTACTTTTTCATGCTTCTCTTCGATTTTGTATTTGGACCTCAAGTTTTCTGTTTAAGTCTGGTCTTTTCTTCAGGAATGCTTAGAAGTCTTCTTTTTTTATTAAATGACCATACTTACTCTTTCCAGTTTTGCTGTGTATTTGATGCTTGGTTGTAGACCCAGTTCCTTTGCCTTCCAGAATATCATATTCCAAGCCTTCTGATCCTTCATTGTGGAGGCTGCCAGGTCTTGTGATCCTGATTGGGGCTCCAAGAAATCTGAATTGTTTCTTTCTAGCTCTTTTTAGTATTTTATCCTTAGTTTGGGAGCTCTTGAACTTGGTTATAATGTTCCTGGGAGTTATCATTTGGAGATTTAATGTAGGAGGTGATCTGTGGATTCTTTTGATCTCTTTTTTACCTTTTTATTTAAGAATATCAGGGTAGTTTTCTTGAATAATTTCCTGTAGTATGAGTTCTAGGCTTTTTTTTTCTTTTTTTGGTCATGGCCTTCAAGTAGTACAGTAATTCTTAAATTATCTCTCCTGGATCTATTTTCCAGGTCAGTTATTTTTTCGATGAGTTGTTTTATATTTTCTTCTATTTTTTTATTCCTTTGATTTTGTTTTATAGATTCTTGATGCTTTGTGAAGTCATTAGCTTCTAATTGTTCAATTCTAATTTTTAAAGACTGAATTTCATCCATGACTTTTTGATTCTCCTTTTCCTTTTGATCTATTTTTCTTTGTAAGTCATTCTTTTCCTCTTTTAATTCTTTTGTCTCATTTTTGAGCTCATCAATTCTGGCTTTTAAAACATTATTTTCTTGTTTTAGTTCATGTGTCTCTGTTTCCAGATGACTTATTTTGCTTTTTAAGTTCTTTTCCAAATTTTCTTCAACCTGTCTTATTTTTTTTTTTTTAGCTCTTCCAGAGCTTGAGTCCAATCCATTGGAGTTTTTGAGGCTTTTCTTGATGTTCCTTGGTCCTCCTCTGTTCTATCTGTTCTTTGTTCTTTATCTGAATAGAAGCTTTCAATTGTAATTTTTTTTCTTATGTTGTTCACTCATGTTTTTTCTTCTTTCCCTCTCCTTATGGGCTGTACACTTGTTCCTCTGTTTGTTTGCTGGATCTGTGAGTTTGAGCTTTTCTGCCCTGGAGGAGTTTCTTATCTACTTTGCTAGTATACTAGATTAGACCAATTGAGTTGATCTACTGAGCTAATCTGCCCTATGGCAAAATCTTCCCTAGCTGCCTGCAGAGGCTGAAGGTGAAGGTATGGAGGCTGAAGGTAATAACCAGCTAGCCCTCTCTTCTACTCCTCTCTGCCAGTGACCTTCCTGCCAGCTGTGGTCAGAGCCCTGAGCTTCACATGGTGGTACCAAGGTACTCTGTCATGGTTGCAGCCTTCACCTTGAGATCCCCCTGTCAGCCCAAGTCCTACAGCAGATCTCAGTTCAGTAGGTGGGGGAGTAGTGTTGGGTCTTTCCTTCTTTCCCTTATACCTGAGAATTCAAATTTCTCTGAGAACCTTTCAAATTGAATTGAGGAGAGTCCTGTGGCTCCATCTTGTTGTTGGGTTTGGATTTCTGTCTTTTTTGAAGCATTTTTTTTATTGGTATGGAAGGATAGTCATAGAGGATTTGGCTTCTGTTGCTTCTAAGCCTCCACATTGACTCTGTCCCCCATGCATTCTTTTAAAACCCTTTGGACATAATTCCAAATTGCCTTCTAGAATGGTTGGATCATTTTGTAACTCCACCAGCAGGCATTTTATAGTTTTGAAAGTATTCTCTATTTCTTTTGTGCTCTCAATTTTATTTGTTTGTAACTACGTATAACAGATAACTATTTGGCTCAATGAGATTGAATCCTGGGTCTAGAGTGAGATAAATCTTGGTTCAAATTCAGTCTCAGACACTATCTGGGTAAATCACTTAAATTCTGTTTGCCTTAATCCATGGAAGAAGTAAATGGCAAATAACTCCAGGATTTTTGCCAGGAAAAACCTAAAGAAAGTATTGGTGTGTCATGATCCATGGGACTACAAAAAAACTGGACATGATTGAACAAAGACAAGATATAGGTTCTAGTTTTTCTTCTTGTTTTTTACTAATTTTATTGTGATTTTATCTTGTTCATTTGTTATTGTCTTGATTTGATTTTCTCCCCTCTTCTTCATAATTGGATTGGCTAAAGGGTTGTGAAATTAAGTAATCCAAAGACCCAGCATTCAGTTTTATTTGTCATTTCTATGGTATTTTTTGGTTTTCAGTTTATATATTTAACCACTAAGTTTTAGTATTTCCATTTTATGTTTATTTTAGTATTTCCATTTTATGTTTATTTTAGGTTTGCTTATTTTGGGGCTCCATAAAATTTAAAAAATGCATGTCAGAGGTGATTTATGTGGCTCAGTGGATTGAGAGTCAGCCCTAGGGATGGGAGTTCTTATGTGCAAATCTGGAATTAGATACTTCCTAGTTGTGTGACCCTGGGCAAATCACTAAACTCCATTGTCTAGCCCTTACTACTCTTTTGCCTTGGGACCAATAGACAGTATTGATTCTAATATGGAGGATTAGGACTTTTTTTTAATGCATATCAGTTCATTAAAGTGCTCAATTTCCATTTTGTTCATGTTTGTAGGCAGATAATTTTTCTCTTGACTTTAGCCTCATTATTTCATTATTATATATTTTTCATATAATCATTAATTATTTATATTATTTATTCTCGAATCAATACATTATTTAGTATTTCATTGTTAAAACTTCATTTAAGCCCATGTCTTTTGTTTGGAATCTCTGAACTGGTTACTATTTTTATTATATATATATATATATATGTATTATATATATATAATATATATGTAATATATTATTATTAAAGGAAGAATTTAATATTTTTGTTTTAATGTTAAAAATATTTTTTAGCAAAGTGTCTAATATAGTTTACATTCATAAAAGTCCCATGTGGTGCTAAGAAATATATATATTCCTTAGCATTTCCATTTAAAAGATGTCATAAATCTTTTAGCTCGAATTTCATCAACAATATGTTCAGTTTTACATTTTCCCTTTTGTTAATTTTTATTATATGTCTTGTTACACTTATCCAAAACTAAGAGATGGACATTGAACTCTCCTAACATTATTGTGTTACTACTCTGCCTTCTTATACTTTGGTTACAGTTTCTTTAATTAATTGATTAGCAAGAGCAAATAATGATTATAATTCCTCAATATCTCTTCACCTGACATAGTAAATTTTGTTCCAGACATTCACTTTTATTCTGCAATAGATTATGGAGTTTTGCTTTCTTGTCGAATCTGTTATTCTTTTTCATTTTATTGGATCATTTAATCAATTCACATTTAATGTTATGAGAGGTTTGTTTTTTCCTCCATTTTTCTTCAATGTTGTTTTCCAAATTAGGGGGTTTTTTTCTACTTCCTCTTCAGTTATTTTAGCTTAATCTGTTTTAAGATAGCTCTATTCCCACCAGCTCTCTTCTCTTCATCCTCAAGAATCTCTGCTTTGGCCTCATTTGTTACTCTTTTCTCTAGTTTTAGAGTTTCACTTATTAGTTCTTTTATCTTCTTGTTTTTGTCCACCTTTCAATTAAGTACCCAAATAAACCCCCCTCCTTTTGTCCCTTTCAACTTCTTTTGCTCATTAGTTTTGGGAATTTCATTTTCTGCATCTTTTTAAAAAAATGATTTATTTCCCTACTTTCTTCATTGCTCATCTTCCTTTTTTATCTTTTCTACATTTTCATTCTTCAATTTGTGAACCTTAGATTTTGTTCCTCTTTAATCTCTGTATTCTTCATGCACTTAAAGCTTCTAAAGTACCTATATAAGGTTCTTTTTTTCTAAAAAGTGTATCTCTGTCTTATAGATCTTATCCTCCAGTATTTTTTTTCTGTTGTGCCTCACTCTTAGAAATAGTAATTAATGCTAGATGTCAAAAAATATTGTGCCATGATAGGAATTTTGCTATTTCTCTGATTGTGCAATCCACCTCTAAACTTCTAGGTAATTTTTTCCTTATTTGCCTCAAAGTCACTTCCCTAGATCCATGCTTTCCCACTCTTCTAAGTGTCAGTTGGCCCCTCAAACTGATTTTTCTTCTCTTGAATCAGGATGAATGGCTTCTCTAAATACAAAGTTCTTGCAGAATATACCTATTGGTTTCAATTTCCCTTTACAGTATTTTTCTTCTGCCATGGGAACATTCATCAGTGGTATTTTTTCTCAATACTAAAACAAGATTATCCACTTTATTTCCCCTTTTTCATTTCTTCCCTTTGCTTACTCACTCAATCTCCTGTAGGGCTCTCTTTTTCCTGAGTGACCCCATGAATTAATTTTCCCTTCATTTTTAGCCTTTGATTTGATTAGGATATATCACATAATACCTCCTATGTGTTTGTCCTCCCTTTCTTCATTTTATGTGTCATCCCATCCAACAATTTAATCTGATAGAAAAAAAAAAAGCATCGATCACTTGCAGGTGAAATATTGTGAAATTTAGTCCATGATATTTCATGCCTATTTCTCTACCATCACTTCCATTTGACTTCTGTTTTCATCCTTGTCACCTTGAATGCATGTAAAAAGTCATTTCTTAATGATATCTGTGGTAGGTGAAAGATGAAGACTGAGGAAACAGAGGTTTGAGCTGCTGAACACATCAATTTATTAAGTAGTATATGCCAGTTACCTAACAAATAAGGGCTAGTAGCCTTCCCTAGCTTTGACACTGGACCCCAAATACAGGGAAAGACAAATTTTTACATATTATACATTAAAAACAACTAATCACATATGAACAATTAATTTAAAAAAAACAATTAACCAGGATCCAAAATTGGATAATCTAATTTTTAATTAGAATAAAGATTAAACAATTGTGAGGGTGAGAGAGTAAAAAGATAAAATGAAATCTGAAAAACAGGTGTCCTACTTCCTCCCTCAAGTGTTTGTATTCAATCAAAAGGCCATCGAAACAATATCTGATTAATCATTATAGGACTAGTTTTTAGAGAAGATGTATAATCATGAGAAAATTCTTTGCATCAATATTTGTATTTGACTGGTTTTCTGGTTAGCCACACTTTCATCCTTAGTTAAGGGTACCTAAGCAATACTTAGAAGTGGTTGAGCTCCTCAACCATGCAGAGCTAGGTTCAAATAATGCAACAATTCCCACAATTGAATAGTTTTTTTGCAGGACAGAAACTGAACTAGACTTATAATTTAACTGAAAAGGAAGTGAGCTAGCTCCGGAATTGACAAGATGGAGTCAGTGTGATTTACTCAATACCTGCTACATCTTGCTGTACGAATCCCTTCAAATCCTTCATTTTTTTTTATTTGTTGTTTTCATCTTCATTTTCATTATCCTTGGTTGATGCTTGTTTGCCTTCTTATATTTCTGGTTTGGGGGATATTTCAGAAGCAAATAGTTTCTTCAGGTTTGGTTTTCTTTCCAGGAAAATTTAGAATTTACTTTTTCTATTTAATTTCTATCTTTTTTCATTAATGGTGAGACTCAGATTTGTATCTTGAACTCCTTTACTCTTTGGAATTCACTATTGTATTTCCTCTTGTGGTTTCTACTGGATTTATAATGTGGTATTAGAATTTCCTTCACATTTTAACACCTTTCCTTTGATCACCTAAGAAATTTGTCATCTGCCAGTGGAATGATTGAATTTAACCACTAGGGCTTTTGGAGTTTACAGCATGGGGTATTTTTTTTTCTTTTGGAGGGAATCTGTGGATTTTTATTAGTATCTTGTTTTCTGTGACTAGAAGATTTGGGTATATTTCTTGTACTATTTCTTGCATTATATTATTCAGGTTTTTTAAATTGTCATATTCTTCTCAGAGCACTGTAGGCCTTAAATTGTTACTCTATATCCCATCTTTGAAGTTGATATGAATTTTTGGATGGAGATCATGCTTTATCTTAATGTTATTGCTTTTTTCTTTCTTTTTGGTCTTTCAGATTACCTTTTACTTTCATGTTTTCACATCCCCAATAAGTTATTCTCTTTTTTTTCATTGGTGAGCCTTGCTACCATGGATTGTTTTTTTTTTCTTTTTTGTCCATTTTTTCCCACTATTTAGTCTATAAATTATGTCTCATGATTCTTATTTTCTTTTTAAACCATTCAGAATATCCTGCTTTTGTTCTAGGCCAGCGATGGCAAACCTTTTAGAGATTGAGCACCCAAACTGCAAACTGTGCGGAGAGGGGAAGTGGAGCAGCCCCAACCCTCAACCTTCTGGCCTTCTAATAATAAACTTTGTGTTGGGGCAACAGTGCATGTACCCACAGAGAGGGTTCTGAGAACCCCCCACCTCAGCACATGTGCATAGGTTCACCAACACAGTTCTAGGCTCTTTGGGGAATCCATTAGGATCTTCTTTCTCATTAAGTATTGATTCGTTTTCCTTTGTCTTAAAATACTTACTCATAGATATATGAAGTCATTTGCCTGATCTGTAGGACATATTATGTTTCCTTTTGTTATAGATATTTTCCCTGTTGGTTTATCTGCTTATGGTCAAGGTGTCTAATTGAGTTTTCTTCCTCCTGAAATATAAGATAATTTCAGTCTTTTCTCCCCTTGTTTCTCCCTATTACGCACTTTATAACTGTCCCCTTTAAAGACCATTTCTTTATGGGAAGAATCCCAAGGCCAACTTCTCTTATTTCTACACTGGTTAATTTTCTGAAAAATTCCTGGTTCACTGTTTTCTGCCCAAAGTGACTTCTGTGGGGACAGAACTGGCCTTAGTTATGTGCTAAGCTCTTTCCCTCAGGCTACATGGAGTATATCACACAGGTACATATGTGTCCTTGTAAGGGTCAACCTTACAATGTTACTGCAGGTCTGGGACAGGATGAGAGAGATGAATGGGTTTGGGATGGGGAGGACAGCATGAGGCACAAATGGTGTATCATGGCAAAGTTTACTGATCATAGCTAGTGTTATACAGAAATAGTTACATAAGGTAAGGGATTAGGTAAACTTTTTACAAACACAATGAATGTCAATGACATAAGATTGGTAACAATGGATTTGGTTTATCTCATCAAATCTCTACAGAGTTTTCAATAGAGTAATAAATCACAGATAAATATATAACCATCTAGTCCAGATTCTTAGGGAAATATTTACTTCAATGCGTTTATAAAGAACAGTCAGTTATAAGTACAGCAGGAAGGGGTTAATAACCTCAGGGGAGATCATGGGACTACTTGACTGATTCTAGCTAGGCTATGGCTATGATTTTATTGGGGTCTGTTCTCACTACTAAGGGCTACATGTCCTGCCCCTGTTCCCTCTATTCCTTAGTTCTCTGGTTATACTCTGCTGTACTTACAGAACTGCTACTGCTATCATAGCCTGGGCAAACTTTTGCCTTTTGTGTCTATATTTGGATCATTGAGTCACTAAGAAGAAGGACAAGGAATATAAAGCTGAATTCTGTTTCAAGCTTATGGACCAGCTTGTTTATCTCTGCTGTAACAGCTTAGTAGACAGTAAGGGAGGGAATACTAAGTGAGCGCATGAAGAGGTAAGGATTGTGTTAATTCATTGAGTTCTTGGTATCCTATAAGATGGAGACAGCTAAAATTGATTTAATTCTTTCACATACTTCCTATTTTGGAGCATTTGAGCAAAAATGACTAGTCTTAATTTATTGGTGATAGGACCCAGAACCCATCAATTCAATTTGACAAAAAGTTATTTGGGTTTTCTGTATATAAAGTATGGAACTTATATTCTAGTAGATTGCTAAAACTTGGAATGAGGAGGTATTGATTTGAAATCTCCACTTCAACACTTATTACCTATGTAAAACTACACCTACTTACATATATTTGTAAACCATTTAACCTCTGAAGCTCAGATTCCTTATTGAGACAATTTAACCTAGAAAGCTCACTTAACAGTCTCTTGTGAGAAAAGTGTCCTGAATATAACAGAGCTTGCTAATGTTTTTCTTACAAAAGGACTGTTACTCACTTAGCACTCCTTTGCCCTGCATTTCTTTGTATCCTCATTTTTAGTATTTTTGCCTGGGACATGGTAGGTATTCAATTAAAGCTTATTGACTCACTGACTGCTATTCCAAGGCTCTGTCTAGGGCTATTTTCTAATCATTGGCTCTGCATTTATCCCACTGGAACCTCCTTGGGTGGGATCTGATTATTGTTTCAGTCATCCAGACCTAAAAGTTAAGCAAAGCAGTGTAATTAGATGAAAAGATGGTATTATTATGGAAAAATATCAAAAGTTACCAGTCATCATCCATGGCCCAAGTAAGCCAACAAGAAGCAAGCTTCTCCTAACCCTTATGTGTGATTGTGAGTCTCATACCTCCCCACTTCCTGGTATAGTTCCATGTCATGACAATCAGGAAAATAGAATAAACAAACATTTCTGTCTCCCAACATAGATGGGGAGGGAGATTTCTTTATAACTCATGGCAGTTAATTTGAAAGTAGACGCAGCAAATTAAAATCCCTTTTTGTCTTGCTGAACTAGATAACACACACTGGGCACCAGGAACCAAGTGCCCCAATACTTTATGATTTAATGGCTCCAATTCATGTTCAATTCTAGTTACATTACACTCTCCCATCGCTTACTCATTTCTGTATTTCTTTGTACAGGAATTTGAAAGTCTTCAGTCTGCCACTGCAGGCTCCCAAGTAGAGGGTGCATCTCTCATTCCCTTTTCCTTTCAGCTCTTCACACACTGACTACTTCATCCTTAATTACTGTTGCTCTATAAGTAAGTTTAAATGCAGGTATCAATCACATCATTCTCTCTGTGCCTCTGTGCTTCACTCCTGCTGGGGAGCATCCCTGACAATAGTGCCAAGCATCTCAGGAAGAAAGGATAAGAAAAGTTATTTTGAACTATCAAAGTACTGTCCAAATAATATAACATGCTTCATTATATCCTTCTCCTTAACAAAAAGTACATTCTCTCCAAATTAGATGGGGGTAAATTTGAATACTTATAAATTAAAAGGACATATAAATTAACAAACATAAATATAGTCAAAGGTGATGAACCTAATTATATAATATTGTACATATGCATTTGCTTAGTATATGTCATCCACATTAGAATGTCAAGGAACAAGCAAAAAGATGAGCAAAAATAGCATACATAGAACACATGTAACAAAAATGCAATAATTATAAGCATATATCTAATAGGTCTCATTTGGAATTGCATATTTCTGAAGTGTTCACACTAAAATTTTAATAATCAGCTTCATTTGAGCACAGCCCTATGTGTACAAAACATCAGGAGATCTAGAAGCCCCACAATATTTGGGATGAACTTCCTCTATAGGATCTACGGGAAAACTGAGAAAAATATTACATAGGATGAGAAAGCATGGATTCATTTCTATCTGCACCACTGGAAGAAGTACCCATATTGATGAGATCAAATATTCATTGAAATATCACAGTATGTGTTATATCCCCCCTTTCAGAATATAAGCTCCACAAAGACAGAACTAGGTTTGATTCAACTTTGGCATATTCCCAGTAGAGCTTTGCACAGAGCAGGAATTTAATATGCATTGTAGACAAGTAGGGGAGAGAGACAGTTGACCCATTTTTACTCTGGCTGTGGGAAAGTAGAGAAAACTAATGACCAGGGTCTCAAAGGATACCTCCTCATCCAAGACCAGATGAGCTCAGCAAAATAATAAGTCCTTAGAATTGGAAAGGTGAAATCTCAAGCCTAGAACAGAGATAAGGAGATAACAAAACATGTAAACATGCAGCATACACAGGAGTTAGAGAGCCCCCAACTTGCTAAAGCTAGACAGTTAACAGAAGGCAAGCAAGCACAAGGGTGTTTTAATGCCCAACAGGCCTGCAATTTTACCAGTAAATATGATTCAAAGCCGAGAGGTCAAAGTTAGCAAGAACTGCAGTAGCAAATAGGAGAAACAAAATTTAAAAAAAGTCTCTGAGCCCAGAACAGAGACCATTTGTTCTCTACCTTCTTTCATGTTCCCTGGGTTAGTAGCATTGTGTTTGCAGCCAAGGCAGGTGACCAAGACCTGCAGGTGCAGTTTGTCTCTCATTAAAGGGGGAAGGGAGGGGGCCTTTGCTACTTTTATCTTTAGACTTGCTATGGCCCAAGGGCCTGAAGATTCTGAATTTATAGAATAAAAATTATAATTTGAATGCATTTTAGAGATAATTGACCTGGATTCAGAGTGTCTCTTAACATCTAGTCAAGGATAGTATTTGAATCATGGTACTTCAGAAACTTGGTAATTTCTTAAATAAGCCAAAAACCAAAGTTTGATATATCCAGATTGACTCTTCCTTTCACTTGAATACTTAGAGACCAATGAAGGGATGTTGGCCTGATTTCAATATTGTTATGTCTCAGGGAATGGGGGTTGGGGCATTACTGCTCAAGAAGCAGCCAGAACATATATTTATCAATTAAATACGTCATCTTATATGGGTGAGGTTTGTAGTAACCCAAACCTATTACAATTTTAACATCAAAGATTACTGATTCACCATAACAGATATAATAATAAAAAAAATTTGGAATTTTGTTAGCATTACCAAAATGTGTCTCCAAAACATGATGCAATGACATGAATTGGAAAAATGCCAAAAATAGACTTTCTTGACATAGGGTTGCCATAAATTTTTAATTTGTAAAAATTGCATTATCTGCAAAGCACAATTGTCCGTAGGATAAAATATAAAATGACATTCAAAGCCCTTCACAATGAGGTCCAAGCTATATGTCTAGTCTTATTTTATATTACTTACCTATACATTCTCCATTCTAATTGGCTTAGAAGTTATTCCCCATATACAACATACCACATCTTATTTCCATGCCTTAGCTCAAGTATATTCCATGTCTGGAACACACTCCTTTCTCTTTTCTCCCCTTTACAATACCTAGTTTCCTACCAAATAAATCTGAGGTACCGTCTCCTACATGAGACTTTTTCTGAACCCCTAGTGATGATAACTCTCTCCTTTCTTAAATAACTTCATATTTACTTGCTTGTACATTTGTTGCAAAATTCAAGGTCCTTGAAGGTTAGGACTGTTTTGTTTTTGTCTTTGTATCCCCAGGTTTTAGCATTGTTCCTTGAACACACTGAGCCTATGATTATTTCAAGTTGTTATATTTTAGGAAGAATATTGATGCCCTGGACAGCAATTTGAATGGTGAAGGGTCTCCAGTTCATGTCATGAAGAAGAAAGGACTTAGGAGGGAAATGAAAGCTATCTTCAAGCATTTGTGAATTGAATCACAGAGTTCACCTTCTTTGGAGATCTTAAAAAAAAAAACCCTTAATGAATACTCTCCTATATACAGTAGAAGGAATTATTTTTCAGGAATAAATTGGCTTAAATGATGTCTAAGATCCTTTCTTTATTATTATTGTTATTTTATTTTTTCCAGATTACATGTCAATACAATTTTAAGGTATTAAATTGCATTTTATTTTTCACCAATTACATTTAAAAACAGTTTTAAACATTTTTCAAGGGACCTGAGTCTCAAATTTTTTCTCCCTCTCTCCCCCACCCTTCTTGAGATGGTAGGCAATCTTTTGGATTTTACATGTGCAACCATGTAAAACATTTCCATCAATAATCCTTTTTTTCTCTCTCAAAATAATCCTTTTGTGAAAGAAAACTCAAATGGAAAAAAAATTTAAGTGAAAAAAGTTTGCTTTGGTTTGGATTCAGACTCAGTTCTTTTTCTCTGGAAGTAGATGGCATTTCTTATCAGAAATCCTTTGTTTTGGATCATTATATTTCTGAGAATAGTTATTATTCACAGTTTTTCATTATAAAGTATTCCTATCAGTGTACAATGTTCTCCTGGTTTTGCTTATTTCACTATCCTTCAGTTCATGTTTCTAGTTTCTAGGTTTTTCTGAGCTCCTCCTGCTTTTCATTTCTTACAGCCACAATAGCAATCCACTACAATCATATACTATAACTTACTCAGCTAGTCTTCAAATGATGGGTATCCCCTCATTTTCCAAATCTTTGGCCCACTAAAAAGAGCCACTTTAAATATTTTTGTACATAGAGGTTCTCTACCCCCCTCCCTTTTTTTTTCTTTGGGAAATAAACCTTAGGAATGGCATTGTTGGGTCAAAGGATATGTACTTTTTAGTAGTCCTATAGCAGTCCAAACTACTCTCCTGAATGATTCACTTCACAATTCCCCCAACAATGCATTCATGTCCCGG
This sequence comes from Monodelphis domestica, assembly GCF_027887165.1. Classification (NCBI taxonomy): domain Eukaryota; kingdom Metazoa; phylum Chordata; class Mammalia; order Didelphimorphia; family Didelphidae; genus Monodelphis; species Monodelphis domestica. The sequence continues at coordinate 255,726,016 of NC_077228.1, forward strand.
CTTTGCATCTCCTCCGAGTTTTGCCATTTTCCTTTTCCGTCATAATAGCCAATCTGACAGGTACAAGGTAGCACCTCAGAACTGTTTTAATTTGCATTTATCTAATTAATAGTGATTTAGAGCATTTTTGTATGACTATAGATTGCTTTATTTGCTTTGTTTGAGAACTGCCTATTCATATCCTTTGACCATATATCAATTGGGGAATGACTTGTATTCTCATATATTCAACTCATTTCTCTATGTATTTGAGAAATGTGGTCTTTATTAAAGAGATATATAAAAAACTTTGCACCATTATGATTAGTGTGTATTACTTTTCATCCTATTTCCCTCTTTAGTTTCTAAACTCCCCTTCCCTCAATTTACCCTCTTTTCTATCAGCCTCATCCCACTTCTCTTATCCCCTTCCCTTCTTGTTTTCCTATAGGGTAAGATAGCTTCCTATATGCAATTGACTATGTATGTTCTTCGGCCATTGAACCAATTCTAAGAGTATAGTTCACACTCTTTCCTCCCCACCTCCCCCATTTCTTCCCCTCCGTGGTGAACACTCTTTCATGCCTCATTTATGTGCAATAATTAACCACCTACTATTTTCCCCTTCCCCCTTTCTCCCAATGCATGTCTTTTTCTCATGTCTTAATTTAATTTTTTATATCATCCCATCATATTCAACTCACATTCTCACCCTCTATCTTTGTATACTACTTCTAACTGTCCTAATAATGATAAAGTTTCTTGGAGTTATAAGAATCGTCTCCCCATGTAGGGATGTACATAGTTTAACCTTATTGAATGTCTGTCTTTTGATTTCTCTTTCCTGTTTTCCTTTTTATGATTCCCTTGAATCTTGTATTTGAGAGACAAATTTCTATTCAACTCTGGTCTTTTCATAAGGAATGTTTGGAAGTGTGACAGAGACTGGCACTAAAGAAAAAAGTGCAGGCCGAAGAGTGTGTGGAACTGATCACCTCAATGGGGGAGAGGCCCCAGGAGATTGGAATCTTGGAGGAGCAGATGATTCTAGCTGGTAGAGGAGTTGGTCTCTCAGTTGGGAGAAGCCAGAAAAAAAAAGAGAAGGCTGAAAAAGACTTTCCCCTGAGGCTTGCCTACTTTTTCCTGCTTGAGACTAGAAGTCCTTCCCCCCAACATTTTCCAATTGAAAAGACTCACTGAAGAGAAGCCTGAGAAAAGGCATTTTAATCTCTGTCAGACTTTACTTCAGCTCCTATTGCCCTGGGTCTGAACTGTGGCCAAGGGGCCAAACCCAGGGTCAGCCAACTATCTCTCAGGGGCTCAGGCTGCCAAAGCCTGAGTTCCCCCCCAAACTCGAGGAGGGAGAGAAAAGGGTTTTAGATAGAGACAGGGACCCCCTTTCTCCCACTTTCCTTTCCCATTCTTTCCCTGCCAGTTATTCCTTTGTATTACCCTGATCAAGTTGACATTAAAATAGTTATCTTTTCCCCAAGCTGTGAATCAAGTGTGAGTGAACAGATCAAGGGGAGACCCTTTAGTCTCGAGTAGACAAGAGGGACAAGAGCAAATCTGGGAAAGCAGCATTAATTAGCTAAGGAGGGAAGATAGAAGGGGGAAAATATTCAAACCCCATCTCCTCTCTCTGAGCCAACCCTAAACATCAGCTGTCTCCCCTGAACTCTGCTTTGAGAAGGAAGGTCTCCACTCTTTTTCTCTATTCTGAAAGACTGAACCCCTCGACTTCAGAAGTCCACTATTTCATTGCATAACAATTTTTCCCCCTGAAGGATTATGTTTAATTTTGCTGGATAAGTGACTCTTGGCTGAAGTCCTAACTCCTTTGCCTTCTGGAATATCATATTCCAGGCCCTCCTATCCTTTAATGTAGAAGCTGCTATATCTTGTGTTATCCTGACTGACTCCATGATATTCCTTTTTGGCTGCTTGCAATATTTTCTCCTTGACCTGTGAGTGTTGGGATTTGCCTATAATATTCTTGGGAGTTATCCTTTTGGGATCTCTTTCAGGAGATGATCAGTAGATTTTTCCATTTCTATTTTGTCCTCTGGTTCTAGAATATCAGTTCAGTTTTTCTTGATGATTTCTTGAAAAATGATGTCTAAATTCTTTTTTATCATGGCTTTCAGGTATTCTATTAATTCTTAAATTATCTTTTTTAATTTATTTTCTAGGTCAGTTGTTTGTCCCATGAAATACTTCACATTTTCTTCCATTTTTTCATTTTTTAAATTTAGTTTAATTGTTTCTTAATGTCTCATGGAGCTTCCATTTGCCCAGTTTTAATTTTTATGGCATGATTTTCTTAAGTGAATTTTTGTATCTCCTTTTCTTTTTGGCTAATTCTACTTTGTAAAGAGTTCTTTTTCTCAGTGAATTTTTGTACCTATTTTTCCAAAGGGTCAATTCTGTCTTTCAAGAAATTTTTCTCTTCAGTGCATTTTTGTGTATCTTTTTTCCATTTGGTCATTCTGTTTTTTAGAAGCTATTCTCTTCTTTGGGATTTTATGATTCTTTTACTAATTGGCCTATCTATTTTTTTAAGATATTACTTTCTTTGGTATTTTTTTGGTACCTCCTTTACCAAACTATTGACTCTTTTTTTCATGATTTTTCTGTATTACTCATTTCTTCTCAGAATTTTTCTTCCTCTCTTATTTGATTTTAAAAGTCCTTTTTAAACTTTTCCATTAATTTTTTTGTGCCTGAGACTAATTCACATTTTTCTTGGAGACTTTGGATACAGCAATATTTACTTTATTATCTTCTTCTGAGTTTGAATTTACCTGTCACCAAAATAATTTTCTAAGTTGAGTTCCTTTTTTGTTGTTGTTTGCTCATTTTCTTGTCTTTTTCTTTATCTTTTTTTTTAGTTTAAAAAACTATTTAAAGGCAGGCTCTAAAACTGTAGAGAAGAGAACATTGTTCCAAGCTTCAAGTACTTTGTGCCATTAGAGCTGGCACTGGGTATCTATCTGCTTTAAGTTCTCTCATGGCACTATGATATAAGGAGAGGTATGTTTGATACTCTCCCAGCCTGTCTGGTCTATGAGTAACCAAGCATTCTTTTACCCCTTGGAATTGTGATCAAGGTCCCTTGCTCCCCTGTGGCTGCAAGTGCTGGTGTATGCTGGTGATCCTCCTCACCCTGCAACTGCAGCCCAAGGTTGTGACCTGGTTCTGTGGATGGGCAATGTGACAAGTCTTGCACTAGAGCCAGTAAAGAGACCTTTGTATTTCCTTCTGAGCAATTGCCTGACCCTACTTGCCATCTGTGGTTGAGATTTCTGTAAGCCTTATTTACTATTACAGTCACACCCAAGGCCTGCTGCTTTGGTGGGACCTACATTGGCAAGCTGAACCCTACTTCCACCCAGGTGCAGTAGATCCCTCATGCTGGCCTTCTAAGTTGTTTGGGGCTAAAAAATTACTTCACCTTGTCTTTTTGTCAGTTATGCTGCTCCAGAATTTGTTTTGAGGTTGAAGGGTAATTTGGTAGAAATCAGATGAGTCCCTCTACCATCCTGGCTTTGCCTCCTTGATACAATTTTTAATACTCATTTTCTGACATTTTGCAATCCATGTTCTCTCCTTTCCTTTCATCTCTCCCTAAGAAACCAGATAATATGACATAGGTTGTACATGTGTTATCGTACAATACATATTTCCATTTTTAATTATGCTGTGAAATAAGACATATTACTTATACTAGAGAAAAATAATTCATGGAGTAAATAAAGAGAAGTCTGCTTCCATTTAAGTTCTTTGTAACCTTTAAGTACTATATAGATGCTAGATTATTTGGTTTTATTACTATTTCTATACTGTAAGCAAAGTAGGACCTTTCTATCTCACTTGCCTCTGAAATCTCTTATATGTGTTGTTTCTACCATGAGCATATCAGCTTACTAAAGGCAGAGATTTTCTTGCTTTTTTTTCTTTGTGTCCCCAACACTTAGCAGAGTACTTAACAATACATGTTAAGTATTTAATAAATGATTTTCATTTATTCATTCAGTGTCTACTACAGTATCATTAATATAGTAGGGGTATGTTTTCCACTCCACTCTGGAATTCCCATGGAACATTACTAGATTCACTTTGGGGTGGTTTATAAATAAATTCATCTTGATTACAACTCAAGTCCACACTCTATTGTGAAACTAGGGGTTTCAAATGTAAACTTTGTACTTAGATGCTAAAGTTATTATCATGCCAACAAGTTCTTAGTACCATACCTGGCACACAGTAAATACCTAAATGCTTTTTGATTGAATGATAGAATGATAGCTAACAAAAACAGCAGCAACAAAACTAGGCAAATCACAGCATAGAAGTTTTGTTGTTGTTCAGTCACGTTAGTTGTATCCAACTCTTCCTGGCCCCATTTGCAGTTTTCTTGGCAAAGAAACTAGAGTAGTTTGCCATTTCTTTTTTTAGTTCATTTTCTAGGTGAAGAAACTGAGGCAAACAGTGTTAAAAACATTTATTTGAGACAAAAATAAAAATAAAACAAAATTAGAAAAAAATCTATTCACATGAGATTCTGTTTTATTTTTCCCCACCAGAACAATCTACTTTATCCAGGTGCCACCCTACAAACTCAACAAAAAAGTACAACAGATTTGTTAATAATAGCTAATGACAATAATAATAACAGCTAGCAATTATACATGACTTTAAGGTTTACAGGGCCTTTATATATGTTAGCTGAGCCCCATGCATTTTAGCCAACAGCCTTCTTTAGAGCCAATCTTCTGTTCTAGTTTCACTTAGCTCTAGGAACTGAAACCCTATCCCTGCATGCCGTTGCTTTTCTTTCCTCTACCTCTCTTCTCACTGTTGCAACATCCCCTCAGTGTGTGGTGGGCATTTTGAAGTGTTGGGCCTCTGTCATAACTGGACTTAGGACCTGAAGTATCATAGAAGACATAACTCCTGGCGGAATGCGTATATGCCTACTCCACATGACACTGAAAAGGATAGGTTTGTCTCATTGAATTCAATAGAAATATCCTCCCATCTGAAGTTGTAATATAACTGATTGACTAGAATAGTTGCCATAGTTTACATATATATCAATAGTGTTGCATTTCATCAAAATATGGAATTCCAACCCAGTTACTTACATACAAAATTGTTTGAATTGTATTCAAAAATCAATGTGTAAGCTACTGAGCAATAATTAGTTTTGGTTGCCTATAATGGTCTTCTTACGCCACCTAGTGGGCATTGAGGAAATGGACCCGTGGCATAAGGAGCCGGAAGTGACCAAATGACAATCTAGTCCTTTTCCTTCGGTTTATAAATGAAGAAACTGAGGCCCAGAGAACATAAATTAGTTGTTTTACATCACACAGCTAGTAAGTTCTTTTCTTTGATCATCAGTAAAACATTGCTGTTATTCTGCACAATGATCTTTGGATTCTTCTTATTTCACTTTGCATCAGTTCATATAGGTCTTGCCATGTTTTTCCTGAAATCAGCCCCCTCATCATTTCTTATAGCACTCAATCACAACCATATGCCACGACTTTTTCAGCCATTCCCCAATTGATGAGCATCCCCCTGATTCAGTTCTTTGCCACCAGAAAGATCCAAAGATCATTGTGCAGAACAACAGCAATGTTGTAACGATGATCATCTGTGAAAGATTTGGCTACTCTGATCAATACAATGAATGGTCTAAGATAATTCCAAAGGATTCATGATGAAAAATGCTATCCACTTCTTAAGAGAAAACTAATGAACTCTGAGTACAAATTAAACTGTAATTTTCTCAATTTGTTTTTCTTACTTTTTTGAAATATGACTAATATGGAAATGTGGTTCTGTATGATTTAATGTGTAAAATTGATATCATACCCTTCTCAATGGGTGAGGAGGTGGGTGGAAGAGAATGTGGAACTCAAAATTTAAAAAGAAAAGAATATTAAAAAGAAAATTTACATATATTATATATATTTTTAGTTTATGTATATATATTTTAATATATGTTTTGATATATATATATGTATGTATGTGATCAAGAGTCTGTCAATTTACTTAGAGAACACAAAGAGCCCCTCTTATTGGCTTCCAATGACTGGGAAAGCCTTCAAAATTATTAGTGTCAGTATCAGGGGGCTAGACTCACTACAAAAGCTACCCTCCTAGAAAAATAAGTCACTTCTATAAAAGCAAACTAGTCACTCTTTCTCTTGGATTTTTAGATTAGAGTGCAGCAGAGTGGATTTTTTTATTTTTTGAGGTGGGGAATGTGATTTCTTTTCCCAGGCCATAAACACAATTCATAACTTGAAGGAGTAGTATATAGTGAACTATGTGCTCTTGGCTAGGTGCTTTAAGGTTGGTGGACCTCAAGTTCACTGAATTTCCTACCTTTACTCTACACAGGTCAGAGACCACAGTCCCTAATGACCGTTACATATTCAAGCAGCAGAGGCATCAATCGGATTGTGTTTTTTAAAAAATAGGCATACATGGGGCTTGAGAGAGGAGTTCAAAGACTTTTTTTTGTACATTTTTCTTTGTTGTTGCAGGGAGCAGGGCTTTGAGTTCCCTAGGCCTTGTGATTTTGAAATCTAGCCTTCTAGTAACAAATGAAATTTCCTGGGCAGCATGATCTTTGGGGTTACCTAGTAACCCCAGATTTAAGAATTACTGAATTTAAGTATTCTGACATCAGCCTTATTGAAGGAAAAGATTTCTTCAAACAGCTTGCATCTTGGAGAAAGAAAAGAATCACCTACAGAAAATTACTCTGTAACTGGAGAATTGGAGTCATATTCTTGGGGATAACATTTTCCCCCAGCAGAAGGAGGATCTGCCATCACCTCAAGCCTCTTCCAGCTCCTTGCCTCAGTCTATGAATCTTGTCCACTTATTTCCCAACCCAGGTCAACTTGCTGCTGGTGCCACCTGGGCTGTGATAGAGTTATATCAGAGAGCACTCTATTACATATTAGAGTGACATAAAGTGACAGAAAGAGACAGCAAGTCTGGCTGTCCAGAACTTCCACGGATTTGTCCCTCACAAGGGATATAGCCAGAATGCAGCCCTCTTATAGCCCAGCTTTACACGGGGCTTCTGCTCACCAGCCACTCTCTAAGCTCTCCTTACTCAAATGACTATAGTGAGCCAGCGCTTGCAAGTCGTGTTTCCAATTTCCAGCCGCTATTTTCACACCTCTCAGTTCCCGGCCTCAGCACCCGATTCAAGGCTTTAGTAATTAATTTGGCGTTTCAGAATGGCCAGTGGGCTGGATAATGGGTGCATTCAATTCCCTTGGTCTAATCTGAACAGAGTTGGGAAGAATAGCTTTCAGAAACAGAAAATGCCAGTCGTGGAGCTCTCAAAGGGGCTGTCATTCCCGGAATAAATCGTGGCTGATTATCGCCACTGCGTCGGTGGCTCCTTCAGGAATTTCCATACAGATCTCCAAGGCCCCAATGACACAGTCGTCTTCTGGGGCTATGACTTGATTGGCTTCTGAAGTCAGAAGGGAAACTCGCGTGTAAGAAGCAAATGGGAAAAGGAGAAATAAAATGGAGAATGGGGGAAGTCTTAAGGCTGGAGGCGAAACATATGATATGATAAAGCAAGAGAAAGACTGAAAGAAAATGTTAAACCAGAACAAGACAGAATAGGGAACTTAACTTCATAAAAAAAAAATTGGCTTTATATATACAAATCTATGCAGGGAACATTTGGTCTTAGATATACAATGTGCAGACACTGCTCTCGAATTACACACCCGGTTGTTGTTGTTGTTGTTGTTGTTGTTGTTGTTGTTGTTGTTGTTGTTGTTGTTGTTTTGGGGTTGCTTCCTTACTCGTCTTTTTTTTTTCCTTTAAATTTTGGTTGGTTTAAATCCCACATTACTTAAATTGCCGCATATATCTCTTTTCCCTCCCCCCTGTGACTGCCCTCTCTATATGTCAATGCTCCACATCCACAGTCCTCCACCTTTTCGAGGAAGGGGGAGAGGAGGGGAGAGAAACATGTACATTTTCATACTTTTTCTCTAGGGCCAAGTTCGACCACTGCACACAGCCCGACTTCTAATGAGGTCTTCCTGATGTTCCAGTCTCCTCACTTCATCCACCTCTCTAGTAGGCCAGAGTGGTAGAGATGACCTCTCTCTCCCTATACTGTAAACCCTAATTTTCTCACTGACACTCAGGATGTCAGGAAAATCCTAGTTCAGGTTTTGCTTTAAGGCAACTCCCCACACACCAACGATGCCTGAAATCTGACGATGCCGAGGGAAGCCTCCGGAGACATCTGAGGAAAAGGGCCAAGGAATGGGCGTTGTAGGGGAAATAGTTCAGCATGAGCCGTACTCTGGAGCCGACAGCCGCATTGAGTTTGGATCCTCACTTCTAGTCTAATGGAATAAAAAAAAGGCCTGTCTCAGAACCTGTGACTGTCCGGAACCAGATCTTAACACGTAGGGGACTCCAAGCTTTACCCAGACAACCTGACACTTCTCCGCATTTCTAAATGAGAACTGTTTATTCCCCTTTTCCCCTCCCCTATTTGCTTATTCATTCAGATCAGTTTCGAGAAGAAAGAAAATGATGGGAGTCAAACTTCCCCAGTCTGGGCCTGCTTCATTTTTGGTGCATTCTTTGCCTAGAGGAATGAACATTCCCAAGGACTTTTCCCTCAGTGGAGCAATCATCTCTAGCAGATTGGAGTTCAGCCATCACTGAAGGATCCCAGAATGTCCTAGCTACAAAGTCATCTAGACAAATAAAGGTGAAAACCTGGGAAACTTGTCCCTTTCCCAGCCTCGAGAGACAGGCAATTTCAGTTTTCAGTGAAAGCTGTGCATGGATAGCCTGAGCCCTCAGGCTCTTAGGGTTCTCACAGAATTCAGGTTCTAGCTCACATTATCAGCCCCCACCATGAGATTCAGGTCTTTGCGGATGGAGAAAGTCTTTGTTCTGTATATCAGATAGTCTCCCCTGCTGTCTCTTCTATCCATTGCCAGGTCTTCTTTACTAGTTTACATTTACTCTCACTTGACCTAGCACAAAACTTCTCTCTTTCTACTGCTGGAAGCAGTCAGGATTTATTTGAAGGTTTAGGGGTTATGTCAGTGAGCACTCTATTATATATTAGAGTGAGATAAAGTTATGATCAGATATGGACGGACAGATGAAACAAACTAGACAGAGTAAGCATGCAACAGAATAACTTGATGTTCAATCCCACAGATATATATGAGGGACCTCTTTGGACTCTCATGTCTGAATTTAGCAATCCTGAGCTCACCACATTCTTACTGATCCAGATGTGCCCAATATGATCTACAAAGAAATTTTTGCCCAGGCTATATAGATGGCTATACCTGTGATAGGAAATATGAGCAATGAGAGAAGTAACAGGAATAAACTCATGTGTTGGGAAGTGGGGAGGTGGTTCTCTCTTCCTTGGGGATGGAAGAAAGGAGGTTGTGAGAATGAAGAGGAGTGAGTAATGAAGAGAACAGAAAGGCAGAGAAGGAGAAAGGATAATTGACATAGAGAAAAGAAAGAAACCAAGTAGGGAAGGGAAGAGAGAGAGAGAGAGAGCTGAGGAGAAAATTTATGTAAGGCATTTGTAGCTGCAGATTGTAAAACTGGTCAGGATGCCCTGGAGTAATTCATAGTGTTTGGACAAGACAAACATTGTTCGGCTTTAAACAAACCTCCGGAAAGGTCAACCCAGTTCATCCCTTTGCTGCAAGGAGCAGAGATGATGAGAAAATCAGAGCCTAACTGTAGGGGCCAAAGGAGCCAGCAGACTAGGTTTGCCCCATCCTGGGGTAAAATAATACCCACAGAGCAAGGTCCTTGAACCCTGTTGAGAGGGTCAGCTCCTGCGGTGAAGTCAATGGGCCTATGAGAAGAATGGAAAGAGGAGAGAGGGTAGCAAACTATCTATGGCCAGAGTCTCAAACATCAGCTCAATTCTAGTGAAAGACCAACATATCCTTTGGTCTCACATGTGTAGTTTCAGTTGAGCTGATACTATGTGGGAAGAGATGGGAATTTATCTCACATGTAGGAATATTTATAGCTTAGTATGATGAAAAAAAAGTTCGGAATCAGAGGATCATTTGGCTAGATCCCTTGTTTAGGATGTTGTCTCTATTTAATACCTGCGTGACCTCAGACATTTCTCTTAACCTGACTTTAAAGTTCTTTCCCATTCTTCTATGCATGGTGATCCTATGCTCCAGGGGAACAATAAGAGCTCATATTTATATGGCACTTGGAGTTTACAAAATGCTTCCTTTTCAACAACCATGTGAAGTAGATAGGGTCCCAAAAGATCCTCTTTCCCCAGATTTTCTTTTCATTTTGATATTTCATATATCATCCATTTGGACCCCTCTAGTCCTTACCACAGTCTCATAGATAAATTGCTATCAAGCTCTTCCCACAAAACCCAGGAGAAATATTTCTATGTTCTAAGAAGTGGGAAATGGTTACAATTTTTCACTCTTATATGTTTCTACCAGAGGCTTTAAGCCTTCAGTGTAATATGCTAGATCACAAAATAAAAAGCCCAATTTTCAGGAAAAATTGTTTTAAATCATTAAATATACATGCAATTTATTCCAAATCTTGCCTCTGATACCATGTGACCTTGGACTAATCACCTAAATTCTCCATATGACTTAACCAAAATGAAATGTTTGGAATAGGTCTTTGGGATCTCTTCTAGCTCTAGACCTATCATCCCATGATCCTAAGTCATAATAGCCTTGCTAATCCTCAAACATATATTTTATCCTGTATCCATGCCTTTTTTTCCAGGCTGTCCCCCATTCATGGAATGTAATTGCTTTATCTATGACCCTTGCTTCTTAGAATCCTTAGTTTCCTCCAAAAGTCACATTGAATGCCTTCTCCATGAGACTTTCCTGATCCCTTCAGTTCCTAATGCCTCCTCTTCCAAAAAAAAGTTCTTTTGCATTTAAAGATGTGCTTCACATACACGTGTGTTTGTGTATATTTTCCCTATGAAGCTTCTTGAGGAAAAGGTCTGTTTCATTTTTGTCTTTGTCTCCCCACAATTAAGCATAAGACCACAATCAAGCAAGACATGAGGGGTGCTTACTAAAGGCTTGGTATTTCAAATTTTCCATTGTTGTGCTTCCCTGCATATTATGCTTGGGCAGTGCCTATCTTTTCTACCCCTAATGTCCTTCCCAATACCACTAGAACAGGGTTTTTTTTTTTTAATTCAACAAATATTTATTAAACATTTTAAAGAGGAAGTTGGAATATCTCATTTCCCAGAGCCATATCCAGACTTTTCTTCTACCACTATCTATTCTAATGCTTTGAGGTTCATTTAACTCATATTTATCACACATACATACACATACACACACATATCGAGATTCTGGTATCAACCTCCAGTAGATTCTCCTCTTTTCCTCAATTAATTCAATGCCTGACACAATCCCTGTCTTTCTTGCCTCCCCAACTTCTGCTCTTATTAGGGGACTTATACATATATATATGTATATATATGCATATACAAATATGTGTGTATACATATTACTTATATATATACATATATATACTCCCACAAAAACTGTAACCTTCCAGTTCCTCAACTTACTTATTTCCCATAACCTACTTTTCTATCTCACCTCAGGTCCATACAAAGATGGTAATACACTTGATCTTTTCATCACCCACAAGTACTACACTTTGTTCATGAAATTCTTTGTTCTGATCACAATCTACTGTGATTCTAAATCTCTCTCTCTCTGCCTTGCAACTTCTAACAATGTTCTTTGTCCTCTGACCTCCAGTATCTTTGTTCCTCAGTTCTTTCCCTGTATTGGTGATATTTTTCTCTCTTTTTCATATTGGCCTCTTGGTGAACCAATTTGACTGTCCTCTTTTCATAAATCCCTTGTCTCCTTACACTATCAATGGTTTTGCTTTGCTAAGATTCAACTTTCGATTACTTCTACCATCTGCTGTTTTAGCTCTACTCACTTGCTAATAAACAAAGCTGGAGAAAATCATGAAACCATACTGAGTGGGTTCAGGACAAATTTATGTTACATAGTCTCAACTGAATTCTCATTGCTGCAAGACAATCATTTACAGCTCCCTAATCAATTCACTATCTCCCTCACCCCAGACATTTTTCTAGACTTTTTGATATATCCTCAAATCTCCCAGAAGTCTCCTTCCCCTCGTTCTTTCAGTTGAGAATCTTGCCTCATATTCACTGAAAAAATTGAAGCTATTTGCTGAAAACTCCCTCTTATCCTTTGTTCCTCACCTCACATTACACAAATACCTTGTGCCACCATCTCCTCCTTTACATGATGAGGTGGCCCTTCTTCATCCAAGGCAAATCCTTCTACATACACAAGTGATCCTATACATCTTCTCCATGAGACTGCTCCATCTATCATCTCCACTCTCTCACCAATCTTCAATTTCTCACTGTCAACTAGCTACCTCCTTCTGCCTAAAAATATGCCCGTGTCTCCCTCATCCTCAAAAAAAAAACACAAAACCCATTTAATCCATTATCTGCTAGCTATCAACCTATATTTCTCTTCCATTTCATGGTTAAACTCCTTAAGAAAACTATCAAAAATGTACTTTCTTTCCTTGCCTTCTCTTAACTCCAGAGCTTAGCTTCTGATGTCATCATTTAACTGAAAGTGCTCTCTCCAAAGTTACAAATGATCTTCTAACTGCTGAGTCTAATGGCATTTTCTCAAACCTCATCCTATTTGATCTCTTTGATCTGCCCCTTAACACTTTTCATCACCCTCTTATCAATGATAGTCCCTTCCCTCTACATTTTCATGACTGCTTTTTCCTGATTATCTTCCTACCTATACAATAACTTTTCTGTCTTCTTTACTCATTCATCATCCAAGTAATGTCCATGAACCATGAATGTTTCCCAAGGATCTAACTGAGCTTTATTCTCTTTTCTTGTACTATTTTGCTTGGTGATTTCATTAGTCCCCATGGATTAAATCATCATCTCTATTCAAATGATGCCTAAATCTAATTTTTCCATCCATAACTTCAAGACCACTCTCATTTCCCCAATTGCCTCTTGGACAATTTGAACTAGATGTCTCATAGGTGTCTTTTTTTTTTTTAATTTTGTTTGGTCAATTTCAAACATTATTCCTTGGTTACAAAAATCATATTCTATTCCTCCCTTCCCTCCCCCCATCCTTCCTGTTGCCAACACACAATTCCACTGGATATTACATGTGTCCTCGATCAGAACCTATTTCCATGCTGTTGATTTTTGCACTAGGATGTTCCTTTAGTGTCTATATCCCCAATCATATCCCCTTCAATCCATGTAATCAAGCAGTTGTTTTTCTTCTCTGTTTCTACTTCCACAGTTTTCCCTCTGAATGTGGATAGTGATTTTTCTTGTAGATTCCTCCAAGTTGATAAGGATCAATGCATTGCCACTAATGGAGAAGTCCATTACACTCAATTGTACCACAGTGTATCAGTCTCTGTGTACAATGTTTTCCTGGTTCTGCTCCTTTCGCTCTGCGTCACTTCCTGGAGGTTGTTCCAGTTCCCATGGAATTCCTCTAGTTTATTATTCTTTTGAGCACAATAGTATTCCATCACCAACATATGCCACAATTTGCTCAGCCATTCCCCAATTGAAGGGAATCTCCTCATTTTCCAATTTTTTGCCACCACAAAGAGCACAGCTATGAATATTCTTGTACATGTGTTTTTATCTCTTTGAGGTACAAACCCAGCAGTGCTATGGCTGGATCAAAGGGCAGACAGTCTTTTAGCACTCTTTGGGCATTGTTTGAAATTGCCCTCCAGAATGGTTGTATCAATTCACAACTCCACCAGCAATGAATTAATGTCCTGACTTTGCCACATCTCCTCCAGCATTCATTACTTTCCATTGCCGTCATATTAGCCAATCTGCTAGGTGGGAGGTGATACCTCAGAGTTGTTCTGATTTGCATCTCTCTGATTATAAGAGATTTAGAACACTTTTTCATGTGCTTATTAATAGTTTTGATTTCTTTAACTGAAAACTGCCTCTTCATGTCCCAAGCCCATTTATCATTTGGAGAATGGCTTGATTTTTTGTACAATTGATTTAGCTCTTCATGCATTTGAGTAATTAGACCTTTGTCAGAAGTTTTGGTAATGAAGATTATTTCCCAATTTGTTACTTCCCTTCTATTTTGGTTACATTGGTTTTGCTTATACAAAACCTTTTTAATTTGATGTAATCAAAATTATTAATTTTACATTTTGTGACTTTTTCTAAGTCTTGCTTGGTTTTAAAAGCTTTCCTTTCCAAGAGATATGACATGTATACTATTGTGTTCACCTAATTTATTTATAGTTTCCTTCTTTATGTTCAAGTCATTCACCCATTCTGAGTTTATCTTGGTATAGAATGTGAGATGTTGATCCAAACCTAATCTCTCCTATACTATCTTCCAATTTTCCCAGCAGTTTTTGTCAAATAGTGGATTTTTGTCCCAAAAGCTGGGATCTTTGGGCTTATTATGGACTTTCTTGCTGAGGTCACTTACCTCAAGTCTATTCCACTGATCCTCCTTTCTGTCTCATAGCCAGTACCATATTGTTTTGATGACCACTATTTTATAGTATAGTTTGAGATCTGGGACTGCAAGTCCTCTTTCCTTCGCATTTTTTTCATTATTTCCCTGGATATCCTTGATCTTTTGTTCTTCCAAATTTTTTTTCTAATTCAGTAAAAAAGTTCTTTGGTAGTTTGATGGTTATGGCACTAAATAAGTAAATAAGTTTGGGTAGGATGGTCATTTTTATTATGTTAGATTATCCTACCCAGGAGCAGTTAATGTTTTTCCAATTGTTTAGATCTAGTTTTAATTGTGTGGAAACTGTTTTGTAGTTGTGTTTATATAGTTCCTGTGTATGTCTCGGCAGATAGATTCCCAAGTATTTCATATTGTCTAGGGTGATTTAAAATGGGATTTCTCTTTCTAATTTTTGCTGCTGAGATGTGTTGGAGATATATAGAAAAGCTGATGATTTATGTGGGTTTATTTTGTATCCTGCAACTTTGCTAAAGTTGTTGATTATTTCAATTAGCTTTTTGGTTGATTCTCTAGGATTCTTTAAGTAGACCATCATATCATCCACAAAGAGTGATAGCTTGGTCTCCTCATTGCCAATTTTAATACCTTCAATGTCTTTTTCTTCTCTAATTGCTACTGCTAGTGTTTCTAGTACAATGTTAAATAATAGAGGTGATAATGGGCAACCTTGTTTCACTCCTGATCTTATTGGAAAAACTTCTAGTTTATCCGCATTGCAGATGATGTTTGCTGATGGTTTTAGATATATACTGTTTATTATTTTTAGGAAAGGCCCTTCTATTCCTATGCTTTCTAGTGTTTTTAATAGTAATGGGTGTTGCATTTTGTCAAAGGCTTTTTCTGCATCTATTGAGATAATCATGTGATTTTTGTCAGTTTTCTTGTTAATATGGTCAATTAAGTGGATGGTTTTCCTAATATTGAACCATCCTTTCATTCCTGGTATAAATTCTACCTGGTCATAGTGAATAACCCTCATAATGACTTGCTTGAGTCTTTTTGCTAGTATCCTATTTAAGATTTTTGCGTCTATATTCATTAGGGAGATTGGTCTATAGTTTTCTTTCTCTGTTTTTGACCTGCCTGGCTTTGGGATCAGTACCATGTTTGTGTTGTAGAATGAATTTGGTAGAACACCTTCTTGGCCTATTCTGTCAAATAGTTTGTTTAATATTGGGATTAGTTGTTCTTTGAATGTTTGATAGAATTCACTTGTGAATCCATCAGACCCCGGGGATTTTTTCTTAAGTTCTTTGATGGCCTGTTCAATTTCTTTTTCTGACATGGGGGTATTTAAGAATTCTATTTCTTCTCCCTAATTTGTTAATATATGAAATAAAGGATATAAATTTTCCCCTGAGTACTGCTTTGGCTGAATTCCATACATTTTGAAAGGATGTTCCATCCTTGGCATTTTCTTCAATGAAATCATTGTTTCTATGATTTGTTCTTTAACTGGTTTTGGAGAATCATATTTTTTTTTCCAATTAATTTTTGATTTGGCTCTCCATGTACCCTTACTGATCATTATTTTTATTGCATTATAATCTGAAAAGATTGCACTTATTATTTCTGCTTTTCTGCATTTGTTTGCCATGTTTTTATGACCTAGTACATGGTCAATCTTTCTGACTGTACCATGTGCTGCTGAAAAGAAGGTGTATTACTTTTGGTCCCTATTTATTTTTCTCCATATATCTATTAACTCTAATTTTTCTAAGATTTCATTCACATCTTTTATCTCTTTTTTAATTTATTTTTTTATTTGATTTATCTAAATTTGATAGTGGTAGGTTCAGGTCTCCCACTAGTATAGTTTTACTATCTTTTTCCTCCTTCAATTCCACTAGTTTCTCCTTTAAGAAATTTGGATGCTATACCATTTGGTGCACACATGTTGATTACTGATATTTCCTCATTGTCTATACTCCCTTTTATCAGGATGTATTTACCTTCCCTATCCCTTTTAATCAGATCTAGTTTTACTTTAGCTTTGTCAGATATCATGTATGCAACTCCTGCCTTCTTTCTATCAGTTGAGGCCCAATAGGTCTTGTTCCAACCTTTAATTATAACCTTTTGAGTATCTGCCCACCTCAGTTGTGTTTCTTGTAGACAACATATGGTAGAATTCTGGATTCTAATCCACTCTCCTATTTGTTTTTGTTTTATGGGTGAGTTCGTCCCATTCACATTCAAAGTTATGATTATCACTTGTGTATTCCCCAGCATTTTGATATCCTCTCCTCGTTCTGTCCTTTCTTCTTTTGCTATATACCCTTTTAAACCAGTGGGAATGACCATTTCATTGAGTCTATAGCCTGGTCTCTTGACTAGGGAAAGGCCTACAGCTTACAGCCCTTGTTTGGGTATCAGTACTACCTAAGGTCTCTGGAGGACTCTGTCTTGTGGGCAAATTCCTATGAGCAATGAAAATCTACCCAAACTTTTTCCTCAATGAATAACAAACTCCACCCTGGACACAGCCTTCCCATCTCAGTGCTTTTCAACTCCCAGCTGACTGTCATCATTCAAACCCCATTCTTTGTCACCTACTGCCCAATTTCTTATTTCCATTCCCCTCAGATTGGACCTTCACCCACTTCAATGCCACATTTTAAAGCCATTGAACCTTTCCATTAAGCTTTCCAGAATACCTGCTCCATAAGTAGCAAACTAGCTTTCATTTTAAATCTTTTTCTTTCCCATTTCATTCCAAAAAAAAAAAAACACTTATTAAGCATATACTTTATGCCAGGAACTATGCAAGTAAATAAGACAAGATTGGAGATTAGTGAGAAGGTAAGGAAAATGGAGGGGAATTTTTTTGGAGAAGATGGGATGAATGGAATCATTAGTTCATGTAGAAGGATCACCTCTTCATGTGTGACAAAGATGAAGGTGGAAACATTGATATTCCTAGTGGAACTTTGTGTATTTTAACATTCCACCTTTCTAAATTAAAAAATAATTAGGAAGAAAATGGACAAATTAAAGTACATTTAAGAAATAGGACTAGGATGTGCACAAAGATGAAGATTATGTTATCACATAATCATAGTCTAAGAGTGGAATGGCATTTCATAAATAATCTAATTCAATACTTGCCTGACTAAAGGAACCTTTCTAAAGCATCCTTGATAAATGCTCATTCAGACTTGAGTAAGGGGCAAAACTACTACCTCCTGAGGTGCTCCTTTCCACTTTTGTATAAGTATAAACTCAAATAGGAAGTTTTATATAATTCTGTCTCTTCATAATATTCACATTGTTTTCTACCTCTCTATATGGCCAAAGAGAACTTGGCCCTTCAAATAACTGAAGACAACATTTATATCTTCTTTTCTGTTCTCCTGATTAAACATCTCCAAACCCACCAATCGATGCTTATATGGCATGGCATCTAGTTTTATTGCTATCCAGCTTGTCTTTTTCTCAATGTATTCCAGTTTGTTTATGTCTTTCTGAAAACATAGCAAACTCACCAGAATATGGTACTGTAAATGTGGTTTGATCAGCAAATAGTAGGACTATTACTTCCATTTGCCTATTATGGCATTGGGGTTTTTTTGTCTACTATGTCAAAATGCTGATTTATGGCTTTACTAGCCTCCTTTAATTACACATTGTATTCCATGGCTGAAAAATTCCCTTGTCCTACAACCACTAATGTCTTGCCAAACCCAACACTGACTTACATTCATTATTCTATTATCTTCCTTTCTACTTGCATCCTATTGAATGCTACTTAAGAAAGTAACATTACCTTATCAAATGGGTCCACCACAAATCTATGTTACTTCATCTCAACTAGGCACTAATTGCTGCAAAATAATTCTTTTATTCTTCCTTGATTGGCTATATAAATATATCTAAAGCAGCTATTTGAAAAAAAAATTTCCCTCTCTTTAAGTCCCTTATTCTATCTCCTTCTTTCACCCTCTTACCTGAGATAATGAAGGATTCTGTTGCAGAAATATTGAGTTTGAGATGCCTATGAGACATAAATGAAGAACTTTCTAGGAAGTAACTGGAGATGTGAAAGCAAAGCTCAGAAGAAAGATAAGGGTTAGTGATAAAGATTTGGGAGTTTTATCCAAAGAGATGATAGTTGAAATCATGGGAGCTGATAAAATCACTGAAAGAAAAAAAAATCTAGAGATAAGAAATTAATTAAAGGTCATTTAGTAAAACATTTTGGTCTATGGTTAAGGAAATTGAGTCTCAAGGATTTTAAATGACTTATCCAAGGTCACATAGGTGATAAGTGGCAGGAACAGAATTTGAACTCAGGCAATGGTTCTAATTTCTGTAGAGATAATTTTAGGGTTGTGACTGAAAATCTAAATTAATTGGTTGCCAGGGAAAAATCCCAAATAAGATACCCAAGTCAGTCTGGAAATTTATGGTAATTTTAATTAATATAGAGGGAAGGATTTAAGGAGAAAGAGGGAAGAGGATTTAGGATTTCTCTTACCTGGCCTATGCCAGGGGGAGTTCAAAATCTCTGCCGCTAGGTCTCTGAAGGAGATTAGAAGCTTCTAAGAAGAAAGTTTGGAAAGTAAAGGAGGAAAAACTCAGCCAGAAACTCACCACCGAACTGGACAATAGCTGTATCCATGCCAAGATGCCAAAAGGCCCAGCACGCTGCCACCAGCCAACTCTCCACCGCCAAAAGGTACCAGCGAGAGGAAGTGATCCAAATATATAGACCTTTTACTCTTGTGTCCCCTCTTATAAATTTTCATGTCTACCAATCACATCAGAGGCTTTGTCTCCAGGACTGCCCATTCTTTAGTTCTCATCTTCTTTGATAAGATTATATCTTTTGAGTTACTTAACACTTCTTTGTTAGTTACTTAACCTTTTTGTGATTAATTTAACCTTTATGGTTACTTAATACCTTTTTGTATTAAGATCTAAAAATAGACTTAGCTTAAAGTTCTAGTTTCACTATAAGGTGAGAACTAAGTACCTTCATTGTTCAATCAGGAGATTACAACTTTATCTTCCCCTAAAGTACAGTCTAAGTAGAGTGGAGTAATCTAAATTTCACAGTTCAGCAGTCTTTCAGCTGCACCACAGCCCTATACTCTTGTTGACAGAGCACTAAAGAATACTGGGCATGATATGTTGTTAAAATTGATTTATTTAAAAAAATATTTTGTTTTAATCAACCCAAATCTTTCTCATCCATCCACTTCAACTTGCTATACCCACACTCCCTCCCATGTAAACCCAAGAAAAAGCAAAATCCATTACAATGATGTAGAGTCATACAAGAAAATTTCCCACTTCATCCATGTGCTAAAAAATATTTGTCACATTCTACAATCTGAGTCCTTTACTTCTTCACCAAGAAGTTTCATCATGTTTCATCATTAAGTCTTCTGGAATCCTAGTTGGTCATTATGCTGATAAGAGTTCAGCACAATATTATTCCATCACATTGATGCATTCTTGGGGGAAAGATCTGGCCTGGCCCTGTTTCTGCTTTCATGGAATATTAAATGTTGTGTTATTTCAGGATCTTGGAGACAGGTTAGGGACCTTTAAGCTTTCAGTGCTCCCAAAAGGACTCATCCAGGGAAAAGTTTGAATGGTGCTATATTGGTTTGAGCTCTACAAGTTCCTGGCATAGATTTAAGTCTGAATAAGAGTATTCTACACTGTACTAAGCCCCTCGTCATAATTTACACATTGTTTTCTACCTCTTTAAGACCAAAGAAAGAAGAAAGGTCTATTGGTTCAGATTGGCAAAATTGTAGGCTATTCTTTGGTCTAGAATTCCTGTCCCAGTTATTCCTCTGTAGACTATGCTAAATGCTGGAAATGAGACCTTGTTCTGTACCTGGAGTCTGAGCAACACGGTTGCTGCTACTGTTAACTTCAAAAGTTCCTTTTTTCTCCATGCACTACCTCCCTCCACCTGGCCTTACTATTAACACCATTCCCATAAACAGGTCCCTTTTTCACTCCTCACTTACTTCATGACCAATATCTGAGTAGTCTGCAACAAAGCTGTTGGTTCACACCTGTCATCATAAGTCTGGTACCTTCTCTCGTCCTGATACACATCCTTTCTCTAGGTCCACGAGTGATCCCAGTCAATATGCTCTTGCCCGAAGTCAACACCATCATAATACCTCAATGCCTGTCTCCCAGTGGCAATGTTTTTTTCATCTAGCAATTTGATGAGCATGTCTCTCTGCTTTTATGGAAATAATTGAAAAAAATGCCAACTAGCATTCCACTTGAGACCTTTTATCTAGCTATTAATATCTTCTCTTTGAATATTGCCATTCTACCAACTCAGAATCCACTTAATTATACTACAGGTAGCCTAAATCTTTCTAGCTTATCTACTAATACAGTTTGATTTGGCATATGATTAAATGAAATTGGAATATATTACGTCTAAAGCATTTATGTGATTTATTGGTCTAACTATATTGTAACTAGATATGAGATTAGTCTGATATCACCCTACCATGGATAGTCATATTGATTCATGGTGATTCCTTGTCTAAATGCCTACAAGTCATTCCTCTAATAATGTTTTTTGGGAATATTTCCAGGAATAGGAGTTAATATAAATGACTTTTTAGACTCCGTCAACTTCCTTTTTTGAAAAATGGGGACTATGCCTATGGCACCTAAGATCATGGATTTCAAACTAGAGGGGACCTTGGAGGTCATTTGGTCAAACATTTTCATTTTATTTTATTTTTTTCCATTTGAATTAGTTTATTTAGTCAATTTAGAACATTATTCACTGGTTACAATAATCACATTATTTCCCTCCCTCCCTTCCCTGGCCTATTCTGTCAAATAGTTTGTTTAATATTGGGATTAGTTGTTCTTTGAATGTTTGATAAAATTAGCTTGTGAATCCATCTGGACCTCGGGATTTTTTCTTAGGGAATTCTTTGATAGCTTGTTCAATTTCTTTTTCTGATATCAGGTTGTTTAGGTAATCTATTTCTTCCTCTGTTAGTCTAGGCAATTTATATTTTTGTAAATATCCATCCATATCACCTAGATTGCCATATTTCTTGCCATATTATTGGGCATAATAGTTTTTAATGATTGCCTTAATTTCTTTTTCATTAGAGATGAGGTCTCCCTTTTCATCTATGATACTGTCAATTTAGTTTATTTCTTTCCTTTTTTAAATTAGACTGACTAGTACTTTGTCTATTTTATTTGTTTTTTCAAAGTACCAGCTTCTAGTCTTATTTATTAAATCAATAGTTCTTTGACTTTCAATTTTATTAATTTCTCCTTTGATTTTTAGGATATCTAATTTAGTCTTCCTCTGAGGATTTTTAATTTCTTCACTTTCTAGTTTTTTAATTTGCATGCCCCATTCATTGACCTCTGCCATCCCTAATTTGTTAATATATGAACTCAAGGATATAAATTTCCCTCTGAGTATTGCTTTGGCTGCATCCCATAGATTTTGAAAGGATGTCTCATCATTGTCATTTTCTTCAATGAAGTTATTAATTGTTTCAATGATTTGTTCTTTAACCAGTTTTGGAGAATCATATTGTTTAATTTCCAATTAATTTTTTACTTACCTCTCAATGTACCCTTACTAATTATTATTTTCATTGCATTGTGATCTGAGAAGGTTGCATTTATTATTTCTGCTCTTTTGCACTTGTTTGCAATGCTTTTATGCCCTAATACATGGTCAATTTTTATGAATGTACCATGTGCTGCTGAAAAGAAGGTGTATTCCTTTTTATCCCTAAAACATTTTCATTTTAAACTAAGGATAGGTCTAGGGAGGTTAAATGATTTGTCCAAAGTTAACACAGGTACTAAGTAGCAGAGCCATGATATGAACCTCTGATTCCTAATCCAACACTTTTATAACAATATCATGCTATCATGATAGAGGCTTAGTCATCAACTTGTGGTTTGAATTCATTGAGGATAGCTAGTTGCTCTTTTACCATATTCTTGCTCGCTTGCTTTCTAATCCAAATCCTATTCCTGATCTTTGAAAGGGACAACAGAAGAAATATAAGAGTTAAGAAGATCAACATTTTCAAGTGCAAAAGAACAGTCAGGAGCTTTTTTTTTTTACAACTTGAGAAGGGATAAAGAGATTTCTTAATTGATCAAAAGAAATTCTCTGTTCTTGGCCATTGGATAAAGGCAACTAACACCACAAAGGCCATATAATTAACTGAGAGAATCAGTCAGGCTTCTTGGGTCTATATAGAAAAAAAAGCCATCTGGTCATTGAAGAGCTAAGTCAAAGAAACAGTGGAAGAGGAACATGGTCATTGAGAGGGAATTTGTTTTTAGGAAGGAGAAAAGAGGTTCTCTTTCCTCCTCCTTTCCTTTCCTTGGAAATGTAGTTTTGAAGGAGAACTATACTCCAGAAAGACATAGAGACAGAGTGTCAACAACATGGCTATCTATCACCACCATCTTATCAACCCAAGCAGTGGTCCTATCCTTTCTTTGACTCTTATGTAACTTTAATTTTTTTCAATTAAACACATTCTATATGGACTAAAATGTAATAAGATTCATGATTGGCAAAATGCCTTTTAAGAAAAGATTTAAACTTAACTGGAGACTAAACTTAATCACAAAGAACTGGGAACAAATAATAGAAATGATAGACAAGTTCACTTTTTTTAATGAAATAATGAAGCAACATACCAACCTTAAAGAAATATCCAAAACACTCTGTAGAGGAAAATTCATATTGCTAAACAATTAAATCAACAAATGTGAGAAAGAATAGGCTAACAATTTGAGTATTTATCTAAAAATTTAGAAGAGCAACAGATAACTCAGTTCAACATAAAACTGGAAATCTGATAGCAAAGAGAGATGAATAAGGCTGAAAGCAAAAGATCTTCCCCTGAATTTATAAAGCCATGAGTTATTTGTTATTAAAATCAAAACAACCATAAAATATATAGACTTTTTGCTAATCTAACTCCTATCATTTTTGATGACAAGGTTTAAGAGGTTATGTGTTTTCTCTCCTATTAATTAGAATGTAAACTCTTCATTCTTATATAATCCCTTCCAATTGCTTTAATATGTTTACCTTCTTACATAAATAAAAATACATATGTAAAAAAACCACATAACTCTTGACTTGTGAGTTGCCATTTCAAAGTGGCTACTCAAATCTGGTCTTTTCATCAGGATTATCAGAAAGTCTATCTAAATTTTAAATGCTTTTATTTGGGAGCTGGGTATTTCTCACAGTTGTTCGTATTTGTCTTATGCCTTTTGGAATATCATATTCTAAATGTTCCCATCCCTTATGATAGTAGCTTCCAAGTCCTGTGTAATTTGATAGTGGCTTCTAGGTATTTTAATTCTTTTGTTTCTGGCTATTTGGTATATCTGGTATGCTTTCTTTAACCTAGAAGCTGTAGATTTTAGTTATAACATGTCTGAAACTCCATTTTTGACATATCTTTCATGAGGTTACAAGAAGATTATTTCAATTTTCACTTTGCTTTCTGATATTTCTGGGTAGTTTTCATGAATTGTTTTTGGAAATATATTATTTAGGCTCTTTTTTTGTTTATTGTTTTTGAGAAATCATCTGAATCTTAGATTTCTTTGTCCTAGATGTATTTTCACATCAACTTAAAGAATATTTAAAACCTCATATTTTCTTGCATATTTATCTATTTTATAGGTATTTTATATTTATTTTCCAATATTTCTTTTCGTCTCATGGAGTCACTGATTTCTGTTGAGCCTGTTCTAATTTTCAGAGCATATTTCTTAAGCAAAATTGTCCACCTACTTATTAATCTCACTGCAAATATTTCCTTCATAATATAATCTAAAACTATTACTCTATTTCTTCCAGGAATTGTGTAATCAAGCTATGTTTTTGTCTGGGGTTTTGTTTGTAGATGTTAATGTGCAATTCTCTTTTTTGTCTATGTCTTGAAAATCCCTGGCTTCACAACATTTCTTTATGTGTGGTGTTTTCTTTTGTTTACTCAGGAGACCTTACTTCTAGAATTCAAACTTTGTGTCAAGGTCAGATTCTGTATCTTCTAGATATCCTAAATAGATTCTTCTAAGAACAGGATTTTGCTTCTGCTTCTTCTGAGTATTGATGGTATATTTTTCAAGAACCTCAGGGCTCAGGCAGGCATTAAATATAGATTAGGCAACTGCTATGTACCAGGAATTGAGCTAAGTGCTACAAAGAAAGGGGGAAAGCCAGTTCTTGCTTTAAAGGAGATCACAGTCAAACAGATGAAAAAACAAGCCTAGAACTACATACAAGCAATTTAAATACAGGATAATTAGAGATAATTTACAGAGGGAAGACATTAGAATCAAAAGATAATTGGAAAAGCTTTCTTTTTATGGCAGAGATTTCAGTTCGTATTTAAAGGTAGCCAGCAGGCAGAGATGTGGAGGTAGAATATGCTAGGTATGTATAGGAGTCAGTCAACTAAAATGCTCAGAGCTAAATTCATAGAACAGCAGGACCAATGTCACTGAATTTTGGAGAATGTAGGACCTAGACACAAGGAGTAAGTAAGAAGACTGGAAAGAGGGAGGGGGCAGGTTATAAAGTGCTTCAAATATCAAATTAAGAATTGTATATTTGATAATGGAGGTAATAGAGAGCCACTGGAGTTTACTGAGTACAACTGTAACATGGTCAGACCTACATTTTAGGAAGACTATTATGGCATATGAGTTGAGGATGGATTAGAGTGGGAAGAGACTTGAGGTAGGTAGACCTCAAATTATTGCAATAGTTCAGCCCTAACGGGATGATGCCACTACAGTGATAGCAGTGTTAAAGGGGGAAAAGGGTCATATATAGGAGATGTTATGAAGGAAAAATGGAAAAGCCTTGGAAATGCAAGATTGGATAGTGGAACAGGAACAGGGTACTATGAGAGAATGTGATTTGTTGAAGTTAATGCTCAAGCAGCAAGCAAGAGTGGTGGTACCCTCAAGAGTAATAGAGTAGTTAAAAGGGGAATGGATTTGGGAGGAGGGAAGATAATGAGTTCAGTTTGTGACATGTTGAATTTAAGATATCTAAGGGATATCTATATCCAATGGGAAGTTAGAGATGTGAGACTGGAGGCTACTACAGAGGTTAGGGCTGGATAAGTATGTAGTCCTAACCCAATTGATATGGGATTCTCTTTACACTGGTAGACATAAATGATCCATTTCTCCAAGAGGGGCAGGATAAAGTTGTCAAAAGCAGGAGAAAGGAGTGATCTAATACATTCCTGTTCTTCAACCTCTTCAGAGCTCTTCTGGATTTCAGCATTTAGAGAGATGTGTGGGAGTCTAACCTCTCTTTAGGAGGAAAGACTTTGGGAAGAAGCTAACATGTATAACTTTGATCACATCCTTATTTCTGGCTTGCTATTCTAGAGACTTTATGGAATTTTTCCCTTCCCTAAGATTTGGTATTCTATCATTCTTGATTGAGCTATGTTACTTCATTCCCGGGGTGTATGGGGTGCTCAGGGAGGGGTAGTATCTCTGGTATGGAGGGCTTGTCATGCCCTCCTAAGTTCTCCAGCCTCTGACCCCCACCTGACACTCAGCTCTCACTTGTGGCTCCCAGTAGCTGCTAGCATGCGGCAGTAACCACATCCCGGGCAATGGCTTCAACAGGCTGGCTAAACCTTGTGAGGGTAGCCATCAGGTCATCAACCCCTGGTGAACCAGGGCTTTGCTCACCCAGCATGTGAAGACTGCTTTGGCAGAACAGGCAGAAGAAACCAATAAGAAGGTTCAACGGCTGAGATGGCGATGCAGCAAAGCACTGTGGAGTGCTTAGGGTATGTTGGAGCACAAAAGACAACATGGCCATCCAAAGCAGCTGAGGAAGTCAGCAAAATTCGTCAAACTGATCCAGCTCTTTCATGTCAACATGACAGGGGAAGCCCTATCTGGTGGAGAGACTTCCAATCGCTTCAACATCTCCAATGGCGTGAAACAAGGCTGTGTCCTCACTCTGGTACTATTCAACCTATACTTCACCCAAGTATTATGACATGCTGTGATGGATCTAAATCTGGGCATCTACATCAAATACCGACTGGATGGCTCACTATTCGACCTTCGCCGCCTGACTGCAAAAACAAAGACAACAGGGAGACTCATCCTGGAAGCTCTCTTCGCAGATGACTGTTCTCTCATGGCCCACCAAGAAAATCATCTCCAAACCATTGTGGACAGGTTCTCTACAGCAACAAAACTGTTTGGCCTGACTATCCGCCTCAGCAAAACAGAGGTGCTGTTCCAACCTGCACCAGGGAGGCCAACTAACCAGCCGTGCATTACAATCAACAGCACACAGCTTTCTAACATCAACACTTTCAAGTACCTGGGCAGCACCATCGGCAACGACGGGTCCCTAGACCATGAGATCAATGCCAGGATCCAAAAGGCCAGCCAGGTACTCAGGCGGCTGTGCTGCAAAGTCCTCCAACACAGCGGTGTAAGCACTGCGATGAAGCTTAAAGGTTATAATGCAGTGGTCCTCAGCTTGCTCCTGTACGGTTGTGAGCCATGGACACTGTACCAGAAGCACATGAAGCAGTTGGAGCAATTCCACCAACGCTCCCTCCGGTCAATCACGAGGATCCGATGGCAGGACCGAATCACCAACCAGGAAGTCCTCGACAGAGCCAACTCCACCAGCATCTAAGTCATGGTCCTCAAAACCCAGCTATGATGGTCTGGATATGTCATCCGCATGGACCCACAGCGAATACCAAGACAGGTATTCTATTGTGAACTGTCAGCTGGACTCAGGAAACAAGGTCGACCAAAGAAAAGATTCAAGGATCAGCTAAAGTCAAACTTGAAGTGGGCTGGCATTACGCCAAAGCAACTAGAACTCGCTGCCTCTGTCAGAAGCAGCTAGAGAACCCACATTAACCATGCCGCCACCATCTTTGAAGATGAACAACGTCAAAGTCTTGCCACTGTGCGTGAACGCCAACACCAGGCCACAACGGCACCTCCTGTAACAACTGGCATCCCATGCCCCATGTGCCACAAACTTTGCGCCTCAGTCTTTGGACTTCAAAGCCACATGAGGGTACATCAATAGATGATAATGCACAAAGACAACAGTCATTCTCAGTCACCGAGAGACTACCACTATACTTCATTCCCAAAGGAGAACTACTTTAAACTATATTTTCTGACATGCAATTTCCATATGTATACTTTCTCTGATTTTTCTTTTGCTATTGACTTTGATAAATGGATTTTATGGTTATTGTTATTGAGTATTGGTTGTAGAATTAGTATCATTCCACTAGTATGGAATTATATTCATTAGTGTGAAATTAGATGAGAAATGAGTCAAGTCATGGATATAAAGCTTAAGATTCTCCTTATCTCGCTAATAAATTGCAATCAAGAATTTAGTTTGAACTTTAAAATTATATTCTCTATACTAATAATATGTAATCATGCAGACTGATATAATTCCAGCCTGGTATTCTTTTTTCTAAGGAAAGCAAATCACCCTCTGGCTTCAACCTGCTTGTCCTCCTGGCAACCAGTTTCCCTTGAAGAAGGGTAGGGTGAGGAGACACTTAAAGAAGCATTTATTTGGCATCCTTGTGCGACACACATGACACTTTGCATGCTACTACTTACAAGGTGAGGTTATGTTATAGTAAACCTGCAGATATAAACATGCATTTAGGTAGAAATTATGTTGTCCAAATGAACTATACCTTGCATGTAACTGTATATGTATACTGTTGACACTGTGAATTATTGCATGTTTAAGTATGCTTATTTCTTATTTTGCTATTATGTTCATGCAACTATATTTTGTTACTCTCATGCTTTAGAAATATCTATTGTTTTGTGTATATGACTATGCTTAGAGGTAAACTGTATTTTATAAATAGACCCACTGAAGTGTTATTATTATAGCTAACTAGCTTTGTTTGTTGGTTAGCCGTGTTTGTTGCTTTTGATTGATTGCTGTTTATCATGGGTATAAATGTACTTCCAAACTGTGCCTAAGTTATAGTCTGTATTGTAAGATAATTTTAGTGTTTTGACTTAAATCTAAATAAGTTGGTCACCAGGGAAAATTCCCAAATAATAAAATACCCAAGTCAACTGGGAATTTTTGAGATTTTAATTAATAGAGAAAGGGAATTAAGGAGGGAGAGAGAGAGAGAGAGAGAGAGAGAGAGAGAGAGAGAGAGAGAGAGAGAGAGAGAGAGAGAGAGAGAGAGAGAGAGAGAGAGAGAGAGAGAGAGAGAATTTAAACTGCTGTGGCTCGGGCTGAGCCAGGCAGTAGTTAAAGGCCTTGGCCAAAGTAACCTCCCTGAGCCCAAGAGAAAGGGAGTCAGTCTTATCACTCACCACGAGACTGTCTCCAAGCTGGGTTCCAGTGAGTGTTCAGAACTGAATTCCACTCCAAATTGAATTCTCCTCCGAACTGAATTGCCTGAACTGACTTTTTACCCCTCCTTTTAAAGAAATTTTCTCTTATGTCACCTCCCCTAAATTTTCATGCCTACCAATCACAGTAGACACTTTTTTCCAGGATTGCCCATTCTTAGTTCTCACCACTCTTTAGCTCTCACCTTCTCTGGTTAGATTGTATCTTCTGAGTACTTCACACTTCTTTGTTAAGCTTGCCTTTTGTGAGTTACTTGACCTTTTTGTGATTAATCTAACCTTTATAGGTACTTAACACCCTTTTGTATTAGATCTAAAAATAGACTTAGCTTAAAGTTCTAGCTTCACTATAAGGTATGAGTTAAGTACCTTCATTGTTCAATCAGGAGTTTACAACTTTGTCTTCCCCTAAAGTATATTTAAGTATGGGTGGAGTAATGTAAAGTTCCCAAGACATTCCTGATCAAGTAGCTCCATTGTTACAATAAGGAAATAGCTAAATCAAATCTTCTAAAGTACAGTCTGAGTAGTTTTTAAGATACACAGTATGTAGTCACAGAATTATGCTCTCTGCCATGTCTATTGCATGCACTGTTGATATGTATTTATTCAAAGAAGCTTGGAAAACAATAATTTAGTACAACCTGAAGTGGAATCTGTTAAGATGTATTATAACTGATGGGAATAAAAATACATTTCAAGGGGGCAACTAGGTGGCTCAGTGGATTGAGAGCTGGGCCTAGAGCTGGGTCCTGGGTTCAGATCTGGCCTTAGATATTTCCTAGATGTGCAACCCTGGGCAAGTCACTTAGCCCCTATTGCCTAGCTTTTACCACTCTTCTGCCTTGGAACCAATACACAGTATGGTTGTTAAAAATTAATCAATAAAAAAATATTTTAAACAGAAAAATGCTTAGTTAGAAAGTTTTATAGAGTTTTTGAAAATGTAAGGTATTTAAGGCCTATGGTTATTCCACTGAATTATCCATTAGCGGGTATTTTGTGGAAAATATTTTAATCTATCAAGTGTTACTGAACCAGGAGTGTCAACAGTGAACTTCATCTCATGGACTTAATCATAATAGATTTATGACTTTTCGTCTAAAATAGACAAAATATTCTGGCTCAGTATTCTGGCTTGCCCAATAATTCAATGGATTGGTGTGGTAAAATTTTATTACAATTTTTGCCCTCAAGGCCAAGATTGAAATTTTTGTGAATGAGAACTACCCTCAGCCACTATAAATGAATCCTGAATAGCTTGTGGAAATTAACTTCTGCTGCAGACTTGATAATGTTTCTTAATGAATTTAACCTAAAATTACAAGGAAAAATAGCACTTTATATGCTAAACATACTCTATAAAAGTCAACTTGACAACTAATGTTTTTTGAATCACAAATAATGTCAAACTACTTTATATACTTTTTATGCTGTCAAAAGTTAAAATAGGAAGTGAGATTTCTTTTAGCATACAAATTTGTAGCAGATATATTTTCTGAGTTAGAACTATAGTTCCAGCCATATTTTTTAGACCATTATGTAAGTGCAAAACAAATTACCATATTTCAAAATCCATTCAACTGTGCAATTGAACAGCTTCCACCTAACCTTCTAGTGGAAGTGATTAAATTGCAATGTAATGACAAATTAAAGGCAAATATCAAGAGAAGAATCTAATAGATTTCTATAAATGCCTTCCAAGCAATGAATATGCTCAATTAAAATCATATGTTCATGGGTTGACATCATTATTTGGCAATATCTATTTGTGTGAAAAGACATTTTCAAAGATAAGCTATGTAAAATATCATCACATATTAACAGCATTAACAGATGAACATTTGCTATCAATTGTGATAATAGGAAACACTAATTTAGAAATCCAATTAAATGAAATTATATCCCCCATAAAAGAATTCCATTCTTCTTATTAGTAGAAATGCTATAAAATTACATTCAATTATTATTATTATATTTTGACTTCCATCAATAAAAATTGTAGAAATTTGTTTTCTCTCTCATTATTTCAATACCTGCAAAATATCCTTGATTTTACCTTTTGGTCAGCAAAGCCTAAATATATATACTATCTGGTCCTTTACAGAAAATTTGCCAATTTCTGTATTAGGGTATTAAAGCCTTTCAAAAAATGCAGAAAAACAGAAACAGCAAATATATCTTTTACCAACCAAAACTTAAATTAAAACTAAGTTCAATAAAAACTAATTGAAAAGTAAATCTTTTTTTTTTTAAACCCTTACCTTCCATCTTGGAGTCAATACTGTGTATTGGCTCCAAGGCAGAAGAGTGGGAAGGGCTAGGCAATGGGGGTCAAGTGACTTGCCCAGGGTCACACAGCTGGGAAGTGTCTGAGCCTAGATTTGAACCTAGGACCTCCTGTCTCTAGGTCTGGCTCAATCCACTGAGCTACCCAGCTGCCCCCAAAAAGTAAATCTTAATTCCAAAGAATGAAGAAATCTAAGAATAAATCACATAAAAATCATAACAATGACATAATATATCAACATTTTGAGGATGCAGTGAAAATTTGAAGTAAATGTCAAGAAAATTAAGTGAATTGATGGGGTGGGAAGGAAGAAGGTGTAGCTATTCTAGATATCAAACTAGACAAACAAAGCCATAATCATGAAAACTGTTTGGCTTGATAATAAATGGAAAAGTTGATTAGCGGAACAGAACAGGTACATAATATATATGTAATCTATCTATCTATCTATCTATCTATCTATCTATCTATCTATCTATCTATCTATCTATTTATCTATCTATCTTAAACCCTTACCTTCAGTTTTGGAGCCAATGATGGAGAGCAAACTGAATATCCTCAGATTCACTTGGATATTGAGAACCTGAACAAGGAGTTTATGTTGAAAATTGAAGAGTTTTATGATTCCCTAATGAATTGTCATTGGCAGCCTCTGGACACTGTTGCTTCTAGGATCCCAAATAATACCCAGGAGTAATTTTGCGAATACAAAAAAATTCCCAATAAGGTGCTATCCAATGGCTATATTTGGTACTCTTTAGAGTGGGTCAGAAGTCACATTTTATTTTATTCCACAGACATTTGTTTGAACATAATTTTTGGATGACTAGAGAACAGTAAGATAATGAAGAATTAACCTCCAAGAAAATAAAGATACTTTACCAATTAAAAAAAAAAAAGCTCCAAGACAGAAGAGTGGTAAAAGCTAAGCAATGGGGGTTAAGTGACTTGCCCAGGGTCACACCTCTGGGAAGTGTCTGAAGCCAGATTTGAACCTAGGACCTTCCATCTCTAGTTCTGGCTCTCAATCCACTGAGCCACCCCACTGCCACCAATATATCTATATATAAATGGGCATAGTAACCTGATAATCCGATAAACCCAAAGATCCCAGCTATTGAGGGAAGAATTGGTAAAACTGAAAATCACCTGGTAGAAACTAGGTATAAATGAACATCTCATGCCATATAGCAAGATAAGCATCAAATGGGTATTTGACTTAAACATAAAAGGTGACAGGAAAAGTAAATTACATGACCATGGAAAAAATTTCTTTCAGATCTATGGCTAGGGGGAAAGTTCATGAACAAATAAGAGATGAAGTTGGCCAAAAGTAAAATGGGCAGTTTTGACTACATAAATTAATTTTCTTTTGCACAAACAAAACCAACATGTTTAAAATTAGAAGAGAAGCAAGAAAATAGGGAAGAGGAACCTTTGCAGCAGGTTTCTGTTATAAAGACCTCATTTCTCAGATATATATGGAACAGTCAAATTTAAAAGAATAAAAAACATTCTTTTATTGAAACTGCTTAAAGAGTATGAATTGTTTTAGAAAGAAATCCAAACTATCAATAGTTATGTTAAAGAACTCTAAATTATTCATGAGAGAAATACAAAGCAAAAACAACTTTGAGGTACCATTAAATATCCATCACATGGACAAAATTGTAAAAAAAAAAGGCAAGTGCTGGAAGGACTATGGGAAAACAAATATATTAATGCATTGTTGGTGAAGCTGTGAACTAGTCTAGCCACTCTGGAAAGTAATTTGCATAAAGCTTTTATACTGCTGTATACCCTTTGATACATATATGACTATATTCCAAAGAGACCAAAGTAAGAGAAAAGTTTCTACAGTGACCTATATAAAAATATAGCAGCTACTTTTCTTGGTGGCAAAGAATTGGAAACTGAGGGGATGCCCATGAACCGGGGAATGATTGAATGAATTATGGCATATGAATATAATAGAATATTATTGTGCTAGAAGAAATGATGAAAGGCATGATTTCAAGAAAACCTGTAAAGATTTGTATGAATTGATGCAAAGAGAAATGAATAGAATCAGAAAAACAATTTATACAATACCTGCAATGTTTTTTTTTTTTATTTTAAAATAATTTTCCATGGTTACACAATTCATTTTGTATCCGCTCCCTCTTTCCTTCCCTTTCCTGGAGCTGACAAGCAATTGCACTGGGTTATACATGTGTTATCACTTGATACCTATTTCCATATTATTTAGTTTTGTAATAGAGTGATCTTTCAAAAACCCAAACCCCATAAAGAAATGGTAAATCAAATGCTTTTCTTCTGTGTTTCTACTCTCACAGTTCTTTCTCTATATGTGAATAGTATTCTTTCTCAGGGATATCCTGGATCATTACATTGATATTAGTAGCAAAGTTGATTACACTTGATCATTCCACGATGTTTCAGTTATTGTGTACAATGTTCTCCTGGTTCTGTTCATCTCACTCCATATCAGTTCATGGAGGTCTTTCCAGTTCATATTGAAATCAAGCAGTTCATCATACCACAATTTGTTCAGCCATTCCACAATCAAAGGACACCCCCTCATTTTCCAATTTTTTTGCCATCACAAAGAGTACGGCTATGAATAGTTTTGTACAATGCTTTTTTATTATCTCTTTGGGGTACAAACTAGTAGCAATACCTGCAATATTATGACAAGCCACAATTCCAGAGGACTCATAATGAAATATACTTCCTACCTCTATACAGTAAGAGGTGATGAACACAATACAGATTTAGGAATATATTTTTTCATATGCTATGTCTTTATATTCATTTTTGTAACAAGTTTTATTCTTGCTTTCTCAATAGGGAGAGAGGAAGTATAAAATTGAGTTAAAAACAAAACAATATTGAATTAAAAAATTAAAAAATGAAATATTAAAAAAGGGATCATTGGTAACTTTGGAGAGAGTAGTTTCAACTGAATGACAAGGTGGGAAGTCGAACTACAGAAAGTTAAGAAGAGAATGAGAGTAAAGGAAATGGAGACATTCATTATAGATTGCCTTTTCTAGGCATTTGGACAAAAAAGTGAGGAGAGAAATAGAATAATGGGCATGAATGGATCAAATGATGGTTTCTGTTTTTTTTTTGAGGATGGGAAAGACATGGCAGCTGGTACCTCAGTGGATACAGCCCAGGGCCTTGAGTCAGAAGGGAGAAGTGGAATTACAACAGATTGCATTTAGGTGAGGGAATAATTCAAGCGGTGCATTTTGAGATGGTATCAAAAAGATTCCTGTGTGTTGCTGTTGTGATATGGAGGTCATGGGAGATGAATAATTTGAGGAATTGTGAGGGTAGGGTACTTGAAGGAATATCAATACATATGTTAAAGAATCCTGCTATAAGGGCAAATTGGTCAGAAGGTGTCTGGCAGTTCAAGCAAGGGAACCAGTGGAGGGAGCTGATGGCCTAACATTTGCTCCTATCCTGCAGGCAGGCCAGGTCAAGAGATAGCAAGAAAGAATTCAGTTTTTCTGTCCCCTGCAGGCAAGAAGTATCATCTTCAAGTGAGGTTAGCTCAGCAGACCAGCAAAGGTTGAAGAGGCATTTCTGTGATCCTCCACTGATGGAAAGGGATCAGGTCAGGAGAGCAGTGTGTGATGGAATGGTATCTTTTTGAACCCCTGAAAGAGGAAATGGGCCAGGTTGGAATGGAGTAGTATCTCCCTTGCCCCCTGTAAGTGAGAAGGTACCAGATTAAGAGACCAGTTGGGCCCACAATGCTGCAAAATTGAAGTGCTCTAAATGGTATAATTTAGGGTACAGTATGATCATTGTTTTCCCAGTCTGAACTTTTCAGATACCTAATCCTGGCCTGAGATCTGAATTATATAGCTACAACAACTGGCCCTAGGCCTAGTCCATGACCTAGTTCTGGGATCAGAGAGAAACAGTTACAACTTCACTGCTGATTCATCTTCCCTTTCCCAGGTACCTAGTTTCAGGGTACCTTACGTTCCACTAAATGAGTCTTCCTGAATGGAACACCATGCCAATGTCCACAGACCTCTGATTGTTTTCCTATACTGACTTAGGGTGGAAAAGTCCCTGACAAGTGTTAGATTTAAAATAATTTTGAGTGTTAAATAGTTGTAGATAAGAGAGTGGGAGCCATAAACTGTTATAATTAAAATGTTTTGTGAGCAAGGGAAATATATAACAATTATGACCGCTGAAATATGTTTTCTACTGTGTCTTCGTTTTATATAAATATAAGATGGTCGCCAGGGAATATATTCCCAATTTATGAATATGTCCAAGCCAACTGGGTTTTATAGAGAAATTTAATTTATAATACACTGATTAATCAATAGGAAAAGAGAGAAAGTAAGAAAGGAATAAGAATGAATAAATCAGTCAGTTGGTTTTATCACTCACCCAAGATCTCTCTAGGTAAGGCTTCTCATGCCAACCTCAGGCTCCACCTTCAAGAGAGCCTCCTTTCAAGAAATGTTGCCAGAGAATTCTCCTCCTGACTCCTCCTGAGTTCTCCTTCCACAGCCTCCTTCAAGACC
This sequence comes from Monodelphis domestica, assembly GCF_027887165.1. Taxonomy (NCBI): domain Eukaryota; kingdom Metazoa; phylum Chordata; class Mammalia; order Didelphimorphia; family Didelphidae; genus Monodelphis; species Monodelphis domestica. The sequence continues at coordinate 255,761,931 of NC_077228.1, forward strand.
TCTCCAGGAGCTCTCCCTCCAGGACCTCTCTCCTCTCAGACCTCCTTCAGAGCAAAACCTCCTCAGAGCAAAACCTCCTTCCTAGCCAAAACCTCCTCCTCCTCGTCCTCAGACCCCACTCTCTTTAAGGAAACCATCTAAGTTCCCTCCCCTCAGTTCTCACATCTACCAATCACTGTCGATCTCTCCCCTGTGCCAATGGTGGCTCTAGCTTAACCCAGGACCGCCCAGAGGTCTGTCCCCCTTTGCACATGTCTGTTGAAGGTCATATTCTCAAATAATTAAATCTTGATCTTTGCTGCAGCCCTTCCTAAATCCTGTTACTCAGAGTAGGGTGGAGATTGTAAGTTCCAAGACCTGGTTCTGTCATTCCAAGTATCTCTATTGTATCAATTCTAAAATCAATCATGACTCAAAGAACTTCCTGTTCTATGCTTAAGCATAGGTCAAAGCCCTTTCCATTGTTTAGCAAAAGGTTTCTGTCCTAAAGTAGTCTTAAGTAGGGAGGAGAAGGATCCTCCCATGCCAAGGAGTTTCACATTCCAATAGAGTTCTTACTATCCAGTAGGAAATTTTTTCAAGTATGAAATTTCCCAATAGGGAAATTTCCAACATTCATAAGTCTAAGAAATTTTAAGGTTTACACAAGTTTCTTTTTAGATTTCCCAATTCCCACTTGCTACTGTGTTCTTAATATTTACTGGAGTGGTTGAGTGGGACAAATAAGTTGCATTGCTTCTTCTTACTCCAGCATCTTTGAAGGTTCATCTAATGTAGCTTTTTTTAAACTCTTACCTTAAATTTTAGAATCAAAACCATGTATTGATTCCAAGGCAGAAGAGCGGTAAAGGAGTTAAGTGACTTGCCCAGGTTTATACAATTAGGAAGTATCTGAAGTCAAATTTGAACCCAGGACCTACCAGCTCCAAGTCTTGCTCTCTATCCACTGAGCCCCTAACTGCCTCACAATGTAGTTTAAAAAAATTTTAAACCTCATTATTACTCATTACTTTTTTGTATTCATACTAGTTTACCTGCTTCTGCCTCTATTTTCTAAATTTTTAAAAAATAAGACTCCTCCTTTTCTTTCTTAACAGAATAATTTCCAATTTTTTTCCCATTTAATTGGGTTTTTAAAATTTTTTATTTGGCCATTTCCAAACATTATTCATTGGAAACAAAGATCATTTTCTTTTCTTCCCTCCCCCCCCACCTCTCCTATAGCCCACATGCAATTCCACTGGGTATCACATGTGTTCTTGATTCAAACCCATTTCCATGTTGTTGGTATTTGCATTAGAGTGTTCATTCAGAGTCTCTCCTCAGTCATATCCCCTTCACCCCTGTAGTCAAGCAGTTCCTTTTCATCTGTGTTTTTACTCCCACAGTTTATCTTCTGCTTGTGGATAGTGTTTTTTAGATCCCTGCAGATTGTTCAGGGACACTGCATTGCCACTAATGGAGAAGTCCATTACCTTCAATTGTACCACAATGTATCAGTCTCTGTGTACAATGTTTTCCTGGTTCTGCTCCTTTCGCTCTGCGTCACTTCCTGGAGGTTGTTCCAGTCTCCATGGAATTCCTCCACTTTATTATTCCTTTTAGCACAATAGTATTCCATCACCAACATATACCACAATTTGTTCAGCCATTCCCCAATTGAAGGGCATCCCCTCATTTTCCAATTTTTGGCCACCACAAAGAGTGCAGCTATGAATATTCTTGAACATGTCTTTTTCCTTATTATCTCTTTGGGGTACAAACCCAGCAGTGCTATGGCTGGATCAAAGGGCAGTCTTTTATTGCCCTTTGGGCATAGTTCCAAATTGCCCTCCAGAATGGTTGGATCAATTCACAACTCCACCAGCAATTAATGTGTCCCTACTTTGCCACATCCCTTCCAGCATTCATTACTTTCCTTTGCTGACATGTTAGCCAATCTGCTAGGTGTGAGGTGATACCTCAGAGTTGTTTTGATTTGCATCTCTCTGATTATAAGAGATGTAGAACACTTTTTCATGTGCTTATTAAAAGTTTTGATTTCTTTGGCTGAGAACTGCCTGTTCATGTCCCTTGCCCATTTATCAATTGGAGAATGGCTTGATTTTTTGTACAACTGATTTAGCTCTTTGTAAATTTGAGTAATTAAACCTTTGTCAGAGGTTTTTATGAAGATTGTTTCCCAATTTGTTGCTACCCTTCTGATTTTAGTTACATTGGTTTTGTTTGAACAAAAACTTTTTAATTTGATGTAGTTGAAATTATTTATTTTACATTTTGTGACCCTTTCTAAGTCTTGCTTGGTTTTAAAGTCTTTCCCTGGGGGCAGCTGGGTAGCTCAGTGGATTGAGAGCTAGGCCTAGAGACAGGAGGTCCTAGGTTCAAATCTAGCCTCAGACCCTTCCCAGTTGTGTGACCCTGGGCAAGTCACTTGACCCCCATTGCCTAGCCCTTACCACTCTTCTGCCTTGGAGCCAATGCACAGTATTGACTCCAAGACAGAAGGTAAGGGTTTTAATTTAAAAAAAAAAAAAGTCTTTCCCTTCCCAAAGGTCTGACAGGTATACTATTCTGTGTTCACTTAATTTACTTATAGTTTCCTTCTTTATGTTCAAGTCATTCACCCACTCTGAATTTATCTTGGTGGAGGGTGTGAGGTGTTGATCCAAATCTAATCTCTCCCACACTATCTTCCAATTTTCCCAGCAGTTTTTATCAAATAATGGATTTTTGTCCCAAAAGCTGGGGTCTTTGGGTTTGTCATAAACTGTCTTGCTGAGATCATTTATGCCAAGTCTATTCCACTGATCCTCCTTTCTGTCTCCTAGCCAGTACCAAATTGTTTTGATAACCACTACTTTATAGTATAGTTGAGATCTGGGACTGCAAGTCCTCCTTCCTTTGCATTTTTTTCATGATTTCCCTGGATATCCTTGATCTTTTGTTCTTCCAAATGAACTTAGTTATGGTTTTTTCTAATTCAGTAAAGAAGTTTTTTGGTAGTTCAATGGGCATGGCACTAAATAAGTAAATTAATTTGGGTAGGATTGTCATTTTTATTATGTTAGCTCGTCCCACCCATGAGCAATCAATGTTTTTCCAATTGTTTAGATCTAGTTTTAGCTGTGTGGAAAGTGTTTTGTAGTTGTGTTCATATAGTTCCTGTGTTTGTCTCGGCAGATAGATTCCCAAGTATTTTATATTGTCTAGGGTGATTTTAAATGGTATTTTGCTTTCTAATTCTTGCTGCTGAAATGGGTTAGAGATATATAGAAATGCTGATGACTTATGCAGGTTTATTTTATATCCTGCAACTTTGCTAAAGTTGTTGATTATTTTGAGTAACTTTTTGGTTGATTCTCTAGGATTCTTTAAGTAAACCATCATATTGTCTGCAAAGAGTGATAGCTTGGTCTCCTCATTGCCAATTTTAATACCTTCAATTTCTTTTTCTTCTCTAATTGCTACTGCTAGTGTTTCTAGTACAATGTTAAATAATAGAGGTGATAATGGGCATCCTTGTTTTATTCCTGATCTTATTGGAAAGGCTTCTAGTTTATCCCCATTGCAGATGATACTTGCTGATGGTTTTAGATATATACTGTTTATTATTTTTAGGAAAGACCCTTCTATTCCTATACTTTCTAGTGTTTTCAATAGGAATGGGTGTTTTCTTTTATCAAAGGCCTTTTCTGAATCTATTGAGATAATCATGTGATTTTTGTCAGTTTTCTTGTTAATATGGTCAATTATGTGGATGGTTTTCCTAATATTGAACCATCCTTGCATTCCTGGTATGAATCCTGCCTGGTCATAGTGGATGACCCTTGTGATGACTTGCTTGAGTCTTTTTGCTAGTATCCTATTTAAGATTTTTGCATCTATATTCATTAGGGAGATTGGTCTATAGTTTTCTTTCTCTGTTTTTGACCCGCCTGGCTTTGGGATCAGTGCCATGTTTGTGTTGTAGAATGAATTTGGTAGAACTCCTTCTTGGCCTATTCTGTCAAATAGTTTGTTTAATATTGGGATTAGTTGTTCTTTGAATGTTTGATAGAATTCATTTGTGAATCCATCTGGACCGGGGGATTTTTTCTTAGGGAGTTCTTTGATGGCTTGTTCAATTTCTTTTTCTGAAATGGGGTTGTTAAGGTAATTTATTTCTTCCTCTTTTAATCTAGGCAATTTATATTTTTGTAAGTATTCATCCATATCACCTAGATTGCCATATTTCTTGCCATATTATTGGGCATAGTAGTTTTTAATGATTGCCTTAATTTCCTCTTCATTAGAGGTGAAGTCTCCTTTTTCATCTTGGATACTGTCAATTTAGTTTATTTCTTTCCTTTTTTAATTAGACTGACTAGTACTTTGTCTATTTTATTTGTTTTTTCAAAGTACCAGCTTCTAGTCTTATTTATTAAATCAATAGTTCTTTGACTTTCAATTTTATTAATTTCTCCTTTGATTTTTAGGATATCTAATTTAGTCTTCATCTGAGGATTTTTAATTTGTTCACTTTCTAATTTTTTAATTTGCATGCCCAATTCATTGATCTCTGCCCTTCTTAATTTGTTAATATATGAACTCAAGGATATAAATTTCCCCCTGAGTACTGCTTTGGTTGCATCCCATAGATTTTGAAAGGATGTCTCATCATTGTCATTTTCTTCAATGAATTTATTGTTTCTATGATTTGTTCTTTAACTAACTGGTTTTGGAGAATCGTATTGTTTAATTTCCAATTAATTTTCGATTTACCTCTCCATGTTCCCTTACTATTATTTTCATTGCATTGTGATCTGAGAAGGTTGCATTTATTATTTCTGCTCTTTTGCACGTGTTTGCAATGTTTTTATGCCCTAATACATGGTCAATTTTTGTGAATGTACCATGTGCTGCTGAAAAGAAGGTATATTCCTTTTTGTCCCTATTTATTTTTCTCCACATGTCTACTAACTCTAATTTTTCTAAGATTTCATTCACTTCTCTTACCTCTTTCTTATTTATTTTTTGGTTTGATTTATCTAGTTCAGATAGAGGAAGGTTCAGGTCTCCCACTGGTATAGTTTTTCTATCTATTTCGTCCTTGAGTTCCTCTAGTTTCTCCTTTAGAAATTTGGATGCTATGCCATTTGGTGCATACATGTTGAGTACAGATATTTCCTCACTGTCTATACTGCTTTTTATCAGGATGTAATTACCTTCCCTATTTCTTTTAAATAGATTTATTTTTACTTTGGCTTTGTTTGATATCATGATTTCGACTCCTGCCTTCTTTTCGTTAGTTGATGCCCAATAGATTTGGCTCCACCCTCTTACTTTCACCCTATGTGTATCTACCTTTCTCATATGTGTTTCTTGTAGACAGTATATGGTAGGTTTTTGGACTCAAATCCACTGTGCTATTCACTTGCGTTTTATGGGTGAGTTCATTCCATTCATATTCAGAGTTATTATTAATAGCTGTGTATTTCCCAGCATTTTGATTTCTGCTCCTTTTCCTGCCTTTTCTTCTTTCACTATTTCCTTCTACACAAATGTTTGCTTTTGAACAGTCCCCCTTGTTCCCACCCTTATTTTACTTCCCTTTCTATCCCCCTCCATATTTATCCCCCCCCTTATTTTCCCTGTAGTCTTTCTAAAATTAACCCCCCCCCCGCTCCCTCCCTCTCTTGTACTGCTTCCTTCCCCACCAGACCATTTGTTACCCTTCTACTCCCCTATAGGGTGCAAATCTATTCTCTGCCCCCAATGGATTGTTTTTCCCTCTGAGTCACTTTCAAAGCACGTAAAAGTTGAGTATTTCCTGTCTCCAACCTCTTTACCCTTCCAGTGTATTGATGTTTTCCCCCCTCCCACCATGAGCTTCTTTATGACATATAAATTTACCCCCATTTGTTTCTTTTCCAATTTCTTTTAATATTAACCTATTTTTAAGCTCTAGTTATATATATGCATACTCATGCGCATGTATTTTTCCATGCATATATCTATATACCTATTTATGTCTTATCCTTTCATTCTATACAGTTTGTTGCTTTTCCCTCTAAGTATACTTCTTTTTGCTGCCCAGGTAATAACAACAGTTTTTAAGAGTTACTAATGACCTCTTTTCTTATAGGGATACATATCATTTTAACTTATTGAGTCTCTTAAAAATTTTTTTTTGTTTTTCTTTTTTCCCCTCTTTTTTTAATTACCTTTTGATGATTCTCTTGAGTTCTGTGCTTGGACATCAAATTTTCTGTTCAGGTCTGGTCTTTTCTTTACGAATTCTTGAAATTCTTCTATTTTGTTGAATGACCATACTTTCCCCTGTAAGAATATAGTCAGTTTTGCTGGGTAGTTGATTCTTGGTTGTAGACCTAGTTCCCTTGCTTTCCGGAATATCATATTCCAAGCCTTTCTTTTTTTCAGTGTGGATGCAGCCAGATCCCGAGTTATCCTCACTGTAGTTCCTTGGTATCTGAATGACTTCTTCTTGGCAGCTTGTAATATCTTTTCTTTGGTCTGATAGCTCTTGAATTTGGCTATAACATTCCTGGGTGTTGTCAGTTGGGGATTAAGTACAGGAGGTGATCTATAGATTCTATCAATCTCCACTTTTCCCTCTTGTTCAAGGATTTCGGGGCAGTTTTCTTTAATAATTTCCTGTAATATAATGTCCAGGCTTTTTCTTTTGTCATGGTATTCTGGTAGGCCAATAATTCTTAAATTGTCTCTCCTTGAAAGATTTTCTAAAACCTCTGTTTTGTGAATGAGATGCTTCATATTTTCCTCAATTTTTTCATTCTTTTGGTTTTGTTTTATCGTGTCTTGCTGCCTTGTGAGGTCGCTCGATTCAAGTTGTTGTATTCTGGTTCTTAAAGACTGGATTTCATAGTTTTTTGGTCGTCCTTTTCCTTTTGGTCGGATTTTCTTTGGAGGTCATCTTTCATCTTCTTCACCTCATCTTTCATCTGCTTTGCCTCATCTTTCATCTCCTTTGCCTCATTTTCCAGCTGGTTGATTTTGGCTTTCAAGACACTATTTTCTGTTTCCAGATGACTTATCTTAGTTTTTAAGTTCTTTTCCCAATTGTCTTCAGCCTCTCTTAATTGTGTTTTGAATTGCATTTTGAGTTCTTCCAAAGCCTGTATCCAATTCGTTGGGATTTCTGATTTTTCTTTTGCTGGTCCCTCCCCCTCTGTTTCATTCGCTCTTTGCTCATTACCTGTGCAGAAGCTGACTATTGTAATTTCTTTCTTCTTTTTCTGTTGTTTGCTCGAGTTTACCCCTTCTTTGCTCCCCATATTTGGCTGTGCTCTTGCTCCTCTCATTTTGTTTTGGTTTTGGGGCTGTCAGTCTCCCCTCTTGGAGCTTTGTCAAATCTCTTGGTACAGTCTCTAGGGGAGGAATGTTATCTTCCCTGTCCTCTGGAGGATTTTGATTAGATTGAGTTCAACTGGGTCGGGCTGTATGTGGTATGAAGCTCTGAGGCTCTGAAGACTCCTGGAAGGCTGGGCCGCCCAGGCTCTCTCCAGTTCTCTCCAGCTGTGTCTCCACTGTCTGCAAGTGCCTTTGCCAGTTTCCCTAAACTCTGAGGAGTTCTGATGGGATTAGGTTCAACTGGATTGGTCTGGATGTGCCCCGAGGCAACGGTGAGACTGGAGCCCGGTGGAGGGACCCAGCCACTGCTCCATCTCTCCCTGCCTTCCTCCCAGCTGTCCAAGCTGGATGCTCCGAGCCCGGCGCCCTGCTGCTCACAAGGTAGACCCTCCAAACCAGCACCTTTGCCCTCTCAGAGGTTCCTGCTGCTGCTGGGGGCTCAGCCCTCTGGGTTGTGGGGGAGGGGTCCTGGGACCTTTGCTCTGCCTTCCCCTTAGCCCAGAGTATTATCAGATTCTGGCTTTTGGGGGGTGTACCTTTCGATTTTAGTCCAGAAGGAGGGTTCCCCGCTTCTGTCCTGTTGTTCAGCTTGAATTTCGGTGCCCTAGGAACATTCAATCTGTATTGGTTAAGGAAGGGTCTTCCACGAGGTCTGAACTTTTGCTGCTTGCTAAGCCGCCATATTGATTCCCCCCCCCCCATTTAATTGTTGAGAATTTCCTCTACCTCTTGGGCCAATATCCTATATTTTCTCTGAACCTTTTGAATTAGCTCTCCCAAATCTGGGGTTAGATTATGACCAGTTTTCCTCTTAGTCACAAACTTGAGATGAAGTGGCCACTTGCTCACAAAGTATCCAGTTCCTCCATAGTCAGAATTACTTCCGGAATAACAGCTTCCCCTCCTTATTTCCACCAATTTTTGCAGAGTGGCATTGTTACTGTGTCAAGTCATAAATTCATCAGCCATCCTGATATTGAAAGAGAACTCCAGCACATGCCTAGTTTTCTAAAGTTTCTCTCTCCTTCCCTTGATCAATATGAATGACCATAGCTTAAGAGCTGAAAGGGATCTTAGAGACCATCTGGTCCATCCCCTTCATTTTACAGATTTTGAGGCCCAAGAAGGTAAAGTGATTTATTCAAGGGCAGAAAGTATCAGGGCACCAGAGGTAGGGTTTGAACCCAGGTCCTCTGATTCCAAACTAGTGTTTTTTTCCTACTGTACCAATTTTTCATTATAAATTCAACTACAATATTGCTTTTGTTTCTGCTTCTATTGATTTTCCTCATGTCTTTTTTTTTTAGTCTTCCATTTTCATACATGAATATACTCTACTTCTTAATATATTCTATCACTTATTGAATTTATTCTGATTCTTTTAAATTAGGCATTTCCATCATCCAAAAATAGTTGAAGGTAAGAGAACAGTATTAAAATATTTAAAACCAGAGGGAGACTTTTTGAGTTGGAATGAACTTCAGAGATTATTTAATTGAATTCTATAATTTTATAGATTTAGAAACTGATTCAAGAAAGATGTCATAAATCAAAGATTATTTATTGAGTTAGTGACAAAACCAAGACTTGAACTTAGGTCTTTTCATTCTAAGTCTTGTTCTATTACATATTATATGTTATATGGGAAGGAGAATAGAATTATGCTAGAATTATATAGTATTGCAAGTTCTACTTTGGTGATAGGTCAATTCTGACTCCACATTAAAAAAATTTTTTTTACTAACAATTAGAGACTTCCAGCAAGGGAATGGTCTGTTGTGAGTAAACTTCCCATTATTCAAAGAATTCCAGTAGAATTTGAACGATTTGAAGTTATATGTTCTGTTTTAGACACCACAGTTTAATAACATTGATAAGTAGGATGGTCCCCAAAGGACAGACAAAGAACATTATGGAAGACTATGTTATATGAGGTTTAATTGAAGGAACTTGTGATATTTAGCCTGGAGAAAAGAAAATGCAGGGATGTTTACTTTAGCTGCCTTAAAGTATTTAAAGGGTTGTCTTGTGGAAGAGTGATTAGATTTATTCTGTTTGTCCCCTGAAAGCAGAACCAGAAAAAAAATGAGTGGAAATTTTGAAGAGGCCAATTTAACCTTGTTGATAGGAAAAACTTCTCAATGATTAGAGTTGTCCCAAAGTGAAATGGACTGCTTTGAGAAGTGGTGGGTTGCCTATTCTTGGAGTTCTTTAAGAGTTTGGATAATCAGTTGTTGGATACATTATAGTGGGTGTCTCTTTCATTTATGGGTTGGAGTTATAAAAAACAAAATAGTGAGATACATAAACATAGATTGTAAAATTATGCCAATATAGGTTCAAAACTGTTTATATACTTTTGATAGGTGTAATTAAAAGAATCTTCACTGATGAAGTGGAGCTTAAATGTGAACTTCCCTTTGGGGCCAGGTGCAAGGGCATTAAAGAGACTCATTATAAAAAATAAAATATCTATTGAAATATATAAGGATAACAAGGATTTCTAATTCTAAGGGATTCTAAATCCACCTAAATAAACTCCCTGGTTCCACAAGGAACCGCTTCTCCTGTGTTTCACAGGCTACACTAATCCTCCCTGATCTGACTAACCCAAATTTATACTATCTAAATAAAAACTACTACTATTATCCTTATAATTCTTAACTTCACATTCCATTTATAAAATAGCAAAGACTAGCTGATTGAGTCTCAACAAGAATCAAGTCAGGACTCTGAGTATGTTAAGACTCAGAGTCCAAACCAAAGATCAGGTTTTTTCTTTGGTCTTCTCAGAGTTAAATCAATCTATTAAAACCCACAACAAATAGTTAATAGTGTTTCCCAAGTTGGGAAAGGAAAACACTAAGCATCTTCAGGTCTTTCCTGCAAACAGTGAGAGAAGCAAAGATGTTACCTCCTCCAGCCCTGAGAGAGAGTCTCTGAGAGTATGCCTCTGCCAAGTGCCAGAGACCAACTCCCAACTGCCAGAAAGAGAAATTGACAAAGAAAAAAAATACATACATATATATATAAACTGGGTGGGAAATTAGATAAGATGACCTCTAAGATGCCTGCAACTTACTCTTAAAGTCAGTGAAAATCACACTAAGTTAAACTGAGGTACAGAGTTTGAGTATCTATTCTGTGTAAGGCATAAGCAACTGGTTGAGCCAGAATAGGATTGTATGATTTTAGGTTTAGAACTGAAAGGGAACTTAAAGGCCATTGAGTACAACACCCCCCCCCCCATTTTATAGATGATGAAAATGAGGCACAGAAAGAAAGTGATGTGAAGATTTATCTAGTTCACTTGAGTCAATAGAACTTCAATACCAAACTCAGTCTAATATCATTTCCCCAAAACTCCATTACCTTTCCTTCTAGGAGATCCTTAATCTCCAAGAGGTTGATATTAGTTTTCTTTGTCCTTTTAAGAACAAAGAAGTAGGGAAACAGGTAGCCACTTAGTTTGCAACATTCTTGATTACTTAAAAAAAATAAATACATGTTTCTAAAGCCAGAAATGTCTCCTTTCTCCATGGCATGTAGGAAACATATTACAATGTAGGTAAGTAATATGCAAGAAATGCAATTTGAAATTCTCAAGGATACAATTTTCATTTCTTACCCTTGTTTGGGATATAGTAGATGATTCTGAAAAACAAACTGCCCTTTTAGGCAACAAGATTGGTTGGAATACCATATCTACTGAATGACCATTTTCCATGGTCATTCCCAAATTCATTCTACCCCAGAAATTGGAGGGAGTTGGCTAAGTCATCCAATTTTCCCCCAGACTGAATTAGAATTGCTAATATTCCCCCATGATAGAGCCCTCCAACCAGCTGAGGGGACATAGCAAACTCATTAGAGGAAGGCAAGGGAAAACGAGCCTTATGCAATGTCTGTTAGTGGAGTGGAAAGAGAACTGGGTTTTGAGGCAGAACCCCTTTGTTCAGATTAGAATTTTGATATTTTATCATCTTGGCCTCATCTATAAAAGGGTGGTCTTGGATTAGATGATCTCTGGGATAACTTCTACTTCTAAATACAATGATCCCTGGAAGCATCTTGATAAAGAGGACTGGACTTCACTGAATCATAGGACATTTAGAGCTTGAAGGAAGATCATATATTCTCTCTTTAATTCCCAACTTTAGAGATGAGGAAGCCCTGAAATGATTTGTCTGAAGACATGCAGTTGAATAAACTGAGGGGTATTTTTTTTATTATAACCAGATCTCCTGAAACTAGTCACACACATATACATACATGCATACACCTGCATGTACACACATGTGCACACAGGAGGGCGGTGAGTTTTGGGGCCCAGTGTACCTGCAGTTATTTTTTTCTAACTCAGAAGAAAGAGTTCTGTGAGCATCCACTGCCATTTGCTGTCAACACTATATTTTTATGCAATTACTTGTGAAGTAGGTCAGTAATACTTTTGCTACTTCATGAGGATAGAATACAATCAGGATCAAGATCGAATGAGATAATTTGCATAATGTGCTTTGTAAGCTAGAACACATTTTTGAAACATCAGTTTTAAAAAAAAGAGGGGTGGACTCAATGGATAGAGAGCCAGGTCTGAAGTTCCCAGGTTCAAATCTAACCTCAGACACTTTCTAGCTGTCACTTAACCCTCAATCCCCAGCCCTTATGGCTCTTTTGCCTTGGAACCAATACATAGTATTGATTCTAAAATGGAGGGTAAGGATTAAAAAAAAAAAAAAAATATATATATATATATATATGTATATATATATATATATATATGTATATATATATATATATATCTTGACACAACAGATAGAGAGCCAGCCTCTGAGCTAGGAATTTTGGGTTCAAATCCAGATTGACATGTTGTGGCTGTGTGATCGTGAGCAAATCACTTAACCTCTCAGTGTTTTAGGCAATTCTCCAAGACTAAGTTGAAGAAGCTTTGCAGACCTACATTAGAAGGAGTTTCTTAACCAGGAACACTGTGGGTGATCCTTAGCAAGCTCGGTTGCCCAGCAAAATTTGTCAAACTGATCCAGCTCTTTCATGTCGACATGACAGGGGAAGTCCTATCTGGTGGAGAGACTTCTGATCGCTTCAACATCTCCAATGGCGTGAAACAAGGCTGCGTCCTTGCTCTGGTGCTATTCAACCTATGTTTCACCCAAGTATTACGACATACTGTGATGGATCTAAATCTGGGTGTCTACATCAAATACTGACTGGATGGCTCACTATTCAACCTTCACCGCCTGACTGCAAAAACAAAGACAACAGAGAGACTCATCCTGGAAGCTCTCTTTGCAGATGACTGTGCTCTCATGGCCCACCAAGAAAATCATCTTCAAACCATTGTGGACAGGTTCTCTACAGCAACAAAACTGTTTGGCCTGACTATCAGCCTCAGCAAAACAGAGGTGCTGTTCCAACCTGCACCAGGGAGGCCAACTAACCAGTCGTGCATTACAATCAACAGCACGCAGCTTTCTAATATCAACACTTTCAAGTACCTGGGCAGCACCATTGCCAACGACGGGTCCCTAGACCATGAGATCAATGCCAGGATCCAAAAGGCCAGCCAGGCACTTGGGTGGCTGCGCTGCAAAGTCCTCCAACACAGCAGTGTAAGCACTGCGATGAAGCTCAAAGTGTATAACACAGTGGTCCTCAGCTCGCTCCTGTACGGTTGTGAGCCATGGACACTGTACCAGAAGCACATGAAGCAGTTGGAGCAATTCCACCAACGCTCCCTCCGGTCAATCACGAGGATCCGATGGCAGGACCGAATCACCAATCAGAAAGTCCTCAACAGAGCCAACTCCACCAGCATCTAAGTCATGGTCCTCAAAACCCAGCTACAATGGTCTGGACACGTCATCCGCATGGACCCACAGCGAATACCAAGACAGGTATTCTATGGTGAACTGTCAGCTGGACTCAGGAAACAAGGTCGACCAAAGAAAAGATTCAAGGATCAGCTAAAGTCAAACTTGAAGTGGGCTGGCATTACACCAAAGCAACTAGAACTCGCTGCCTCTGTCAGAAGCAGCTGGAGAACCCACATTAACCATGCCGCCACCACCTTTGAAGATGAACAACGTCGAAGTCTTGCCACTGCGCGTGAACGCCGACACCAGGCCACAACCGCATCTCCCGTAACAACTGGCGTCCCATGCCCCATTGCCACAAACTCTGTGCCTCAGTCTTTGGACTTCAAAGCCATATGAGGGTACACCATAGATGAAACTGCACAAAGACAATTGTCATTCTCGGTCACCGAGAGACTACTACTATACTATAACCAGGAGCTCCCAATGTCAACAGGAGCACAGGTCTAGTTCTTACCTCCTAAATTATGATGATGATGATGATGAGTGTTATATACTCCTTCCACCCCAATCCTCATTCAGACTATTAATTGGTTAAGTTTAGAGGAACTTTATGGACAAAATTTACCTCTGGCCCCTTAAGTCTCTGTGTTACACACTGTGGCTTGCACATGGTAGATCCTTAATGAATACATGTTGAATCCAATCCTCATAAATCCTTAGGAAACTCAGTGGAAAGGAGGGGGATGCTAGAAGAAAAGAGTCCATTTGTTGGATGGGGAAGATAACCCCCCAAGTTGTTTCCAGATTCTGATATCATCCCAACTTCACCACTATTCAGAGGAGTCAGGGGTTTAGGGATCAGTTTCCCCATATATATAGTTCAGTCATTTAAATTATGTATGATTCTTTATGACCCCATCTGGGATTTTCTTGGCAAAGATAATTGGAGTGATTTGCCATTTCCTTCTCCAGCTCATTTTACAGATGAGGAAACTGAGGCAAACAGAAGCTAAGTGACTTGCCCAGGGTCACACAATTAGTAAGTGTCTGGGGCTAGATTTGAATGGAGCTCTTCCTGAGTCCAGGATCAGAGATCTATCACTGTCATCTAGCTGCTTGCCACTTCCTATAGACTTTCACAGTAGACATCTGTAGAGGTAGCTTTCTTCAACAACCACAGCTCACACTTAGTTGTTCTTCAAATACTAGTTTTCTCTCAAAAAAGCAGCAATCCTGTTTGAACAATACACTGTAGCTCAGCCTCACAAACATAAGTTACTCTTTAGAATGTCCCTCATTTCTACTGGCATAGAGTATAGTATAAGCATAAGTAGCAAACATAGGATGGGAGGGTGGGGGACAGGTTGGAGGGGAGCAGTTGAGCATCTATGAGCAGCAGCTCGAGTGTGTCTTGAACCCAAATCATCATCATCATCAAACAGTGCTTGCTTTGTCCACAGGCTGCATTGGCTCAGTTATTGGGTGATTAAGAGAGAACACATATGCTGAGGATAAGAACAGAAAAATTATCATTTTCCTCCCTTAACTTGGTTTCTTTAAATTATTCCGTTAATCTGTAAAAACCTGTGTTGACCCTGAGAAGATAATTTAGCCCCGCTAAGACTAAATTTTCCATCTGCAAAATGAGGGGGTTGGGCTAGATTATCTTTTAGGATCACTTTCAGCTGGAAATTCTATGATCTTAGATCTCGGACTTTGTGGATATGTGGAAATCTATAAGGCTATCCATCTCACCCTTGACTAACATACAAATGAGTACACACCCATATAGATACATCTACAATCCAGGGCATAACAACCCAAGTTCCAACCCTCCAGCTCTCTCCAGCTAGTTTTTGATATGTTTGTTTTCTCTTTGACTTCGTTTTTCTTTGTCTCTGTCTTTCTAGGTCTATGCTTTTCTCACCCTCTTTTCTGTTGGGTTTCTGTTTCCCTCTCCCTCTTTCAAACTCCAGTCTTCCTTATAACTTTCTTCTTTCCCGGGGTTTAAAACTTTGCTGCAGTGTAGTCAGATTCTGGGACAGTTTAATTGGCCACCTCCCCACTCTCCGGCTCCGCCCGTCGTTCCCCCTTAACCCTCCTCCCCTCCTTCCCTCCGCCCACGACTCCCACCCCGTGCCGCCGCTGCAGCGAAGCCTTCAGTGGCTGCGAGTGTGTGTATGTGAGTGTGTGTATGTGTGTGTGTGTGTGCTTGCGCTACAGACGCTGGGAGTGTCATAACTCTGACCTCTGGCTGGAGCGGCGGTATCCGGGCGGGCGCGTCACTCTCAGAGCAGGCGGCGGGGAGAGTGGGACTGCTAAAGGCAGGGCAGCCGAGGCGCAGGGCATGGAGCCGGCAAACGCGGTCTGAGAACGCTACCGCTAGCGGGCTCCAGCCTCACCGCAGCCACAGCCGCGGCTCCTATTCCGAAGCCATCCTAACTTTTTCTTTCTCTTTTGCCCCCTGTACAAAGGTAAAGTCCCGTGCGCGGGTTCCTCGACCAAAGGCGCGGGCGTGATAGCGGGGTGCGGAGTAGGGATGTCCCTAGCTGTTGGAGTGCGCGCTTCGGGCTAAAGAGCCTTGGGGTGGGGGAGGGGGCTTGGGCTAGCTTCGGGGGGCTTTGCTTCTTAGAGGTTAAAGGGGCCACTTAGCTTCTCAAGCGCCTGACAAAACTGGAATAGGTTGGGAAGGCCGGCTTGGGGAATGCTCCTGCCTTGGTCCAGAGGGTGAATATGCGGGAGGATCTCAGCTATAGAGCGTCGAGTTCTCCTTTCCCTGGGGTTGGCTCCTGGTTTTGTCCCTTTTCCTAGGACTCCTGGGCACCCGGCTGCCTCACTGAGCGCGAGTTCCTTCTCTTCTCTCTCCGCAGGGGATTTACGGAGTGGGCGGACAGGTCGGTGGCGGAGCCTGAGGCAAGCTGGACGCAGCATGATGCGCAGAGTGTGGGAGGCGCTGGCAGCTCTGGCGGCCGTGGCGTGCCTAGTGGAAGCGGTACGCGGGGGGCCAGGGCTCAGCATGTTCGCGGGCCAGGCAGCGCAGCCGGACCCCTGCTCTGACGAAAACGGGCATCCTCGCCGCTGCATCCCCGACTTCGTTAACTCGGCCTTCGGCAAGGATGTGAAGGTGTCCAGCACCTGCGGCCGACCCCCAGCCCGCTACTGCGTGGTGGTTGAGCGCGGAGAGGAGCGGCTGCGCTCTTGCCACCTCTGCAACGCTTCTGACCCCAAAAAAGCGCACCCGCCCACTTTCCTCACCGACCTCAACAACCCGCACAATCTGACCTGCTGGCAGTCCGAGAACTACCTGCAGTTCCCGCACAACGTGACACTCACTCTCTCCCTGGGCAAGAAGTTCGAGGTTACCTACGTGAGCCTCCAATTCTGCTCACCAAGGCCGGAGTCCATGGCAATCTACAAGTCCATGGACTACGGGCGCACTTGGGTGCCTTTCCAGTTCTACTCTACCCAATGCCGCAAGATGTACAATCGCCCACACAGGGCTCCCATCACCAAGCAGAACGAGCAGGAGGCTGTATGTACCGACTCGCACACAGACATGCGTCCGCTGTCCGGGGGGTTGATAGCCTTCAGCACGCTGGACGGGCGGCCCTCTGCGCACGATTTTGATAACTCTCCAGTCTTGCAGGACTGGGTCACGGCCACAGACATACGAGTGGCCTTCAATCGGCTGCACACCTTTGGCGACGAGAACGAAGATGACTCGGAGTTGGCGCGGGACTCTTACTTCTACGCTGTTTCTGACCTGCAGGTGGGCGGCCGCTGCAAGTGCAATGGCCACGCGGCCCGCTGTGTGCGCGACCGCGACGACAGCTTGGTGTGCGACTGTAAGCACAACACGGCGGGACCGGAGTGCGACCGCTGCAAGCCATTTCATTACGACCGGCCCTGGCAGCGGGCCACGGCCCGGGAAGCCAACGAGTGCGTGGGTGAGTCGTGCGCCCTACAGCTGTCGGGAGCTTCGGGGCTCTGGCCTGGGTTAGAGATAGGAGAGAAGCGAAGAGGAGGGAGGGCGTCGTGTAGCCTAGGTTGCAGAAACTATCTGAAGACATGAGAGAAGCTTCTGTAGTCTGGGAGTGGGAGAGCTGGTGCAGGGGGTGGGACAGTGCCGTGCCCTCCACCCTGTTTGGGGCAAGGTGAAACATCTATGAAGTGAGCTGCGCGCTTGGTCTTAGAGCCCAGAAGTCTTCATCCAGGTCCCAGGTTTCTGGTTTTTGAGATCCGCTCCCGCTCCCACTCGGGGGCGCTTTACCTTATGAGCTCTGGAGCGCAAGGTGAGGTCGAATTTGTAGTTTAGGAGAAAGACGTCAAAATTAGATGCCAGAAGGCTAGGGTGTTCCAAAACTAGGGCCCTCGGGACATGAGGAGAAGAAGAATTGAACGGAATTCACTGAAGCTTACTGGACACGTGTATTTACCCGCTAAGTTTTGAGCCTATTCAAATCCCTCCCCCCCCCTAACGAAAGTCAGGAGTGGAGAGAAATAATGTCAGGCAAGAATTTTTCCTTAATTTCCGATTTTACTGAACCTCCTCTTACCCCAATAAATGACTATTACTTTTACATTTATTTGACTCTAAAAGTTTGATACCAGAACATATCAATATTTTCCAGTACCGATATCCATTTGGGTATTTAGCTGAATATTTCCCCTTCTGACTTGGGGTGGGAGTAGGAAGGGTGTGAGAAGTTCTAGGCCTCAATAACTTTGCCTTTGATTCCAGTTGTCAAATGTAAAATCGGAGACAGGTTGCAAATCCTATGAGAAATGTATGAAGAACATTTTTTCAGTTCGGGGTTGGCCCTTTACATGGCATAGATTATTTTTTAATTCATTGCCAGTTGGTCTTTTTCTCTTAAAAAATAAAATTTGTTTTGTTTTCAGTTAGCTTATATTAAGGAAAGAAACATGATGCCTTTCAGATTAATTACTGTCTACATAGAGGCAAAGTTCAACTGAGAGAGTTCAGGAATTTTTAAAAAAATTTCATTCTGAACAAAGAAAAAAATAACTCCCTCCTTCAAACAGATCTGATATAAAGAAGGCCTGAACTTCCCACTTGCTAGTAAAGCTCAGTGTTTCAACTGTGCAAGAGAAATCTGGCAAAAGTTCATGACTATGAAAACTTGGAGACTAAAATTAAAGCTAAAACAAAAATTCTGTCAGACACTAACATTGGTATATTGACTGTTACAGGTACACACAATCTTTATTAACTGCTGACATCCATGCCTTAATTTCCAAATTTGCAAAGTAGTAGTATGTAAGGCATATTTTTAGGGTTACTTTTCCTCACATTAGGCGGATATAATCTTTTTAAAATTGTGAATGAAAATTAAAGTCAAGATTGAAAATTATATCAAACTAAATTTTTACAGGTTTTTTTTTTGTATTTCCTTTTTTTGAATCTCTGGTCTCTCATGTCTGCATTCTCTCAGACACATTGCAGAATTCTTCAGTTCCTATGAACACACGTTTGGGGTCTGGTTTTGATTAATTGTGTCATGTCATTGTTGAATAGTTTGTGCTTTATTACTTGTAGACACAGTCATTTGAACAATCTCCTGGGGGAAAAAAACCTGGAACATTCAGGTCAAGAGATTGGAAAGCTGAATTAGCTAGTTTTGAGGAAATTGTGCTGTCCTTAGATTGTTGATTAGCACAAAATACACAACACTTTGGTAGTCTTGGGTATCCATTCTCTTTTCCTTTGGTGGATAGAATTAGAAAAGATCTGATGTTCTTTGTCCATATTCTGTGCAGAAGAAATATCTACATGCATCTTGGTCTTGAAATTTCATTTGATTTGCCATTACTTGAGTTCTAGTCCTTCAGAAATGTGCATTTTGTTTTCCTTCTTTCTTTTAGTAGTGGTGGTGGTGGGGATATTGATGATGTTCAGTCTTTCTAGAATCTCTTTATTGATAATTAACAGATCATTCCATGGTTATATTTTGTACATATATGTGGAAGATCATTTTGCCTTGTAGGCAGATCTCCTACAAAGTGAAATGTATAATTTAAAGAAACTAGCCTAGCATTGGGGTAAGGTTGGATTGGCTTGAATGCTTTCTCCTTCTCTGCTGATGAGACTTACCAGATAACTCATCACACTTTTCTATCTATGGAGAAATACTCTGTATCTAAAAGATGAGACTTGCACTTTAAATAAATTAAATAATTCAGAGGTTTGGTTTTTATTTCTCTCATCACAAAAGCAGTGCCTTTGCACATAGATTAGGTTGAGCATTCTGCCAAAATTGATCAGTTAATTAATTAAATTAGCATCAAATGAAGCAAAAAAGGTTAAGCAAAATAACTGATTATTTTTGTTCATATCACACACTGAATCACCTTAACTTTCTTTAAAAAAATCAAAACTCAAACCTTTTTGATTTGTCTTTGGTAGATGCAGCTTGAAATATCTATTGTAGTTATTCTAATTTGTAATGACTTTCTCTCTAATTTGTAATAGCTATATTAACTTCAAATCTTTACAGTTATTTTGTCATCCTGCTAAAGCTACAATATCAAAGCAATGTATGTCTCCTTTTAGTCAGTTTTCTGTTGTTCTGTAGATTAAAACCCAATATTGAAGGGACTACAAATAATTAATAGTGAAAATAGTCTAGAATCTGGATTATTGTTCTATCATCTTATAAAAATAAAGCCAGTACAATAGTGTTCAAGGAATTTATAATTAAGGGTTGAACTTTTTATAGAAATAAGAAATCCCTAAATAAAAAACCCTATAGTAGAGATGTAAATGAATTACTATGAGACGGATGACTTCTTGAAGTGCTATCAAATCTTTATGATACTAATTTTGTGCTAGAGGTATGAGGTTTTTTTTTTTTCATCATAATTCTGTATTGTGAAACTAATTTATACTTTTGGAAATACTTTATCCAGGATATTCACAACCTGAGCAAAAGAAGTAGAAAGAAATAAAATTTTAGAACCCATAGGGACATGAAACTTAAATTTCCAGAAACCTGTCTTGGTACAGATTAAACATTTTCATCTTCTTTGTGGATCAGAACAAAAATAAATGAACTTTTTCAAAATTTTTAAATTAAAAAAATTTTGAAATAGATCTTTTGAAATAGGACCACAATATTTTTCATATTATTATAAAATACATTAAGTTGCCTCCCTTTCTGCATTGTTTCAAGGTAGAGGTCTCTATGGTATAAACGTGTCCACTTGGAAAGGCAAGATTTATTTTAAATTCAATTTAGAATTTCTTCCCAGAAATAATTCAAAACAATGTGAAAGACAAGACTATGTATATATAATGTTACAGTCCTGACAGCTCTCAGCGGAATAACTAAATACTCTCTTCCGCCCATATGTATCAGTGTGTTCTCATGCTTTTATACATGTGTGCATTTGCATTCATCCATGCATGGTGGGGGTGTACATCCAAGGGGAAATGCATGAGCAGTTTTTCACCACCTGGGTTTCTGGGTCCCCCTTCCCCGCTTTCTTCTTCTAAGCATCTGAAGAACATATTGTGTTTCATAAATTATTGACATCACTTTTAATCAGCGTTCCTACTGATGTTGGAGGACCTGTGTTAGTATTTAGTGCCTGATGAAGCATGGTGCTTAATCTTACTATAGGGGTGTCAGCATGAGACCTTTCTAGTTTGTTTCAGGACAAGCTTATGAAAACTTGTTCTGCCACTCATTCCAGGTCTTTGCATCACCCCAACTGTAATTTAAAACTTACATAAAAGATGGCTTTGCAAGGTGAGCTCCTTGCTGGGCCAGTGCTGGACTCCTTTGGTAGTGGGGTTTACCTGCAATTTGATGCTCACAGCAGTTTCAATACAGCTTAGAATGAATCAATTCCTTCTACAAAAGCCTAATGTAACCAATAGTTCCCGAGATCTGCACACTGATCTTCTTGGGGTGATACATTTGAAATGTAAAGGGAAAACAAATCAACCACAATCTCTGTAAGATTAAGAAGAAAAAAAAGTTTATGACAAGCCTTGTCCGTTAATAATTTGACTGATAGCTCATCAGCTGAAAGGGACCTTAGATAGAGGTCATCAAAAACATGGGTTTTCAACTTGGGATCTCTGAACTTAAAAAAAAATTAATAAATGTATTTCAAATTAATTTGTTTCTTTCTTAATCCTATGCATTTTGTTTTATTCGTTTAAAACAATTATCCTAAGAAGTATTCCATAGGCTTCATTGGACTGCCAAAAGTTCTTGACATAGAAAGGTTAAAAACCCCATATTTTAAAGGGGAATAACTAAGGGTCAGAGTGGTTGAATAATTTAGGCTGTAGCCCAGGGTGGTGCCCTTTCTTAAGGTTCTTCTTTGTAGGAAAGAATAAGGAGAACCTGATGACTATCAAGATTGGAGTTGGTTCCACAACTGATAACATATCAGATAGATAAGATATTGTATATTAGGTTTTAAACTTTATCATAGCTGTCAGTCTAAGCAAAAGAGAGTTCAGAGATTAGAAATGAAAGTGAGGGACTTGAGTATTTACCTGCCCACACTGCTTAGTCAGAGTTATTGTATATGGGTAAGAGCTTTATTAGCTTTATTGATTTTACTTCTATTTAGTTCAATACAGTTTCTTTCCTTCAAAGGAGATGAAACAGAGCTACAAATCAGAAAGCCCCAGCTGTTTTTCCCTTTTGGCCTAGCGATATGGTTGCCTGACTCTGCCCTCAAGCATCTCAGGGCTTCCAGGAAAGCCAAAATAAATGAGCAAATTAAAGGAGGCTAGGAAGGAGTTAAGAAGTGTGATGTAGTTAAAGAGAGGGGTTTGGTGGGAAATGGCATTTCTGAGTCCCTAGTGTGAAGCTAGTAAGTGCTGTTTAAATGTGTAAACAGTGTGGGTAGGTCATTTATCTCTGTAAGCCAGAGCAGCTGGAGCAAGCACCTCTGCTGGCATTCTCATTAGCACCTGGTGGGCAGGAACCTCCCAGCACTACCCAAATAACATGGAAACATTAGCCCAAACAATGCACCAGGCTGCCAAAAGACCAAATGAGGCTGCTTCCGACTTTACCCAATAAGTGAAAAGTTTGTCAGGGTAACCCTACTGGGGCTAGATTCTGCTTTTCCAGGATCTGCTAAGCTCTCTGTTTGCCCTGCCCAGACTTCTTTCTGACCTTCTCCTGTAGAAAAATGAGATCCTCAGAAAAGTATTTGAGAATTCATGTCCAGAGTAAATATTGGAAAGCAACATTTTGAAATTCAGATGTTCCCTGGAAGGAATCCCCTCCTTGCAGCTCACAGCTGGTATCGATATTCCTTCCTTGGGGTGAGTTGTGCTTTTCATTAAGCAAATTTTTTGTCTTGGGATTAAACCAACGTTGTAAACTTTTATGTTTACACTTCAAAAGTCCATTGGGTTGTTATCCTTGTTATCTTGATGGCTTCTACAGTGTCTGTTGTACACAATGGCTTCACTGTAATAAATTGCTCTTTAGGGACCTCAATTATAAAAGTCTTAGCTGGTGATACACAAGTACAAATACCTTGTGAGCAGCTCTTTTTCCTTCTCTTTCCTGAGCAATAATCATACCTTGAGTTTCTGCATAATCTTCCATTGTGGAATTTGAGGGTTCTAAGTCTAAAAGACTATTAATTGTTGAATATTCTTAAAATGGGCCATAGTCTTTTGCAAGATATTTGGGTTGGTAAAGGTTCATTTTTAGGCCCTTCACAATGGCAAAAGTTTAAAGTTATGGAATATTAGAGAAGAAGGCATGTTCTTGTAGAGTTTTTATGAGTGGTTTTAACTAGGCCAATTTATAGAAGAAAAAGCCAAAATCTGAAGACAAGAACTGTGACTCACCCAGGGTGACACATCAGATATGTGGCAAAGATTGAGGACTCCTACCTTCCTGTTCAGTCCTCTGCAGAATATTATGCTGTTGGATTGCTAGAAAATAGGGATTAGAGCCCAAAGTTCAGAGATGGAGTGACTATGTATTTGATATAGAACTAACCAGCAAGGTATAAAGAGAAGAGTCTGAAAGGTACAAAGAACATATAGCACGGAGAGTAGCAAAAACTAGTTATAATGTGAAGAGAGAAAAGTAATTCTCAATTTTACCTATCATGGAAAATCTATTGATCATCTATTAGTCCAGTCAGTTACCCTTGTGACAGGTCTTGAACAGGAGCCATAAACCACAGACACCTTGTGAATGCTTTACTGTTCAGGTCAATTCTTGGTATAGAAAACCCTAGGAGACTGAAATACACGCTCCTGTTTTGGATATAACTTGAAATAAATGGCCTGAATCTGAGAAATCTCAACTATATCATGATATTTTATTGGAAAGAAATTTGTTGTCAGAGGGTTAGACTTGTGTAGTGCCATATAACCTCTAGGAGCCAAGTATTTTAGTCACATTGAATAGGAGGCCCACAGGACCTCTGTAACAGTTCTGTAGTCTTAATACAAAAAGTGTCCAAACTCTGGACTCCAAAATAATAGACTCTAATTTGCATCTGTTTGGCATGTAATTTACACATTGTTCAGTCAGTGCCAGATCCCATGGAAATCTTCCTGGCCACTAGTTCTTTGCTTTTGGTGATATTTCACCCTTGTCTTTCCCAATTCCCAGTAAAGTCTTTACCCAGGTGAACTGTGTGGCTATACCCACTTTACTGAGAAAGGATACCTTGCCAATGGTTGTTTAACAAGTGTGTCCCTAACCCAGGTTGAGTCTTATATCTTGTCCAATGCCCTTGCTTTATAGGGGAACTCAAAATTTCAGGTCTTGTGATCTTACAACTCCTGGGCTTCCGACCCTTCCCTTCCAGTTCTAGACATTTCTCTCAGGTGTTTTATGAACTTAAAGCACAATATTAAACATTAAAAATATGGGAGTATATGAGATTGGTTAGCATGACATAGAAAGTCTGAGAGATTTGGCTAGGCTCAAGTTCTGTTGGCTGTGTGCCGCTGGACAAAGTCATTTAAATTCTGACTGGTCCAGGCAATTCTGAAGGACTGTAATCTTCAGTGAAGATGCTGATCTACACAGGTAGAGGAAGTCCTTGCACTAAGGTCTGATTAAAAAAAAGTTTGAAATAATTATCATTTAATATTAATCTTATTACTATTAGGAGTACTAGTAAGAAACAGAAGAAGCTTGCTTTTCCATAGTGGAAGGAGCTCTGGTTTGGGCATCAGAAGACCTGGTTTTGAGTCCAATACTTTCACTTATTTTTTGACCCTGGACAAATCACTTCACTAATGCCAGATAACTGCAGAATGAGAGGTTTGAACAAGAGGATCTTTAAGAGGGAGCTACTTTGTAATAGTCTTCCCTCGCCCTGTAGACTTCCTGAAGTTTCCCAGGCTTCCATGTGATTTGAAACGTGAATGAAATTCATTTTCCTAGATGAAGAAACTGAGCATCAGAGAGGTGAAATCAGTATTTTCTTTTGAAAAATGTCATAATGGTGATCTTTTAAAAATACCCTTATCACTTTTCAATGATTCCGTCCATCCTTATTCCTTCCATAGAAACTTTTCTTATAACAAATGAAGTATAATAAGTAAAAACATTAAAAAAGAAAAAAGAAAACATTAAAAAAATAAAAAGAAACTACAATAAGTAAAAACATTTGGCTGTGACTAAATTATAAAATCTTCTTTTACTTTATCACAGTCATAATATAAATAGTTCTTTGGGTTCAGCTGTTTTCTCCTCTTCCCCAAAATCTGTGATCTAGCCAAACTGGACCACTTATTCTTCATATATATCTCAGTTTTCTATCTCCATGTCTTTTCTCTGCCTCTTAGAATGCCCAGTTTAATTCAGAGCCCAGCTTAATTACCACCCTCTTCATGATGGAGTTATGTCTTACATTTTTCATAATCCACTTAGTCATTCCCTAATTTTGTTTTTTCATCATGAATTTACCAAATATCAACAAATACAAACATTTCAATATATAACAAAAACAGGAGGGTTGTAAAAGTAACTGTGAACTTCTATTAAGAAAAAAAATTTAAATAGATATACATATTGGGTAGTTAGGTAGAGTAGCCTGGAGTTAAGAGGACTTGTGTTCAAATCTGGCCCCAGATACTTCCCAGTTGTGTGACCCTGGGCAAGTCATTTAACCTCAATTGCCTAACTAACCCTTGCTGTTCTGTCTCAGAATTGATACTAAGATAGAAGGTAAAGGTCATTTTATATGTATGTGTGTGTGTGTGTGTGTGTGTGTATGTATATATATGTGTGTGTACATGCACAAATATATATATTATATATATATATATACATCTAAAAATTTAGTGATTCAGTGAGTTAAAAATTTTCTATTCTAGTCCTTTTCATTACATTTTTGTTCTGTGCTTTAAAAAAAAGGTTTTTATATTTTTTTTTCTGTAGATTGTTCCTACTTACTAACTTGACTGCCTCCTCCCTGGAGAAGGCTTCCCTAGTAACAAATTATAGTCAGGGCAAAACAAATCAACAGTGGCCATGTCTCATTCTTCACCTTTAGTCCATCACCTCTCAGCCTAGAGGTAGGTATTTTGTCATTTGTCTTCTGAATCATATTTGGTCATGGAATTAATTAGAGTTCTGAATCCTTTCAGAGTTATTTTCCTTTACATTTTGGGGCTGGTACGTATTTGGATTGGAAGGATGTATAGTTTCCTTCCAATTGTCTACTATTTCAGTGAGTCAGGATGTGTAGGCTGTCCAGGGAGAATTAGCACCTCTGGTGTGAGGGCTTGCTGAGCCCTTTTCAGGGCTGCTATTTAACTTTTGGAGTCCACATATCTCTTATCTGTGGCTCTAAGAAGTAGAAAGAGAAGATATCACCCCATGATGTCATTAGCCTTCTTTAAGAAGGAAGTTAAAAACAATAATATTACCATCAGTTCTGCTCTACTTTTTTGCATATATGGGCTTTTTTTCTATCTTATTTTGCTTGTACTAAATGCCTAGTAGTCCATCTTTATATTCCCAATGTTTAGCATATATTAAATCCTTAATAAATGTTCTAAGTGGTATTACTAGGTCAAAGAGTATGTCTCTTTTTACTCCAAATTGTTTCCCAGGATGGCAAGACTAATTCACAACTCCACCAACAGTGATGAATGTGGGGTAAAATCTCAGAGATGTTTTAATTTGCATTGTTATTAGTGATTTGTAGTACATTTTTTCACATGGTTATTGACTGAAAATTGCCCGGTAGGCAGAACCAAGATGATAGAGTAGCAGATAGCAATTGAGCTGAGCTCCTGTGTACAGAACTCCTTCAAATAGATCTAGAAAATGAATCAGATCAAATCCTGATAGGGAAATCTAGAAAAAAAGGCCAAAGTAAGTTGTTCAGCCTAACTTAGTATAAGGAAACAGATAGAGATGTCTGCAGAGACTATAGAAAAGGACCAGGAGCATGCTTGCTGAGAATAGTGCCCAGGGCAAGAGGAGAACCCAGCAGCTATACTCCAGACCCATATGGAGCACCTCGAGGGCAACAAGTGTCACCTGGCAGCTTTGGTATTAACTACCCAGTTCCATATCATAGATCTAAAGTGGATGGAGAAGGGAACCTGTGTACTGGGGAAGTAGTGAGAGGAATTCTCAGATAGTAAACCCTGGTTGGTACATCAAGAAAGGAACATTCTCAGAATCATGCAATCGTGGTTTGGCTCAAACCCTAGGCGCAGAACAGGATTTCATTTCTGTCATTTAGCTTAGCCAACAGAGAAATAACTAAGGCAGGAGTTCCAGACTGAAAGAAACCTGCAGTTCTGTTACTCTTTCAGTTCGCTACCAGGGACTGAATCTAGCAGTGGTCTACTCTTGTAGAGGTCCAAACCCAGGTCAAGAATTAACAGAGCTCAGACCAAGTGGGTAGCAATCAGACACTGCCCTACATCAGACCACTTTGGGAGCACTGAAAGTTGTCTTCAGTCTTCCCAGAGATCCTGGAATAGCAGAACATTCAATATCATAAGGTAGTAACAACAGGATCAGCCAGACCTTCCCTCCAGAAGTGTAGCAGAGCCCAGAATTAATATAAAATCCAATTAATATAAAATTCAGGATGTAGACTGGACAAAGGGCAAAAAAAAAAGATCACACCATAAAGACCTATTATGATGGACCCGAATGTAGAAGAGAATGTCTCTAAAATATCTGCAAGCATCGCCTCAGAGAAAAACACAGTTTGGGGGCACAAACTCAACCAGTATTCCTGGATGAGGTAAAGCAAAAAGTAAAAAAAATAATTTTATGTGTTTTTATAAATAAAATGATAATACTTGAAAAAATGGGAAAAGAAATGAAGACCATGGAAGAAAGAATCCAAAAGTAAATTAATAGCTTAGCAAAAGAGGAACCAAATGAAAGCCAATTTCTTCATCAACAGACAGGATAAAATAGGAGAAAATGTAAGATACCTACTGGAAAAAAAATAACTGGTCCATAAAGTTAGATGGAGAAGAAAACATTTAAGAATTGTTGGACTGTCTGAAAACCATGACTAAAAATCAAGCCTGCATATTACGTTTCAAGAAATCTTGAGGAAAAAAATACCTGGATCTCCTAGAACCAGAGGGCAAAGTAGAAATAGAAGGAATATCCTATTAACCTCCTAAAAGAAATCAAAATGTCCAGGAACATCATTGTCAAAATCCAGAACTCACAAGTCCAAGAGAAAAAATACCATAAGCAGCCAGAAAGAAAGAATTCAAGTACTGAATAGCCACAGTCAGGATTATATACTATTTATTTATCCACCAACAAGAGGAGAAAGAACATGGGCTACAGTATTTCAGAAGGCAAAGGATATGGGCTTTTAGCCACAAATAATTTACCAAGCAAAATTGAGTATTATGCTACAAGGGAAAACAATAGAATTGTAATGAAATAAAGAACTTTCAAACATTCCTGATAAAAAGACCAAAACTACAGAGAAACTTTGAAATTCAGTTACAGAGTGAAGATATATATATATATAAAACAAAAGTAAAAACACATGAATAAGGACAAAGGACTAAACAAGGATAAACTGCTTAAATTCAAATATGGGGAAATATATCCTTTCTTAGTCCACAGAAATAGTCCAATCAGATTAGACCAAGCAAGCCATTGATGGTTTAAGAGAAGAATGGAAAGGAGTAAAGGAAGAGAAATGAAAGGAAGAGAAGGGGAAGTTATTTCATTTCTTCAGAGTGTACAAGTAGACATCTATACAAACAATGAGGAGGGTATGGGGAGAGCAGCTGGCCCTTCAACTTCACTCTCTCCTGAACTATTTAAGTAAGAAAGAATATATTCATATAGTTGGACACTGCATTTCACTCAATAGGGAAATAAGAAGGAAAATGGAAGGAAGATGAGGGGGAGTTAGGAGGAGGGCAGGTTAAAGAAGGAATTAGTCCTAAACAAAATAAATTTCTAACTAAGACTGTAAAAAAATGCTTATAACTCTTTCAAGGTGACAAAAATGGGAGTACTAGGAGGCTCCCACAAATGGGAATAAACAAGTTATTATATAGAAATGTGATAGAATTTTTCTATAAAAATGCTTTTGAAAGGGGTGTTTTCAGAGAATCATGGGAAGACTTATAAGATTCAATGTTGAAGTTAATTAGGAGAATGAAGACAATAATACAGTAAATGCAAAAAACTTTGAAATAATTAGGAACTCCTCTTAGTATAAAGATCAACAACAATTCCAGAGAACTAATGATGAAACAAGCTACCTACCTCCTGATTAGAGAGGTGAAGGACTGAGAGTGCAGAATGAGACCTTTTTAAAAAATATGGCCTTTGTAGAAATCTGTTTTATTGACAATATTTGTTTGGAGTTTATCTTTAGTTCTCAAGTTGGTAGTGTAAGAAGGCAAATTTTTACTGATTAAAAATATGTAATTAAAAATAGTCTATTAACATTTTTACTTATTTCTTGGAGAATGATGCTTGTTCTTTTTCATTTTTAGCATTTTCTGTATATTAGACTTATCACAGAAATTTGCTACAAATATTTTTCTGGAAGAGCTGCTTCTCTTAGTTGATTTTGTTCATGTAAAACTTTTTAATTGTATTTAATTGAAATTCTATATTTTGTTTTTTATGATCACTTATGTCTTTTATTTATTTAA
Organism: Monodelphis domestica; assembly: GCF_027887165.1. Lineage (NCBI taxonomy): Eukaryota > Metazoa > Chordata > Mammalia > Didelphimorphia > Didelphidae > Monodelphis > Monodelphis domestica. The sequence continues at coordinate 255,791,286 of NC_077228.1, forward strand.
AAACTCTTCCTCTAGCCATAGTTGTATTCTCTTAATTTTTAAAGTCAATTGTATACGTTTAGAACTCATTTTGGCATATGATATTGGGTACCAATCTGTTAAATTGCTTTTCAATTTTATTTTTTTTTTCAGAAAATGTCAAATAGAAATTTCTTATCCTTGTGGTGGTGTTCGGTTTGTAAAATAATTGATTGACTATACCTAAATCTTGCTTAATCTGTTCCACTTTTTTCTTTTTTTTTAAACTAATTCCAACAAGTTTTAATTGCTTCTTTGTAAAATAGTTTGAAATTTGGCAAAGCTTAGACCCATTTATTCCTACTTTTTTCATTTTGTTGTTCCCTTTTTAGTCTGATTAGTATAATACTAAATCTAGAAATTAAGGTTGGTAATATCATTTTTATTATACTAGTGTGGCCCCACCATAAAGAATGAACATTATTTTCCCTTCAGTTAGTTTTCCATTTTTTCCATAAACATTGTTTTGTAGTTGTATTTATATAGGTAATCAATATGTCCTCATAGGCAAAATTCCAACTGTTTTATGCAGTTTGTAGTTTATTTTGAATGGGATTTTTTTCTATCTCTTCCTAATGAAAATTGTTAGTAATATAATTGTTTTTATTTTGTGTCTTCATATTTTGCTAAAGTCACTAATTGGTTAGATTTTATTAATATTACTAATTTTTATAATAATTTTCTCTTGAATCATTAGCATCTTCCAAATGAACTGATATACCTACAAAAGTGAATACTTTTGCCTTCTCTTTATTTAGCAGCTCTTCAATTTCTTTTTTTGACTTATTGCCATGTTTAGTATTACAAAAATGATATCAAATAATATAACTAATAATGAGCAACTTTGTTTTATTCCTGATATTGTTGGAAAGGCAGCTAGAATTTATACTTCAAATGGTGCTAGCCCTTCATTTTAGCCCTTCATAGGTTGTTTGTTGTTGTTCAGTCATTTTTCAATTGTGTTCACCTCTTTATGACCCTATTTGAAGTTTTCTTTGCAAAGATACTGGGGTGGTTTGCAATTTCTTTATCCAGCTCTGTAGATGAAAACTGAAGTAAAGATGGTTAAGGATTTTTGTCCAGGGTTACATAGCTTGTAAGTGTTTGAGGCCAGATTTTAACTTTTCCAGTCATCAGGCCTGACACTATCCATTGCCCCATCTAACTCTTTACCAATTCCTGGGATACAACTAGTTTGATCGTGATGAATAATATTTTTACTATAGTGATATATTGTCTTTGTGAAAATTTTATTATTAAAATTGTTTACCCCAATGTTCATTAATGATATTGGTGTGGAAATTTCTTTTTCTGATTTCTCTCTCCTGAATTTGAGTTTCAGATCATTTTTGTCTCATAGAACAATATTGGTAGAATGTTTTCTGTTTTTTTTTTTAAGTAATTTATGTTATATGAGTTAATTGCTCTTTGGATGTTTGATAAAATTAATTTGTAATACATTCTGGGTCTGGATATTTTTTCCCTTTGGGAGCACATTTATGGCTTACTCAGTTTTTGTGATTGGGTTGTTTTAAATTCTCTTTTTCTTTAATTAGGATATTTCCTGTGTTTGTAAATATGGACTTGTATTTTAATTTTCATTTTTTGGCATTCAGTGGTTTTGAAAATACATTCCATTTCTTCTTCATCCATTGTGAATTTCCTTTTTCTTTTCAAAAGAATTAAATTAGTAAATAACTTATTTTTAAAACTTGATCTTAGTTTTAATAAGTTTGTTTATTTAACGGGTTGTTTTCAGTTTTGTTTAGCTATTTTTTTATTTTCAATTTCTGTGTCTGTTTTATAGGTTTTAATTGTGTTTATTTTTCTAGTGCTTTTAGTTGCATATCAAATTATTGGTTTCTTTTTTCTTTCTTTTTACCTAATGAAAATGTTTAATGCTATAAATTTACCTATAAGGACATCTCCAAAGTTTTGCTTTATTGTTTCATTTATCATTTTCTTTTATTAACATTATTGTTTCCATAATTTTTTGACACTAATTTTTTTAGTCATTACATTATTTTGTCTCTGTCTGAATACCTTCTTCAAATTACTACTATTGATTAAGAATTTTTTATTGCGTTCTGGTCTATAAAAGATGAATTTAATATTTTTGTTTTTAATTACCATCTCTGACATAAATACCTCTGCACATGGTTATTTTGGAAATGAGTCATGCAAAATGGAAAAATAGGTATAATTTATAATAATCCCATTCATAAATTTTCAAAATTTATCTAATGTGTAATTTACTTAAAATTCTATTCATATCATTAATTTATTTCTTGATTTTTTCCTAGATTTTTCTAAGTCTGAAATGAGAATGTTGAAGTCCCCAGAGGTTTTTGTTGTGTTCTTCTGTAATTCATTTAGATTTTCTCTGTACAATATAGTTTCCCTTTTATCTATTTTTTTATGACAAGCCTTTCATGATTGTCACTTTATTTTTCCTCATCCTAAATCTTAAATTTAAATGTTTTATGTAAGGCACATTTTAAAAAATATTTTATTTTCTCATCTCTTCTTCTGTCCTTCATTTTATTGGTGAATTCATTCATTCACATTTATACTTATAGTTGTTAGATATTTATTTCTCTCCTTCCCCTCATTATATTATAATATTTCCTTTCTCCTCTTTTTTTTAATAAGGAAATATATGACATATAAAAAAGGGAATGAAAATATCACTAAAAGTGTATAGTTGGAATCTTCTGATCCAACTTTTCTCATCTTCACTCAAACTATGTTCTCTCTTAAGCTCCTACTTTCTGTTTTCCTAAAAACACACAGTTCCCTGTTTACTTTATTGCATTTCTTTAATTGGAGATAGGTGATTTTTTCTACTTTATGCTGATTTTTTTCCTCTCCAAACTTCCTTTGCTTGGTTTAGGTAAAAGTGAGATTAATGAGATCCTCAGTCCCATATCCCATTTCTACCTTCTACATATGTAGGTTCTCTCTGTTAAACACTAGTCTATCTTCTTGGAATACAGTATAGGAGTGAGGATGAGTGAAAGAAAGTGATCACTTCACAGCTAGATTGTATAGACCACAGAATGGTCTGATCCTTCCCCTCCCCACTATTCCTAATCAACCAATCATCTTAAAGGTAATCTTGATGAGCCAGCAGGCATATCTACCTCTATAGGAAGGTATGCCTCAGATGCCTTCAAACTGTGGAAGACTAGCTTTAATCATCTCTATTTTTAAGATTATCAGAGACATTAGTGTATGTATATATATATATATATATACACACACATATGTGTGTGTATATATATATACACACATATATGTATATATACACATATATATGTAAGCATTGCCACTTGGAGAGAGATTCAAATGTTAGCATTAAACCCTGTGAAATTAATTATAATTCTCTCTTCCCAGGCAGTCTTTGTAAATTTTATAATATTCTGAAAAAAATTACAAAATTAGGCAAGGATTTAGTTTTAGGGTAAATGTGTCTAATTTATCAAACATAACAAAAATAATTTAAAATACTGGTATGCCCTGGAGAATCATTTCTCTAATTCTCTTTAAATTTATTTAGATTAATTGGGGGCAGCTGGGTGGCTCAGTGTATTGAGAGCCAGGTCTAGAGACAGGAAGTCCTAGGTTCCAATCCGACCTCAGACATGTCCCAGGGCAAGTCACTTAACCCCCATTGCCTAGCCCTTACCACTCTTCTGCCTTAGAACCAATACAGAAATATTGATTTTAAGACAGAAGGTAAAGGTTTAAAAAAAAGGTAGATTGATCAAGGGCTAGGTTTTGCCTTTTCTGTTCACCACCTTAATTATTTCACATTAAGTACTGAGGATGTTTCCTATTCAAATAATACCAAGGATTTTAGAAAAAGACCCTGAGAAATTATGACTTACTAATTAATTTCTTAATATTTACTAAAGAGGGAATAGGGGCTTTAGTGTTCTTAAACATTCCTCCTTTTGGGTTCCCTGTATAAACCAATCTGAAATATAATTCTATAGTCATTAATTCCAAGATCTCATTTTGTACTTGCTCATGCTGTTTGGGATGTCTTTAATCAGGATCAAGATATGTAAATCCAGTTAGTTCATTATAAATATGGCTCTCATTCTTTTACTCTGACTTAGTGGATGAAGCAAAACAGCAGGGTGAGAATTATTCCAGATGTCCTTAGTGGTGGCATCTTAGTGTTAGGGAATTGTCTTGAAGGTGGATACAGAAAGCAATGCATTGGATGGAAACAAGAGATGAATGGAGGTAGTGCATTGAATGGAGACCTAGAGTTCAAACACATTTGAATCTCCAGCCTTACCATGTCCAAAATAGGATGTAAAAATCCAGAATGTTTTGCAGATTAGTAAAGCTATCTGGAATCACAATGATCTGGTTTAGAATTTAGAAGTCATAATATTCTATTTAGCTTTCCTAAAATTTCTATTTTTAGTCTTGGCTATTATGAAGTAGGTATTTTAAATCTATATAGTGATCATTACAAAGTATGCATGGTTGTTCTTGTAATGTTTAACAAACCGGGTCTTAATGGGGAAAATGTGTACATTACATACTTTTAAGTTTAATCTGTATTATTAACATTTTCTTAATCACTCTCTTCAGTCTTAAATCAAACCTTGCTTCATAGCATTTGCCACACTGGAAATTTAAGTTGGCTCACTGTACAAGCCAGATCCAGCAAATTCTGAATATACTATAACTTATCTTGAGAGTGTACTGCACATTCTTTGCTCAGCATATCTAATATTATTTATTGCAACCACAACCTCATCTCTAGTTTTTTTTGTTTACATTACAACTAAATCATTTTAAAGGTAAAAAAAGTTCACTAATTTCCTCTCTCATTTGAAACACCTGTTGTTTTTAATTCCAGGCACACTTCTTTTCTTTCTTCTTCTTTTTTTTAACCTTTACCTTCCATCTTAGACTCAATACTGTGTATTGGTTCTAAGATAAAAGAGTGGTAAGGGGATTGGCAGTGGAGGTTAAGTGACTTGCCCAGAGTCACACAACTAGGAAGTGTCTAAGGCTAGATTTGAATCTGGGATCTCCTGCCTCTAAGGTTGGCTCTGCTCTGCCTACTTTGATTAGGCTTTCTCAGGAATTTGATCTCCCAGAAATCATGGAGGACTAATCAATCCTATATCCTTCTTTCCCAGATTATCTGTATTTGGCTCTAAACTCCCTCAAAGCAGCTATGGGTATGGAAAGTATATTGGGAGTAGCTACATTCCCAAACTGAGAACGAACAGGAATAATTTATGGTCATGGGTCAAAAAAGATTCCTGATTTCTTATTATGTAGATTGTTGGGCCACTATTGATGAATGAGACCATAATATATAATCTGCAGCCAGACATTTAAGAAATCCTGGCCTTTTGAGTATAAGTATGCTCTGACCTACTCTATCATTAATGAAGAGAAGAGAGTTCTCATGTGGTTACCCAATTCAAGAATGATATGGACCTCTCCCAAACCTACCTGGAGCTGATTCACTTGGGCTTTTGTGCTAAAGACACTTTGATTTTTTGTACAATTGACTTAGCTCCTTACAAATTTGAGAAATTAGGCCTTTGTCAGAGGTTTTTGTTATAAAAATTTCCCCCCAATTTGTTGCTTCCTTTAATCTTGTTTCTTAAAGAACAAATCCATAAACACTAATATATGGAAGTAAAGATGAAAATACATAACAATAAGGGTTACTGGCTGCTTCAAAGTTTAGGTAACAATAGATCTCACATTACCTGCCAAGCCTTTCTCTGTTCCTTTCAAAAAGGCATTCATTAGGACTAGCTAAAAAGGATGAATGTATAATCATATTCTAGAAATTAACAGAAGGTAAAATTTCTTTGCTCTGGAGTGGGAAATTTTCTTTTGAATGAGGAAGAGGTTATTAGCCCAATCATCTTGTTCTTTAGCTTAAAACTCTACAGGTGACTCAATTCAGGATTGAAGATTCTAGATTTCATCAACAGTTTTGATGGTTAAAAAATTTGGTTACAAATGTCTTTTTTGACCGCTTTGTAGAGTAAGCTTCAGTTCTTTCTAGAAACACATATACTGAAACAAGGTCATATTCATGAATGAATGTATGTATTTATGTATACATACATAGTACTATCTATGCACATATTCTGAAAACGGTACTATAAATCTTTATATCTTTATATCTATATATGTTTATACACACAATATAAAGATATAGTACTGTTTACAAAGTAGCCAAAAACCCCAACAAAATCTATTAAGAGACCATATCTTTTGGAAATGGCATTTCCTCAATTGGAAAATCAGTGTCTTAAAAATTTCTCTTTATCTTGATTGGGTTCCTAATATTTTGTTGTTGGCAGATGGTCCAGCAGAATTGCTGAAGTATAAAAGAAAATTTTAGAAATTTTTAGAATTTATCAATCAGTATTTAGATTTTTGCCTTTGCTAATAATATGTGTTATACCAAGTATGGAAGCAAAGTAAATATCACTTAAAAAAAAAACCCACTGGTCTTGTAGATGACCACAAACACTGCCACTTTGTATCTCCTAAGCACTATACTAAGTTGGAGATTCAAAGAAAGGTAAAAAAAAAAATAGATCCTTGCTGAAGGAGTTCCCAGTCTAATGGGGGAGGGTTGTGGTGAGGGGAATGACAATATGCAAACAACTATGTAAAAACCAAATCTAGTCAGGATAAATTGAATTGCAGAGACTAGAGAGGGCAATAAAATGTCAGAATATTAGAAAAATAAGAATAAAGACAAAGTTATAAAGGGTTTTAAAAGCCAAATAATAGATTTTATATTTTATTTTATTTTTTAATTTACTTTCTGTCTTAGAATCAATACTAAGTATGGATTACCAGGAAGAAGAGTGGTAAGGGCTTGGCAATGGGGGTTAAATGACTTGCCCGGAGTAAATTAGTTAGGAAGTATGTGAAATCAGACCTGAACCAGGCTTGGCTCTGTATTGTTACATAAAAAAGAGTGGTTGCCTTAAACTGTGATTGCGAAAATATGGGTTTCAAGACTTTGAATAGCCAAAACTGTAAAGATAATTTTTAGTGTCTTGGTTTTATATTAAAAATAAAGTGGTCACCATGGGAAAATTCCCAAATATTAAATATATCCAAGTCAGCTGGGTTTTTATGGAGATTTTAATTAATACAAATGAAGGAATTAAGAAAAAGGAGAGAGAATAAGAGAGAGACTAGTCAGTCTTTTATCACTCACCACAAGATCTTGTTCCAAGCAAGCTCTAGTGTTCAGAGATTCCCTCCAGTTCAGCTTCCAAGGGTGAATTACCTTTCAGCCACCAAGACAGAGACCAGCCTCCAATTCAGCTCCATAGCTGAATATCCTTCAGAGGCCTTTCTGACCTCCTTTTAAAGAGAATTTTCTCCTATGTCATTCTCCTATGTCTCCTATGTCACCTCCCCTAAGTTTTCACATCTACCAATCACAGTAGACATTTTCACAGGACTTGTTATCACCTTCTCTGGGTAGAATAAAACCTCACACCTCTTGCTAAGCTTGCTTGAACTTTTAGTGATTAATTTGACCTTCATAGGTACTTAGCACCTTTTTGTATTAGATCTAAAAATAGACCCAGCTTAAGGGTTTTAGCTTTATTTTAAGTATGGGTTAAGTACTTTTCATTGTTCAGTAAGGAGTTTACAACTTTATCTTCCCCTAAAGTATGCTTAAGTATGGGTGGAGTAATGTTTGAGTTCTCACATTCCTGATCAAGTACCTTCATTGTTTAAAATGGGAAATGGTCTTAACCAAATGTTCTAAGGTAGAGTCTGAGAATTTTTTAATATTCACAAATCTGAGAATTTTTTAGATTCACAATCCCCCCTGATGATCATTGGGAGACTAATCTCCCCATTGATCATTTAACATAATCATCTTGCAGTCCTAAATGCAATTCTAACTACAGATATATACAACATTCAATTTTCTAAGAAGAAATTAGAGTAGTGAGGGAGGAATAGAAAAGAAAGAAAGCAAAACCAATGTTTTGCTAGGCGCATTGACAGAAAGCCAAATTAGGGGCAGTCCCTTTTGGCATAAATGTGTACATTTACAATAAATGTTCAATCAACCATATCCAAAGTTCATTCTTGATCTTCTTGATGTAGTGTAGGTTTTCTGACATCTTTCTGCAACAGTTCATTCTCTGGATATAGGAGTTAGCAAGCTTCTTCCTTGAAAATCTTTTCTCGAACAAAAAATTAAAATCTTGGATTTTTATAGAAATACAATTTCAAACAAAAAATAAAAAATCTTGGATTTTAAATTAAAATACAACCCCCCCTGAAGTATGCGTTTAAAAACATCCAGTTCTGCTCAGGATGCAATGTTGAGTTATGGGGGTGTATGAGTCAATTATCAAAAGAAGAGAAAAACAATAAAAAACATAAGGGGAAAAAATTCAAAATAGGCCCTTATATAGGTCCAATTTAAAGTAATTTCTATCCCACAAGTCTGTAGGACAGAATGCAGTAATATTTCATTTACCCATTTGCAGCCAAGACTACAGGAAGTTGCCATAATATAAGAAGAAAAAGAACTAGAATTCTATTTTGATAGGGAAGTGCCATTCCCTCATATGATTTTTGACATTCTCAGGGATATAGGGAGCCAGCATGATAGTCAAACTTTGTACTTGTATGAGTACTTCGCAAAGAGCGTAGATACAAGGAAGTCCTACGAATTAACATATGTCAAGCGTCGCAACCTCGAGTCTCACATTAATTTTAACTCCTTCCATATTGGTGTAGAAGTTCATCAATCCCACATGGATTGGTTTCATTTTCACCTGTGTGCTCTTTTTGGCACTTTTCAGGTTGTCTGTGCTCCTTGTTTTTATCCCATTTTCTACAGTATCCACTGAGCCACCTAGTTGCCCCTTTATAGTTCATCTTGAAGTGAACAATCATTCACTTGAGTTTTCTGACAAGGCTGACTTTGTCAGCAGCCCATACTTTAGGGACCTATGCTTTACAAACTTCACTTTGGTATCCCAGTGAAAGATTTCCTGGAGTGTGGTGGTAGACACTTGAGGCAACAAGACCAACCAACAGGCTATTGTTGTACCAGTCCAGACATGAGGTTATGAAGATTTGATGGGGGTCATGATACTCACTGAAGAGAGAAGGAATCATATACTAGAGATAGCAGGAAGATTTGGTATTTGAGTGGATTTAGTGGGTGGGGGAGAGAGTGAGAACTCTATCATGACACCTGTGTTGCAAGCTTAGGTGATAGAAGGGATAGTGGTACACTCCAAAGTAATAGGAAGAGGGGGCATTTTTGGGGAAAAGATAATGAATTCATATTTGGACGTGTTGAGTTCAAGGTATTTACAGAACATCCAGTTTGAAATGTTCACTTGGCAGTTGAAAATGTGAAAGTAGAGATCAGGAAAGAGGTTAAAGCTGGATAAATTAGAGAATCATCTGCCTAGAGATGTTAATAGCATCTATAGGAGTGGATGATATCACCAAGCAAAATAATATAGAGGGAGAAGAGAACCCAGGAAAGAACCTTGGGATCCATGATAGGAAACTGTAAGCCAGTTATTCTTATTATGATGATTCCATCTTTCTAATAAGTTTCAAGTTGACTCTTTACTCTAATTGTACATGAAAATTCTAGGGTCCCAAATCTACCAGTTAATAGGAACTTTGATTGGAACTTCCTGAGGGAAACTGTCATGGGTCTTACTGACTAGCAAGAGTTGGCCTAAGCCTCAACTTGAATAATTCCTGAAATATTTTTCTGTTATTCTGCCATTTCTATAGTAAAGGCCCATTACACCAGATTCTAGATAATTTTATCATCTCTCTCATCCTAAACATAGGATCATATGGATTTAGAGCTGGAAGGAAACTTAGAGGTCAACAAGTCTAATCCACTCATTTTACAATTGAGTAACTTATAAATGCCCTTCTATTAAATGTCTGAGGCAGGATTCAAACCCACAGCTTCTTCACTTAACTACATTATCTGACTACTATAGTATGCTGTCTGTTAAGTCCATATATCCTAAACAAACCACCAACAGTATGTAAAAAAAAATAAACTCACCAGTTAGGAAACTGGTTAGAAAATCCAAGGTTTGTGGAATTCCCAAAGGATTGGAAATAATTAAGCTCTTGTTTATTAAATGGAGATATTAATCTCAAGTTTGATCTCCATCCTATACTAAAGAGAAATGGTAACAAGACAGTCCCTGTCACAAGGTCACAGTCAGACTTGCTTTCAGAGATTGGTTGTTTCCCTATATAGATTATGAACAATCTGGGATTGCTGAAATTGCCTTAGACCCAGAATGGATAGGGGGCAGCTGAGTGGTTCAGTGGATAGAGTTCCCTGGAGTCAGGAAGACCCGAGTTCAGACACAGCCTCAGATATTTACTAGCTATAACTAGCTGGATAAGTCACTTAACCCTGTTTGCCTCAGTTTTCTCATCTTAAAATGAGCTAGAGAAAGAAATAGCAAACTACTCCATTACCTTTGCTAAGAAAACCCCAAATGGGTTTCAGACATGACTAGACAACAACAGAATGGATAGACAACTTCCAACATTATGGGAATGACTGGCAGCTTTATAGGGGGCAACTTTTAAGGCAGCTACAAACATACACATAAATAGACCATAATTCTATGAAGCTGAACCTCAGCACCCCCCACCCCCATCATATAAAGGTTCAAGAGTTCCCTCACCTCTTATTTAGATGGCCATGGGAATTTTTCAAAGAAAGATAGTCCAAAGTCGTTCTCAGGCCATATCTGGAAATGGGAATTGTAGTCCAAAGGCATGACAAAAATAGGACTATACCTTGTAATTTCAGCATGCTATTTGGAGAGCTATTAAGCTGATAGAGGTCTTTCTCTATCAAAACTTTTATTCACTTATCTATCTTTTTTTTTTGAATGGGCATTTGATAATGAGGATGATTAATTAATTTATATAGCACTTAACCATATGTTAGGCATTTTACAGTTATTATTTCATTTAATCCTCACAATAATCCTGGGAGATATATGCTATTATTATTTTACAGTTGAAGAAACTGAGGTAAACAGAAGTAAAATGGTTTGACTGGAGTCACGGCTACTAAGGTAAGACTTGAAGTCCAGTCTTTGGATTACATACTATCCTGTGCATCAGTACTTTATTTTTAACCTGGTTCAAATTTGGTCATAGATACTTCCTAGCAGTGTGATCCTGGGCAAGTCACTTGACCCCAGTTGACCCCTTACTTTTCTTCTGCCCTGGAACCAGTATATAATATCTATTCTAAGACAATAGATAAGGGTTTAAAAAAACACATTAGTATAGTACATGAATATAAACTGAATTCATTTGTAGCACATTTATATTTTCCAAGAATATTCAAAAGAAACTATTGTCATTGTAGGTCCCATAGATTTCTAGGATAGCAATCCCCCCCCCAAATATTTGAGAATTATCAAAGGGAGAAAGAAAACTATAATCTCCTTGGAGGGAATGGTGTTCATATCCTTATGTTCTGACTGTATGCCAGGTACTGTCCTAAGTACTTTACAAATATTATCTCATTTGATCTTCTCAGCAACCCTTCCAAGTAGGTGCTGTTATTATTCCTATTTTACAGTTCAGGAAACTGAGACAAACAGATATTAAGTGATTTGCCCAAGACAGCATGCCTGTTAAGTATCTAAGGCTGGTTTTGAATTCAGGTCTTTCCTGGAGAAGATGTGGTTCTCCATATAGTCCAGGAAATCACTAAAAGAAGATTTTGGAGGTCCAGCTGTTTCTGGTGGCATTAAGGCTTGCCTGGTTTCATTGTAGTCCCCTGGACACTATAAGCTCTCTCCTTTGCTTTTTGAATTACTGCTTTTCCTTTACAACTTAAATGACACTTCCTCTAGGAAAATTTTTTTTTATCTATCCCTGATTAGTAATTACTTTTTGTCTATTGGTTGCTTCCATCTAGATGTCCTATAGGCATCTCAGTCTAGACAAGCCCATAACAAAATTCATCTCCCCCAGCAACAACCAACAATGTCCCTTTGCTTATATAGAGCCTCCTCCCCTGCCTATATCCTTATTTTTATTTGGTATATACTTATTCCTGCATCTGTCTCATAGAATTGTAAGCCCCTCAAGGACAGGAAATGTTGCATTTTTGTCTTTATATCCCAATACCTATTCAGTGCTTGTCTGTTGATTGATTTCTTTCTTCTCCCAACCTACTCCAACATACACAAAGGGTTTTGGTTTTATGTATCTCTTAAGTACACTTTTCAGGTAATATTGCATATTATAATTATCTATCTTATCTTTCTTATTGAATGTATGCTTTTTAGAGGCCACTTAAACTTTCTATTCCTTAGCACAGAGTTCCAATAGGCACTTAACAAATGTTTGTTGAATGAAGTCAGTCAACTAGCATTTCTTAATCCTCTACTATGTGTCAGATACTGTGTTAAGCTTTAAAGTCGCAAAGAAAGGTGGACATTCTCTACTATCAGGAAGTTCATAGCCTAATGGAGAGGAAAGACATGGGACAATGTGCAATCAACTATACACAAACAAATAGTTACAGGATAAATTGAGGATAGTCTCAGCCACTAAGATTGGGAAAGGGTTTTCTACAGAAGGTTGGATTTTAGCTAAGACTTGAAGGAAACCCCGGGAATCCAGGAGGGAGCACATTTTGGCATGGGAGGTAGTCAGTAAAAAACCCTTGGAATCAGGAAATGGAGTGCCACGTGCAAGGAATAGCAATGAAACCCGTGTCACAGCACAGAAGAGAATTCAAAGGGGAGTAAGATATAAGAAAATGGAAAAGTAGGAAGGAGCTAGGTTTTTGTTGTTAGGGAAGACTGAAAGTCAAACTGGTTTGTTTTCTTTTTAATTTAATTCTAGATGTGACAGGGAATTCTTAAGAGTTTATTGATAGTAAATGACATAAATAGACCTATGATTTAGGAAGATCTCTTTAACAGTCAAATGTTGTGTGGGTTAGAGTGGGAAGAGATGTGAAGCAGGGAGATGACCCAGGTGTGACATGATAAGGGACTGAGAGAAGGGTGCATTTGGGAAGATATTATGAAGTACTTGACAACTTGTTTGATATGAGTGTGAGTGGATAAAAGAGCAAGTAATCTAGGATGACATTTGGGTTGTGAGCCTGGGTAACTGGGAGGATGATGGTACCCTGGATAGTAATCGGGATGTTAAGAATAGGAGAGTGCTTGGGAGGAAAGACATTACTTCAGTTTTAGACATGTTAAGTTTATGGTATTTATTGGATGTCCACTTTGAGATATCTAATCAACCAGAAGTCATTTAATGAGTATATGTGCAGTCATAGGGATGACACCATTCCCTACAAAGTTGGGGGAGATAAGATACATACTTAAGAAGAAAAATACCAAGAGTAGTACAAGGTCATATGTGAGGACTGCTAGGCAAGTGGATGGAGAGATCATTGTTTTTGGTGTTCTGTATTGGAGGAGCATTGGAACTGAGCCTGATTCAGGTATGATTTTATATATTGTACTCTTTCTAAAAGAGATTGTTGAGATGAAATGCTCTTGCCAACATTAATGTCAAGCTTACACCATCAAACAAATAGTTTGGGAAATTCAGCCTTCTTCTCTCTGCAGATATTTTGAACTGTTATCAGAATTTCTTTGGTCCTTGGGAAGAAAATAAAATTACTAACGAGAACATAGAAAATTCTGCCTTGGATTCTATCTGGTACCACTCACACAATTCTTATGATCTGACTCATAGACAGATCTGTCTCACTGTTACCTAAACATAGCCCTAAAGTCTCTGTGGTATTGGATGGAGAATGGCACTCCCCACATCACAATTCTTTGCTTACTCAAGATACTCAGAAAGTACTCAACAATTGTGGTTCCAATTATAATCTGAGAAAGGAAACATTATGTTTATAGGTAGAGGATTTGGCACAATAGAAAAGAAAGTATCTTTGGGCTTTGCAGTGAGCCAGTTCTAATGAAGACTGGTCCCCAGGAGGCAATGGAACCTGTTTTTTACTATGTGAACCGCAAAGTCAACTGATTTTTTCTATTTCTTGATTTTGCCATGAGCTAACTGTGTGACCTTGGGAAAGTAATTTCTTTTCTTTGTAAAGTGAATGCATGATTCTTTGCCTCTTAAGCTGGTAAGGATTGGAGAATGAACAAACTGGAGACAGAGAGAAAAGAGAAAGAGGTAGAATTGGAGGGGTGGATTGTGCCGAAGGGAGTATATGAAATGGGAAAATTGCACATAGGCAGGGAAAGAGATGTAAGTAAGGCAGAGAAAGATATACAGAAAGAAAAGATGGGGGAAAGAGGAGGACAATCATAGGGAAAGAGAGAAGAGAGAAACAACTAGGGGATAAGAGAAAGAACTTGCAAGTAAGGAAAGCAATTTGGGGGAGATAGAAATTGCTCCAAAAGCCCAAATCCAGTTGATATCTAGGGCAGCATTCTAGACTTTCTCTGATGCTAACTACCAAATCCTGACCAGCCAGGGTTGAGAAAGACATAGACCCTTGGTAATGGACTTGTTGGGACTCTTTGGAGGCCATCTGTTTCCTAATATCTAGGAAGTTAGTGAATTGCCCGAAGTCACATAGGTGACCAAAACTTTTTTTTTTTTTTGGAGTACATAAAGATTTTTTGAGTAGGTTTTTTATTTTATCAAGTCCCAGTCCTATACTCCCTCCCCCATTTCCCATTTCCCTGTCAGTAGATTAAAGGTCTGCTACATACTACGGTTATAAATATGGGAGTCACTTAACTTTTCAGGGCCTCAATTTCCTCATCTGTAAAATGAAAGTGTTTAGACTCTAAATAACCATGAACTTTTGATTTTGAAGTAATTTCTCTCTATTTTTCTTAAATTAGATCAGCACAGCCTCTCAATTATTCTTGTTTATTTAGGAACTGAAAATAATTTCTTTTTAGTGGGCTGAGGTGAGTCTGTTGGTCTAAGGCAAACTCTTTTTGCCAGGCCAGTTATTTATCACTTGGGACTTGTTATCACTGCCCTTTGAAATTCTAATTAGTTCTCTAGGTTTAGAAATAATCCTTCTCCTCCTGGGGGAACAGCTGGTTTGCTTTTATTTCCAAATTTCAAAGTTTGCTTTTGAAATAAAGGCTATTTCCCCATGAAATTCTAAGAGTTGTGTTGATATGTGAAGATTTAAGGGTTAGAAATTTACCTTGGAATCTGAGAAGTCTGTTCATTTACTGGCTATTGCCTGAAAGTGTTTGACATTCAAAAGCTGTTGATTTCCTTATCTTTGTTCTTTGAGAGATTAGGGCTGTCTCATTTATCAATGCCCATAGATTAAATTTGGAATTAAATTTATTTCATTGTTCTGAGCTCATTTTTCCCTTTCCAAATCAGATTTATTGTTCTAATAGGATTCTAATGAAAATAGTGATTAAAAATAACAAGGCCCAGACTAAAACAAGCCATAAGAAGAAACAACCCCCCCCCCCCAACTCCCGTCTTTTCAGCAATAAATGGATTAACCACAGTTGACAGGTTTTAAAGGCTGTTGGGTGGCTTTAATGCTAGAATACTGTAAAGTACTGGCAGGTGAAATTAACCTCTTTCCCCTAACCCCCCAAAAGTCAACATTATTGTATACCTCTCTTTATGACTATTTCATTTTAGTCAGTGAAAAATCAAACTATCTCTTGCCCTTCTGGATTTTTGGATTTAAAATTTGTTTCCTTGACTACTTGGGCAGATACATCTGGTTAGCACCTGTAGGCCTGAGAGCCCCTAGGAGACTATGATTACAAATTTAATATTTTTCAAATTTCAAGTTTTAGTGTGAACTAGTGAACTAGAAGGGCCTAGAAATATCCAGAAATGACTTTGATTCTGAGAATATAGGGTGGGGGAAGTTCTTGAAATGGGTTTAGATTGTTTTAGATTTTTAGATTTTTTTCACTTCTACTAAAGGCCTTTGTCCTCCTTAGCAGAGTAGGCACATAAATACTTAATCCCTTCCCACTGACCTGCACCTCTCCCCCTACTACTTCCTTACTGGCCTTCCACCCTCCTGACAAGACCTGAGTTAAATTCTGTTCTGTTACTTATTGTCAATGCATTGGCCTCCAAAATTCTTTCCAGCTCTAAGGCTGGATCCTAAGTCATTTACTGTCTCTAAGCATCGGTTTCTTTATCTGTAAAATATGGGGCTGGACCTCTAAGGCCTTTTCCAACTCCATAATTATGTTACATGAACCACTGACTTTGATTTTCCTTCCTTTGCCACCACCACCCTTCAGGGCTTTGAGGGTCCCAACTAGGATACTGACACCAGAGCTTTCTTCTTAGTTACTTAAGCTTTGCTCTCCTCCTGTCTCCTCATTTTTTCCACCTTTACAGCTCTTTCCCACTGAAACTCTTTTTTTGGGTCTCTGTGACTTTCCCAGGGTCAACTATATAATCTGGTAAACCATTCCTCACTGATATGAAAAATGGATGAGAAATAGAAGGAACACTAAATAGTCCACCTTTCTACCTCTCTCACTTTGATCTTTTTTCACAGAACATGTTTCTACTGTCTCGGGGGATTCGATTAAAAAAAAAGATGAGATGTCTTGGCTGGCAGGTCAGTAGGAGGTATATTGGCTTTAGGATGGCCTCTCAACTTATACCTAGGCAATCACTTGGATGCCTTCTGGATACATTTAACAAATTAGCCATTAGAGTAACAGGATGACTGTGATTCAGGGAGGCTCTAGAATTCAACCATATTATATTAAACACTATATGTAGGTAACTGGGGATAGACTGCAGAAAAATAATTCAAAGTTCTTGCCCTCTAGGAATTTACAGTTTAATTGGGGATATATCTACACTGATAAATACATAATAGTAAGAGAGTGTTATGAGGGTAAAGGAGAGTTTCCATTAAAGTGTTCTAAGACAATTTGGGTTAGAAGAGCACACTTTTTGCTGGATATCAAGATTTGGGATAATAGGGAAAACTTTATGAAGAATCTACTACTTAAACTAGGCTTTTACTAAATAAAAAGATTTAATTAAGAGAAGAAGAATATGCACTTGTAGTCTTGCCCAGGTGAATCTATACAAGCAGGAAAGAATAAAACAATATCAGAGAACAGCTAATATAATTAGGTGGAAAATAGAGTATATGATGGAGACTAACTAATGTGAAATAAAACTCCTATCCAAAGCCGTGTTGTGAAAGCCGTTAAATGACAGGTTTAGGGTTTTGTACTTTGTCTGAAGGCAATGGGGAACTCCTGAAATTTTTTGAACAAAGGAATGATAAAGTCTTACCTGTGCTTTAGAAACAACAAAACGTTTTCTCCAAGTGGGAATCAGGACTTGGGCTGGAGACAGAAACGTCTTGTGATTGAATGAATCATACATATCTCTAGGTTTTTTACATAAAATAGCAGTCAGCAGTCAACAGTGAGCCAAATAGTTGAAAAGTATAGTGATAGAAGAGATTTCCATTTAGGAAGATTCTAGTTTAAACGTTACTAGTAGGAAAAATAAATGTAGCTGCCCTTTGGGACTTGCCAGTATGAATGATTTAGAATAAAAGATCCTCAGAGTATATATAAGCTACATCTCTCACCTCATATAGGATGAATATTTGGTCCCTTGTACTTGCAGAAACTAAATGGAGTGTAATGGGGAACTAAGAAGAATCCGCAGGAGCATGTAATTCCAGACAAGCCTTCATTTATAGCCTTTAAAGGCTAGGGAGTGGGAGGTACAGGGTAGAGCATTATCCTAATTTCTTTCATCTTGATAAACTAGGCCCCAGATCACAGCTAGAAAGTATGCCTGAACGTTTGGGAATATCTTTTTAATGCTATCTGCTTAAGCCCCTCTTCCAGTGTGTTTTCCCCAGTATCAATCTCTAAATAATATCTCAGTGATTGATGCTCTAGGATCTATTTAACCAGTAATGAATGCCAGTTAGCTTTTTAACTTAATCCCCCCCCCCCCCCCTTAACAAGGGATTATTTACTGGGACAATACTTAGGAATAGGAATACAAAAACATCCCCCTGAATACGGGGTCCCTGGAGATAGTGGGCTCAAACTAAAAGTGGGTGCTAGAAGGCATTTACCCCACCACTTGCACTTCTGAATGTAGTTGATGTTTGTATTCTAATATTCTTGCTGTCTTCAAGAAATCAATTATTTTTATTTGATGTATTCTAGTTTTCAGGTATTCTATTTCTTTGGTAAAGTTTAGTACTTTTCTTCCAAACTACTTATTCTCCTTATAATTCTTTCCTCAAGTGTTTTTATAGTATTTCCTTCTTTTAGATCTCACTTCTTTTTAAAAAATTTACTTATTTGTTGCATTAAAATTCCCACTTAACTCTCTCCCTTCATCTCTTCCCCCAGTAGAGAGGACATCATATGACAAAAAAAAGATATATCTATATATATAACTATGTCATTTCTATTTATTAGTTCATTCTCTGGAGGTGGACATATGTCATTCTTCAAATAATATTTCTTTTTCTATATGTAACATTCTCTTGGTTCTGATCATTTCACTCTTAATAATTTTATGTGGGTCTTAACCATTTTTTTCCTGAAATTAACCTGTTTATCATTTTGTATGGCACAATAGTATTCTGTCACAATCATATGCCATGACTTGTTTAGCCATTTCCCATGGACATCCCTTCAATTTCTAATACTCTGCCACCACAAAGAGCTGTTATGAATATTTTAGAACACACAGATTCTTTTCCTTTTTTCCTAATCATCTTAGGAAATAAACTTAAATGGATCAAAAAGATATACACAATTTTGTAACTCTTTGAACATAATTCTAGATTGCTTTCTAAAATGGCTGGATCCATTCACAGTTCTACCAATAGTGTGTTAGTGTCCTCATTTTTCTATATTGTTTCACTTCTTCCAGTATTTCCCATAATCCTTGTAGAAAGTCCATTTTTTAAAGTCTCCACTTGCAGTTATTATAACATTAGGTTTGCAATCATTTTTACTATTTCATTTAATATTTATAATCATTTAATATGTATGGTGTTTTCTTTGATTTTCCTCTCTAGCTCTGTTCCTGAATTAGGGTTTTGTGCTGAGATCTAGCACTTTTCCATGTAGCACTTTAAGTGAGATAGTGGTGTCAGCTTTTTCTCTCCTTTGGTTCTCTGAATTCTTGATTCTATTTGCTAGGGACCTTCCTTGATCTTTTAGATTCATAATGTGGGATCTTCAGGGCCCCTTCTGGCAGATCAGGTCAGAATTTTAGGTACCTCAGAGTCCTCAGACCTGGACTGTCCCAATCTGAGCAGGAGGCATTATGCTGATTGAGTTAGCACAATAGTGGTCCCTGTCTAATTCAGCAGATTTCCAAGGTCCCCCACCTTAGGACTTCATTTTTCTGTGTTTCAATTTCTTTATTTTTAGAATAGTGATTAAAATTTTTTAAATAGTGATCAAAAACTTGTCTTGCCAATTTTACAGGACCTCTCATATTTCAGATTAAAAAAAAAATATATATATATAGAAGCCTCTCAAGCACCCTAGCCTCCTAGTACATCAGCCTCCTAAATATCTATGACTTATGTTTTTACTCTACCTCAGCAATCCATAAAAATGGAATGTTCACTCCTTACCACCCAGTACTATTTGTGCTGCTTTCATTTCTGAAATTTTTGTATCTGATTATAAATATTCTAAATATTTTTATCACTCTAGTCCCATAATCCTTGATTATTCTACTAGTCTCTTCTTTAGCCTCCTCTCCTCTCCTCTCCTCTCCTCTCCTCTCCTCTCCTCTCCTCTCCTCTCCTCTCCTCTCCTCTCCTCTCCTCTCCTCTCCTCTCCTCTCCTCTCCTCTCCTCTCCTCTCCTCTCCTCTCCTCTCCTCTCCTCTCCTCTCCTCTCCTCTCCTCTCCTCTCCTCTCCTCTCCTCTCCTCTCCTCTCCTCTCCTCTCCTCTCCTCTCCTCTCCTCTCCTCTCCTCTCCTCTCCTCTCCTCTCCTCTCCTCTCCTCTCCTCTCCTCTCCTCTCCTCTCCTCTCCTCTCCTCTCCTCTCCTCTCCTCTCCTCTCCTCTCCTCTCCTCTCCTCTCCTCTCCCTCTCCCTCTCCCTCTCCCTCTCCTTCTCCTCTCCCTCTCCCTCTCCCTCTCCCTCTCCCTCTCCCTCTCCCTCTCCCTCTCCCTCTCCCTCTCCCTCTTCCTTTTCCTCTCCTCCCCCCCCTCCCCTCCCCTTCCCTCCCCTCCCCTTCCTTCCCCTCTCCTCCCTTCCCCTCTCCTCCCCTCCCCTCCCCTCCTCTTCTGCCTTCTTTCCTTTCTCTTTCTTTTTTCTTTCTGTGCCTTCCTCCTCCTTTTTTCTTTCTTCCTTGCAAGGTAGTTGAATGATATGTTTTAAATAATTTCTATGAACTTGTCTATCTCATCATTGTGGGTACAAGGACAAAGTAGTATGATAGTTTTCAGGGCACTGTTATTTTTAAGGCTCTTGGGTCCTGACCTGTCTCCATCAGGATATGAGGGTATTTTGATGTGTCTGGGACATGCTGCCTCCTATCTTTTTTTCACAGTACCTTGCTAGTTTCAGTTAGCCTGACTT
This sequence comes from Monodelphis domestica, assembly GCF_027887165.1. Taxonomy (NCBI): domain Eukaryota; kingdom Metazoa; phylum Chordata; class Mammalia; order Didelphimorphia; family Didelphidae; genus Monodelphis; species Monodelphis domestica. The sequence continues at coordinate 255,811,940 of NC_077228.1, forward strand.
GCTTGCTCTATCAGTTCAATTATACACTCTCATCTACTCTTGAATTCCTTTCTGCCTTGTCTTGTCGACAGTTGTTACTTGCCAAAACCCAATCATGGCTTACCTTCACCATCTGCCTTTTCTAATTCTACATGTGTGCTACTGAATGGTTTCGATGGAGTACATGGCCATTTCTTCTCCCTCACATAGAATGCTATGTCTAAGCTTATTGATTATTAACAAGAGAGAAAATTCTGGAACAGAAATGATCCTGAATATTGAAGGTAGTGAGACTGCAATGATTCAACCTGACCTTCCGAGTTGGCTGGTCAAGTAGATTTCCCTAGAGTGAGATCTGCAGAATGAGTACTTCTTGCCCTAGGTCCTGAATTTCATCATGCTTGCCAAGTAGATTCAATAATGAAAAAGGAATGTTTGTGACTTTACTAGTCATAAATCAGAGAGTTCTGCTTTAAAGGCCTGAGATTTGCATACTTATAATTATCTCACAACCCTATTCTTCTCTCACCACTAAGGTAATTCTTTTCTCCTTTCCACTGGTCCACATCCCCTCATTTCTCTTTCTTTACCTTCCTGAGCATGCCATCCTTTTGTGTGTGCACTTTCTTTCTTGTTATTTCATCCTTTGTCGCCTATATAAAAATGAAGTGGAGGGAAGAGGAAGAATGTGGCTCTAGAAAAGATGCAAAAAGTAAGAATGAGAAAAAAGTGCCAGTGTGGTATAATAAGATGTGTACAATAGACCGAGGAAGCCTGGATTCTTCCCCAACCTTGCACAAATCACTTTCCCTCTCAGGGCTTTTTTGGGGTTTGAAGAACTCTAAAATCCCAAGATGCTATTCTTCTTCAATGTGGTAGATGGTTCTCTCAAATTCAGACAATGAGATTTGTCCTCTAATCAGAGCAAAGATGCATTATGGGAATATATGACATTTTTATTGAGGTCCTTGTAGAGAAAGGAACCCTGGAAATATAGTAGTTCAGATTGTTCGCTGGGGGAGCCACTGATTCAAGTACAGGCCAACAAGCCTTGTATGGGGAAAGCTTTCTCACAAGCCTTCATTGTCAGCCAGCTTAAAGTTAAACTGACTTCAAACAAAAAGGGCTTTACCAGAAACAAAGAAAGGCTCAGCCTCGCCAACACCAGACTAGCCTTGGCACTTGAGCCTAGAAATCTGCCTTTTTAGGGGCCCAGCCATCCACAGTTGATCTCTAGCTCCCACTCAGGAATGACTGAGAACCTAGTTTCTTCCAATTCCTGGTTTCCCATTTTCATCCTCAGAATCTATATTGATCAGAGTTGATCAATAACCTTAGAATTCTTCATACTTTACAGGGAAGACAGCAGAATCTATGCTATAGATAGTAGATTTGGAAATTTTTCAGCCTATTTTAATTCTCTTTCCTTCCCATTGAGCTAGAGAGTACCAGAGAAGACATAGCACAGTCTTGGAATCTATGGATTGATTAATAGTGATAAATCAAAGTTGATATCTCAGACCCTACATCAGTAGAGCAGCTCTTTGAGTGATGCTTTCTAGGTATGGTGATAGATCCTTTCAGTTCATTTCAACTCGACAAATAGTTATTAATCAATTAATCAAATATGGGAGATAGTATTTGATCCCAGATCTGTCTTGACTCCAAATTTGGTGCTTTCCACTGTACCATGTTGTCTTTTCTTGTACCATGTTGCACATTGGGCCCACAGGAATCCCATATCTTAGGGTTAGAGGATCATATATTTATAACTGGAAGAAACCTTAGAGGTCATTGAATTCTATTATTTTATTTTACAGATTAGGTAGCTAAGGTCTTGAGAGGTGTAGCAATTTTCCCAGAGTCATATAGCCAGTTAGTGTCTGAGGTTGTGGGTAGTATGAGCATTTTTATTCCAATCATATAGATTCAATTTAATGCATTAAACATTTATTAATTAACTATTGTATTCAGGGCAATAGGGACACAGTGAAAATTTAAAAGTTCCTAAAATCAAGGATTTTACATTTTACATTACAAGGATTTTACAAAACATTCTTTTAGGTAATAGAATTTTCAAAAAATAAATAAAATAAATATAAGATAATTTGAAGAGGTAAAGACAACTCACAACTAAGAAGGAGAAGGAAAAGCTTCTTGTAAATGTGTATGAACTGACTCTTCAGCAAAGCTAAGGATACTAAGAGAAGGAGCTGAGGAAGGAATTTATTTTTCGCATAGGGAGCATCCTGAGTAAAGACACAGAGACCAGAGGTGGATGACAAAGTGTCCAATTTGGCTGGAATATAGAGTTTGTAGAATAATGAATAAATCTAGAAAGGTAGATTGGAACCAGAATGAAGGACATTAAATATCCATCTGAAACATTTGTATTTTTTTTCCTTAGAGACAGTAAGGAATTGCTTGAAGTTTCTTGAACAAGAGGGTAGCATACCCAAAAGTGTGCTTTTGGAAGACTATTTTGGTAGCTGTGAGGAATAGAGATGAGAAACTAACAGCAGGAGTAACAATAGGAAGGCTATTGCAAAAGTCCAGACAAGGGGTGATAAGGATAGTAGCCACTAAGTGGAGAAAATGGGATGGATGTGATGGATGTTCTGTAGGTAGAGTTTATAGTATATACCAGTTGATTAGTAATGAGGGGGTAGGGATGAGGGAGAATGAAGACCTGGGGGTGACTGGAAGGTTCATGATTTTAAATGATTGGAAGGATGGTAATTCCCGCAACAAAACCAGGAAATTTTATGGAGAAGGGATAGAAGGATTATAATGAGTTCCATTTTGGACATGTATGCAAGGAATAAGGGATGTGTCCAAGTAGGAACCTTTCCAAATATGTCTACCAAGTTTCTTGGAGCTATGTTTTTTTTTTTTACAGCTACCATTAGTGGAAATCTTATGCATAGCTTCAATGCTACTAGATTGGCTAGGAGAAGATAGCCTTACTTTGTTCAGGAGGATTCCAACAGCACAATCCCCAAGGAATTTCAGGGTTGTCTGTTACTTTTCAGTGGCTGGTGTGGAAGGTGGTTGGAAATATGAACTATGTGGAGGTGTTGATGTATTTGGATGATCTCGTCATATTTGGAAAGACATTGTTGGAAGAGCATGAAGTAAGAAAAATGAAAAGCATTAGTCTGGTTGAAATTTTCTGTTCTGAAGCTGTCAATTGGCAAATGCCAGTTCTCAGAGGTTTTCTTAAGTATGTGGAACACATAATATCTCAGTAGAGAATGAGTGGTGACCTTGAAAAGAACCAGAAGCATAAGTAAAGAAAGAGAATAATATGGCCCAGACCCTCTTAGATCATAGAGATGAGACATATGAAGAATTCAGAATTGGTTTATGCCTATCCAAATAATGTGTCACACACTAACAGTCTAATGGATTTGCAGTCATTTTTATACAAGGAGTATAATTTTTGCCAGTAATAGTACTTACTGACAATGAGACTCATTATCTCATCTGAGATCATGTGTCTTATATATATTCATTCAGCCACTAACGTGATTTTCCTCAAGTACAGGTCTGACCAGGTCACTTTTCCTTATTCAATAAACTCATGGCTCACTGTCTTCTCCAAGATCAAATAAAAATTTTTGTTTGGCATTCAAAGCTCTTCATAACCCCTTCTACCTTTACAGTTTTCTTGTACCTTACTCCCTAATGCATTCCCTTTGATCCAGGAACACTGGCCTCTTTAATTTGTAACAAAGAAAAATTGATCTGGAGGCTTATTACCAGATTTGTAAACATTTATTAGTAAAGAGAGTGATATTGATAGAGGTAGAGAGAGAGCAAGAATTTTCTAGATTCTAGATCTATATGTTTTCCCATATAGCTGTAGGGCCTAGAGTGCCTAGAATGGTGCTTGTGAGAAAGACAGACAGACACACACACACACACACACACACTCAGAACCTATCTAGTTAAAACCACTATCTGTTTCACCCCTGTGGCCATGTTGTACTGGTTCTGCCAAGTTGCCACTCAGGATGCCCACTTTAAGGGAACTCAGGAGTCTGGCCTTCAGACACACCATGTGACTTTGTGACTTTATGACTCTTATGTCCTACAAAGCTCCTTAAATAGTTAGTTCCCACATATCCAATGAACAAGATGCTCTATTTCTTGATTCTGAGTATTTTCTCTGACTGTCTCTTATGCCTGGAATGCTCTCCATCCTCAACAGGAAGCCTTTCCCAAACTGTCTTAATTCTAATACTTTCCTTCTGTTATTTCTTATTTATTTTGAATAGAGCTTGTTTGTATTTATATGTTTGTTGTCTCCCCCAGTAGCCTGTGAGCTCCTCGAGGTTAAGGATCGTCTTTTGCCTTTTTCTAAAATTTCCAGTGATTAGTACAGTGCCTGATAGGTGCTCAATATATATTTATAGATTGATTAATATACAAGTTAGAGTTCTTGGCTTTGAAATGAACTGACCCACTTAAGTTCTAAGGCCATGTGTGTGTGCCATTCAATTTCAAGACAACAATCCATGAACATAGAACTATTGTAAATTGATGGTGAGTAGTAACTCTGAGGTACCAGACTTGGATTCAATTCGTGCCTCAGATGCTTATTACATATATGTCCTTGAGTAATTAGTTTCCTTAGGCTTTAGCTTTCTGGTCTGTATAATTAAGGAGTTGGATTAGATGGCCTCTGATGCCCCTTTTAATAACAACTCTTAGTCTATGATCCTAAATTGGCTACTTCCTGCCAGAGATGGGATATTGCACTAACTCCCTATGAGTTTGGCATACTAGTAGACCAAGGAACACAAATGTGGTTATAGATTTTTAATCCCACAGGATATCTCTGAGTGTCTGAAAGCCAGAGTGTTACCCATAGATGGAACAAAGATTATCTGTGAGCTGTAGAGTCAGCTCACTGGTGCTTAAAGGTGAAGTTCATAGTCCAATACTTCCACTGGATAGTTGAATTAAATTAGTGGATTTAAATTTTGATGTTTTGGAACAGTCTTCTTTGCCTTTGTCCTTGGATGATCAACAATGAGAGCACAGGTATGACAAAGATCTGTAAGAAGTGAAACACGTCAAGAAACAAAGACTCCTTAAACTTCATTCTTTAGGGCAGGGATCAAAGAATGGAAGAAGATGAGTTATGCAGTAGTAATCAGACTATTCCTAATTGATTTGGAAGTATAAGAAAGCAGTTAGTGCTACCCAAGATATTCCAATCTATGGCCACAGAAGCACCACATCATGATGTTGTACACTTAGATCAAGAGAGAACTACAGAGTTGTTATGAAAAAGATTCTACTTGCCTAAGTAGCAGATGATTAAGAAGTGTGAGACCTCTGCTCAAGATGTTCACAGGAAGATGCTACTGATTCATTCTGATTACTTGGGGAATATAAATAGCAGCAAGCTTTTAGAGTTTGTGTGTATAGACTTTTTCCCTTTTCTAGAAAGAGCTTAGAAGAATATTAGCAACCATCAAGTGATAAGAGTCTGTTTTATCCAGTTTGCATAGATGCACCTAAATAGGAACCAGAAAGCTTCTAGAGTTGCCAATGTATTGTAGGAAAAGTACTTTTCCTCTGTTGCTTTTCTGCTAGAATCTCGTTTGGTTAAGACTTACTAGATTTAAGTTATTCAAGGAGCTATTGACTTTGTCAGAAATTAAGAAGCTTAGGGCTACACCTTAGCTATTCTCAAAGAGATCTGAAGTCTGAGCATTTTAATTGTGTACTACTAAGCATGTTGGGAACTCTGAGACCTGAGAAGAGGACTCAGTGGAGCCAATATGTGGCTTTTCTTTTGCATGCATATAATGTTACTAAGAATAATGCAGTAGTCATTACCCTTTACCTACTCATGCATGCATGAACGTGCTGGTTGCCTATTGATTTGTTATGGAAATCTCAAATGATGAAGAAGGCTTTGAGGCTCATAATCAGTATATTTCTTGGTTGAATGATGGGTTAAAGAAGTCTGATGGCCTATTTGCGGAAGCAGCCCTAAAGACTTCAGATAGAAACAAGTGGCTGAAGGATGCTTGATTTTGTTGTCAGGAATTCCAACCAGGGGATAAATGCTTACTAAAATATCTTGCAAATAGAGAAGAGCTGAGGTAGTGAAGCAGTGGAAAATCATGCCATACCATGTTAGTGAAAGATTAAACAACCTGACAGTCTACAAAACACCCCCAGAAAAATGGTTGGAACCCTACGAAGACAATAAGTAGCAATTGTTTTCTGTGATGGAGTTTGTTGAACTCTTTAATGATCAGCAAGACTCTTGTGAATTCCAAGGAACAGTACAGCTATGGAGACCTTTAGGGAACAGAGTTTATCTACAGATCCTTGAAATAATAATATCCAACTTAGACCATTTACAAACTCATCATTAGGACCATAGGCTAGTAGTAGGCTTGAAGTAACTGGAAGTCAACCTGGGATATCCAATACTCTTGGCCAGTAGGTGTAGAGCAAGGTAACTTACAGGTTAATTACCTGTGGCTAAGTTCATTTTTAGTTCTTGAATAGTAATGAGTGAAGAGCTTACACATGTAGTCAGGTGACTGATGAAGTATAGTTTGGCATGTATGCTTGGCATGTAACTGCAGCATACACTTTTAAGTGTTGTATATGACTTGTATATTTAGTGTACAGCATGTTTCTTTGTTACATTATACACTTTTGCATTATGAATTAATTGATGAGTGAACATTTATTGTTTCCACATATGACTGATGTGTTCAGTAACTAGCTATAATAACCATTTTTGTGATACTCTATTGTATGAAATTTTATTATATATAGCATTAGATGATAACTGACCCCAAAAGCTGATACTTAGAGAAGGTGTAGAGAGAGATGTGAGATCCTAGCTTTATGCTCAAAAGGCAGATCTTTTCTACAACACAGAATCATCCTTGACTCTCTATGTAATCTTAACCCTAAGGTTTACTTGCTGAATGATGCATATTGTCAGTCTCCCCTTGCTAAATTTCAACCTATGCAAAAGCATTCAAAAAGGCTCAGGTATGGGGAAAAGATGGAAGAGTAGAGAGTATGATTTTAGGAACTTCACAATTCTGGCTCATAGAGATTATGGGAGCTTATATAAGATGAAGGGTATGTCTGTTTCTTTGTGTTGGCGATAGAATGAAAATATATATTTATCGAGAAGTTATAGAAAAGGCCAAAGTGCAACATTCTCTATGAAATCAGTAAATCATCCTCCCTTCTACATATCCACTTGTCTGGGGAGAATAAACTCACACTTAAAAGGATTCTCTAACCTGGAGGATGAGTGGTGGTACTTTGGCCTTGGGAATTCTTTTTTTCAGGGTCCCTACCAAGTTCCCTTCAAGCTATGATATAGCATATGGATGAGTTACCCTCTTACTTTGGCCCTTTTGGGTCTGGGTCAAGCAGGTTGTTTAGTAATTTTAGGGTCTCTTCCTCATATTCCCCACCAGACTTTGGCTGTTAACACTACTGCAGATTCTGTTACTGATTCTAGTTGCTGAACTTTTGATGGCCTTTCTAACTTCCCAAAGCTTAAGAGACTGGAAACTCTTCTTTTCTGCCTCTGAATATTCTTTCACTTAATATCAAGAAAGAATAAATATGAAACAAAAAGAGGTCTTATGCATTTACAGACACATGTCAGTCTGGTGGAGAAATATGACAGCCAGGGCTGCTTCTGATAGTTGTAATACTCTCCTGCCAGAGAAAAGAGAAAGATCTTTTTGCCCTCCGTTTTCTTGAACACTCGGGTCTGGCTCAGTAGCTTTTCATTACCACCCTTTGAGCCAACATCTGCAAGGAATAGTCAGAAAATAGGTCCTTGCTCATCTTCTAAAGTGGGGGATGGGCCCCCATTAATTAGGCCTAGAAGGAGGCTTACCCAGTAAGATATTTTGCACATGTTCTGAAGGACTAGACCTGTTCTCTCATTAATAGTGAGTTGTTGGAAGGGCAAGGGAGAAATGATAGCTTTCTACTGAGAACAAAGGCCTTCAAGCCCATTCTCTGATGGAGCAAGTTATCCTCTGTCATCAAGGGATTCACCTTAGCTCCTGATGTCATAGTGTTTGATAATGGCTCCCATGAAAAGTCATACTCTCTGGCCTTCAATTTATTTCTGAGGCTCAATGGTTAAGTGATTATTTTTTTTTTTTGTATAGTCAGTAATGTCAGAGCTGTGAGCTGAAATTTACTTCTCCAGCTTTAATGCCAGCACTCTTTAATATAATGAACATGCTGTTTATGGACATAAAAAAGAACAAAGAGAACCAGCCGGAATGAAAATCAAATCTAACCAGATAAATTAACTGCTTCTTTGGGGGATCAGAGTAGAACCAAGAAGGAGATTTGTATCTACTGTATTATCTACTGGAAAGACTGGGACTCAAAAAAATCCTCTCACTACCACCCCTAGAATTAAAGAATTATAATAGTGAAGACTTATTCTGGCATTCAGCAAGAGAATAGAAATAAATAGAGATATTTTAGCATCTTAAGTCAAAGAAATTAATATTCAATTCAGATAAAGAGCCAGTAAATATTTGTTGTATGTATATTATGCACTCTGCCCTGTTCTAGGACTTAAAGGGAATGGTGTAGGGGGATGGATAAAGGGAATATATTGAACAAAGTCCTTTCCCTCAATAGCTATCCAGGCATTATTTGCAAAAAATTATTTTACTGTACTCTCCAAGAACTATGAAGTGGTTTTTCCTTAAGAGTTCATTATTAACCCAGAGTTAAAATAAATAAGTAGTTTACTATCTTCATTTTTACCCTAGTCTTTAGTCTTCAAGGTGAAGTACAAAAGGAATTTTTTTAAAAAGTGGTAGGAAAGAAATGAGTATTTATTAAAAAACCCATTATATGTCAAGCATCCAAGCTTTTTACAAATATTGTCTCACTTGGTCCTCACCACAACTGACTGACTCCACCCTTTGCTGATACCACCAGATGTGACATAGCCACCCACATTACTCAAATATCTTGTTCTTAATGTGACTTATGGTCCTTTTCTTATTACAGATACAGATACACATGACATCACCAAATTTTATTGAATCTTCCTTATGTCTTCTACTTTTCTCTTTCATAGCAGTTTATTATCCTTTTTGCCAAAGATCAATAAGTAAGTTTCTGAGGCTGAATTTGAACTTAGCCCTTTCTAGGCCTGGAGCTCTATCCCCTGCACCACCTCACTACTTTTTTAGTAGTACTCAGAGGTGATAATGTAGAGAGTGGACTAGGTCAAGCCTACATTTCCCAGCATGCTTTGTGGTAAGTACAAGCCTATCCAAGTAGGAACTATATTTCCCATAAAGGTGTAGTTCCTAAGAGATGGTCCTGGTTGCAGATTGGTCAAAACTTAAATTTCTTGAGAAATGATAAGCCAGTAGTAGAAGGGGTTTCAGTATGGGAAAGAGACAAGACAAGGAAGAAAAGGAAGCTAAGCTACAAAGTGAAGATAAAAGTGGATGCCCAGTTATCAGAACCTCAGAGGCTTTTGGCTGAACTGAAAGGAGCCAGAAAGGCAGCAGAATTTCAGAAACTTTTTAGATTTGTCAGTGCAATGTAGAGGATGCCTAGTTCTAGAGTTGAGCAAGGACTGACTACTGAAAGCTCTGAGCATCTGGGAAGATATAATCATTCTAAATCCTGATTTACAATATGTGCAACTGGTCATTGTATAGGCATAACATGGAACTCAGAAAATTGTCCCTCTTTTCCTATTTTAGGAACCTGGAAGGGTAGCTTACTCTCTGAACCTGTGCTAGGAAAGAAAAAAAAGAAATGAGTGCCAACAATGTTTCTTTTGTTTACATTTTCCACTTCTGTTTTTTTTCCTAATGGATTTTATGCTAGTATTTGCCTATGTTTCCATTAGAATGGTAATAATGGAAATTTTATAATCAAGTTTGGTTTAGAAACCTCTTATTGGGTTGAGGGTTAGGTGAGCAGCTAGGTGGCTCAGTGAGTAAAGAAGAGGGCCTTGAGTCAGGAAGACCAGAGTTTAAATCTGGCCTCAGACTTATTAGTTGTGTGACCCTGGGCAAGTCATTTAGCCCTTGTTTGCCTCAGTTCCTTATCAAATGGAAAGGAAATGGCAAATCATTCCAATATTTTTCCCAATAATACCCCCCAAAGGAGTCACAAAGAGTTGGATATGACTGAAATGACTGAACAGATAACAAGACAAGTATTAATCTAGGCCAGAGACTTGGCATAGTGATGCAGAGATTGTGTGACAATTATAGAGACATTTCTGAGATTGATTGTGGGTCTAAGGTATAGTAATAATAATAATAATAACTTTCATATTAGGATCTGTGAAGTGATCATATATGATGATCAGCTGTGAAAGATTAAACTCTTATCAACAAAACAAGGTTCCAAGATATTCCTGAGAGACTCATGATAAAAAGAACACTATCCACAGCCAAAGAAAGAACTATTGGGATCTGACTTCAGATCAAAGTACACCATTATTTCCTTCATGAGTTTTTTATTGTATGTGTGATATGTGTCTTCAGTCCTGATGTGGGGAATATGGAAATGTGTATTGCATGAAAGTTCTGGTCTAATCTATATCAGACTATTATCAGTATATCAAGCTGTAATCAATATCAGACCTGGTTAGGGGAAAAATTTGAACTGCAAAAAACAATTGTCAAAAATTGTTTCTGTAGTTTGTTGCTATCTCGGTAGTCTTGAGTGATTTTGATGGGCGAGTAGTCTATGCGACATGGCAGTTGGGGCTTTGCCTACAATAATGCAAAAATAATTATTTTGGGGTGCTAATTTTAACAACATTCTGTTCAGTACAAAACTTGCTAGCAATCCTGGCAGTTTTGATTATGTATAATTGTGCTGAAATGATAGTGTGTACTTGTTTACGGGATAAGCAGTCGCTATAGCTTTTCATTTATTAAAGAAGTAGTGCTTAGCTTAGAGTCCACTGCAGCAAAGGCTCATCTTAGCCATGTTGGGATTATAGATTCAACAAGGACTCTTGATTATGGGGATATTTATAGATTGTGGCTAATCTAGTGTTAAAAACACATCACCCAGATGTATAATAGCCAATCAGAGATGTGAATATGAAGGTTAGCCCAGAGGTTGGGGATGAATATGCCAATCTGAGAATCTTCAACAGAGAGAAAATAATTGAATTCATAGGAACTGAGGAGATCACCAAAGTATGAGAGGTAAGAGAAGAGGGTTCAGGACAGAGCCCTGGGGGGACACTCTAAACCCTTTGTAGTAAGATCAGTTTGGACTATATGTGAAGTATCTAAAGGGTTTGCTGAGGATCAGAACACTGCCCTTCACAACCACTGCAGCAGAAGCAGCCCATGAGTCATCCAGTTGACCTAGAGTGAACTCTGCTCATTTCCTCTGCTACCTGCAGAAGAATACTTTGAGTCCAGATTAGGCTATACTACTGAGGAATTTGATACAGAGGTGGTTACTAGAAAGTTTGAAGGACCTACTTGTTTGTTGCTGTTTTGCCTATTTTTTAGATGTATATTTATTAAAAAATAAAACATTCATTTTTTGTTAACAAATTTTCTTAAAATTTGTGTTAAAAACATTCATTCTGGAGGGCAATTTGGAACTATGCCCAAAGGGCGATAAAAGACTGTCTGCCCTTTGATCCAGCCATAGCACTGCTGGGTTTGTACCCCAAAGAGATAATAAGGAAAAAGACTTGTACAAGAATATTCATAGCTGCGCTCTTTGTGGTGGCCAAAAATTGGAAACTGAGGGGATGCCCTTCAATTGGAGAATGGCTGAACAAATTGTGGTATATGTTGGTGATGGAATACTATTGTGCAAAAAGGAATAATAAAGTGGAGGAATTCCATGGAGATTGGAACAACCTCCAGGAATTGATGCAGAGTGAGAGGAGCAGAACCAGGAGAACATTGTACACAGAGACTGACACATTGTGGTACAAGAGAACGTAATGGACTTCTCCAGTAATGGCTTTACAATGTCCCTGAACAACCTGCAGCGATCTACGAGAAAAAAAAATATATATCCTCAAGCAGAGGACAAACTGTGGGAGTAAAAACATGGAGGAAAAGCAACTGCTTGACTACAGAGGTTGAGGGGACATGATCAAGGAGAGACCCTAAATGAGCACCCTAATGCAAATACCAACAACAAGGAAATGGGTTCAGAGCAAGGACACATGTGATATCCAGACGAATCACCTGTCGGAAATGATCTGTTTCCAATGAACAATGTATGAAAATGACCAAATAAAATAATGTTTAAAAAAAACATTCATTTTAAAATTTTGACTTCTAGATTTTCTCTGTCCTTTTAGTTCCTCCTCCATCCATTGAGAATGCAAGAAATATGATACCAATTATACATGTGAAATCATACAAAACATATTTCTATATTAGGTGGTAAAAAAAGAGCAAGAAAAAATGAAAAAAAAGTTTTAATCTGCACTCAGAGTTCATCAGTTCTCTTTCTAGAGGTGGGTAGTATTTTTCATCATGAGAAGTATTTGATCTCATTATGTACCAGGAAAATGTAACATCTCTAGATCACAGTGCCCAAATGTTTTTTTTTAGAGACTGGACTGGTTGATTTGGTAGCACTATGACTTTATGCAAACATATGTGTGTAGTGCATATAAAATATATGTGTGTGAAATAAAAAATGTGTGTATATTATGAATATATTGCTATCTATAACTATATCACTGTATCTATACCTAGTTTTTAGTTTTAGATATCTAAATCTAAATAGGTAGATATAGGTCTATCCACCATATGGGCAATTTTTGCCAAGTCAAATTGACCACCTGACCCTTTAGAAAGGCAGCTTTATATTGTGGTAAATATCTTGGATTGGGAATTGGGACTTGGGGCTCAAATCCTATCTCTCCTTTTGGTGTGTAGCATTGAACAAATCAGTTCTAATGTTTAAACCTTTTGTAACATGTGGGTATTTGATTGAGATTATAAAACTAGAGTTAGAAGGGACCTCTGAATCCAACTTCTGTATTTTACAGATGAAGGAACTGAGAAGTCGCCCAGGTAGCAAATATTGGAGTTAAAATAACATATAAAACAACATCGGTAAAAAATGGAACCAAAATTTGAATTCAGGTCCACCATGCCTAGCTAGTTGATCTCTTCCAGATCTTCAGCTATTCCTGTGGGTTGGCTTGGTGAAAAATAAATTCTACTCCACATATAAATTTCCAAGGCAATGAAGTGAATTTGACTTCCCACCCTCAAGTTGTATGTGGTCTAAGTTAAAGGAAAGCACAAGTCTTTCTATTCTGTTTACATTCATCACACCCAGTAAACACATTGAACTCTGGGTGTGTTTAAATGTAAACACTTAACTAAATTAGTATTTGTTTAATGGAGGGAATGTTGGTGTTTAATAGATGGGCTTTTGCAGAAATGAATAGTCTGGTATCACTGATAGTCCTGAGCAATTATCCTCATGTTAGCTAGCCTCAATTCATGTACTACTTTGTATATTTTCTGTTTTCTCTTCCCATAGCTTCCTGAGCTATGGGCAAATAAGAAAGGCATTGACAGTTCAGAGGTTTGCCATTAAACTGTTCATCAGAAATTCCTAGTTCTTTGGTTAAATATACCCATAGCACAGGAACTCCTTTTTCAGCCAAATATGCCCCCAGAGACTTTATAATAATACTTCTTTGGTGCATAGTACTATATGGAGTATAAAATTAAGCCCCAACTCCCTAGAAGAAGTCCAGGCAATAAATACTGCCTGAGAAAAATATCAAATCCATTCATCAAATAAATCATCATGGAGTGTAAGAGCTAAGAAAGGTCATTTAGATTAGTTCCTTTACTTTTCAGATGGGGAAACTGAGACTCCATGCGTATAATTCCCTTGTTCTCCTCACTCTGGTTATATAACTACTTTGGACTTCTACTCAATTAATAAACATTTATTAGGTACCTAATCTGTCTCTTGCTCTTTCTACCACACCATGATATAGGAATAGTCAGTGGTTAGAGTGGTGAGGGAGTTGTTATGTCAGCTTTAATTGTACCACATGTGACAATGTGGATTTGTTTGGTTAGTGTTAAAGATAGACCAATACACCATGAAGAGTAATTTGGCCTTCAAATGAACCATGGAAGACAACCACTACTAAGAGGCCAGTGTATTACTTCTCCCTGGAGAATGATGGGAGGTTGTGCCGCTATTTAGCACCCAGCTCTCCAGGAAAAAACAACAACAACAATAACAACAACAAATGTACACATAACAAATTTTAAGTTTAATCTGCATTATTAACATTTTCTCCACCATTTTTCTATGTCTAAACAATTAACAATATCAAGACTAGATATGTAACTTTGCCAATCTCTAAGATGTAAATGCTAACACTGACAGGGTAACAACTGGGAGCTAATCTGAGCCGGCTCTATCTAGCATACCCTAAATAGGTCTTCACTTGGCAGGGTGGCTTCTCTGGGACCTAATCCTGTGCCAAATTCATTTTTGAGACCAACATTTCCTAAATTGTTCCATGCACTATGAATAAAGACTCTGAAAGAAAAATCCTTCCTTATTGCAATTCTAAAATATTCATTATAAAATTATATATCATTCACATACTTATTTATGAAGTAATTTTTTGGTATTATAAAAAGAATAGAAGGTTACAGTGAAAAGAGTGCTGTGTTTGGAATTTGATTCAAATCCTGGCTTGGTCACTTGCTGCCTGGATAAACTCATGCAAGTCAAAATCTCCTTGGTCCTTAGTTTCATCACCTGTAAAATGAGGGGGTTGTACTAAACCTCTATTTGGTTCCATTTTTATGGATGACCCTATGATCCTGTGAATGGTCAGCTTTTGAGTTAAACACATACTGATTTTGTGATCTTGGGCAAATCACTTACTCTGAATAGTTCAGGCAATTTTCTAAGTTTTAGTTGTAGAAGAGTTGTGATGAAATTTTAGGTTTTGACAAAATCAAAAGCTCACATTTACAAAATCCTTACAAAAACTCCACAAAAATCCCACAAGGCAATGCAAGCATTATTGTTCCCACTGTACAGATGAGAAAATTGAGGCTTTGAAGGTATGCCTAGCCATGGGCACATAGCTCATGAGTATGTGCTGGAGGAAGGAGTCTGACCTAGGTCTTCTCACTTAAGTTTAGTGCTCTTTCTACTATATCACTTTGCCTCTATTTTGTTCCCAAATTCCACTCCCCCCTCCACCTCCAGTCTTCATCCTGGGAAAGATTAACCCTACTGTTTGTTCTATAATCACTATATTCATCTTGCCTTGTAAAGGGGGGGGGGGGTCTTTCATTAAAAAAAAGTTTCTCCCTTGCAGTATTTATCAAAAGGTGCCCTTATTAGGCAAAAAGAAAGGAGAGAGGGAGAAAGATTCTTCAGAACAAGGCAGGCAAAAGAATAAGTGCTAACCATCTGAAATGAGATGGCAACTTGAGTTTGTTTAGTGAGGAGAGAGATTACTCTAAGTGTCAGGGGGGTATTCAGGGCCTGCATTTTTAATCTTTAGCATCTTGTCTGGCCCCCATTACTGCTACTCCCAGCCCTGTTGCTCTTGTCCATCAGGGACCGAAGCCTCCTAACAAGGGAGGAAAACAAGAGCTTTGGGATGCTAATATCCCTTTAGGAATGCTAAATGGAGCATTTCTATTCTAACAAAGGCACAAAATGAGAGGAGAAAAGAATTTTAGTTTTGAAGTTTCCCTAGTGAAATACCAAACAATGGTGATTTATATTGACAGAATAAATACTTTCAATATAAAAAGTTCCTCTTTGGGGCTAGCAGGACATAAGTATACATAGCCTTTTTATGACACTTCGGCTAGTTTGAATGGGTATAACAATGTCCCATTGAAAAGTGGGTTAGTATTTCCTGGGTTGGCACACTGAGCCAGGAGAGTCTATGGGCTGACTAGGCTTTGGCTAGACCCATACCTACAGCATCAGTTTGGCAATCTTCCCATTTTTGCAGGTTCAGTTCAACAACATTTATCAAATGCCTGCTGTCTGCAAGGCACTGTACTAGGTCTTAGGGATAAAAGGACCAAAAGCTTCTATGTCTCAAGGACCTTAAGGTCTACTGGGGGATAGGTGAAGATAGGCTATATACAAAGATAAGTAAAAACAAAATAATTTAGGGAGGTATAGAGATTACTAACAGTTGGGGGAGCACAAAATACTTCATGTAGAAGGTGGCACTTGAGCTGGATCTTGAAGGAATGATTCTAAGAGGTAAGTGTAAAGAAGGGGTATATCACAGGAATAGGGAGTAGCTTGTATAAAGGGAAGATGGGAGATGGTACCTAGAGCTTAAGGAACAATTAATGGACCCATTTAGTGAGAATATAGAGTGTAGAATTTGAGGGGGTTTTTGGTTTATAGCCTGCTCAGCAAATCTGGCCCAATCCAAAAAGCAGGCCAATCTGGTGAAAAGAGTACTAAGATTGGAGCAATGGGGCCTGAGTCTGAATCCTGATATTGACTTTGCTAATTACTACTTGTGTGTGACCTTTGGCAAATCATTTACTTTACTTTTTGGGGCCTCAGTTATCTATCAAAAAGGGAGGAAGTTAGAGTAGATGAGCTGTAATGTCTTTTCTAGCTCTAGCTTTCTGATTCTAAAGAATTTCTGGGAGCCCAGAAAAATTCTATCAGCAGCTTAGGAGTTTCAGATGTTTTCTGTCAGGGATGGCTAGATATTTTTCCAGAGAGGGTAATGGCATAATTCAATTTAGAAGCACTTATTAAGTGTGAGACACTATGACAGGCTTAGGGAACACACAAAATAAAGAATAGTCCCTTTCTCTAGGAGATTACAATCTAACAGTGAAACTATATGGCAGAGAGGCAGGGACATTTTACTATTGTGGCAAGAGTGCAGGACTCAGGCTCTTAATTCTACCCCATCCTACTTTGAATATTGTTAAGTACTCTCTAGAAACTTTTAAACTTTGTTAAACTTTGTGCTAGTTTGCATGCCCTGGGTGCTAGCTGCTGGGAGCATGATTGTGGTTGAAGGAACTTGTGAAAAATATAGCTAGTTTGTTTATCCCCAGTCTCAGACCAAGAAGAAGGTACAGCTGGTGTGTAGATAGGCAATTTTTCTCACTTAGGATGAGAACTTTATTGATCTAGAAGTGAGAACTTTTTGAGGGATGGTGATGAAGAAACATGATTGGCCTGAGGAATTTTTTTGTATGTAGCTGGCTTTGTTATAGGCCCAACTACTTATGTTGATTAGCCCTAGGCATGTTGGCCACCAGAGGAGTGTGACTAGAGAGTATGACCTTTTTTTTTTTTGAGGAAAATGCAGCAGCAGATGGCAGCAGCAGTTTGGTAGAGAGGCATCCAATGGTGGCTGAGAGCAAAGATTCTGGGAATGATGACCACAGAGTTAAGCTTACTGACAACATGAGTCCAGGAACCACTAGGGGAGTTGCAAGAGGCAGATACAAAAAGCAAAAGATATAGCTGGTTGCTGAGAAATAGCCTTGAGATATACTAACCTTGAAGTGTCCCTTCTTCTCAGAGAGAAATTCTCATGAATTTCCTGAGAAGCTGTCTTATTTCCTTATTTGCATTGGAGTATGCAGAAAATTGTATCTCTTTTTGTATAGAGGAGAGGCAAATTCTCTTTCTTTTTCTGTTTTTAACTTTGCTATCATAACCCTTTTTAATACTTTTGTTACTTAATTGCTGTCTCCTGCCTAGTTTGAACTGTATTTAATTTGCATATGTGAACCTGGGGTATTATATTATAAAATAGAGTGGGATCCCCATAATATACACAAATAACTGTAATGCAGGATAGAATATGATAAATTCTTTGAGAAATCTGAGGAGGGAAGAATTATTTTTGAGTGAGGGAAGATTAGACCTTTCTTTTTATTTGTTTTAAATCTTTAACTTTTGTTTTAGAATCAATACTATGTATTGGTTCTAAGACAGAAGAGCAGTAAGGGCTAGGCAGTGGGTATTAAGTGATTTTTCCAGGATCACATAGCTAGGAAGTATCTAAAGTCAAATTTGAACCCAGGACCTCCCATCTCCAGGACTAGTTCTCAATCACTGAGCCACCTAACTGCCCCTGAGTCAGGGCTGTCTTAATTCAGATATCTGTATGTCTTTATTAGGGGCAGAGTAGAAAAGAAGTGGGAACAAGTACATATTGGGCATGCATAAAAGTCTACTAGTGTTCATATGCAGGGGCCTGTTGTAAAGGCAGATAATTCCATGGGGATTTCAAAGCATGACCCCACTAATTGGAAAACTGAAGTGGATGGTAGAAGGTAAAACCTCTGATACTATCTTTAGCAGCTTTAGAAGCCAGTAAAATCACAAAAATTTTACATTAGGAAGAGAACTCTAGTTAGATTTGGGGATAGAATACACTAAATGTAGAAATGATCATTTAAAAATATTTTTCCTGTAGCCTTACAAAGTTTTTTTCTTTCTCTTATTAAAAGCTTTAATTATAAAAATATATGCTGGGGAAGCTAGGTTGTTCAGTGGATTGAGAACTAGGCTTGGAGACTGGAGCTCCTAGGTTCAAATTTAGCTTTACAATCTAACTAGCTATATGACCCTGGGCAAGTCACTTAACCCCTATTGCCTAGCCTTTGCTTGCTTTGGAACCAACTAAGGCAGAAGGTAACAATTAAAAAAAAGTAAAATAAAAATATAGCTGAAACAAATAAATAACAAACCAGCAAAGAAAATGCTTTTGTTCTGTGCCTCTTCAAGACTTGTCCAAATTTCTACTGCCTTTGAGTTTGTTTTCTTTCCCTTTTATTTTAAACTTTCAGGAGTTTGCCAGTAAATGTTTAACAGTCACCTCGTGGGGGGGGGGGAGGGGGAATGTACCAGTGGCACACTTAAGTTTAATCTGCATTATGAACATTTTATGTCTAGAAGTAGTAGTCTCTTGGTAACCGAGGATGACGATTGTCTTTGTGCGTTTTCATCTATGATAGATGAGTGTGCACAAAGACACTTGTGCGTGAAGGAGATTTAAGTGGAAAAGTCGATGCACAGAGACAGTCCCACTCTCTTGGCGTTGGAAGCCTGGGTCCAGTGGCACGAAAAGTCGTTACACCTGTAGACTTCCTCAGCTGCACTGGATGGCCGTGTTGTCTTTTGTGCTCCAACACACCCTAAGCACTCCACAGTGCTTTGCTGCTTTGTCTAGAAATCAACAAAACAATAAATTTGTCCCTGATTTGTAGCATTTGTTGATTTCCGAAATCTAAGTATTCACACTGAAAATTTAACAATTGGCTCTTATGAGAGTCAGTTTGGATTGTCTCCAAATCTCTCTCTCTCTCTCTCTTTCTCCACACACACATATATAAATATGTATATAATAACTAACATGTATAGAGCACTTATGTTGCCAGATACTACTGTGCTGTACCATTATTATCTTATTTAATAATACTAATAACTAACATTTATATATGTATTCTATGAGCTAGACATTGTGTTAAGTGCTGTATAATTAATGTCTCATTTGAGACACAACAACCCTGTTGTTATTATCCTTATTTTACAGATGAAGAAAATGAGGGCAACAACTTGTCCAGAGTCCACACAGCTAGTAAATATCTGAATCTGATTTGACCTCAGGTCTTCCTCACTACCAGATTCAGTACTTTATCCACTGTGTAAATGTACATATACATACACAGGTGTGGTTACTGCATACAGTTCTGTTTTTGCTCATTTTTCCTTGGCTCAGATCTAAAACCTTACATACCTTTTTATCTTGGCAAGTTTATTCATGCTTTTTCAAAACTTCCCTATAGAAAAGTCCTGCAGTGTGCTGGAAACTGGTATCTTGTTCTTTTAATCTCCCTGGGGTTACCACTGTAGCCCTTGGGCTTTCCATCTGTTCTCTCCTGTGACTTGCATGATTGGCTCATCTCCAGTCATCTGTATTAGGAATTCATACTGCTCAGGTCTTTCTGTTGCCCTTTGGGTTATCTGTAATTTTGATTCTTCTTGAAATATAAGTGTTCTGTGATTCACAGAATAATGCAGATTAAATTTAAAAGTGTGTCATAGGTCAAATTTTATTTTGAGAACTAGGTATTAAACAGTTACAAGCACCCCCCCCCCCCAGAGGTTTTAAAAAAAAGGAAAATAGCCAAAAGAGGTAGAATTTTGGACAAGAGGCACAGAGCAAAAGTATTTTCTTTACTTGTTTGTTGTTTGTTAATATAGCAGCCATATAGCATCACTAGAAGTCTAATGATGTTAGAGATGAGCTGTTTTTGAGATCATGAGAACCTTGAAAGAACTGAGGTTTGCCAGATGCAGTCCATTTTGATTCCTTCTTTGAAATTAATTCTAGACTTATCTTATTTTCCATCTATAGTACTTGTCCAAGATGCATGTGTGTGCATGTGCATGTATTGGTAAATTGGGCCACATATCTAGCTACATGTCATAATTCAGGCAATATTCATTTTTTAATCTACTTTCATTTTTCTTCCATGTGTGACTGCACTACACTTTTTCTTCATGCTAGAGATTTTACTTGGACTTTTTTATATTCATAGAAATATAAAACAAGATTTACATTTAGAATCATCTAGTCCAGTTTCCTCTGCCTTATAAGTGAAGAAACTGAGGCCCATTGACAAGTTTGCAGTAGGGTTGTACTAGTAAATAATTAACAAGTAGCTCTTCAAAAGTATAGAAAAGTACCGGTCTTTACTTTTTTAAAAAAAGCCCATACCTTCCATCTTAAAATCAATACTGTATATTGGTTCCAAGACAGAAGAGAAATAAGGGCACAGCAGGGGGGTGGGAGGGGTCAAGTGACTTTCCCAGTGTTACACTGCTAGGAAGCAAATGATGTCACATTTGAACCTAGGACCTCGTGAAAGCCAGAATCCTGGTTCTCAATCCACTAAGCCAATCAGTACCCCACTCCCTCATACTTTTAAGTTTAATCAGCATTAACATTTTCTCCATCATGCTCCTAAGTCTGGATAATCAACAAAACAATAAATCCAGCCTTGATTTGTAGTGTTTTCCAATTTCCAAGGTGTAAATATATTAGAAATTTAACAATTAGGTTTTATGAGTTGATTCAAGCTGTCTCCTACATACCCCTAATTTGTAGAGACTTGTTCAAAGGTATCTAGGTAGTAAGCAGCAAAACTGATTAGTTTCCAGGTCATTTGACTCTAAAACCTCTATATCAGATCTTTCCCCTATGCCAGTCTGATCCAGAACTCAGTGCAATTTGTACACTATCATCTTAAAAAACAAACAAAAAGCATGAGGAGAAAGAACATCATTAGTAATAGGGAACTCTCTATCTGTTCTTTCTCAGTCTCCATTGCTGGATCTTCATCTAGGTTTTGCCTATACCTTTGGGTATTCCCCAAGACTTTTTCTGTCTTGGACTCTCTTCCTCTTTTATACCTTTTCACTTGGTGGTCTTATTAGCTCCATGAATTCAAGGATCATTTCTATGTAGTTGATTCTCAGGTTGTTTTATCTGGCCCTAACCTTTCTCCTGATCACCAGTGTCAAATCTCCAACTACCCATTAGACATCTCAAACTGAATGACTCATAGACATCTCAAACTCATCATGTCCAAAATGGAATCATCATCGTTCTCCCCCAAAACATTCCATTCTTCGTAACTTCTCCACTATAGTTGAGGATATCACTATCTTCTCAGTCATCCAGATTTGCAATCTAGATGTCATTTAGGATTCCCTACTTTTTCTCAACCCCCATATTGAATCAGTAGCCAAGTCCAATTGATTCTATATTCCCAACATTTCTTGAATATGCCCCCCTTCTCCCCTCTTACACTGCCATGACCTTGCTGCCAGCCCTCATCTTCCTGGACTGTTGCAATAGTCTGCTGGTTCATCTCAGATTCAAGTCTCTCCACCTCAGTCTATCATCTACTCAGCTGTCAAAGTGACTTTCTTAAAGGGTAGTTTGACCATGTAATTTCCTTGTTTAGTAAACTCCAGTAGTTTATTCTCACCTTTAGGATCAAATATAAAATCCTTTGTTTGGCTTTTAAAGGCTTGGTCCCTTCTTGAACTTACAATCTTTTTGTGCCTTAAAATCCCTTTTTCTTTCCCATTTGTTCCTCCCCATTCTCTATCTATTCTTAGATCTAGTAACACTGACCTCCTTGCTATTGCTTGTATAAATTCTACCATCTACTCCATGAATTTGCACTGATTGCCCTCCATACCTGGAATGCTCTATTTTTTTGTCCCCTTCTTCCCTGGCTTCCTTCAAATTTCATTCATTGTAAGAAGCCTTTCCCACTCTCCCATTACTTTCCCTAATAGATTGTGAGCTTTTTGAGAGCAGGAACTATTTTTGCACCTTCTGTCTCTTGTACTTAGCATTGTACCTGTATAAAGTAGGTAAGTAAATAAATAAATAGTAGGCGCTAAATAAATACTTGTTGAGTTGTATATAGGGCATCTTCAATGACACAGGCAGTATTTTGAGCATATGGTTTCATATTTTGTACCCACACACATATTGATGTCAATATTATTGAATGTTATTCAATAAGTTTTCTTTATAGTCTTACATTTCATAGAGTCTACTATTCTAATGTATATGGGAGAGACAACAGCATATATGAGAAAAGTCTTCAAGAATATATGTTGTTCTCATGTATTACATGCTTAAAAAAAATCTACAAACTCTAGACCAGTGGTTCTCAACCTGTGGGTCGCGACCCCGGCGGGGGTTGAATGACCAAAACACAGGGGTCTCCTAAAGCCATTGGAAAATACATATTTCCGATGACTTTAGCCGCTGAGAAATTGCGCTACTTTACAGCAAGATCTCAGAAAGAACAGGGACCCTGCTGCCTGCACATTGTACTAATATTAGTTACCTATCAGCAGCCCTCCCCCTATGAGGGGTGATGCGTTTACCCTGTTGCCTGGAGACCAGACTCAAACAGAGAGGGGGGGGGCTGGCTCCGGAGGGGTTAAGAACAAGTCCTGGAGCGGATAACTCCTGGAGTGGATAACAGAGCCGAGTAACCCCAGCAAAGTGAAGCCTCAGCTCGAGCTGGAGGGAGACAACAGGAAGAAGAAGGCAGCATCTGCGGACCCCCTCCCCAGGCAGGACTTACCTCCCACCCCAGCGCTCAGGCTGCCTCCTGCTGGATTAATATTTCTCAACATATAATTAAATATTGTTTTTATGATTAATCACTATGTTTAAATTATGTTTGATTTGTAGCAATGAGAATACATAATGCATATCAGGTATTTACATTCCGAATCATAACTGTAGCAAAATTATAGTTTTGAAGTAGCCACCAAAATAATTTTTTGGTTTGGGGTCACCACAACATGAGGAATTATATTGCGGGGTCACGTCATTAGAAAGGTTGAGAACCACTGCTCTAGACAGTGTTGGATTTTGACTTTCAACTAGGCTTGTGGCTCTTTTTTGCCCTCTTGGGGAAAAATATCTGTATGACCTTTCTTCTCATGCTTTTGTCAAGGATGCCCCACAGTGTAGATATAATGGATGTTTGGAGTGACCGCACAAAATTTATATTATACCTCTCACAAGGACTAACTCTGGTCTGGCTCACCTTACTCTAGTCTTCCCTCTCATTGACAGATATAGGTTTCTAGAGAGTGACTACCATGTACTTACACTCATATGTACTCTAAGATGTCAAGGGATAATTCTATGATAGAGGAATATAATCTAGCTCTTAAGCACCCATCAGTAATATACTTCCATTTACAGAAAACCAGCTACTCAAAATGATGACACTTTTTGATCTTTATCATGACTTTTTACTTAACTATAAGGTGAAATAATACTATCAACACAAGTATGGCACTGTGTACCATATATTAAAACCATGTAGATTAGAGGGCCTGGAGCCAGGTCCAGCTTCAGACACTAGCAATGTGATATTATGCCAGTCACTATTTGCCTCAGTTTCCTCATCTAAAAAATGAGCTGGAGAAATGACAAACTACTCAAGTATCTTTGCCAAGAAAACTTCAAATGGGATCAGGAAGAGTTGATGTGACCAAGAACAACTGAACAACAACATGGATAACATTTATCCAGGATGAGAATCATGGATGCACTGATGAGACAGAAAGACTAAAATATTTGGTCAGAAACAGCTATTCCCTGGAGTACCTTCTGAAATGTCATGGCAGTACCCTCACATAGTACATTTTGAGTACTGTCTGAAGTTGGGTTGGTGGTGTAGCCTAAATGTGGTTTTACTAATGATGGATCTGGCCTAGCTGGTTCTCCTGCAAGCTTGTTTTCTCAACTACTTTTTGCTGTTTTGTGAAGCAATACTGTTTGTGGTCTTCTGTCATCTTCCTCAGTAATGTTTTGCAAATGAGCTTGGGCTCTAAATCAGTATTGTCCTTGGCTCCCATTTCTGTGTTTGGAAAGGAAATGAAGCATTTGCTGGCTGAGGAAGTTTCTGGGTTCTTTCAGTCTCCTTGTTGTAGTGACTCTTTTTTTGCATTGATTAAACTTCTCTAAGAAATGGATCTAGACAATTGAAAAAACATTAACTCTTTTCCATTTTCCACCTTGTTGAAACAGATTGGGTTAGAGATGGTCTAGTCACAGGGAGTGTCATTTCATATTTATTTTTTCCTTTAAATGGATATTTTCTTTGATCCTTGCTATAACAATCTGATCAGCTGAAAGAAATGATTTATAACTAGTCTCCCATTTATTAAAATATAATTTTGTTGTTGTTCAGTTGTTTTTCGGTCATATTTGATTCTTTTTGACCCCCATTTGGGGTTTTCTTGGCAGAGCTACTGGAGTGGTTTGCCATTTCCTCCTTCAGCTCATTTTACATATGAGGAACAGCAGTAGGCAGAGTTAAATGACTTGTTCAGGGTCACACAGTTGGCAAGTGTCTGAAGCCAGATTTGAACTCAGAAAGATGAGTCTTTCTGATTCTAGGCCTAGCCCTTTATCTACTCTGCCATCTAGCTGTCCCAAGATATAGTTAGCTTTTTCTTTTTTAGCATTGCTCTGTGCTTACCATGTCTATTGCCTTCTGATTAAAGAAAATGTTCATGCTGGAGAGGCATGAGGCTCCTGAAGGGTAAACAAGTTTTTGGCCTCTTTCATTTTTTAATCCCAAATTATGTTTTTACCATATTCCACTTTGGTGGCTTTCCTATAAACTCTTCATAGACTTCATAGACATAGAAGGTGCAAGCTTCAAGCATTTTCATTGTAATCTGCTTACTCAACACTTGGAATAGACATTGAAAGGTGACATGACCGAATGGTTAATAAAATGATGTTCCTTATCACCTTTGAGTACATGATCAATGCAATCAGCAAATATAAATAGTAAGCTATGTGCCCAGTGATGGGCACTGGGGATGCAAATATAAATAATGAAATTGTCACTATTTACAAGGAACTTATATTTTAATGGGAGAGAAAATAAATACATGTGTTGATATATGTATATATCATGAAGTATATACATAAAGTGAATAAAATTTATACATATGTGTATACAAATGTACAGAGTAATTTGGGAGGGCAGTAGTAGTTGGTTAGATCAAAAAGGCTTCATGCAGAAGACTGTTCTTGAGCTGGCTTTGTGAATTTCAAAACTACTCCACCCTGTTCAGACCATTCTTTGGAGGATGGGATTTAGCTATTTCCTGATCAATGACAATGGAGATACTTGGAGTAACAGTGTCAGGTCTTTGAAACTGCAATCTCTACCCTACTCAGGTAGAGATTAGGAAGAGCTGCAGCAAAAAGCTCAAGATTTAATTATTTGAGAATATGGCCCTCAACAGACATGTGCAAAAAAGGACAGACCTCTGGGCAATCCTAGGTCAAGCTAGAGCCACCATTGGCACTTGTGAGGCACAGGAAGTGAGGTAGGGAAGAGCCTCTGGAATTCGCTCACTTCCTGTGGACAGGGCAAGACATCACTTCCTGCGAGGAGCTTGGGAGCTTGAGCAGGGAGGAGGCCCGCAGACAGCTCCTTTCAGATCGGTCACGTGAGTCAAGGACCGATTCCCTTCTTTACCTTGGCCTTCCAGGCCTAAAAACTCCCTCTGACTCTATCAGAAGGTTGAGTTAACCTCTTTCCCTTTCCTCCTCTCTCCTTCTCTCCTCTCTCTTTTCTTACTCCCATTGTGATTAAACCACCATAAACTCCATTCCGACTTGAGTGTTTCATTTAGGGAATTACATAGCTG
Source organism: Monodelphis domestica (assembly GCF_027887165.1). Classification (NCBI taxonomy): domain Eukaryota; kingdom Metazoa; phylum Chordata; class Mammalia; order Didelphimorphia; family Didelphidae; genus Monodelphis; species Monodelphis domestica. Next base: position 255,838,223 of record NC_077228.1, read on the forward strand.
AATTCCCTGGCGACCATAAATTAATATTTTAACAATCTTTAAAGGTGATTTTCACCATAACAGTTTAAAGGAAGAGAGAGATAAAGAGCTGGAGATAAGGAGGGGGCGGGACTTCATTTCAGGTATGCAAGTCAAGGCCAAAACACAAAGGTAGGGAGATAGCTAGACTGTGGAATAAGGAACAGAGAGAAGGCCAGTTTGGTTGAATCACAGAACAAAAGGAGGCAGAATAATGTCCATTGAGGTTGGATACAGTGGAGTCAGGATGTAAGGAGCTTTAAAGGTTAAACAGAGAAGTTTATATTTTATCCTAGAGACATTTAAGAAGTGACTGGAGTTGATTGAGAAGGAAAGTGACATGGTCAGATCTGCACTTAAGGAAAATTATTTTGGCAGCTGTGTGTAGGAGGGACTAGAGTGATGAGAGACTTGAGGTTGGGAGACCAACTTAGGAGGCTATTGCAATAATCTAGGTGAGAGGTGATGAGGACTGGAGGTAGTTGTGTGAGTGAAGAGAGAATCTGATTCAAGAAATGTGGAGCCTGCCAGATTTGGCTTTTGATTGGATATGTGGGGTGAGGGAAAGGGAGGAATCCAGGATATAGTCAAAGCTAGGGATATAAGAAATTGGAAGGATAGTGGTACCTTCAGTGGAAATAGAAAAACTTCGAAGAAGGAAGGGTTTATGGGGAAAAGATAGAGTTAAGTTTTGGACATGTCGAATTTAAGATTTCTTTGGAAAATAGAGTTTGAAATGTCCAATGGAGAGTTGTTGATATTGGGCTAAAGATATGGAAAGAGGCACGGTTCTCTTTCCTGTACTCTGATTAAGTCAAATTAGTTTTCTCTCTGTTCCTACACATGGCATCCATTTATGCCTTTGCCCTTGCTATTCCCCCATATCTGAAACGCAATCCCTCATTATCTACAACAATTATTTGTAGATGGAAGTGTTTTTTAAAGATATATGTCCAGAACTATTTTTCCCCGTAAAGCCTTTTCTTGATATAATCAACTGCTAGTACCCTCCCAATCTATCTTGTATTTAATTACTACATGGATTATATTTATATCTACAAATCATCTGCATAGAGATTAATCCATGGAAATGGATGAGAGAGAAGGGAGGAAGAAACAAGGAAGGGAAGAGAGGGAGAGGAAGGAGAAAAAGACAAAACCTTGGGTTACACCTACAGTTAGTTATGGGATGTAGTATGGATACTGAGTCAGCAATAGAGGTCTAAAGAGGGGTGAGACAAATAGGAAGAGAGCCAAAGGAGAGTATTGTCATGAAAATGAAAACACAGAGAAGAGAAAGTATTCAAAAAGAGAGAGTGTTCAACAGTGTTAAATGCATCATATAGTTCAAATAAAATAAGTAGTGAGAAGAGACCATCAGATTTGGATAACAAAAGATCATTATAACTTGAGAGAGGAATTTTAGTTGAGTGATGGTCAGAAGGACAGCTAGATGGCGCAGTGGATAGAGTGCCAGACCTGGTCAGGAAGACATCCGGGAATTTAATGATGGAAAGGAGAAATATAGAAAGATAGCTTGAGAGGATAGTAGTATAATCTAGTGAAAGATTTTTAAAGATGAGAGAGACATGTTTGAAGGGAATAAATCCATTAAAGAGACTGAAGATTTGAGATGAGTGGGCATGATTGAGGATGCAATCTGCTGGAGAAAATGGTAGGGAAAGGGATTACATGCAAATGTAGAGGAGTTGGCCTTGGCAAGAGGAAGAGTCACTTCTTTGAGGAGAGAAAGGAGGAAAAAGAGAGAGATGACATGAAAGAGTCTTGAGATGAAGAGGAGGAAATTGGAAGCTCACATTGAACGGCCTCGATTTTCTTAGTCCAGTAAGAGGCATTGTTCTTAGTCAAGAGTGAATGGAGAGGAAGAAGTATGGGAGGCTTGTGAATGAAAAAAAAAGTTTGATCTAGACACCAGGGGAAATAAGATTAATGATAAATTAGAGAGGAATAAAAGAACTGCCTTGCTGTAGCCTAGCTGGAGTTGGATATTATGAATTTGTAATATACCCAGTCACGATGCTTCCTCCACATATGTTTGTCAATCAAACTACCTCTGCCAACTCCTTTAGTCGCCTTTTTGAGGAAAATATGTAAATTGGCCTTTCATTTAGCTGTTCTATGATTTCATTTATACTGTTGGTGGTGCTGGGAACTGTTATAACCATTTTGGGGAGTAATTTCAAACTATGCCCTAAGGGCCATAAAACTATGCATACCCTTTGGACCAGCAATATCATTACTAGGTCTATACCCCAAAGATATCAAAGTCAGGGGAAAAGAATCTACTTTTACAAAAATATTTATCGCAGTTCTTTTTTGTTGTGGCAGAGAAGTGGAAACCTACTTAAACATGTGGTTTATGATTGTAATGGAATACTATTGGACCATAAAAAAAATGGTACAAAAGATGATCACCAAAAAATCTGGGAACATATGAAGTGAGAAAGTGAAGTGAGCAGAATCAGGAGAACAATGTACATAGTAACAAGAAGAATGTACAATAATCTATGAATGATTTAAGTGTTATCAACATGCAAAGATCCAGGACAACTCCAAAGGACTCCTCATAAAAAAGGCCTTCCATTGCCCTAGAAGGAATCAATAGTCTAAATGCAGATTGAAGCATCTTCACTTTATTTCCTCCGTGAATTTTTCTCTAGTGTAAGCAGATCTTATTTCATAATATGACAAACATGTATTGTCAAATAACACATGTTATCTATATAACACGATGTATATCACATTACCTGCATTCTTACAGAGGGTGGAATGGTGAGAGGGAAGGAGAGAACATGATTTGTAAAAGATCAGAAAACAATTATTGGGGACAACTAGGTGGCTCCATGGATTGAGAGTCAAATCTAGAGAAGGGAAGTCCTGAATTCAAATTTGACCTCAGATATTCCCTATCTGTGTGTCCCTGTGCAAGTCACTTAACCCCCATTGCCTAGTCCTTATCAGTCTTCTGCCTTGGGACCAATACACAGTATTATTAAAAATTGTATCAACAAGTTAAAAAAAAGAAAATAGATTTCTAAAGCAGTTGGAGGAGAGGGGAAGGATGATGTAGAATTGAGTTCTCTTGTAAATCCAGAAGCCCTTTTATCTAGCATTGCTGCTAAATTTCGTGGGGTAGCAGGGATAGCAGTGCTGAGTGAGTATATTAGAAGTTAGCAAGTAGTCTTTGTTGTTAGTTCTGAATTATTACCTTATTTGGGTTTTTGGTGTCCTAGACCATGGAGGCAAGATAAAATTGCTTTTTCTTTGGCATGTAATTCCTAATTGGGAAAGGTATGAGAAGATGTGAGGATCAGAGAAAATGTTTTGTTGGTCACATGACTCAGAAGTTTCCTTTATAATTTCCAAAACTTTTTGGAAATTCCATTTTTCCCCAAGGTTGGCTGAAGTTTCCCTATGAGCTTCATTATCTAGACTTGTCTTTGAAAAGATGTTTGATTTCACTGACCTTGGTATTCTCTCCAGAAATGCAGACCATAATCTCTCCACATTTTGTAGGCTGCTTTATGACTTAGTGAATACCTGCCCCTGCCCCAAAATGTATGTAACTAGCCTTTCAGTGACAAGTTTTTCCCAACATAGGTAGGGTGGTCTGTGTGTGACTGACAGTACAATGGTACATTTCTAGACTCTTACTCAGACTTAATGAGTTGTAAATTTCATTCCAGAACTTGTTTTTTGTTGACATAGTCTTTGAGATGATGGTCTCATCATCTCATCTATGGTCACTTCTGTGCTATGATGAAATAAGACTCATCAGTGGAACTCTTAATTTTTATTTTTAAAAAAGCTACTTGGCAGATGACCAGAAAGAGTTAATTATATTTTCATACTTCTAAGTAACAAGACTATAGAACATCTGGCCTAATAGAATCAGACATTGGATACCAAGAGCTGGGGACTCAGGAATGTTTTCAAGTCAAGCATTTTGTTGATTGTTGCTTATTCCCCCCAGCCCCGAATCATATACCAGCAACTCATAATGTACTTTAGAGAATATATCTTTCCTTACAATGAAACAATTGAGACAGCAAGGTGTAGCAGAAAGAGTATTGGATTTAGATTCAGGATCAAGTATCATATCCAGTACTGTCACTTGATATCTGTGGGACTATGGAGAAGTTACTTAACTCAGTTTCCTCACTTTAAAAATGGAATTCTTTAAAGTTATGGGGCCAGGTAGTTGAAGATTCATTGGGTTGTAAGGGAGTATAGATATCTAGTGTACTCCTGTTGCAAAAAGTTTGGTTATAAAAGGGTGAGAGAAAATGGCCACCCATTTAGTTGGAAGGGCTGGATAGCTCACACAAGGTTATTTTGTTTTATAATGGGTAAGTCCTAAGCATGTTCGCAGATAAATGAGGAGACAGTAGAATGGGAAAGATAGAAGATGTGCGGAAGAGAAAAGATGATTGATGGAACAAGTTCCTTGAGGAGGCTGGAGGGAAGGGGATTAAATAGAACACCCAGATGGAAGCATTTTCTTTGGTAAGAGGATGGCTAGGTGTTCCTTTAAGGCAAGGAAAAAATTGCAGACTTTTATTGTCTTTTACCTGAACTATTTTTAATAGCCTCTTTAATAGGTCTGTCTGCCAATATTCTACTTTGCTTCCAATCAACCAGCAATTATGGTTTTTCCTTATTCCTGGATCTTCTTAGTTAAAATTATTTTTTAAAAATCCCTCTCCCAATCAAATTTAGATTAACCCATCTCCACTCCAAAATCGGGCAATACCCTACATTCTAGTTCATATGAAACTAGTTTATTCTTTGTTCCCAAAACACAGCTAGCACTTTTCCACCTCTGTACTTTTCCTCACACTTCTCTCTTTCCCAAGAATGTTCTTCAACCCCTCCTTTACCTGTTAATTCTAATCCATCCTTTAAAGCCCAAGAGAAATAACATCCTGTTGGTTCTTGCACATGCCCTTCTTATGGATCGTGAAGCATGTTCTTTGCTCTTCTCTAATCCATTTATGTAATATGCATTATTTGGTTTTCTAAGTTTGTAGTTTATTTTTCTGATAACTTGTAAAATACCATGAAAATATGCTTTCCAAGCATCATTTTCTGTATATAGTAGAAATTTAATAAATACTTATTGAATTTTTTTTTAAACCCTTACCTTCCGTCTTGGAGTCAATACTGTGTATTGGCTCCAAGGCAGAAGAGTGGTAAGGGCTAGGCAATGGGGGTCAAGTGACTTGCCCAGGGTCACACAGCTAGGAAGTGGCTGAGGTCGGATTTGAACCTAGGACCTCCCATCTCTAGGCCTGGCTCTCAATCCACTGAGCTACCCAGCTGCCCCCTACTTATTGAATTTTTAAGAGGAGGCAGATATAATATATTAGGAGGAGGTTACCTGTGACTTTGACCAAGACACTTAATCTCTCCTACCCTTAGATTCTTCATCTTTAAGATAATGAATTGAATAGATGGCCTTCAAGATTCCTTCTAGTTTTAAATGAAATGATTCTATTAAAGATGATGAGAAGGTTTAGCTCATCATACGGCTTTAATCTCACCTCAGTAAAGGAGGAGGGGAAATAATCTTCTATTTAGCAAGTGTGGGATATATAATCATGGTTTGGAAGCCAGAGGGAAAGGCAACAGGTTAGGGATAGTAATTTTAAGAAGGGAATTATAAGAATGGCTTAAAAGCATTATTAAGCAGCAGTGAGAGCTCAGCTTTGACTATGTATCATGTGTTTATAGTAAATGAAATCAGTTCCATATTCAGATTTTCTTCAGTCACCCTCAACAGTCTAGCAGCAGAATTGGAGGAAAATCAGATTGTGAGAATTACTTAAGATTAAGAATTAGCAAGAAGCTCATTGAGGCTGTCAATACTAGTTCTATAGATGTGGCTGACATGTGGGGCTAATAATGAATATTGGGACAAATAAATCCTGAGTGGAAGTGAAAGAATGGGAGAATAGGGAGGTCAGAGAAAGAAAAGGTTTTGTGTAGTGGGTAAGAATGTGCTAGAGTCTGGGCAAAATTCTGGGACTTTTTGGAAGACTTGGTAGAATGGAAAGAGTACTGACTCTCAAACAGAGGACCTGAGTTCAAATGCTACCTTTGACACAACCTGGATGTTCTAGAGCAAGTCACTTAACATTCTGGGCTTGTTGTTCTTTGTAAAATGAAGGAATTAGTCTGTATAGTGCTATGGGGAATATTGATCTATTATTAATAATAATTAACTCTTATAATAGCCTTTAAAGTACTTTCTACCTCTAAATGTATGATCCTTTGGTCTAATTCCTGCTGATATCAAAGTATAAAGAATGGTCATGGTTGTATTTGCTAAATTAGGGTGGAGATGGAGTTATCCTGAGATGGAATAGTAGAGGAAACAGTGAGTTCAAGACATTAGAAGAGTCAACATCTTGAATATTGAAAACTCTGAGGTGGATAGCAGGGGGTAGGGAGAAGAGGAAGAGGCTACAGAAAAGGGGGAAATAAATAGTATGTTAATTACCAACCTGTTTATTGCCTTGATTACAAATGCTGATTACATCTGTCCTTAGTAGTTTCAGCTCAGGAAAATACAAAGAAATTCAAAAGCTGTTTCAGTTGAACAAATATGAGGATATACAAAAAATTCCTATTAATAAATTTATTATTCCAGATTTACCTGCTAAAATGGAAATTTCTATTTATTTCTTTTTAGCATGAATTAATATGCATGTATCTATATTTGTACATATTAATGCAGTGGAAAGAAAAATGGATTTGGAATCAGTATTGCATTCAAATTTCACTTCTGCTATGTACTCCCTTAGGCACGTCACATAACTTTTCTAGAAAGAAGAAAGCTTCTTACTTCATGTATAAAATGAAGGGGTTATACTAAATAGTCTCTAAGGTCCCTTCTAGCACTAAATCTATGATCCTATGATCTGTGAAAGCATACTTATAGGGCAATTGATTAAAATGTACGCACATTTGAACATTGATATGACATTTATAAATGTAGATTAGAAATGCAATAATTTATACTTCAGTGTGATAATTACTCTAAGTTGGCAGTAATAGTATCAGATGATCACATTGATTGAAATGTGGCTTTTTAAAAAAAGGATTAATTCATCAGTAGAAATTCAGAATGGCAGGACTATTCTAGCATTTGGCATTTTCAAGTCCTTTACAATCTGGCTCCAATCTTATCCCTTCTCATGCTCGACATTCCAGCCAAACTGGACTCCTATCTGTTCTCTGAAATCAACATACGGCTTCCTACCTCTGTTTTCCACTTGCTTGGAATAAATCATTTCTTCATTACTTCTATTCAGAATCGCTCTCTTTAAGACTTAATTAAGGTGCCATCTCTTCTGTGAATCCTTCCCTAATGGTGCCAGATGAAAGTGTTCTCTCTCTCAGAACTATTTAGATCACTTTCTAGATCTTTCATCTCCTCTCCTGTATTTCCCTATTTTGTATCATGTTTCCAAATTAGCATCTTGCCTTTCTATCCCAAATAAATTATAAGCTTCTTGAGGGCAGAGACTATTCTGTTGTTTACTAATATGCATCAACAGGTTAATTGGGTAAACAAAAAACTAATCTGGTTCTAGGCTCATTAAAAGAAAGCTTTGTATTCTTTTGTCAAGATTGAAAATCTACTTTCTGCTTTCAGTACTACTGTATTCTGCCTTGGTCAAAACTCATATGGAATATTGTGTTTATTTCTGGGTACCCCATGTTAGTGTAAGATATGACTCCTTTTGAATATATTTGTATATTTGTTTTGTGGTTGGTAAGGGAGCAGAAAAAAAGAAATTTAGTATAAAGGAAAAGGATCAAATAAACTTGTAAAGGATATGAGGTATTGTTTGTTTTGCATGGGAACAATCTGGTTGCTGAAAGGGGCAGAAAAAACCCCCACTTAAACTCTATTTAAAATACCTGATAAAATCTGTTTGTGAAGAAACACTTAAAAAAAAAATTTAGAGAACTTTTGAGAGGGCAGAGAAATGACTAAAAATGAAGCACATTGTAGTCTTTGAGCTAATTTGCATATTGCTTTTAAAAAAATACTTGGAAAGTTAATGAATAGAGAACTGTACCTACAGTCAGAAAAGTCTGAGTTCAAATTCTGCCTTAGATACTACCTCTATGATTCTGGGCAAATCCCTTAACATCTCAACCTCAGTTTCTTTATATGTAAAAGGATTATAATAGTACCAACCATGAAGGATTGTTGTGAGGGTCAAATGAAGTAACAGTAAAGTCTTTTGCAAACCTTAAGGTTCTATAAAAATCCATAGGAGGAGGAAGAGGTAGAGGAGAAAAAGACAAAAGAGGACAAGTAGGAGAAAAAAAAAGTATAGATCAAATAACTCCTTCCAGAAGAAGGTTATCCCTAAGACCTCAGAGAGTTTGTTTCTTCTCTAGATACTTCAATCTGGCTGTATAAAAAGCAGATTGGGATGAATAAATCAAACTGGAATGTGAGAATTGGGGTCATGCTATGCAGCAGTGATACAGAAGGAGCATGATAAAGATGGTAGGTGGCCTTGATAGCATACCATGTGAAGCTTGGTTTAAGGAATTAGGAATCTTTAATTAAGACTTGGGGTGGGAACATGATACCTATTTTCAAATGTTTGAAGACCTACTATGAGAAAAAAAGAGTTTAGTTTGTTCTACTTTCTTCCAGAGGACAGAAAGTAATGTTTGAAAAATTCAGTGGGGCAAATGTAGAAATTGAAGCAAATTTAGAATTAGTTGTATATGCTCACATCTATGTACAGAGATACATATTAATTTAATTCTGCAAATTCTAGACACTATTTCTGATTATCTGAAATCTAAAATCACAATTCACAAACCCCAACAAATGTATACCTTTAATAGTCAGTGGACATAATTCAAAACAAAAACATAAAATTGAAATGGGAGAATTAAGAAAGTAGCAGTAGAACATAAACCCACAAACCTGGGGCATATTCTCTCACAAAAGTAACAATGGACACCCACATGAAGAATCCATGTGGCCAAGACAGACATGAAAGGGCATCTCATACCTAGGAAGCTTCAGAGTCACTGATGTCTTTTAGGGCACCCCACTTGCCCCTTGCCAGAGTCTTACCTTCTGCCAGATGCTTCTCTGCTAGACTGATGTCTCTGCTGGGCACAGTTTTCATTAGGCATGATGAGGATGATTAGTCTTCACTGACTTCTGCCAAGCCCAGCATGTGGCTAGGCAGCTTCTCTCTCCTTCCAGTGTCTGACTTCAGCTGGAGCCCTTGGCTGTAGAGTTATCTCTTCTTCATGGGAAAGAGGGGTTCTGCTGTGCTTTTTAAGATTCAGAGCTAGAGGTTTTTTTATAACTATTTTAGAAAAGCATCTGCCATTGCTTTAGCCATGGAACCAATAATAGCTTTCCCTAGACAAAATTATCGCTAGCTTTTCCCCTTTTATTCAGTGACTTATCCCTTTCCAAAGCTTTGGCTAGAAGACCTGACACTGCTTGTCAGGAGATTCACAATGGAGAGCCCTACCAGTTAGCTAATGCCTTATGTTCCTTTTTTTTTTTTTTTGGTGGAGGAGAGGGGCTGAACTTTCTAATTGCTTGGCCTTGGGCTTCTTTTGGTAATCTCAGTATAATTTATAGTGCCTTCCCTGTACTTCCCAATTTTAATCTTCTAACCCTAGTCTAAGGGTGAGTCAAAACCACCTCATATGGCTCTATTGCGTCGTATTAGGTATAAACACTTTTTGTTGAATCAAATAATCAGAACTTAGTGTGTTCAGGGCCTGTACACCTCTTTGAAACAATCAAGGCCATTGTATGAGATACTGATTTACACTCTGAAAACTTTGTCTAAAAGGGAAAATCTATCTCAGAAAGGGAAGGAGTTTTTGTGAGTCTAGTAAGCATGGAGCCAGGGGAAGACTGAGCTTTGGTAAAGAAAGGAGCTATCACGGAGGGTCCTTACCTCCATGGACATTGTAAAAAGGCAGCTTCCAAGCTGAGGGAAGTACTTAGAAACTGATTGGTTCTTTCCCCAACTTCCCTTTCTCATTCTTGTCTATCTACAGATACTATAATATAATCCAATAAACTGAATTTTGTCTCACCTATTAAGAAACCTTAGGCTAACTAGAAATAGATCTTAAGTAACATTAAGCAGAGAACTCAACCTCTGCCTCATTGTTAGGAAATTTTCTTATTTGGAAGTCAGAGCAATTTTGACTAAACTCAGAAATTTTCATCTAAAATTAATGTCCTAAAGCTAAGGAGAAAGAAATCAAGCCGCCCCCCCCCCCCAACTTAAATTAAGCTAATTATTATAATGAAGAGTTATATTAGACTCTACTTACTACTTATACAATTAATACTAATTATCCATGAAGCGAGGAAAGGGGAAGGCAATAAGCATTTATTTAGTAACTACTAGATACAAGCTACTGAACTAAGCTTTTAAAAAAAACAAATCACGAAGATAAACTCAGAATGGGTGAATGACCTGAATATAAAGAAGGAAACTATAAGCAAATTAGGGGAACACAGAATAGTATACTTGTCAGATCTTTGGGAAAGGAAAGACTTTAAAACCAAGCAAGAGCTAGAAAAAAATCACAAAATGTAAAATCAACAATTTTGATTACATCAAATTAAAAAGTTTTTGTACAAACAAAACGAATGCATCCAAATTAGAAGGGAAGCAACAAATTGGGAAACAATCTTCATTACAAAAACCTCTAACAAACTAATTACTCAAATTTATAAAGAGCTAAACCAATTGTACAAAAAAATCAAGCCATTCTCCAATTGATAAATGGGCAAGAGACACGAATAGGCAATTTTCAGTTAAAGAAATCAAAACTATTAAAAAGCACATGAAAAAGTGTTCTAAATCTCTTATGATCAGAGAAATGCAAATCAAAACAACTCTGAGGTATCACCTCACACCTAGCAGATTGGCTAACAGGACAGCAAAGGAAAGTAATGAATGCTGGAGGAGATGTGGCAAAGTCAGGACATTAATTCATTGCTGGAAGAGTTGTGAATTGATCCAACTATTCTGGAGGGCAATTTGGAACTATGCCCAAAGGGTGCTAAAAGACTGTCTGCCCTTTGATCCAGCCATAGCACTGCTGGGTTTGTAGCCCAAAGATATAATAAGGAAAAAGACATGTACAAGAATATTCATAGCTGCGCTCTTTGTGGTGGCAAAAAATTGGAAAATGAGGGGATGCCCTCTAATTGGGGAAAGGCTGAACAAATTGTGGTATATGTTGGTGATGAAATACTATTGTGCTCAAAGGAATAATAAAGTGGAGGAATTCCATGGGGACTGGAACAACTCCAGGAATTGATGCAGAATGAGAGGAGCAGAACCAGGAAAACATTGTACACAGAGACTGATACGCTGTGGTACAATCCAATGTAATGGACTTCTCCATTAGTGGCAATGCAGTGACCCTGGAACAACTTGGAGGAATCTACAAGAAAAACCACTATCCACATTCAGGGGAAACACTGTGGGAGTAAAAATACCGAAGGAAAACAACTGCTTGAATACATGGATTGAAGGGATATGTTTGGGGATGTAGACTCTAAATGAACATCCTAGGGCAAATATCAAACAACATGTAAATAGGTTCTGATCAAGGGCACAAGTAAATACCCAATGAAATTGCACGTTGGCTGCGGGATGGGTGGGTAGAGGGGAAGGAGGAAAATAATGTGATTATTATATCCAAGGAATAATTTTCTAAATTGACTAAACTAATTCAAATGGAAAAAAATAAAAATGTTGCCACCTGGACCTAAAAAAAAAACCCAAAAAACAACCAAAAATCCCCCCAAACATTCTCTCCTTTGATCTTTAAAAGAACCCTGAAAAATAGGTGCTTTTATTATATCTTCACTGTACAGTTGAAGAAACAGATAGAGGTTAAATAATGTTGTCTAGGGTCACACAACTAGTTAATGTCTTAGCTACATTTGAACTCATGTCTTCCTGTCTACTGGCCTTGTAGTCTATCCATTGTACCAACAGCCTTGTGAGGGAACTTATTATCTAACAATTTTGGGGTTTGAGATTCTTCTTTATTTCTCAATTCTAAAAACCTTTTCTTTTTTAAATTTGGAAAAAAATAATTAATTAATTAAGAATATTTTTCTAAGGTTATAAGATTCATGTTTTTCTTCCCTCCTCGTTTCTCATCCCCCTCCCATAGCCAACATACAATTCCTCTGGGTTTTACATGTGTCATTGATCAAGACCTATTTCCATATTATTGATATTTGCACATGTGCTTGTTTAGAATCTAACATCCCCAATCATATCCCCATCAACCCATGTGATCAAGCAGTTGTTCTAAAACCCTTTTCTAATCTTTCACGTAGATGGGTAAGTGGATGGATCTCAAGTGGAGATGGCTTGGAGACAAAGCTAAGCTTAGAACCTCCTACCTCTCTCCAGAGATATCCCTGACCTTTCATATGTAGATATTTTGAGCTCAACCCAAAAGGTGGTCATTTTTGATGATATTAAAACAATCATATTTTGACTGCATCCTATATGAGGAAACCATTACAACTTAATGAGGTATTTCCTCATATCTTTTCTGGACCTTTGGGAGATGGAGAAGCAATGTCACCCACTCTTAAATTCTAGATGACACAACAATGAAGTGACTTGTTTAAAAACAAAATAAAGAAAACAAGAAACCCATATAGCAGAGCTAAACATTGGCTATATGATCTCACTTCCTTGAGATCATAGATTTAGAGCTGAAAGGGACCTTAGAGAATTCTTGCAGTTGCTTTCTTGTTGTTTCTGTACTTCAAGTCTCTTGGTACTTCAGTCTATCCACCATAAAGCTGCCAAAATGATTCTTGAAAAGTGTAGATCTATGTCACTCTACCGCCTTACTCAAGAAACTACCATTTCTTGCCTTCAGGATGAAAATAAAATCCTCTGTTTGACATTGATGACCGTTTCAATCTTCTACTTTACTGTCTTCCATATATACATTACAATCCATCAGTATCTGCTTTCTTGCCCTCATGACCCTTAGTCACCGTTTATCTATAAACTTTTTCAATGGTTTTTCCCTATTTCTGGAAAACCCTCCCTCCTCATTTCTGCCAACCTGGTTTCCTATAAGTCTCAGTTTAATTCCTGCCTTCTATAGGAGACTTTTCCAGATTACTCCCTCCTTTAATACCTCTACCACTTTCATCTCACTCCCACTTGTAATCTTATCTCTGAGATTACCTTGCATCTATTCTGTATATACATAGTTGTTCCGTGTCTCTTGCATTAAACTGTGAGTTCTTTGAGGACAGGGATTATGTTTTTGACCTTTTTTGTATCCCAAGAGCCTTAGCACAATACTGCACATAGTAACTACTTAATAAATGCTTGTTGATTGTAGTCTGGTTCCCTCAATTCAGAAATAAGCAAATTGAGACCGAGGTTAAGTGATTTGCTCTAGATCATATAGATATCAAACAGCAGAGATGTGTAATCAACTAGTGAAACAAATTAATTATAAATACAAACATCAGAGGCAGGATATGAATGTAGATCCTCTGAACTCAGAGGCACTCTTTTCACTCTATGATTCCTCATTATTGGTGTGTGAATCCTTGGTGATGTATGACACTTCTTCATGAACATAGGATGTCTGTCTGTCAGTTCTTCATCTTTGGAAGTCACTTTTTTTTATACTTGCAGACAGCCTAGAGCTACTAGCCTGCTCTCAATCACTATTTGTGATGAACTGAACCCAAGTACACTGAGTTGGTATATTTCACAATCCATTTGGGAGAACAGGCTGTTAAGGCAGTTTTCTGTGCAATTAAATTCTAATTCTAGACCACTTTGATACCGGAAATCTTAGCATTCTCTCCCTTTCCCCTCCCAGGAATTTTCTTATTAAAACATTTAAAACCAGTCCATTGGAATAGTTTACAGTTACATGAACCAAAAAAAACCCCCCAAAATTAAGTTTTGGGGAAGCTTCTCTCAGAACTTCTTTAACAGACAATTGAATTTCCACTTTATTGGCTTTTTGTTATTTAAGACCAGAACAATGAATTCTTTTTCTTTCATACTTTGTAATTAAAATAACCTCAGATGACTGTTCTCTGGAGCTATTTTGGCCCTAATATGAATTAATCACTTTCACTGTGTTAAAAACAAAACAACAGAGCCAAATTATTTCATTTTCAAAAGAAACTTGTCTTCCCAGGAACATCCTCCTTGTAAACTATCCATATTCTTCACCCTGGAGGTCACACATGCCCCCCACATGCCCCATTAGTTCCTTAGGAGCCCTGTTCATCACTTCCTTTAGTATTGGAATGGCAGGCCCCAAGTGGGCAGTATCTGTCTGCCATGAGAATGTGGGAAGTTGAAGAAGTTTTACATTGTTCTCATTATTGTCCAAAAAGAAAGGTAATGAGAACTCTCACATTGTCTTCCTCTAAAGTTAGAAAAATGAATTTAAACTTAATTCCCACAGTTTGGGATTCTAGGTGGAAAATGATCTCCAGTCTCTTACTTTGCTAGAAATTTGTGCCTTAAAGAATGTCTAAGTATAATCACCTCATTTTAAATAGTCAGGAAATAAATGTCTTTCCACTCTTCTCTGTGAATCATAGCATTTTAGGATGTCAGATTGGAAGTGACCTTACAGATCTTCAAATTATCTTACTAGAAAATGTTCACCCATAATTTCACAGAGTAGAAAAACTTAGACTCCAAAGAGGAGTCCCCTTGTCCATAATTAGTCAGTGGCATAATCAGGAATATAACACTCATCTGATTCCCTAAGAGTCTTTTGTACTGAGCTGCTTTTTAACTCAAGAGAGCAAAAGAAATGTGACTCTTGGAGCAGCCATTTGGGAGAAAAACATGATTTAGGGGATGTCTCTGATGCTGCCATTTCTTAAATCTTATCTTTCCTTATGGCAGTCTATTTTGTGGATTTGATTGAAATTAAACTTTCAATCAACTATGCTGGAAAACTTAGTTTGACAACTGCAATAGAAAGTATAATAGATTTGAAATAAAAAATTCAGTTCTGGCTTGGGTCTACCACTTGTGTAACCTTAGAAAAGTCATAGCTGAACTAGAACTCAGATTATAAAGAAAGAAATTCCTTTAAGCTCTATTCTATGATAATATTAACTGTTTTTTTCTCCAAAAAATACTTCATTGTTTAGCCATTTCTCTTGGTTGTTTAGCCATGACCCACCCTTCATGACCTCAATTGACGTTTTCTTGGCAAAAATACTGGAGTGATTTGCTATTTCCTTCTCTAGCTCATTTTACACATAAGGAAACTGAAGCAATCCAGGCTAAATGACTTACCCAGGGTCACATAGCTAATAAGTGTCTAAGGCCAATTGAACTCAGGAAGATGAGATTTCCTGACTCCAGGCCCAGCACTTTATCATTGCACCATCTGGCTGCTTTGTTGTTATTTTATCCAACACTAATATAGATAAAGGATAGAGATCAGACCTGTGATTTTCATAGGAATAGGAAAAGCCAGGTGAAGAAATGCTATCTACAAAAGCAGGTTGGCACTTTCTCTGAAACATGTTTGCCCAGTTGCCTAGAGCACTGAGAAGTTGTGACTTGCCTGATGTTACACAGCTAAAAATCAGAAGTAACATTAGAACTCAGATCTTTCTGATTAGAGGATGGTTCTTCCAATGTGTTATATTGCTCTGAATAACTGCCTCATAATTTAGAGAAATCATAAAATCTTATCATTGGAAGAAGGATTCCCAGAAGGAAATTACTTACTCAGGGTCACAAGTGCTTAGTATCAGTATCAGTACTAGAACTCTTATCCTTATTGATTCCTATTAACTGCTGAATCTGCCCTTTTTTTTTCCTTTCTACAACACCACTTTGCTACTATAGGTTTGATTTTTAGATATATAAATTACATTTTAAATCATTGCTTTATGGAAGCACCATAAGCCTCAGACTTCAAAAAATACTACAAAATATTTTTCAGCCTCCTGTACTTTTCTTGTATTAATTTCTATCTTGCCCAAATCAGTCCCATTCCTACAGTCCTCTTTTTAAAACTGTACTTTGAGAGGTGAGGGCTTGACTTTTTCTACCAACTTAGAAACTTCAGTAGAACTGGTTAAAAGAGTGGTCAAATCTTTTGTCTCATAGTTATCAATAATGAAATTGCATCTTGCTGATGCTTAATAGGATATTTTAGTTGGCTAAACACTAATTTACATTTGGAACTGTGCTTTTGTAATCCCAGTTTATATTTTTACTATGGTTCTAATTTATAATTTTATAGGGTAGCCTCTGGATCCTCATAAGATTGGGTCCATAATAAAGTTTTTGCCTGCTTGTAACCTATTTTAAGCATTTTTTTCCTGAAGTGGTTACATGATTTTTTTGACATGTGATATAATTTAAATTACAATCCCTGCTTCATTGTGATCTTTTAATTTTCACATTTTAAAAGAAAGCTTTCTTTATGTAGCTTAATTTTTAAAAGCAAGCAAATAAATATTTAATTCAAAATGTCTAGCATTTTAATTCACCCTTGCAGCCAATTCAGACCTTCTTGGAGCAGAGGTATTCAGCTAATGGTTTTACTCCTTAACCAGGTGTGGTCTCTGTTGTAAAGTGGGAAGACTGTAGAGGAGTTGGGAAGGCTGTGGGGTACAGAGTATATGAGAATTTAGGTTATTGGCAGAGGAGCATTCCTGAGGTAAAAGGTGTACATTTAACCAGGCCCACCTGCCTCCCTGAGATTTGAGTTCCCACAGGAGTAACCTTCAGTTAGCAGCCAGTGAGGGAAAATGTGTGAGTGGTGTGATGGCTGGTTTTACTTGTATTGTTTTCCCTACACCCTAGAAAGGAAATTAAACTGAAAACATATGTCTCCAAAGTAGTCTTCAGGGTCTTGTTTCCATCCAGAAATCCTGAATCATTTTGAGCTCCAACTTGAAATCTGAATGGATGTCAGTGCCTTACTTGTAGATTTTGGGGAGAAAAAGAGGAGAAGGGGGTGCTGGTGGCTCCTTACAAATGAAACATCGGGCACCTTTCCTAACAACCTCACACCTTCACAGAAACCCTGGTGAGGAGGTAGTAAAGTATCTTTTTTGTCCTATGGAAAAAACAAAGCCTCCGGTGGTGATAAGGCTGGTTCAGAGGATCTACTGTGTCCCCTGTGGAGCCTGGAATAGAAAATAGGCTTTTTTGTTCTTTAGACTGAAGCGCAGGTATCTCAACAATAGTCACATCACAGGGTCTTCCCCATAGATTGGAAACTTCTTGAGGGTAGGAATGAATTAATTTTTGTCTCTGTACCCCCGGGGTCAAGCATAATCCCTAGAACACAGAAGATGCTTAATCAACTCTTATGGATTAAATGATTATTTCCTTCTATCCAATCAGGCATTTGAAGCCCCCCCCACTTCTCTGCCCCCCTTCTCCCTCCCTTTCCTCCCCATTCTTGCTATACAGCCTTCTTCCCTTTCCCCACCCCACCCCACTCCACCCCACCCCCTCTCCCTGGTGGCCTTGGAACCTTCTTATCCTTTTATTTTGTGGGAGAGCCACACCCTCAGACTGGGCTATTGTTTGTGAGAATTCTTCATTGTCTACATCTAAACCTTACAGAGTGCCATTCTGGGATTGTGACACTGGTCCTGGCAATATTCTTGCAAGACTCAAATTTTTGCATTCAGGTGAGCACTAGTCGGGTTGGACCACAGCTGTTTCGCTCTTCTGCCAAATGAGCCAACAAGGTGCTCCACAGTAAGAACCAACCTGGGGCTGTTCTTTCGATCCCTCCCATCTCTTAGCACTCCACAGAGGAAGCTGGAATAGTCATTGGTCTGTGCAAAGAAAAATGCCAAGGAATCCAAGGCAGGAGATCATGGAGAAGGATGGGAAGTATGTGGGTGTGGGAGCAGGGGTGGTTGGGGGGTGAGGTGATGAGAGGGTGGGGAAATAAGGTTTGTCACGGGAATGAAAAATCAACCATACCCCTCTCCACCCCCAGAATTTAGCTGATTAACCTGTAGAACCTGAGCCCCTGCCAAGCCCAACTTCCTTGTTTTCAGAAACCTTGGCATGAGGCTACATTTTCTGGCACAGGCTAATCCTCATCACTGGAACCAGCAAAGCAGCTGTTGTGATTTTCTTTTTCCTCTCTCTTCTGGCAATTCCAAATCAGCTATTTACTTTTCTTTTTTCCTTTCCCTTTCCTTCTCCACCCTCTTGTAAGAGGGAGTTGGTTCTGGTTAATGTTGAAGATCATAACATGATTACCCCAAAGTCTCATGAAATTAAATCACTTTGCTTCAAAGAGAAAGGAGTGGGGATGGGGGTGGGGAGTGGGACTGTCTGGCTGGTAGGCCAACAAGGGAAGAGCGGATATTGAAAGCAGACTGGCAGCAGTATTGCACTTTATACAATGGAGTTCTGACAGTGTGAAGGCAAATACAGACAGACAGGCTTGTATTTGCAAACAGTGGCTTGTGTGGACTAGGGCCTCAGACTTGTGTTTTACATGCTGTGCTCTTGGTTAGAAGGACATGGTTGGAGAGAGGAAAGAGATGGGAGTCATAGGGTGAAAGGTGGATTTGGGGGGTGGCTCATTGAGCTATGAATGGTTTAGAAAGAAATTGAATTCTTAAAGTTAGTCTTTGTTTTTGTTCTGTGCCTGTCCCATTCTCTACTCATCAGGTCAAAACATAAGGAAAATTTTACTTCAAATTCTGGAAAAAAGCCAAGTTGGATTAAAATTCTAGATTTCTTAATAAAATAGTCTATATAGAGACAGTGGGATTTTACAGTTGTATATTTGGGGGGTTTTGATCCGACTTGGGGAAACCCAGAGATTCATGGAAACTTAGAGATACCTTCAAGAACAGGTCGTGACAGAATAACCTCATTTCCTTGTTTGATAGGATTATTAAACTAGTAGGTAAGGGGGGATGCTGTGGATATAATTTACCTATATTTTTAACAAGGCTTTTGACAAATTGTCTCTTACTTTTATTGTGGAGAATATGGAAAGATATGAACCAAGAGAATAATCCAATCAGATGAATCCAGAATTAGTTGGATGGTCTCACTTAAAGAGTAGTTAACAGTTTAGTGTCAACATGGTAGGAAGTCTACAGTGGATTACCCAAAAGATCTGTGCCATGCCTTGTTCTCTTTAACATTTTTATCCATGCTTGGATAAAGACACTTGTGGGAAGCTGTTCAAATTTGCAGATGGCACAAATTGGGGAGTGGGGCTAGCTAATATACTAGATGATAGAGTTAGAGTCTCAAAAGATCTTGACAGGTTGACAGGATTGGATAGGATCCAATACATTGAAATCCAATAGGGATAAATGTTAAGTCATATACTTGGGTACAAAAAAATCAAGTACAAGATGGGGGAGGCATACTTAGATAATATTCTGAAAAAAATAATCTGAGAGTTTTAGTAAATGAAAAGTTAAATATGAGTCAGCAGTGCAATGTGGCAACCAAAAAACTAAGGTGAACTTAGGCTGCATTAAGAGAGGCAGAGTCTAGGAATCAGTAGTTAGTGTTCCATTGTCCCCACTTATCAGGACCTTTTCTAGAGTACTGTGTTAACTTTGAGGCATTACAGTATAGAAAGGACATTGATAAATTAGAGAATGTCCAGAAGAGGGCAGTCAGGATGGTAAAGGGCCTTAAGTTTGCATCCTATGAAGATCAGATGAGAACTCAAGGGGGATATAATATCATAATCTGGAAAGTGGACCTTAGATGCCATCTAGTCAAGCCCCCTCATTTTACATAGGGGGAAACTGAGGCTCAGAAAGGTGGAATGACTTGTCCAAGGTCATTAGGGAGTAAATTGACAGCTAGAATTCAAACTTAGGCTGTGTGGTGCAGAGTGATTTTTGGAATACTTCATGTGATTATGTGATCATGTGATCATGTGATGGTCTCCAAATGTTTGCAGGGCGATCTTATAGAGGAATGTGTACTTTTTGTCTCCATTTGGCAGAAACAGCAATGCATAGAAGTCATAAAGAAGTAAGTTTAGACTTGGTGTCAGGAAAAAATTTCTTAACAGTTGTCCAGAAGTAGGTTTTCCAGAAGTGGGATGGACTGCTTCAAGAAGTGCTGTGTTCTCTTTTCTTAGAGATATTCAAGTAGGGACTAGACAATGACATTTTGGGAATGTGATAAGATACTTTTACATATGGGTTAAACTAGTTGAATGCTGAAGTCCCTTTCAATTCTCAAATTCTGTGATTCCATGACAGTTAGAAGGGACCCTAGAGGCCATCTTGACTATACTCTGACTCATTTTTTTTGCCTGACCAATGCTTTGTCTTTTGGATATCTTCTCCTCCATGGGAAAGTAATTTAGAACCATTATATATTTTTTGTTGCATATAAATAAAACCAGTTGTGACCATGAAGTTGGTGTGTGTATGTGTATAAATTTAGTAACACTCAATGGAAATAAATAACCAAATAGAAATACATAACAAGAAATGCAACTTATAAAATATCAGTGGAGGGGTGGATGGGGACAACAGAAGGGAAGAAACTAATCATCTAATCAGAATCTAATCATTCAGAACTAATGCATTAAAATGAATATGGTTCCCTTCTAAGGGTCATAATATCCTTATGTCAGTAACATTTACTTGAAGTATTTCTGGAACTCTTCATTGGAAGTTGCCTTCACCACACAAGGATGGCCTTACCAGTATGCTATATTGATCCCTTGACATTGTATCTGATTTTTGGAGAATGTTGTTTGGTGAATAAAATGTCTGGTGAGACCAGTTCATCATTTTGGGCCAAAAAATGGCATAACTGAAAAAGAGCTGGAATTCCTCAATATATTTGCCTCCTAAGGTCAGTTTTCTCTTTCTATGGATCTCTCCTTAAAGTGTGAAACTGTGTGTGCCTATGCTTGAAGCAAGAAGGAAGAAGAATGTCTACCTTCCAGAGGTCTCTTGCCACCTCCACTCTTTTCACATATTGTCATTTTCTCCAATAGTGAGGAGAATCTTATAGAAATATATGAGACCTGTATATGTGTGTGTGTGTGTGTGTGTGTGTGTGTGTGTGTGTGTGTGTGTATATGTGTGTATATGGATGATGGACATGAATACATTTGCTCATTTTCTTTATATCCCTTTCCTTTCAGTTAAAAAACAAGGGGTGATTCAGTTGGATGAGAGCAGATGACAGTCTTTTGCCTTGCTCCTAGAGTAACTAGTGCTTTGCTCTTGGGTCCTCATTGCATATACTCACAGTAACAGGATTATAAGATCATAGATGTAGACTTGGAAGGGATCTCAATGGTTTTCTAAGGCTCTTTCCTTTCCTCATTTTACAGATGAGAAAATGAAGACATTAATAATTATTAATTAACACAGACATTAAGTGGCAGACCTGGGATTTGATCCTCTGCCTGAATAGATCATTCTTTTCACTAAGAATTCCCAGCTGGTCTGAGGACATTTGAACCCCCAAAACTACTCTTTTTGGAGAAAACAGGATCATGACAAGCTCTGCTTCTGTCTCTTGCCACCTAAGGGAGGCTGCTATTCCTGGCACTGTTGGAAGGATAGTTGAACAGAAAGTATGTGGAAGATTTTACTGGAGGGGGAAAAACAGAAGCAAAAACAAACTGGGAGGTGAAGCATTCAGTGCATACAGTTGTGTGTTAATAGTGCTTTCTGCCAACACAGTGCTATTGTTCTTTTATTCATAGGAAAATGGGAGGGTTTATTCTATACCTATTTCATCACATTCCTAAAATATACTCCCTTTCTCTGGCTTTTACATTGCAAACATGACTACAAAAATCTACCCCATATTGCATCAGATATCAGGAGACACAAGTTGAAATCCTGGAAATTTTGTCTAAAAGGGATCTTTTCTGGTTTTTCTGTCTCTCTTTTATCTTTGTAAGTGAATCATGCTGACCTTTAAGGTGAAGGTGGAAGGTAAAATGAAATGACCATAATATGATGTGGAAAAGAGGTTAACAAAATGAACTTCATAGACTTTAAGTATTCAGACTGCTTTGAAAAAAGAAAAGTAGAAGACATAAGGAAGAATCAATAAAATTTGATGATGTCACATCTGTAGTAAGAAAAGAACCGTAAGTCACATTAAGAACAGGATATTTGAGTAGTCACAACAGGTCACCAACAGGTGACTGTCACATCTGGTGGTATCAGCAAAGGGTGGAGTTGGGAGGAAATGGGAAGTTGTTGATCTGGTTACTATCTGGAAAGAGATACGTTAACCTTCAATTTCTTTAATTTAGAGTCACATTTACTCTCTATATACTCCTCATGTATAAAGTGAACATTTTATCACTTTTGAGGATGTGGTGGGGTTGAACAAGGTCCTTTTTGTCATCTCATCAGTATTTACTTAGATGGTGGCATAGTGGATAGAGTGCTGCCCCTGGAGTCAGGAAGACCTGAATTCAAATCCGGTCTCAGTCACATATTGGTTATGTGACCCTGGGCATGTTCCTTAAATCAGTTTGCCTCAGTTCCCTCATCTGTAAAATGAGCTAGAGAAGGAAATGGTGAACCACTCCTGAATCTTTGCTAAGAAAACTCCAAATGGGTCACAAAAGAGTCGACACAACTAATTGACAAAACAAGAAAAACAATTTACTTTTATCCTCTGCGACCAAACATGATATTAAGAACTTAGAGCTCATTCCAAATTGGTAGCACTTTGGAAAGGAAGACTTTGAATTTTTATCATTAACCTCACCTTCTCCTTTTCTAAAGCCTCTTAGAGGGTAGTCTCCCTATTTTGACTGTCCTATTTCATGTTTTGCACCTCCCTCCCACGGCCCTCTATTCTTCCTTTATTGTTTAGGAGTTATTTTAGAAAAATGAGGGAAGACTCAAATACATCCATATTTCCATGACTGGCTTGTGGTTTGTTTAGCTCAGTAGTTCTCAACCTTTCTGATGCCATGACCCCACAATATAGTTCCTCATGTTGCAGTGACCCCAAACCAAAAAATTATTTTGGTGGCTACTTCAAAACTGTAATTTTGCTACAGTTATGATTCGGAATGTAAATACCTGATAGGCATTATGTATTCTCATTGCTACAAATTGAGAGGTTGAGAACCGCTGGTTTAGCTGGTGTTGTTTCCTTTGTTGCTGGCTGCTGTTTAGAATACTCGGATGGATCTCTGCTCTCATCAGTGTGATGTATGTACTCCCTTCAACTCAGGAGAGATTATATACCCTATCCATGCTTTCTCATCATATGTGATTCTTATCTATGCTCAGAATCTTCTCTGTTCTCCTCTTTTACTTGTGGAACCTCTAATTCATTTTAAGGCTAAGCTCAGTCTTCTTGTGGGTTGTTAATGCTCTTTCATTTTGTGCACTTAACAGTTTGGCAACCACCTCCCTGTTCCCCACCTGAAGATGTACAATTTTGCTTTTGTCTTTGTATTCTCAGTGTCTTTTACAGTACTTGTGCTAAATAAATGCTTGTTAAATTGAGTGAATGTTTGGCACCTCCCAAGTCTCTTTCTGACATCATTCAGTTAGTTGGCAAGCATTAATTAAACCTTTAGTATGTGCTAGGCATCGGGCTAAGAAAAGGCAAAAATACTACCCTCAAGGAACATACATTCTGGTGGGGGGGTGGAGAGAACATTTAAATAACTAGGTATACATAAAATACATACAAAGTAGATACAAGTTTAATGAAAGGGAAAGTATAAGATGTGAAGCTTCTCTTCAGTCTACAAGACTTTGACCTTTTTTGGTTTCTTTAATCCTGAACTCTATTTTCTAGCACATTTTCCTTTTTTTATACCTTTGCATTGAGTAATAAAATATATGTAGATTTAACATGAAGGTTCTTATTGAATTCTATTTAGAATCTCTCCACTTAACCCTGCAACAGATGTCTACACATAAGCTTGAATTATCCTTATGATGGACTTTTTGGAAGAGCTCATGATGAACACTGTAGTATGAAATGAACAAATTTCCTTTGAAATGTTTCTTTTGACATATGTTAACTCTGCTAACTTCTTTGTTTCCCTAAGGAATGTCTGTGAACCAGTCTTTTCATTTGTATGTAATATCTTTTTGTCTTTTGGTTTCACTCAGAACAAGAATATTAATATTAATATGATTCTACTTTTCAAGTAGCATATCAGTTCATTGGTTATCTAATAGTGGCAGCATGTTGAAATGATGATAAATTTGGAATTGAGACCTATTCTGCATCACATTTGTATACAATCAGTCTCTTCATCTATAAAATGGGTTTAATAATAGTTATATTACCTAATTCACAGGGTAATTATGAAGAAAGTACTTTGCAAATTCCAAAATTTATATTAATGTGTGTTGTTAATGCCTAGTATACCAGCAGTTAACTTAATTTTTAGAGATGATTTAAAAACTATGTAATTCTTATCACTTTGTCCTAATTTCCACTATTTTCCAGCAGTCACTGATGAAGTAGGATATCTAAACAAAACTGGAAACCATTTTGTAATTTTATCCATATCCTGAGTTGCAATTACCCAGTGTCCAGACTACTGTTGTTGAACTTCACATTTAATTGAGGTGTCATTGAAAGACCTACAGTTTGTTGATAGGATCAGTCTTAAAACCTTTGCAGCATGGCATAGCCTAACAGAGTTTATATATACCCTTTTGAAATCCCCTTTCTAGGAGAGCTTATGCTTGAAAGAAAACTGATACTATCTTCTATTAATGCCATACTTTTAGTGATAAGACTATTTTCTTGACCTTTGGCTGGCAGGCTCCCTTTCTCCTCTAATCCTAATCTCTCCGATTTGGAGCAGTGGATGGTCTAAGTGAAGACTAGATACCTGGATACCATACTACTCTTTCAAAACACCCTCTTTATTTTATTCTTCTAAGGTATCAAACTCCTCAATTCTGCCTTCCTCTTCTATTATGGCTCCTGAAATCCCCATTCAATTTTCAAACAAGTTCTTCTAATTTTAGACCTCTTTCTAAAATTGATCTATTTTGTACTCACAGAAACATTGTTTCCTCTGGAAGACACTGCATCTTTTGATACTTTTTTTTTCCATCAGTGAAGTACCCTTGTCTTATGTCCCTTAAACATGCTAGACCAGGAGAATTAGTAGCTATACTCCTTGCTCATCACTGTGACCTTCTTCTCTCTCTGCCACCTCTATTCATCCATTTCTTCTTTGAGATTGACTTCCTCTATCCATTCATAGTATCTAGATCCTTATTGCAGTTATCCATTGACTTTTCCTTCTCCTTTATCAAAAAGAAGAACACTTGGGGGGCAGAGTCAAGACGGAGACTGCTATGTGAGAGCATTTTTACCTTAGCTTCTCCACAACAACATCGAAAGTGTACTGGGCCAAATTCTGATCATGAAAGTCAAGGAAAAGTCACATTGAGCCATTTTTCCAGCCTAAAACAGTTTAGGATGCAGACAGAGGGGCTTGTGAACATTGGACCTGGGGATGACCAGAAGTACATCAAAGAAGTGAGGGAGTAGACAGGGCTAGTGGCAACAGCAGCAGCAGCAGCCAGTGGGAAGCATTCCAAAACCCAGGGATGGTAAGGGGACTGAACACTAAGGCAGATAAAGATTCCAAGGGACTGCTGTCTTTCACTGGGAGCAAGAACAGTGGCTTCCGTCAGCTCAGTTGCCCATTATTCAGCCCTAGAGCACAACTCTAGGGAAGAGTATAGTGCTTACAAGGGAGCAGGTGTCCTACCTGTATAAAAACAAGAAACAAGTTCCAGAAACATAGGTATATGAGTTTGAGCTGAGGAGCATGGTGGAGACTTGCTTCTAATCTTTAGTCCTGCACATAAAACTGCATTGGAATAGATGAGGGCAAAACAAAACCAAGATATGGCCAGAAACTGAGGCATGCTGAACCTGTAGATCCTTCCAATGGCCTGACTATGAATGAGTCCAGCAACAATCTGTAGAAACTTAAATTTGCACACAAGATTACAGACCAGGAAAATAGTGACCTCCTTCTGGATCATACCACTTTGGAAGCACGGAAAACTTAAATGGCTCCCACATTGAGTTGTGAAAGTAGCAGGAGGTCATAAAAAGATTTCAGAAGCTTATCCCAGATATTTCTTCTACTCCTAGAAGTGAGTAGGATCCAAAACTAACACAAAATTCAGAGTCAAGAAGCAGGGTTTAAAAAAATGAGCAAACAAAAATGGAATCTAAGCATAGAAAACTACTATGTAGACAGAGAAGCTCAAGATAAAATCACAAAAGACAGGGATTTAATATCCTCAAGCAAAACCTTAAGGAAAAGTACAAATTGGACATAAGCCTAACAAAATTACTAGAGGAGTTAAAGAAATATTTTTTAAAAAATGTAGGGGGGCAGGGAAGAGTTTAAATATCTAATATGAACAGTAGAAGAAAAATTAGAGAAAGAAATAAGAGCTATGCAAGAAGATTATGAAAAGTAAATTTAGATACAAAACAATACTAAAGGAAATAGCACCTTAAAAATGAGATTAGCTAAGTGGAAGCTAATGACTCCATGAGATATCAAGAAACAATAAAGCAAGGTAAAAAAGACTAAACAAATAGAAGGGAATATAAAATATCTCACAGGATAAAAAACTAGGAAGTGGTGAAATTGTTTAGTCTATAGCTTTCCCATCTGCAGAAAGTTTCAATGAAAGTATTTCTAGGGAAGATTTACCACAGTATCAACTGAGACTCAAAAGTAAATTCCCGATAAGGTGGTAGAAAATGTAGCCCTCATTCAGGAAAGTGGAACTCCAAAGAAAGGTTATCAGACCAGTTATATCCCCCCTATTCCTGATCTGAGGAAATCTCAGACTCAAAACCACCTCTTAAATAAGAGTGCAAGTGTATACTGATATATTTTCTCCTTTGATTATTGGTTTTGGAAAAGTATCATCAGTGCTGTCTGCATGGTCTAGTGAAAAAGCACATGATTTGGAGTCATAAGACTTTTATGTAAGGTTTGATTCTTCTGTTTATTAGCAATAAGACCTTAGAAAAAACTTACTATCTCAGAGTTTCTTTCCTTTTCTGTAGTGTCTTTACTGCTTGCTTCAAAGAGTTGTTGTGAGGCTACTTTTATGTATATAATGTATACATGAATGCTTTGTAACTAAAATACTCTATATTCATGAGTTATTTTACTATTAATAAAAAGATCATATAGCACACGCTATTGTCATTAACAATATTATGTGTAACATGTTAGAAAAGAAAAAGAGTTAGTGTTTGAGTCAGGACAATCTGGGTTCAATTCCTGCCTCTGACATATACTGGCTATGTGTGGTCCTTTGAAAGCCTCAACCTCCCATTGTCCAAAACAGCTCTCTTAGATTATGAGTTATAGATAAGTTTTGGATCTTTTAGGTTGGAGGCAGTTTTTAACTCTGAGAGTTTCCCATATCAATAAAATCATATACCTATACTTCATGCCACATCCCCTGATTATTATTAATAATATTGTCCATTCTGCCTTTATCCTTGTTGCCTAATCTATCCATACAACATGCCATTTTAACCAGATGACAGTAACTTGAATACTATCTTCTCATTTGTTACTCTATCCTATTTGTTTTCACTATCTTTGATGGAGAAAACATTTCTGAATGACTTGCCTGGAGCACACATTATGCAAGAAGACCTGAAAACTGTATTTCTCCCAAATTTCTCTTTTTGGTAGAAAAACATGCCATAGGTCATTTTGGAAACTGCTATAGGAAATCTCTGGCAGTGTTCTGTTTGGGTCTCAAAGGGGGTACACAAAATCTCTATTATTTTTCTCCAATAATAATTTTGCTGTGGGAGCTCAAAGCAAGTACATACACAGAGCCTGGGCAACATTAGATCTGTGGGAATGTAAGCCATGGGAGGGATCATGGCCTTCAATGGTGCAGAGGCAAGCCATTGCTTATGCACTACACCTACCATCTTTTGTGTAGCCCATGGGTGAGGACATGACAGCCCCTCTGAGGATTCTTTTCTTCTGCAAATCAGCTGTTCCCAGTGCTACAAGAGCAGAGCCCTATTGAATGGAGGGAGAGCAGTCAGACTCCTGGAGTGTGGATGCATGGTGGATGAACCATGGTAACTTGGCTACAAGTGTGACAGCACAGACCTCCTCCATACTTAGGCTGTCCCTGTCAGAATTGCTTTAACTTCTCCCTGGATTGAGTATTCATGCCACAGAGTTTTCTTTTATTCATTTTGAAATGTTATTTTACAGAAGGGAATAGTTTCTCCCCCTCCCCCACCCTTATTATTAGCCTCAAAATGAAGTGAGATTTCCTTTGTACTTTGAAGAATCTTCCCTTCATACTGCTACCTTGCTCTCTTTCCCACTTTCCCTTTTCCCAGCAATTGCCCTTTTTATTGTCTTCCTTTCCCTGCCTCAGAAAGAGTTGACACTTCTGGTCTTCACTTCCTTACTACCTACTGAACTCTTGAACCCGCAACATTAATGAATTATGTCCTGATCACTCTTCTGAACTTACAAATCCATTACAGTAAATCTACAAATCCATTCACCTTTCCTCAGTCTCTATCTTCCCTATTTCTACAGCATGAGACACTTGTTGACCATCTTCTGTCTTGAAACTTTTTTTTTCTCTCACCATCTATGATATGACACTATTTTGGTTTTCCTCCTTCTCGGATTCATCCTTTTCTATCTCTCTGATTCGTCTTCTTTAATCTACCTCAAGTCTGACTCATAACTTTTGTTCTTTTCAATACCTCATTTCTCTCAGAGATCTCATCTATTTTTTTCTCTTTAATACCAATAAAATCTTTATCTTTAGCCATGATTTTTGTCCTAAACTACTGAACATGTATATTTGTGTATGCATTTGTCTAGGAGAAATGGATCTTACATATCACTGGATAGTTTCATTTGGACCTTTTGCTACCATTTCATACTCCCAATGTCTGAAATTAAATTCACAATCATATCCCTCAAAGTTCCCCAATAAATGTGTCTATTTCTACCCATGGCATTATTATTCTCCCAAACTTAAAAACTTAAGCTTCCTATTCCCCTCTTTCCCCATACTATCAGGAACCAAATTCTATTGCTTTTCCTTTGAAATACTTCAGATTTGTCCTTCCTTCCTCCCCCCCCCCCCCATTGCTATCATATTTTTCTTTTAAAAAACAATCCTACCTTCCATCTTAGAATTAATTCTGTGTATTGATTCCAAGGCCAAAGAGCTAGGCAATTGGGGGTAAGTGACTTGCTCTGGTTCACACAGCTAATAAGTGAATGAGACCAGATTTGACCCTAGGACCTCCCATCTCTATGCCAGACTCAAGACATTGAGCCACGTAGCTATCCCAATATAATTTTCTTTCGGATAACACACACACAATGGGATCTTCTATATTCTGTATCTTTCAATATTTTATTTTTCTTGTGAGATGGAAAAGATACATTTCATTTTAAAATAGTGAAAGTCTACTTGTAGGCTCATCAAAAATGCCCTTGACAAACTGTGGTATATGTTGGTGATGGAATACTATTGTGCTAAAAGGAATAATAAAGTGGAGAAGTTCCATGGAGACTGGAACAACCTCCAGGAAGTGATGCAGAGCGAGAGGAGCAGAACCAGGAGAACATTGTACACAGAGACTAATACACTGTGGTATAATCGAACGTAATGGACTTCTCCATTAGTGGCGGTGTAATGTCCCTGAACAACTTGCAGGGATCCAGGAGAAAAAAACACCATTCATAAGCAAAGGATAAACTATGGGAGTGGAAACACCGAGAAAAAGCAACTGCCTGAATACAGAGGTTGAGGGGACATGACAGAGGAGAGACTCTAAATGAACACTCTAATGCAAATACTATCAACAAAGCAATGGGTTCAAATCAAGAAAACATCTAATGCCCAGTGGACTTACGCGTTGGCTATGGGGGGTGGGGGGGAGGAAAAGAAAATGATCTATGTCTTTAACGAATAATGCTTGGAAATGATCAAATAAAATATATTTTTATAAAAATGCCCTTGATTCATTTAGATAACTCTCATGAAGATACAGTTTAGATGGAAAAATAGGTATGTAAGTTTGTAAATATTGATATTCTCTTTGTCACTTTTAATAAGGAGCAAACTTTTTTCCACACCTTTGATACCTTCACACATATCTTGCATTTTGGACCCTTAAAGCCCTTACAGTCATATCATCCCCAGCACGTAACTCCTTTGCATATTTATTTCAATTCAGCTGCTTTTGCTATCTTTCTTCTCTTCAGTGCCATTTTTATCTCACCTGTAATCTCTTCAGGGATTCTGATGTTAGGATCTAAATGTGGTTAGTTTCTACTATGTGAATTTTAAAATCTCCATCTTGCTTGGTCTAGCACCCAAAAATTGTGCACACCCACACTACTCGGGCATGGGTTAGTCAATGACAAATCAGAAATAACTAACTGCCCACCTGGGCTGTCCTAAGCCACTTGTGAGGCACTTGTGAGGCACAGGAAGTGAGGTAGGGAACAGCCTCTGGAATTCGCCCACTTCCTGTGGACAGAGCTAGGCGGGAGTTCATGCTAGGAGCTTAAGCAGGGAGGAGGCCTGCAGACAGCTTCCCTTCAGATCTGTCATGTGAGTCAAGGACTGATTTTTTTCTCTATCTTGGCCCTTTGGGTCTAAACTCCCTCTGGCTCAGCCAGAAGGTTGAGTTAACCTTTTCTCCTTTTCTCCTCTCTCCTTCTCTCCCTCTCCCTTTTTCTTACTCCCATTGTGATTAAACCACCATAAACTCCGTTCTGACTTGAGTGTTTCATTTTAGGAATTTCATAAGTAAATTCCTTGGCGACCATAAATTAATATTATAACAACCTTTAAAGGTGATTTTCACCTTAACAACTATCCTTTATGGAGAAAACAATTTGTTGGAAGAATAAAAAGGCTTTAGGCTTTCTTTAAACTGGATTCAACCTCTCCTGTTTCTTCCTACTTTATTTTGCTTTAAATTGTCCTTTCACTTTCTTTATAGCATTTTACAGATGAGTTCATAACCTATGTTGTATTTGGCATCTACCTCTCTCTGTCTAGTCAATCAGATGCTTGCAAACAATGGCACTTTCTGGATTATTTTAGTTTCTCTTTTGTGGCAATTAGTTTATGAAATTATTATAGTTGATGTCAATGCCATTTATTGTGTCCCATTTCTGATTTTTAATAATATGTTTAAATAATTCAGGATTAAGTCTTTTAAATTGTATGTCATATCTCTTTTTTATTCTTCTTTCTATTTTATTATAAATTCTGATCTTATCGATGATGAGTGCAGAGACAGGAAAAAATCATTAAAAATTGAATGTAGGAAAGAATACACAGAGTTGGCTATGTGGTATAATGGAATTTAATTTCATTAACTCATTCAATAATCATATACATATATCCCACTGGGTTCACTAATATATACATACATATTTAAATGTGTGTGTGTGTGTGTGTGTGTGTATCTCCCATTATGTTCAAGGCACCCTGCTATGTTCATGGAACACAAAGAAAAAGAAAACCATCTGTGGATTCAGGGAGCTTATATCATGAGCACCCCTGCTTTGAGGGAAGGGAGTATAACCCCTATTATAAGGAACTATAAAGAAATTTGAAGAGATAGAGAACTTTATGAAATACTAGAATCAGTCAAGTTTCATGCCACAGGAGACATCTATGATTGAGCCATGACATAAGCATTCCAAGAAGCTGAGATGAGAAGAGATTACACTCCAAGTATCAGAGACAGAGACAGAGGAATGGGTCACAGAATGTTGAGTCTGGCGGGCAGCATGTAACAGTCAGTTTTGCTATACTATATAGGTTGAATGAAGGGCATTAATGAGATAAGCCTGGCACAGTACATTAAAGTTGGCTTGAGGCAATTTTAAAAGACCAAAGTGAGGAGTTTGTATTTTATCTTAGAAGTAATGGGGAATGAAAGGTTTTTTTCTACCCCACCCTACCCCCAGGTTATATGGACAGGTTGATGCTTTAGGGAGATTATTTAGATAGTTGTATAGAATTTAGCATGGAGACCAATTAGAAGGCCAATGCGATAACCTGTACAAGATGTATGAGAAACCATGTGAGGATAGAAAGAAATGAATGGGGGAGGTGTTGAAGATATAGAATTGGTGACATTTGGCAAG
The DNA here is from genome assembly GCF_027887165.1 of Monodelphis domestica. NCBI lineage: Eukaryota > Metazoa > Chordata > Mammalia > Didelphimorphia > Didelphidae > Monodelphis > Monodelphis domestica. The sequence continues at coordinate 255,870,503 of NC_077228.1, forward strand.
TGACTGGTTTTGACTAGTGAGAGAGAGTGAAGAATCCAGGATGACTCCCAAGTTATAAACCTTGGTGACTGAACAGGTAGTGATCCTCTCAACAAAATTAGGAAAGCTTGGAGGGGAGATAGATTTAAAGAGAAAGATAATGACCTTGATTTTGCATACATCAAGTTTGAAGTACTGAAGTACTGACCAGAACATGGGAGGTGGAAATTTCCTAATGACCTCTCATTTTTTAAAAGACAGGAGAGAGGACCAGGGATTTCTGTAGGCCACAGAGACTTAAGGACATAGCAGGGGGGAGAAAAAAAAAATAATGGAAAAAGCAAGCTTCCAGAGAATACTGAAGGACATGTGATCATACACGTAAATGGGAGCATCAGCATTGTCAAAGAGACTAGTCACTTCTTCCTAGAGACTGAGGCAAAGGAGAAGAGAATGTGAAGTAATGCAGAAATATTCAGGTATGAAATAGAGGAGAAGAAGGGACTCATCACAGATGAAGGAAGATGGTTCTGTGGTTTCAGTTTTCTTATTTAAGTAAGATATAAGAGTAGTATGGCTGGGAGATGTTTTGGAACAACCACTCACTGCAAGTGATGTTTAATCAATAAAAAGTAAAAATATTACAATAAAGGAGTGAGAGCCTAGTTGCAATTAGGTAAAATTGAAATTTATGGACCTAATTATATATGGCATAGTTTTCTCCTCTGGCATTCAGCAACATGGGAGGAGAATCAAAGAAAGCAGGTGTAGTAGGACAATATTGAGCTGGTATTTGACAAGGCATAACCAGTGTTCCCTACTTGGGGGGAGAGGCAGAAGGAACGCAAAGGATCCAAGAATAGGGGACCTTATATAGTTGAGACGATTAACCATGGGGTCAAGATAATGAATGTAAGAAAAAGATGCCAGAACAGGAGATGGTGCCTGGGAAACATTAGGGGCAAAGGAACTGGAATTTATGTTGAGGGAGGGTGGAATGATGGGAGCTTATAATCAGAGAGAAGAATCTCAGAGTTCTGGATCACAAAGAGAGCACAGTCATCAGAAATGGTAAGACTAAAAGTATAACTATTGCTATAAGTGGATAAATCTATCTATCTATCTATCTATCTATCTATCTATCTGTCTGTCTGTCTGTCTGTCTGTCTGTCTGTCTGTCTGTCTGTCTAAGAAACTGAAGAAGTTGATAAATCCATCAGCCTGAGCATTCATGGGTATGCCAACTTGTATATTGAAATCACCAAGTATGAGGATAGGAATTAGGATAGTGATTATGAGCTAGGTACTGAAGTCCTTGAGAAAAAGAGGAAGAATGACTTAGAAACTGGTCAAGGATTACAACAAGGTTCTTGACTCTGTAATATGGTTCTATCAAATCTCTAGGCTTATGCCTCCTTTTCAAGGGGCAGGTTTCAGTGGGTGGAAAAAAATGTGTGGTGGGAAAGGTCCAAGATAAAGAGAAATTTCTGAATGATAGGACAAGAAGACATAATGGAATAAAAGGGTAGAAGAGGGAAGAAGTGGAGTTGAGGTGGATGGAGATGAGAATTGGGATTGGTATTAGGGGAAGAATCTTTTTTCTTTACTCAGCATATTGTCACCCTGAATCAAAAGAATTAGCAGTAAAAGTGCTGCAAGTTACTCCTACCAATGAACTCTTTCAGACAACCTAGAAAGTGTAATAGACTAAATCCTGGTGGGGTAGTCCAAGAAAAAGTCACACACTTATTTTTCTAGCCCAGAACTACATAAGGAGGCATAGAGACTTCTATACACTGGAGATAGACTCTGACTAGGAATGGCTCGATAGAGCTACTCTAGCACCTGGCCCTAGGCTGTCCACAAAGGGCACGAGAAGGTCCTAGACTCACATTGGCATTCCCATACCAGGATACCATGACTTTGTATAAGGTGCAGGCATCTTTTTCACTTACTATCTAATTCTATGTCACAGATCCAGGATGGACTGAGATAAGATAAAATGGCAGGCCCTAGGAAGTGTCTAGAAAAAGAAGGAAATTCAGAAGAAAGGAAGCAGCAGTGTGAACCATAACACCCCCCACATCCCCACACCCCCGAACAGAAAAGGATCTCAATTCCAGCTTTGATCCCAGTTTGTAACCTTCAAAGGAATAACCAGGGCTTCAATCCCAGACCAAAGGGAACAGTTACAGCAGTACTGCCTTTCAGAACCAGCAGGGCTTCCAAACTAGCTGTTAGGGCCTGAGTCTATATAGCAGGAGTCTAGTTTGTTCAGACCCAACCCCAGGCCAAGAACTTATAGAATTCAGACCAAGGAGACAGCAATCAGTCTATACTCTGGATCAGACTAGTTTGGGAATACCAAAAGCTTGCAAATTCTCAGTCTGTATTTTCCTCCTGATACTGAAATAACACAATACTTTATATACCCTAAGAAAGTAACACAAAGACCAGCTTAGACCTTTAAAAGTGCACAAAGGCTGACCCTACCACCAAGTCCAGGATCTGGAATTAGGCTGGGAAGAAAGAGCAATTAAAAAAAGAGAATCCCAGCATTAAAAGCTACTGTGTTGACAGGGGCATTTAAGATGAAAATTCAGAAGAGAATGACTCCAAAATCTCTACAAACAAGAGGACAAACTCATCTAGAATTCTTGGAAGATATTCCTTTTCATTTTCCCACTAGTTGTTCTTCTAGACTTTATGATCTTCTGATACTCATCATTCAGTAAGATAAAATCTGTCTTCTAACAGTTAGAATCTAACTCATAGGTCCTCTGATCACTTCCCAACCTGAATGCAGGATTTCATCATCCCCCTGCACTGAGATTCCTCCCTACCATTTCAACTTATTTTTTTTTGCTATTGTCTTTCTCCATTATATTGTTAGTTCCTTGAAGGCAGAGATTGTCTTTTGACTTTCTTTGTACCTCCCACATTTAGCACCTAGTAGGCACTTAGTAAATGTTGATTAAATATGAATGTACAAATGAGATGAGGCAAAAGTTTAAAAGAAGAATTTAAAATAGTTTTTATCAATGAAATGAGAGCACTAGGAAAGGGAATCAATAGCTTGGTACAAGAGCAACAAAATCTTTTGAAAACAAGAAACTAACTTAGAATGGATCGCATAGAAGCCAATAAGACTATAAGAAATATTACAACAAAGTCAAATGACTGAATAAATAGAAGAAAATATAAGATATCTCATAGCAAAAACAATTGGCTTGGAAAATGAAATGAGGTAAAAGATTGAATAAATATGGGACTACCGAATGTCATGACCAAAACAAGAGTCTAACCATCATATTTCAAGAAATAGCCACATTTCATAGAAGTAGAGGACAAATTGGAAAGAGAAATAATCCACTGATTACCTCCTGAAAGAATACTCAAATGAAAATTCCTAGGAACATTAAGCTCAAATGCAATACTTTTAGGTCAAAGAAAAAATACTGCAAGTAGCCAGAGAGAAAGAATTTAAGTATTGAGAATTAGCAGTCAAAATCATACATGATTTAGCCATCACTAATATAATGGAGCAGAGAGCTTAAACACACACACACACACACACACACACACAGAGTAGACAAATAGCTCTAACTGCAAAGTAGAACAGAATCTGTTACACTGTTATGTGCAGTGAGAGAGAAACGGAAAGTGCTATGAAATTTTAAAGGCTAATTAGGATTGCTTCTAGCTGCTAGGATTGTGGAAGACTGCCCTTGAAGGCTATTTATCAGGTAGATATAGGCGTAGACAAGGATTAAAGGGAAGCATTCTAGGTGGAAATACTAGCAAAAGCAAGAGTATGAAGGTGAGAAAGTTAAGGTTGTGTTGTAGCAGGGGCAAGCTATGAATCTAGTTGCTTTGATGTCTGGGATGCATGAAGAGTAGTGGGAGACAAAATTGAAAAGGTAAATTGGGTAAGAGAATGAATATCTTACTCATAAGATGGATTTTATTTAGGAGGTAGCAGGGAGCTATTGGAGGGTTTTGTAAAGCAATATGATAAGAATGTTGCATTAATAAAATTTATTTGGTACCTTTTTTGTAGGACTGATTGAAGTGGAAGAGAATGGAGGCAGAGAGAACTTTTGAAGGCTATTGAACTGGTTTAATGGAGAAATAAGGAACTGAAACTGGGGGGGGGGGGCCCACAGGGATAGAAAAGAGAAGATTAGACCTTGTCCTTGAGTTAACCATCTAAACAGGGATATACATATCTAAACAGAGATAAACATATTAGTCTGTACAATAAATTTTTTGAATATGAGGGGATAGAAATTTAGTTTGAATACCGATCCTAGTTTAAATTCATCAAGGGAAGATTCTTGGGGTAGTTGACTTTAAATTGTGAATGAAAAGTAATGTGTCTTTCAGCCCAAGTAGAAAACAGAAATAAAAATTTTTCAAATCAGTGAGGAGGGCAAATAAAGGAGTATTGTGTAAGGCCCAAGGGGATGGAAAGAGCAGTGCTTTAGCAGATACTGTTTGGTTTTTTTGCCCAATTTGGATGATGCTTCATCAGAATAGAATTATAGTGGTAAGATTGGAATTTAGAGATTTTATTTTATAGCTGAGGAAACAGATCTTGAGAAGCAAATTGACAAAGTTGCATAGGTGGTACTGTGGTTAGAACACTGGGTCTAGAGTTAGGAAGACCTGAATTCTAATCTGTTGAAGATCTGAATTCTAACCTGGCCTTATTACTGAGTATGTGATCCTGGGCAAGCCACTTAACCCCCACTTGCCTCAGTTTATCATCTGTTAAATGGAGATAATAATGGTACCTCCCTCCCAGAGTTGTTGTGAAGATCAAATCCAAGAATATTTGTAAAGCATTTAGCATGGTGTCTGGCACATAGTAAGTTAGCTGCTATTGTTATTGTTATTGTTATTATTATTATTATTATTATTATTATTATTATTATTATTATTACTTAGCTAGTCAGTAGCGAAGAACAAACTAAAACTCAAGTTCCCAGGCCAGTGAGTTTTCCAGTATTTTTCAGTAACTCCTGACAGTGGAAAGTTGTTCTTATTTTCCTTATACAAGGTTCCTGAACACATTCCCTTAGTGTCCCCATTGTTTTTAGGACTGAAACCAGATGATTCAGATTCCCTTGTCTCAGCTAAAATATTTCACCATGTAAGCACCTGAAAGGAAGGGAGGGCTAATGTGAAAAGTGTTTACCAACCTATAACTGGATTTCCTTTTGTAAATTGTAAAGCCTTATATAAATGTGAGCTGCTGTTATTATTATTATTCTTCTCAGTTGTAAATGCTCTAAAGAAAGTGCCTTTTCCTAATTCTTCTCTCAGTTGTAACCCTTGTTTCTGTTTAGCACCTAGAAGGTAGTACATTCAACAGGGAATCACTTCAGAATGAAGATTCTGTAATGTGCCGTGGGATCTAACCCTTTTGAGGGGGCGCCTAACTTCTCCTTGGCCATTAGAGAAATAGGCGTAACTTGCTAAATCATCATTAGTAGTGAAAATTTATTGAGTATCATTTTATGTCTGCAAACTAAAAATTAAAAATTCTAAATGTAATATTTCTTTTAAAGGAAAAACTGGACTTTCAGCTGGAAGGGACCTCAGAAGTCATCTAATTAGAAGATGACTTAGGGAGAGGGGTGGTTGGATAGAAATAATATAGATTTGAAAATTAAAGCAAATGTAATATTAAAATTTTTTTTTAAACATACTGTCCACCTCCTGATAGGTGATGGACTCAGAGTACAGACTGAGACTGTTTTTTGATATAACTATTGTGGGAATTTGTAAAAGGGGTATTTTTTTTTTGCTTTCTCAATGTGGGGAAGTAGGAAGGGGGAGAATTATGATCTGAAAATAAAATAATATTGCATAATAAGACAGAATAAAAGGAAGAAGATCTGGGTTTGAGCCCCAGCTCTGACATTTACTAGGACTATGAGAAGTTGCTTAAAGCTCTGTATGCCTCAGTTTCTTCAGTGCTTTGGCAGACCTGGTTCAGGCCCTTAACACCTCTTGCCTGGATTATTATGATAGCCTTTTTTAATTTAAAATTTTTTTTTATTTTCCTACCTCCATTTTAATTCATCATCCAACCTCCTGCCAAGGTATTTTTTTTCTAAAGCTTCTATAATTTACTTTACCTCACCGGGTTGTACTGAGGAAAGCATTCCATAAATGTGAATCAATATTTTGAATTTAATTTAACAGGAATTCTATAACAGACATATAGTTGCATCAAAAATACTTAAACAAATGAATAATGATATGGGTCATACATGTCTCCTGATCTCTGCTTATTCCCATCTGTAGATAATGTAGTTTTTATTCTTGTTTTAAATAAAAGGACAAGAAGTATATGACTCATCTGTTCTTCTTGAAAAGGCAAATCAAATAATTGTCAAAACTAAAAGCATCTAAAACAAGAAGAAATATAACTTAGATATTTGGTCCCTTTGTGAAAATAGTTGTTGCTTATATAACATCAGTTAAAGAGGATGAAGAGAAATTTTAAGAATAATTTGGCAAGACCCTCCATTTGATACTCAATGACGTTGATGCAAAAGTTGATATAGTTGAAGATGGTGAACAAATAGCTGGAAGATATGATATCAGAGTAAGAAAGCGAGGTAAAGAATATACACATATATACATATACACATGCATATATATATATATATAGATGTATACACACATATACAGGCTACAATGAAATCTCTCTCATATATATTATAAAAAGTTTCTTTGAGAAAAGAATCAGAAAGTTCTATAGATACTGTATAGCTTCAGAACAAACAAAATTGGTTGCATGCATTCTAATGCCTAGGCTCTCAGTCTTTCTCTTTATTCTGTCTCCTGCCTATATACTGGGGCTTCAACATAAATATTTATGTTTCCGCAAAAACCTCAATTTCCCATTGTTTCAATTTATTCAATTCCCAGGATACATTCTTTCCCTCCAACCCAGCTACACACAAAGATAGCCTTATCACTGACCTTGCCATTACCAACAAATGTTATACTTCCATGTTCATGAACTCCGAATGTCTTTTGTCTGGTTATAATTTTTTTGTCATTTCATCTTTCCCTGTGCCTTATGACTGCTATTAAGTTATTCTATTTGTCTCTTCCCTTTCTCAGCTAATTTCCTTTAGAAAGCTTTCTAGAATCTGTTTGCTTTCTATATACCTTCAACAATATAACTTCTGACCTCATTATTTAAATGAAACTACTATTACCAAAATATCTCTTAATTGCTGAATCTAATGGCCTTTATATTATGTAATTATTTCTCCTCTTCTTGGGATATTCTCTCCTCTCTAAGTTTTTGAGATACTCCTCTCTTTAGTTCTCCCTCTGTCCAACTTCTTTTACATCTCCTTTACTGGTCCTTCATCCATGTCAGATGCACTAACTGTAAAATTAATTCATTATCTCTTTTCTTCAACCTTTCCCTCTTCCTAACTTCCTTTATATTGAGAACACTACGTCATTGTGGTGACCTAGGCCTACAACCTTGATTTCATCCCTAACTCCTCATTGCCATTCTCCCCACATATCCAAACTATTATGAAATCTCATCGTTCTTATTTATAGATCTGTCTGTCCATCCATCCATCTAATCTCTACAACCCTAATTTATTCTTCATCACCTTTTGCCTAGAGTATTGTAATGCCCTTCTAATTGGTCTTTCTTCCTCTAGTCCATCCTTACTTTTATCCATCAGCCAATTGCTAACGAAGGTATTTTTTTGTAAAGCAAAAGTCTGTTCCTCTGCTTCCTGTTACCTCTAGGAGCAATTACAGTCCATTACCATCTTCTTATACATTACTTCCCTCCATAAACTTTACAATCCTTCTGTGCTGTCCATCCTCTACTCCCATGTTTTTGTACTGGTTGTCTTCCATATCTGAAATGCTTTACCTCTTACTTTCTCTGGCCTCCTTTAAAAATTCAGCAAAAATCCTACCTTTTGCAAGTTACTTTTTTCAGTTCCCCCAGCTGCTAATGCCTTTGTCTTTTAAATTACCTTCCATTTACTTTGCATATATATTGCTTCCCCCATTAGCATAGAAGGCTAGGCCTGTTTAATTTTTGTATCTGTGTCTCTAGTACCTAGACCAGTTCCTCTCACATAGTCGGCACTTAATAAATGTTTGATTGATTCATACCAACACAATGAAGTAGGGTTGAAATAGTTATTCCTTTTTTACAGATAAAAGTGAAGCTCAGAGATTTGACATTATTTGCTGATGACTACTGCTTTCATATATTTAGTAGAATAATCTAGAGGGATAACATATCTAACAGAATAATCATTTTGAATTGAATTTGCACCAGACTGCAGGAAGTCACAGCTAATCCAGTTTCTAGCTTGAGTATTTACATTAAATGTGACTCTTTTAAATTTTAATGAAATATGAAAAAAAATCTCTTGTTTGCACATTGACTGTATTTCTCCTCATATCCTCCCCCAATAGTCCTCCCACCCACTCTCCAAGAAAATATCTCATATTTCACTAATGCTTTAAGTAACACACTATTTTCCATAATCCTGTTTCTCTGTACTACATTAAGAGGTTGATAATGAAAGTATAATTATTATAATTTTATAGATGAGGGAAGAGGCTCACCAATGTTAAATATATTGTCCAAGACCACAAAAGGTGAATTGAGTACTTGTACTCAGATTTTAGAATCTCATAGTGGAAAAGCCCTTAGAGATTTACTTAAATTCTTGCCTCTCTTCCCCCACTCCTGCTCATAGCATCCCTGACAAGACCTTCAATAATGGGTAATCTGCCCAGGTAACTCATTGCATTAAGGGTATCTCTATTAGAAATGTGTTTCTTTATGTAGAACTGTATTCTATCCCTTGTAAGTTCTTCCTCTTTGGACCAGGCAGAACAAATCTTATTTCTTTTCCACATGATGGTCTTTCAAATACTTGAATCTGAAATCTTATTTTCAGGTTAAACAACTTCATTTATTTCAGTGGCATACTCTGGAATCCTCTTCCCAATATGGCCACAAACATGCTGCTTTTATGTACAGAGCACTGCTAGGTGTTAGAAAAACAATGATGAGAAATAACAGTGCCGTGAAGGAAATTAGTCCAACAAGGTGAGATATGACATGTATACAGATAAGAGACAACATACAGTGAGAGAGAGGAGGGCTCCTGGAAAAGTTAAGATGAGATGATTGAGGAGAACACCACTTTGGACTGGATCAGGAAAGGATTCAAGGAAGATTGAATTGATTTTAGTTTGTTGGTGACATTCCTAAACTATGATCCTCGAAACTGAATACAAAACTCTACATGTCTAACTAGGGTAGAGCACAACAGGACAATGCTTCCCTTATTCTCAGCACTGTTCCTCTTACCATTTTAATTTCATGTTAGCCTTTCTGGATGGCTTTATGAATTGTTGCGCCATTAAACTTGCAGCCTATTAAATCTTTCTGAATGCAAATTGTTTTACCACACCTCTTTTATCTAGTATGTATACATATATATTTGATTTTTTTGCATATCCACATGTTTAAATTTTATCCCCTTTAGATTTCATCTTATTAGATTCAGCCTAGTATTCCAACTCAAAATCTTTTTATATTCTGACTCAATTATCTAACATTAGGTATCTTTCCCACTTCTTGCCATCTACAGATTTGACAAACATGTTTTCATCCAAATCATTAACTGATAAAAATGTAAAATAGCACATGGCCACAGATATGACTCAGAATTAGAAGGGACCCCAGAGATGACCAAATCCAGTCATATCATTTTATATATGAGGAAACTGAGGCCGAAGTAGATAAAATGACTTGTCTAAGGTAACGGAGTCAAATCTCTTAGTTCCAAATCTAGTGGTTTTTTCCACTTTTCCACCTTTTCCAGGTCCCAGGAGCATTCCATTAGTGAATTCCCTCCAATAATGTGATTTTGTAGTGTATAAAATTGAATTAACTTAATAACATTTTTTTCATCAACCCATCTCTAATTGTTTCTAAATCACAGTTACTTCTACCTAAGTGGTGACTTGGGAGCTTTCCAGAGCACAAACCCTCCATATCCCAGCAAGGGTTATACACCTGGGTAATTGTAGGAATCAAAATGATATCTAACTGAGTTTCATGGAGAGCAGATCCTGTCAAACTAATCTGATTTCCCATGTGGTAGTATAATGAGGCTCCTGGAAAAGAAGGATTCAGGAAGAGCTAGTGGAGCTAAGGAAAACACACAGAGTGCTGGGTCTTAGTTTGGGTGTAGTCATACTATTGCTATCCTCAGCAAGGATGAATTTTTAGGTAGAATGCAGATGTTTTTAGCAATTCATTATGAGTTGGTTATGGGGAAATATAACCAGATATCGAATAATGATAGAAGTTTTATAAATAAATGCAAACTAAGGAAAATAAGTAAAGACTAAAAAGGTCGGAATATTTAATGGGCTGGGAGTAGGGGAGGGATAAGGGCCACCCTATAGTTTGTGGTCCTAAAATATTTTTCAAGACTCCTGTCTATTCAATTAAAATGTTGTTCTAGAACTTAGGGGCCCATGTTGATTTATCTGTTGATGATGATTTAGAATAATTAGCCTAGAACATTCGCCACCACTTGCCAGGAGTCCTACATTAGTCTTCTAATTGATTTCCCTGTACTTAGTTCTTTCCTTCTCCAATCTGTTCTCCATATAGCTGCTTTTTCTTCTAGTGAAGGCCCAGACATTTCATTTCTTTCCCTAAGAAGCTTCAAGTGCCTCTCTACTACCTTTAGGATCAAATACACAAATCTATGTTTGTCATCTAAAGTGTTTTGCATTTTGGTTCCACTCTATCTTTCCAGGCTGAATACACATTATTTTCCCTCATGCACTAAATGCTCTAGCTCCTATTGCTGTTTGCTATACGTGACATTTCATATCCTTCCTCTGGGTCTTGGGCTGTTTCCCTGCCCAGGAATTCCTTCAAATCAATTGAATAGTTGCTAAAAACATTATTATTTGTAAATCTACCCTACCTGCCAGGATATACCTAGGGAATAAAATAATAATAAAGCATACTTATTCATACTATTTTCAAAAATAATTATATTTAAGTAAGATCAAGAGAGATTTTGTACAATTAATAAACAAAATATTTAAATTTACTTCATTTATCTTTTCAAATTATTATCTTAGGAGGGTTTTCCATAATCTATTAGCACAGTAGTACATACATATAATTAATAAACATTTTTAAAAACTAATATGGATGCACTATCAAAATAGTTTGGAGAATTCTGGCTTAGAGCACTAAGAGGGTAAGTGATTTGCTCATCATCACAATTAGCAAAGGGTCAGGGGCCAGCCTGATCTAAGTCAAGCTGTCTCTCTGCTGAAGGATCCTAACATTGAGCTGAAATCTGGCCTCCTTAAAACTATACCCACTGTTTCTAGTCCCTTCCTCTGAAGCAATAAAAATTAAAAAAATGAAAATGTGTTTTCCAATTCAAATTTACTATTTCTAAGATTTCAAAGATATAGTGATTGAGATGTCCAGTCTAGGTAGTACAATGGAGAGAACACTGAACAAGTTTCTATTCTGCCTCTGCTCTGTAACCCTGGCCAAGACACTTAATCTTTCTATCCTTAGTTTTCTCACCTGTAAAATGGGGATAATAATAACATTTACCTCCCCATCAATTGGGGCACTTAAAATTGTGCTTCCCAGGTCTGGGTTGGGGCAGCAAGAGAATTTTCTAGTTCATACTTAGCCATTAACTAGTTATGTGATTTTGGAGAAAAATCACTTGGGCCTTGGTTTATTTCTAAAATGGGAGAACTGCATTTTTGTATGCATTTTCCCCTGTAAAATGAGAATAGTAGAGCATATTCCAAAAATAAATACTAATTCCTCTTTTTGGTTGATTCTTTAAAGGGCAGAGAATTGCTGGGACTAGTGAAAGAGCCCTGACAATAAACTCACAGCTCTTTTTGTAAGGAACCTTGTGTATCCTTCAGTCTTTTCCTGTTGAAACAACATTAGGGAGTACTTGGCTTTTTGCGGCTTTAATAATGATACTCATGTGACTCTGTAAGTTCATTTATGTGGAAGGTTCCATACACAGTGCCAATCACAGTCCATCCATGCCTGCCCATCCTCTGGTTCTTGTCTGTTTCCTCCCATAAATTCTCCACATAGTTTCCATCATTATTCTGAAGGCCTTCTTTGCTCTGTTCAGAGATCCCCAGGAATACTGTCGGAGCATAGGGACTCAGTTGTCCTTTACTCTCGCTGTTCTTTTCAAACATATGTTTCTTTGATATATTTTTTATTCCAATTCTTCATAATTCATATAGTAGTCTATTTGTAATCTGTATGTCCTGTTAACACTGACCATGTGCTTCTTTATTGATCACTAAGTTATATCACTTAGTTCATTAGAGACCAACATTCCATGACTTGCTTTTATATTGCATTGGTGCTTTGGTGTCAACCATGGGAAGGCACACCACATATTAGAATAGAGCAGCAAGAGAATTTTCTAGTTCATACTTAGCCATTAACTAGTTATGTTATATGAAAATATGTTAGAACTAGATGGGACCTTAGCAGTCGTCTGATCCACGCATCTCATTTTATAGAGGAGGAAACTGAGTCATACAGAGGAAGGAATTAGTTAGCACAACACCTTTAGAAAGCCAGTAGAATGTTAGGCATCATGTCACAGTGGGGAGTCACAAGTCTTAGATCAATGTTAGGTAAATATAATATCATATATGGATTAATCTTTTGGTCTGTGTTTCATGAATGGCTTAGAGTGCGCATTGAGAAAACTTCTTTAACTAAAGCAGATAAACAACTCTTCTACAACTTTTAGCCTTAGCATCAAGTTAGCAAACATTTATTAAGTGCTAGGCATTATGTTATGTGGCAGGGGTAGGAAGTAAAAAAACAGCCTCTTTTCAAGTAATTCATAGTCTAATAAAAGGAGATAACATGCAAAAATATGTATGAACAAGACATGCACAATATAATTGGAGATAATTTCAGAAGAAGACTCTAAGGTTAAGGAGACCCAGGAAATGCTTCTTGCAGAAGGTGGGACTTTAAGGAGCCCGGGGAAGCCAGGAAGTAGAGATGAGGAAGGAAAGAGTTCCAAATATGAAGGAAATTTGAAAATGCTTGGAGTCAGAGATAGAATGTTGTGTTAAAAACAAACAAACAAACAACACAGTCAGTGAACTTAGATTAGAATACAGAGGCCGGGCAGGGGCAAGGCAGGGATTAAGATGACTAGAAAATTATGAAGGGACCAGATTAAGGAGAGATTTAAAAGCTAAAAGGAAGATTTTATATTTGATCCTAGAGGTAATAGGAGGCCAGTAGAGTTGACTGAGTGTCAAAGTTAGATAAGACTTTAGATATAGCCTAGTTTAAAGTTTGTTATTTTACAAAGCAAGAAAATGAGGCCCCAGAGAAGGAAATTAATTGACTTACCCAAAGAGGAAATTGGCTTTCTCATGCAGCTAATTAATATCAGAGCTAAGTCTAGGGCTCAGGCCTTGACTCCCAGATGAACATTCTCATGTTTTAGTATTTGGAGGTTTGCTTAAATACTAATCAATGGCATAGGACCTAGGAGAGCTTGAGCCATTAACTGAGTGAGAAAAGAGAACAGGGATACCTGTTTAATGATTGTTTAAAAGGAAAAGTAGGCATAAGTATTAGAGTAACAGAACAAGTCTAGAAAGCCTGAGAGTTATACTAACCAGAATGAAGGACTTGCCAAGAGGTGTCGTTGCTTGAGGAAAGAGTTGCTAGACTTGGAGGCGTGGAGATCAAGACTAAAGTCTTTTCTCAGACGTATAAAGCTACGAGATGATGGGAAAATTGCTTCACCTTTCTGAGCCTGTTTCCTCATCTGTCAAATGGAGATAATAAGTGTATTATTAATAACCAACCTCAGGATTATTTTGAGGCTCAGAAAAGATAATGCATGTAAAATATTTCACAGATTTTAACACAGCACATATTGCCATTTCTTATTTCAGCAATGATTTAGTATCTACCTTTTGTTGGGTAAGACTTCAAAGATTGGGGCTGGCGCATTGAAGAGTTCAGTCCAGACCCCTCAGATTCAGAATCCCTCAACACCTACTGGAAACACAACCTCCCCTCTGCAAAGGGATTCCCTGATTTTTGGAACTGAACAAAGTCTAGTAGTTTTGGCCACAAATTTTGTGATCTTTTCCCGTGTAAACTTTCACTATAAGCTGGGGACTCTAAGGTGTCTGTCTTTGTTCTAGCTGATTTGACTTTTGGGTGTTCAGTACCTCAAATCAGAGTGTTTCAAGATAATAGGTACCCCTCTGTGTACATGCATGCACTATTTTAGTATAGATACACTGTTCTTGCCGAGGATTGTTTTTTCATTGTTCTTATCAACAGTAACAATAACAAAAGAAGACTTCAAATATCTTTGATTCCATTGGTATGATATTCCCACCATTAAAAGATTGGGGTTCCCCTTTACCTTAATAAGTGATCATTTGGGAGGTGCTATAGCTGAAAAAAGTCATCACTCAGTAGCAGAATTGTTGCTCTCCAAACTAAAGATATCCCTCTTTTCCAGCCTGGTGTAGGACCTGTGAGAATTTGGGCTTTGCTTGCATAGCATACAAATTTGTGGTAATAGTTTATGTGTGTAAAATATGCCACAAACAAAGACAATTTGTAGAAAAGATGAGAAGCATGATTCCATATCAAAGGTGTGTAAATAGCAATTTTGGGGGAAAATTGAACACCTTTGGGTCAAGCAGCATTGCAAAATACAAGCTTCAGCGTGCCAATGAAAAATATAAACATCTGTCCCAGTTCCACTTGGCAATGAGTACAAGATTACTTGCTGCCTGAGATTTCCACTGGGGGTATAATTCTCACCAGTCATATCATAGAGTTCCCTTCCCTAATAGAAAGTTCTCAGGGGGAGGATGACAGTAGAGAAATTGCTGGCTTATCTCTTAACTTCCCATGGGTCTTTGTAGCCTCATTACTCCTGAGTGAGTTATGGTGCTTATCTCAAGATTTTACTACTTTCTCTCCACTTCCCTGCCTTTCAAGAAGTTTGAGTGACACTGAGGCCAACAGTTATCAGGGTTCTTTATACTGAAGGAAGACAGTAAGTTAACTCACTGTGTGTGTCTTTGTGGAAGTCACTTTTCTTCTTTGGAACTAAGTGTCTTTTTCTGCATGAATCTTTAAGTTGGAAAGTCAGTTTAAAAAGAGTCAGTCAGCTATCATTTATTAAGTGTCTATTATGTGCTAGGTGCAGGGGATGCAAAGAAAGTTAAAAAAAAATTCTTGCTCTTAGGAAAAATATTCCTAAAGAGTGACAATACACAAACAACAAGTACAAACAAGATAATTTCAAGATAAATTAGAGATAATTTCAAAGGGAAGAAACTAAATTAAGGAAGCCAGGGAAGGGAGCTTTAGCTGATATTTGAAGGAAGCCAGGAAAGCTAACAGCCAGAGATGAGGAGGGAGAGAATCATGGGAGACAGGCAGTGAAAAAGCTCAGGGTAAGAGATGGAGAGTTGTGCTCAAGAAACAGCAAGATGATCTCTGGATTACAGAGTATAGAGAAGGGGGTAAGATGTAAGAAACCTGGAAAGTTAGAAGAGAATCAGGTTAGGGAGGGATTTAAAAGCCAAAGAAAGATTTTTATTTCGAACTGGAGACAATAGGGAGCCCCTGGTGTTGATTGAATAGGGGGACAATATGGTCAGACCTTCATGTTAGGAAGATTAATTTGACAGCTGAATGAAGGTCATTTCAATAATCCAGATTTGAAGTGATGAAGACTCATCCTAGGATGATAGCAATATCAGAGGAGAAATGTTATTTCTTGGCAACAATTTGGATATGGGGCAGGGTGAAAGAGTGAGGAGTCAAGGATGACATTTAGGTTGAGAACCCGAGTGATGGGGAAGATTGTGGTACTTTAAGCAGTACTAGGGAAGCTTGAAAGAGGAGAAAGATAATGAGTTCAGGTTTGGACATGCTGAGTTTAAAATATCAACCAAATATCTACTTTGAGATATCTGAAAGGCAGTTGGAGATGTGAGACTGGAGGTCAGTAGAGAAGCTAGAGCAGAACAGGTAGATTTAAGAATCACCAGCATAGACTGAATATTAAATCTGTGAGCTTGTCAGATTGCAAAGTGAAGTAGTATATCTGGGATACCCATACCCATGGTCAGAGGACATGACCTGGATGAAGATGAGAAGGACTGAACTGAGAAGGATGAGGCTGATGGGTAGGAGGAAAACTACATGAGAATGATCCCTAAAACATGAAAAGAGAGTATACAGTACAGCTTGTGATTTAAGGCTGTCAGGAGATGGGATGCCTTCAATATCAATAAGTAGGCCATTTTGGTTAGAATGTTGAGAGTATAAGGGGCTCTAACATACAGTTTAGAAAGACAGGTTAGAGCCAGATTATAAAGGACTTTATATGCCAAACAGGTGCTTGTATTTTATGCTAAAGGTGATAGGGAGTCACTGAAGTTTCTCAAGCAGGGGAGTGACATCATCAGATCTGTAAGGATATCAATTTGTCATCTCTTTGGAGTATGCATTAGAGGTGGAGAATTGCAGAGGCAGGGAGACCAGGTAAGAGGCTATGGTGATAGTGTAGGGAAAGCAATTTGTGCACAGAGCTGTTTCAGAATCCAAAATTTAAATATTTGTCAGAAATTTTGAGTAGCTTTGCCTTCTCTTACTGCTAGACCTTCAGGATGTAAAGGGTTAGATCCTTCTATTTTAGAATCTTTGGGAACTAGATTGAATTAGAATCAGGGATCATTAGAACTAGAAGAATAAACTTAATGCATTTTTCCAACTAATCTATATTGAAAGACACCAATATATGAATGGAACTAGGGACATGGGAACAGGCACCAAAGGTAAAATTTTGTAATTGGAAGGGACCTTAGAGAACATCTATTTCAATCTGCTCATTGAGGAATCTGACTAAACACTTTGTCCAGGGTCACATTAGTAATAAGTAATGGTTGAAAGGAGTCAAGAAGGAAAGATCAGTTTTTAAGCTTATAGGGCTTAAGAAATAAGGATCCATGGTAGTAAAAAGTTTTATGGGCCAGTAAAAATGTACTACAGACAAGCTATTTGTGAAATACTTGTCTGGCCCATCTCATTCATAGGAGAATATTGAAGCCAAGAGACAAGTGCCCAAACTCACAAAGATAGTAAATAGTAGAACTAGATCTAGAATCATTAGCTTTCTTTATTCCTAGGCTAATGTCATTTCCCATTAAAACATACTGTAATTTGAGGTCCAAGTCCTTAGGAGGAAAGGTGTTATGTCTTTAGACAGTAGTATCTGGTAGGTATGTGAAGTAGGAGAAAGAAGGAGCTGGAAACTTGTGGGATTTCTTGAGAGCACATCATTGGTTCTCTCAAATCACCCTCTAATTCGGGGGCTCCCCTAATAGGGATTGATGGTAATTTTCTGTCCTTAGGACAGTTTCCTGATTTCACTTTTTCTGCCTCCTTGTTCTCTGGAGTTGGCAACCATGGCTTTGACCTGCTCTGGCTAGAGAAAAGGACTTCCTATTTTCTCAAACTAAAACTATTTTCTAATTTCTAAACTATTCTAAAACTTTCTAAAAGTGAGGACAACAGATACATAGTCGAAACCAGGATGGGTGAGGGAGCACTCCAATCCCACTGGAATCACAGAACTATGTCAGAGCCAAAAAGGTGTCTTCTAGTCCTGTTCCTTCTTTTTGTGCTATAAACCTGTAGCTTGGCAGCTGGTTGCTGTGAAGACAAAATTGAGGTTAGGAAAGAAAATGGATAGCTAATTTAGGAATAGCTTCTTAGCTTTCTATTAAGGCATATTCTGTGGGTGCCTAGGCAAATAGCCATCTGTTTGGCCAATTTAATGCCACTATGGCTGAAATACCAGCCTGTGAATTTCGATTTCCTATTTTGACCCTGGAGATATTTAGATAGCTATGTGACAGCTTAAAACATTTGTAGATTGCATGGCATAGTAGAAAGAGCACTGGACTGGTAATCTGGAGAAACCATATTCAACCGAAAGTCCTACCACTAACAAGCTGGGTGAGAATTCAGCCACTTAAGTATAAAATTCTGCGGTTATACATGGGCATCTCTAAATGATAGCTTCTAGCTCTGGCATTCTAATAATTCTGTAAATAGTTAAGTGTCTGTGAACTATAGTGATGGCAACTAAATAGGTGTCCACATAGATAAGCAGAGAGAGAATGAAAACTTAACCCAGGCTCAGACTCTAAATTCATACTAGTCATGGGTGTTTTGTAGGCTTAAGAAGTTGGACCCTGGAGCAGGCCCTGAAACCTGGAATACGTTCAGATGTCCCAGATGGAGAATTTTTCTGCTTCACTGCTCCTTTTTGCCAGTTTTGAGGTTTCCAGACAGGGCTGGCATCCTGGATTAGCCAGGGTAACTATTTCTGAGCTGGCTAGAAGCAGTGAGTAGAGTCCCCCTGGGTAGAAAGTCTGTTGTTAGTTTATTTCCAGGGTTAAGAGTTTGGACAGGATCAAATACAGATTAACAGCTGAACTTCATGGCTTCCTATGGCCTGGCCCCTTCTGAATCATTTTTTAAACAATCTTCTTAATCTTGCCAAGGTTGATATTGTGCATCAGTTAAAAGTTTCAGATTGGAAGGCAAGCCTTGTAGGAACTGATTATTTTTTCTTAGGTGTTGTAATTGCCCCTTGGGCAGGTGCCACTTAAGTAAGTGGTGGTGCCTATTTGAAGGTGCCTGTTGTTTAGAGCTAGTGATTAAACTCTTCTCAGATGTGGATAATTGAGAGAAGTAATATAGGTCATGTTCCATTAAAAAATTATAACTGAATTAAATGAATAGTTTTCATTGGTTCAAGTCCAATTATTGTCTTTTCTTTTTGGTCCAGATCTATAATTTTTTATCTTCTTAGAGAACTTTAGATGAGGGAACTCCTTTTACTAATGTAGATTAGAAACTCTTCTATAATATATAGTTTTATAGAGTCACATAGGAGACAACTAACAGATTAAGTTATTTGTCCAAGGTCACATTGGCATGGAACCCCAGATTTCCCTTAGACACCCCAAACTCTAAAAACGTTTCAGTTTAAAAAGAAAGCAGGACAATTCCTTTCCTCCTTATATTCTTGGAGTGTTGAGGAAAAGGTGACCCTGGGCATGAGAGGCCCATGATAAGAAAGGACCCCTGAGAGAAATATTCCCCTTGTATTCTCCCCTGGATTTTGATATGGGCACAGATATACATCTTCTAATTAATCTAGGGCATTTACTTGTCCCCTAAACTATAGTCCCAGTCAGGTGACAAACATCTCCAATTTCTGCCCAACCTCATTCCATTGTCTCATCCTTTGTCGAATACCAGGATTGTCAAAAGGATAAAAGAAACCCAGAATCCATCTCCTCTAGGAGGCAGTGTCCACTCTTCTGCCTATCTCCGAACCTGTCAATAGTACTATCAAATTAAGAAATTTCTCTTTTTATTTTTAAGCTAAGTTTTGGAGTCTTGCATTCTTGCAAAGGGTACCTGTCATGAACACCACCACCACCAATATGGGGTCCCAGTGGGACCAGAATTCCAAGTTGCTTTAACTCCAAAGTAGGTTGTCTATCCCACATAATTGCTCCTTAATATAATTGGGCTGGAGGAGGAATTGTTAAATATTCTTGTAACTAAACTTTGCTATGATTAAAACAGACTTTAGAAAGTACTTCCTTGTCCCTGGAACTTATCAAGGATAGATTCCCAGGTCCTGGTCAGTTTCTTGATATTTGTCAGAGTAGATCTATCTTCAACAACTTTTATGAACTCAGATTATCTTGTGAACTAACTTGGCAATTTCTAATCTTTGGGTTTATAATTGTCTCTGGAGTCAAGTTGGAGTTAGGACAATTAGGACAAGGGGTCCAAAAATCCATAATTGCTTCAAGTATTGCAATAAATGCATCTTTATTTAATTTCTTTTCTTTGCTTTTTTTTCTGCCATAGTAATTCTTTTTTTAAATTTTATTTTATTTGATCAATTTCAAACATTATTCCTTGCTTACAATAATCACATTATTTCCCTCCTTCCCCTCCCCCCACCCCTCCCATAGCCAACGTGCAATTCCACTGGATATTACATGTGTCCTTGATCAGAATCCATTTCCATGTTGTTGGTGTTTGCATTAGGATGTTTGCATTAGGATGTTCATTCACCTCTCCAGCCATATCCCCTTGACCGATGTAATCAAGCAGTTGTTTTACTTCTGTGTTTCTGTTCCCACAGTTTTTCCTCTGAATGTGGATAGTGTTCTTTCTCATAGATCCCTCTGGGTTGTTCAGGAACACTGCATTGCCACTAATGGAGAAGTCCGTTACATTGGATTGTACCACAGTGTATCAGTCTCTGTGTACATTGTTCTCCTGGTTCTGCTCCTTTCACTCTGCATCACTTCCTGGAGGTTGTTTCAGTTCCCCTCATTTTCCAATTTTTTTTTGCCCCCACAAAGAGCTCAGCTATGAATATTCTTGTACAAGTCTTTTTCCTTATTATCTCTTTGGGGTACAAACCCAGCAGTGCTATGGCTGTATTAAACGGCAGACAGTCTTTTAGTGCCAAATTGCCCTCCAGAATGGTTGGATCAATTCACAACTCCACCAGCAATGAATTAATGTCCCAACTTTGCCACATCCCCTCCAGCATTCATTATTTTTCTTTGCTGTCATGTTAGCCAATCTGCTAGGTGTGAGGTGGTACCTCAGAGTTGTTTTGATTTGCATTTCTCTGATTATAAGAGATTTAGAACACTTTTTCATGTGCTTATTAATAGTTTTGATTTCTTTGACTGAAAATTGCCTATTCATGTCCCTTGCCCATTTATCATTTGGAGAATGGTTTGATTTTTTGTACAATTGATTTAGTTCTTTATAAATTTGAGTAATTAGACCTTTGTCAGAGGTTTTTGTTATGAAGGTTGTTTCCCAATTTGTTATTTCCCTTCTAATTTTGGTTACATTAGTTTTGTTTGTACAAAAACTTTTTAATTTGATATAATCAAAATTATTTATTTTACATTTTGTGACTCTTAAGTCTTGCTTGATTTTAAAATCTTTCCTTTCCCAAAGGTCTGACATGTATACTATTCTGTGTTCACCTAATTTATTCATAGTTTCCTTCTTTATGTTCAGGTCATTCACCCGTTCTGAGTTTATCTTGGTGTAGGGTGTGAGGTGTTGATCCAAATCTAATCTCTCCTATACTGTCTTCCAATTTTCCCATCAGTTTTTATCAAATAATGGATTTTTTCCCCAAAAGCTGGGATCTTTGGGCTTGTCATAGACTGTCTTGCTGAGGTCACCTAACCCGAGTCTATTCCAATGATCCTCCTTTCTGACTCTTAGCCTGTACCATATTGTTTTGATGACCACTGCTTTATAGAATAGTTTGAGATCTGGGACTGCAAGGCCACCTTCCTTTGCATTTTTTTTTTCATGATTTCCCTGGATATCCTTGATCTTTTGTTCTTCCAAATTAACTTTGTTATGGTTTTTTCTAATTCAGTAAAAACTTTTTTTGGTAGTTAAATGGGTAAGGCACTAAATAAGTAAATAAGTTTGGTTAGAATTGTCATTTTTATTATGTTAGCTTATCCTACCCATGAGCAGTTCATCTTTATTTAATTTCAATAAATATGTTATGTAGTATAACTAATCAAGCATGATTTCTGTAGAATGAATGAGAATGGTATTATCCAATATATGCATAATGATATTTCAGATATGTGGAGTTGATATTGTCACTAAAAAAAGTACAAAGTAATTTTAAAACAGGATTAAACCCATGAGAGGCAGCATAGTTGGCTTACCTCCAAGACAGGAAGAACTGGGTTCAAGTCCTGCCTCTCTGACCAACATTGACTTTATGACTAGTCAAGTCATTTCATCTCTTAGTGCCTTTAGACAACTCCCTAATACTGTAAGTTGCAAAGGTAGGTGCCAACTTGCATTTGGTGAAGGGAGTTCTTTCACTGGGAATTCTCTCTACCAATGAAATCATGAGTGTAGTCTTCCAACCCAACCTCTCCCCCCAAATGGATTCGTAGTGGCTTTTTATCACCCTCTTTTTTAATAATCAGTTGACATATCATATAGAAGTACTTGAACTTTATATCCTTTAAGGGATCTTTATACTCAATTTGGGGACCCTGGGTCTGCTTCTTCCTTTAAGGAAAGGAAGGACATCTTTTCATTTCTCCTAGACTATTCTTGACCCACTACTCTGCAATTTCAGACCCTATATGTGGCCTATATGTGAGTCACCTCAAAGATTCTTCATGTTGTTGTTGAGACATGTCTGAACCTTTGTGTCCCCATTTGGGGTTTTCTTGACAAAAGTAGTGGAGTGATTTACTATTTCCTTCTTCAGTTTATTTTACAGATGAAGAAAGTGAGGCAAACAGGATTAAGGGATTTGCCTAGGGTCACACAGCAAGTAAATATCTGAGGCCAGATTTTGTTATGGGCATGGAAAGGTACCCTTTGGGGTTCGGGAAGGATGCCTTTTGCAAGCATGCAATGACTCCAAAACTTAGCTTAAAAACAAAAAGAGATTTATTAATTTAGAATGTAATGTTGCGAGTGGCCAGGAGGATAGCAAGGTAGAACAGCAAGATGGGGAGCAGTTCCCTGGGAGGCTGTTCCCCCAAGAGGACAGCATGGGATGGAGAGACTGTCCCCCAGACGACATCAGTTCTGGGGATTTTATACATTCTTCACAACAGTTAGTCACTCAGGCATGAGGTGGGGTGATCATACTGGGGTCTGCCTGGGGACATAAAGATTCCTTAGTTTTAGGGGACAAACAGATGTCCGATAGGATCGAGGTGTGGTCTGAAGGTGCATCTTTCTGACCATCTAGAGGACGATCAAAGGAAGATAGTCATCTCAGGACCCTAGGTGGGGTCATTGGGTGTTTTTAGGCTCAGAGTCAGGAAAACAAGGGAGTTCCCTTGACAATAGTTCGCCTGGGTTTCTGGGGTACAGTGCCCATGTCACTTTGAACTGAGGAAGATTAATTTCTGACTTTAGACCTTGCACTCTAGTTACCACATCACTTTGTTGCTAAAAGGTTCCTCATAACTGTGAAACTGACTATCTGGTTTTATCTCTGCCCTGTACTTTGTGTCAGCAACACACTTTATACCTTTAATATAATCTTGTGAAAGTAATATAACTATGGTGATGACAATGATTTTTTTATAGATGAGAAAACCAAGGTTGAGAAAGAGGGTGATGGAACTTTTCTGTGGTCATCCCATGAGGGTCATTGTTAGGTTTCAAACTCTAGTCTTTGTAATCTAATGCTCTTTTCTACTATACTATGCTCCTTCAACAAAACCCAGTGGTACTTTCCTCAGATCTAAAATAATAAAAATACTGTCTGCTTGCAACATTTTCTGTCTTTCCTCCCAGAGATATGTTTAGAGGTCATTTTGTGATCTTGGATGGTTTACTTCCACTTTCTGGACTTCCAGCTTCCTTCTCTGTAAAATGAGGGATGTAGACCAGATAATCTCCTCAAGCTGAATCAGATATGACATTTGCTTATTTCTTTGAGAAAAGTTTGCTTCTCCTTTTCTTGAAACTTGATGAAAGAGGGAGATATTTGCATCTGGTTTTATAGATTTTTTTGGAGTTTTAGATTCATCAGTTAGATCTGGGGATTTGTGTCCAAAATTTATTGTTCTCTTTCCCTTTTTATCTGTCACTGACTTACTTGGTAATGTTTAGCAAGTCACTTAATCTCTTTGACCATTATGAGGTAGTAAAATAGGGATATTGACCATGGTTTTTAAAACATTGTGATATGCAGGCAGTTACTGTGGATTCTTTGCTAATGTTTAATTCCTACTGACTTCTTCCTGTAGCCATCTCCTTTATTTGGGCTACAAAGTTCAGGCCAAATACCCTGGGAACATTTGGCCTTTTGTTTTAAGGAAGGGAGAATTAGAAAGTCTAATGTCCAGGAGGGGATAGGGATGGGGGAGGAGGTAAGGGAAGTGAGGTGAGAAGAAAATTCAGTCTCAAAGACATTTTCACAATTTAAGAATTGTTGGCCACTCTAGATATAAATATCTCATTTAGCCAAAAAGGATCTTGCCTGTGGTCACATAGCTAATAAGTGTCAGAAGCAGGATTAGCCTCAAATTTGTTGACTTCATATCTAGTGTTCTTTTCATAAATCTATGCTGCCTCTACTTTAAATCCAACTTTTACTTTCAAATGAAGAAACTGAGTCTCAGGGAGGCAGCTGGCCCTTAGGTACAGAGCTAATATGTGAATCTAGGTTTCCTGATAAGGCTTTAATCCTCTTTCTGCTCAAATCAGCTAATTCAGTTCATTTTTAGTTAGGGGGTCACTGAGATTTGTTCTATAATGGTGAGATTAAATGGTGATGCCTAATTTAATAATTTTTTTTTAAATCACCATTATTGGTTTGGATAACAGGGCCCCCTTTTTTCCCCTGGGCTTATTCAACACATGTTTACATAACTATTATTGAAAGTGCTCCAGGGGCAGCTGGATCTCTCAGTGGTTGAGAGCCAGGCCCAGAGATGGGAGGTCCTCTGTTCAAATCTGGCCTCAAATACTTCCCAGCTGTGTGATCCTGGGCAAGTCACTTAACCTCCATTGCCTAGCCCTTACCACTCTTCTGCCTTGGAACCAATATGTTGTATTGATTCCAAGACAGAAGGTAAGGGTTAAAAAAAAAAAAGAAAGTGCTCCAGTTGATACATACTTTAGGTAAAACACAACTTCAGCCTTGGTAGGGTTTACAATCTAGTAAAGGAGTAAGACACAAACACAGATAACTGTAACACATAGCATTATATGTGTTAGCATTATATGTTAAATGCATTAGTTGCAGACCCTGTAGCATAATCTTCCTTCAGAATGCAATAATAAACTTGGAAATATGCTTTATTTAAACATGTTTTTAGTCAACTGATAAGTTGAGCTGAATAGACTGTAAATATTTTCAACTCGCCCTAGATATGGCTGTTTAAAAATTCTGCTTGAGCAGGTACATAAGAAAACATGCAGTTTATTAAAAGCTATGTGAGATCAATCAAACTACCAAAAATTATTTTATAAAACTAAAAAAAATAACAAATTTTGTCTGGAAGAACAAAAGATCAAGAGTATAAAGAGAATTAATGAAAAAATGTGAAGGAAGGCAATCTAGCATCACTAGGATCTTAAATTGTACTGTAAAGCAGTAATCATCAAAACAATCTGTTACTGACTAAGAAATAGAATAATGGATCAATAGAGTAAATTATAAATAATATACAGTGGTAAATGACCTTAACAACCTAATATTTGATAGACCCAAAGATCCCAACTTTTGGGATAAGAACTCACTATTTGACAAAAACTTCTAGGAAAACTGGAAAACAGTATGGCAGAACTAGGTATAGACCAATATATCCCACCCTATAATATGATACGGTCAAAATGGGCATATGATTTAGACATAAAGGGTGATACCATAAGCAAATTAGGGGAATGTAGAATAGTTTACCTGTCAGATCTATGAAGAAGGAAAAAATTTATGACCAGAGGAGATGGAGAACATTATAAGATGTAAAATGAATATTTTGATTATATTAAATAAAAAAATGTGTACAAATAAAACCAATATAACCAAGATTAGAAGGGAAACAACAACAAACCGGGAGGAAATTTTTATAGTAAATGTATCTGATTGAGATCTCATTTTCCAAATATGTAGAAGAGAATTAAGTCAAATTAATAAGAATATAAATCATTCTCTAATTGCCAAATGGTCAAAGGCTATGAAAAAACTATGAAAGAATAAAAGCTGTCAATAATCATATAAAAATGTCCTAAATCATCATGGATAAAGAAATGGAAATTAAAGCAATTCTGAGGTACCGCCTCATACCTATCAGATTGGCTAATATGACAGTAAAGGAAAATGAAATAATTTATTCAGTGCTTACTAAGTACACAGCACTGCTAAACTGGAGATGCATATAGAAAAGCAGCATAATATGCCCTGCCCTCAAGGAGCTCACATTCTAGTGTTCCAGAAAGCAAACACATGTGAAAGGTTTCAGCTGCAAGTCATAGGAAAAGGTCCCATGGTTCTTAGTATGCAGCAGCAAATAGTAATATTTTTGGTATTGATTTAGATAAGATGGTTTATTCTCTATTCCTTGCTATTTATTTGCTATTTTTAATTCATTGCACCGATAAAAGTCATATTCATTTGGGATGTTGATCTATTGGACAAAGCCAAAGATTTTGTTGCCAAAAACTTTCTTTTCTCAGTCTTCAATGGCTGAAATATCTGCAGGAGCAGTGATCTTAGTGGACTGCAAATTCAATAGACACCAGCAGTGTTATTGATAACCAATTCAAGCTCATTGGACCACATTAAGAGAGATATAATATCTCACGTGAGGTAGAAGAAGCAAATCCCCACTGTCCTCGGCCCAAATAGGACCATATCTAGGAAATTATATTCCATTCTAGCATTGCATTTTTGAAAGGATATAGATAAGCTGGGTCATAAGGATAGTGAAGGGTCTTGAGATAATGTCATATGAAATTAATGATAGAAATGGGAAAATTTCATATGAAGAAGAGAAGATATACTCCAAAGCAGAAAGCCTAGGAACTTAGGCAAAGGGTTAATATTACTGCAATAAAATCTTAGACATACCTCTTTTCAAACTGGAGAGACAGAGACCTTGGGCAAATTAGTACTGCCTTCCCTGGGGTCCCAGACTCCAGGATATATGTCGGAAGGATTAGAACTTCATATACCTGACCTATCAAAATGCTGAGTACATGTTCCATGTATAGAATATTATGTCCTACCATGCTGGGATATCACTATCGCATAAAGGTTCATTGTGTGTGAATTTGGGGGACCAAAGATCAGTAATAAATTTTTCTTCTGCAGAAGGCGTGCTGTACCAACACCATTCTGGACCCTGGAAATTAATGGTCCCAAGCAATTAGTACCTATTGACTAACAGAATTGTACTTTCTGCTCCCCTAATTCCAGTAATTTAAAGTCATCATCTCTTGTATGAAAATCTCTCTCCCTCTCCCTAATCTTTTGTCTTCTTCCTGATCAATTACACCACTTGGAAAATCCCCTTTTTCTTCTGCTTCCTCTGCTCTTCCCTTCATTGCTCATGATTACGCTACCCCAGTATAATAAAAATGATAATACCATTAGAATGAACTTATAGATTTAATGCTACATCAAACTCCCAAAAGAATTTTACATAGCTTGATAAAATAACAAAATTCACTTGGATGAACAAAAGATATAAAGGAACATAATGGGGGGAAAAGGTGAAAATGAAGGGGCAATAGCACTTGTAAGACTTCAAAGTATTTTATAAACTAGCAATAAGTGTTTTCAAAATAAAGAAAAGTAGATATATGCAAAAAATTAAAAAAAGAAGAATTAGAAATAACAGAACTCAATAACTCAGTATTCTATAAACTTACAAACATAAATTACCTAAGAAGAACTCTCTATTTGATAAGAACTTCTGGAAAAACTGGAAAGAAGTGTGAAAGAAATTAGGCTTAGACTAATATCATCAACTAGGTTCTACATTAAATTCAAAATGCATAATCAAAACAACTCTGAGGCACCACCTCACACCTAGAAGATTGGATAAAATGACAGCAAATGAAAGTAATAAATGTTGGAGGGGATGTGGCAAAATTGGGACATTAATACATATGCTGGTAGAGTTGTGAATTGATGCAACCGTTCTGGAGAGCAATTTGGAACTATGCAAAAAAGGGCACTAAAAGACTGCAAGGAGCACTATACTAGTAATTTAGTTTTGTAGCTACAACCAGAGGATAGAGATGCTACCAAGGAGACAAAACATTATATATGAAATTGTGGGCTTTTGTTCTATAGTTTTAAAAAGTGTATATTAAATCAATGGGTTAGTAACAAAATGTCCTTCCTTTTGTATCCACCTCTGAACTTCCTTCTCTTCTCTTTGGTGTATTTTTTAATGTTTCATTGATACTCTTTTCTTTCTTTTCTTTTTCTGGTGTCTATCACTGCTTACTTATTCTCTCCCTGCCACTGCCCCCTACTCTCCAAGAATCCCTTCTTTATAACAAATATTATAAGCAAACAAAAACATTAGTCATGTCTGAAAATGTAAATGATTTATTCTACACCTCTGTGTTGTTCCTTATTTTCTAAGAGGTGGGAGAAATGCTTCATTACCAGTATTCTGATATTATGCTTGTGATTAATCAATGCTGGGAAGTCTTTCAAAATTATAGTAATATAGGACATATTATTCTTATTCTGTCTACTTCATTCTTCTTTTGTTCATAAAATTCTCCGCAGCTTTTTCTGAATCTGTTATTCATCATTGTTTATGGTACAATAATATTCCATTATTTTCATATAACCACAGTTTGTTCAACCATTCCCCAATTCATGAAAACTATCAGACTCAAAATTGGTTTCTATTTCTTTGCTACAACAAAAAGTGATGCTATAAAGCATCACTTTTTGTTGTAGCAAAGAAATTATATATATATTTATAATATATATATATACACACACATATATAGTACAGCAGATGGGTCCTTTCCTCTATGATTGGCTCTTGGATTAATAACCTATCTTCTTCTCCCTGCCATATATTTCCATATATTTTGATGTGCCTGGGAAATAGAATTCCTCTGGGAGTTAGGGGGTGGGACAGACTTCAAGTCAATGGTGATTTTGAAAGATTTTAGCACCAGAACTGTGGTATATGTGAGATGAAGTGAAATTTTCTCCTTTTGAGTGTCCCTTTGGAAAAGGAAGGGATGGGGTTAACCTTACCATGGCTCTGTCCTTAGTAGCACAGGCTTCTCAGGAAAGCTGCCTTCTGACATAATGGCAGATTAGGAAAAGTCCTCAGGACCGCATTTAGCCTTAGGGACTTCCTGGGGAGAGCACAGGCTGGTCAGTTCAGGCATTAATCAGAGTCCATTGTGTGACCTGCCCTGCCCCAATCACAGGAAATCTGAGCCCTTCCCCTCTCCACACACCACTCATTTGTGCTGAAGTGGCCTCCCTGATGGATTGTTCTTTTAGTCAGACAATTGCCTCCCCAGGAATTTTTCTGAAGGCATTTTGAGCTTGATGTTTGTGAATGGTGGCTGGAAAAGTGAGTGAAGGATATTCCCAGTTAGCAGGTGAGATGCTGGAACTGCTGATGCAGAATAATTTTTCCCTCTGGTGCCATTTATTTTTTAACCAATCAGTATCTGTTAGCTTCTCAGCGCTGGTGATATCCTTAGATTCAGAAAGTAGAAGGCATGTACAACAAAGAAGTCATCATCCTAGGTTGCCCATGAGAGAGTTTTGGCTTTTCAAGGGATCTGGCACTCTCTCCTCTGTTTATAACAAGTTTTGATTAAACTTCTTTATTATCTTCTCAACAGTATCACTGCCCCCCCCCCCAGAAGAGAGTTAGAGTGAAAATAAGGAAAAATAAAGTATTATAATATGTAGGAAGAAAGCATGGTATAGTGAATGAGCCATCCTTGGAGTCAAAATGATCTGGGATGAACTCCCTCTAGGGAATACAGATTATATGCTGCTCTAGCAGACTGTAAATTGGGTAACAGTTACTAATTTGTATTAGTAGGGAAAATCTTTCCTTTCCCTTTCTCTTCCTCCATACAGTCATGAAATCACATGTCCTAACCAAATATAAGTTTATATATACATATGTATGTATGCCTACGTGTGTATATATGTATATATACACACATATACAAATATACATATATACACGTAGGCATACATACATACATATGTGTGTGTATATATATGTCATATATATATATATATATACACATCTATTTATTTTATATATTTAGAGCTGGTGAGAACCTTGGAGATTATCTAGCCCAAACCTCTTATTTTATAGACAAGGAAAAATGAGACTCATTAAAGAAGAAGATCACATAGCTAGTAAGATTCTGAGCCAGGTTCTGAATTTGGATCTTCTTGATAGCATGTCATAGTATTTATACTATGTCATGCCGAAGAGATATTAATAAAAATAAAAATAGCTCATATTTATGTAATGCTTTAGGATTTATAGAACATAAAGGATAAAGAAATGGCATTTTGAATATAGAACTTTAGAGCTGAAAGGAATCTTAAAGATCTTCTGTTGATCATAGAATAGCAGAACATTAGAGGGTACTTTAGAGTTCAGCTAATCCATTCACTTTTTAAAAACTTTATTTTATTTCATTAAATATTTCCTAATTTACATGTAAAAAATTTAAATAATTTTTTAAATGTAAAATTTCAAGCTTCTCTCTCCCTCCTACTCCTCCCCTGTCCTTGAGAAGGCAATCAATTTGGTATTAATTATACATGTGAAGGAAGTTTTGTAAAATGTTTCCATAGTAGCCATATTATAAAAGAAAATACAAACCAAATAAAACAAGAAAATAATATAAATAAATAAAACAAGAAAATAAAGTTTTAAAAAGTATGCTTTAATCTGTATTCAGAGTTTGTCAGTTCTCTCTCTGGAGATGGTTAGCATTTCTCATTCTGCAAACTTGAAATTGTCTTGTTTCATTTTTTGATCAGAGTAGCTAAGTTTTTCACAGTTGATCATGCTTATAATATTGCTGTTACTGTATACAATGTTCTCCTGGTCCTGTTTACTTCACTTTTCGTGAGTTCATATAAGTCTTCCCATGGATTTCTAAAACCATCTTGCTCATCATTTCTTATAGCACAATATATTACATCACAAGCATATACCACAAATTATTCAGTGATCCTCCAATTGATGGGCATTATCTCAATTTCCAATTCTTTGCCACTACAAAATAAAAGCTGCAATAAATACTTTTGTACAAACAGGTCATTTTCCCTTTCCTTTGATATTTTTGGAATATAGTTTTAGTAGTGGTATTGCTGGATTAAAGAATTCTTTGGGCATAGTTCCAAATTGTTCTCTAGAATAGTTGGTCTAGTTCATAACTTTACCAAGAGTTCATTAGTGTCCCAGTTTTTCCACATCCCCTCCAGCATTTATCATTTTGCTTTTCTGTTATGTTAGCCAATCTGATAGGTGTGAGATGGTATCACACTTACATTTCAGCAGTAGTTTAAGGCATTTTTTCATAGAACTATTGATTGCTTTGATTTATTCTTTTGAAAACTACCTGTTCATATCTTTTGAACATTAATCAACTAGAGAGTGGTTCTTATTTTTATAAATTTGACTCAAATATATAGTTTCCTATATATTTGAGAAACAATAACTTGCTTTAAACATTTTCCCCGTTTCCAATTTTTCTTCTAATTTTGGCTGCATTAATTTCATTTGTGTAAGTTTTTTAACTTTTAACTTTTAACCACAGTTGTCTATTTTACTTCTCATTTTTTAATCTTATTTTCTTATTTGATCATAAACTATTCCCTTATTCATAGATCTAACCAGGTACATTTTTCCATGTTCCTCTAATTTGTTTATGATATAATCCTTTATGTCTAAGTTACTTATCCATTTTGACCTTATCTTGGTATATGGTGTGAGATGTTTGTCTAAGCTTAGTTTCTGCCACACTGCTTTCCAGTTTTCCCATAAGCTCCTGTCAAATAGTGAGTTCCCACTCCCAAAGCCAAGGTCTTTGGGTTGATCAAACACTAGATTACTATGGTTATTTATCACTGTGTATAAAGAACCTGAGGCATAAGGTTATATGATTAGTTAGTAGCAAAGCCAGGTCTAGAACTCACATCTTCAGACGTCTCTAAAAATCTTTCCACTATACATTATTTGGTTTTATTAAGCACTTATAGTAGGCCAAGGAATATTACAATATGCCAGAGATGTAAAGAAAGTAAAAATCATAGTTCCTGCCTTCAAAGAAATTAAAATTCTAATGGAGGAAACAACATGCAAACATAAGATTTCTATGGTGGAAGTAGAAGGTAATTTCAGAGGGAAGGTACTATTAGTGGGGGAAATCAGGAAAGGCTTTCTGCAGAAAGTGAGATCTGAGCTGAGAGTTAAATGAAGTCAGGAAAGCCAGGAATCAGAGTCAAAGTGACAAGGCATTGCAGGCACAGTTGTGGAGAAGACCTTTGAGCCCAGACACTTTCTGTTTACCTGTGTCCTTTAACATTATGGTTTTTAAGCTGTGGGTAATACCTCTGTCACTCTCTTTTCCACGTGGGAGGCTGCTGAGCTCTCTCAATTTCTCTTGAAGCAAAGAGAAAGTAAAAGGCCAGAGAAACTGAGAGAGCTCACCAGCCACCCACGTGGAAACAGAAAGGGAAAAGAGAATTTTGGGATGAGGAAAGAATGCTGGGAGATGAAGTCCAAAGGATACAAATTTTCCACTCATACAAGTGTTATGTACAAGGAATAACAAGAAGGCCAGAGTTTCTGAATCAGGGAGTTCGCAGCTAGGAATAAAGTATAGAGAATATTGGAAACTCAGGACTTGGGTTGCAAAAGACTTTAAATGCCAAACAAAGGACTTTATATTTAATTCTGGAGGTAATAAGGAGCCACTCAAAATTTTTGATAGGGAGAAATGAGATGGTCCGGCCTGCACTTTCAGAAAATAGCTCTATCAGCTGAGTGGAAGATGGACTGGAATGGGGAGAGATTTGAGGCAGAGAGATCAATTAGAAGACTACTGAAATAGTTCAGATATGGGTGATGACAGCTTGTATGGGGGTGGTGACTGAATGAGGAGAAATAAGGGCATGTATGGGAGAGATTATGTGAAGCTAAAAATGAAAATATTTGGCAACAAATTGGATCTATGAGGTCAACATAAGAGACGAGTCTAGGATGACAATGAGGTTGCCAGCTTGGGTGATTAGAGGGGTGGTGATACCTGCAACAATAATAGGGATGTTGGGAAGAGAAGACAGTTTTGGGGGAAAGATGATGACTGAATTTGAGACATCAAAAGATGGTTGAAAGGGAAAAAGCTTTTATTTGGCATAGATGAAACAGTGATAACAACCGAGAGATGGAAGAAGTGCTGGAAGGAAAACACAAAACAAAAATGATTAATAGAGAGTCAATTCTCAAGATAAATAAGGTAGTAAGTAAGAAAGTACTCAGCTGTTCAGGGTGAATTGAAGTTACCTGGCCCAGAAGAACTATATCCTTGGGTCCTGAAAGAGATGGTGAATGTGATTGCTGAGCCACTGTTTGAGGGATCATGGAAAACAAGAGAGGCACCATAACCCCATTTTGGTCTTTTTGGCAGAGATACTGGAGTGGCTTGCCATTCCCTTCTCCAGCCCATTTTATAGATGAGGAAACTGAGGCAAATAGGGTGACTTGTCCAGGGTCACACAGCTAGTAACTATCTGAGCCCAGATTTTAATTCAGGTCCTTGTGAATCCAAGGGCAGCACTCTACTGTACTACCTAGCTCCTCTACTTTTAACCAGGCACTAAATTATTTTGATGATTACTGCTTTCCTTTCTTTTTATTTTTATTACCATCACTGTTAAAGGATAGCTTTAAAGTATAGTTTGAAATCTAATACTGTTAGGCCCTCTTTCCAACTTTCTTTTCATCATTTCCCTTCAGTTTTTTGATCTTTTGTTCCTCCATACAAATTTCATTATTTTTTTTTTTAGTTCTATAAGGTAATACTTTGGTAATTTGATTGGTCTAACACTGAATAAATTACCTAATTTATTGATAAACTACTGAATAATACAACCTAAATTAATTTAGGTAGTATTGCCATTTTTATTATTATAACTTTTGGGAATATTCAGACAATAATTTCATTTTATTCTTCCTCTGACAAACCTCCTCTAGAATATTGGGGTTTGTTCTAGGTGCTACAGTTTCAGAATATGATTAGCTGGAGAGTACCCAGGGGAAAGCAACAAGGATGGAGAAATACTTTGAGTTTGTTTCTTATGAAGATTGGTTGAAGGAATTGGGCACATTCATGTAGAGTAGGGACTAGACTTCTTCCATCTGGTCCTAGAGGAGAGGTATAGGGTAATGGGTCTAAGTTGCAATAATATCAGGAAAAATTTCCTATTGATTAGAACAGCCCCAAAGTGAAATATATTGCCTAGAGAGGTGATAGGTCTCTTTCTCTTTGAAGGATTGCAAAGTGGAAGTGGATAAACAGGTATTTTATTGTAGGGATTCCTTTAGTGAAATGGAATGGACTAAGCCACCAAAGGTCCTTCCAACTCTCAAAATCTGTAATTTTATGATTTCATTCATGGGACCCATTCAGTTAATTCTCAGAGATTACAATGAAGTCAAATTTGCTTTCACATTAGGATCTTTAGTTCATTTGGCTTCTTATCTATATACAATTATGTATAGACATCTGAGGCTATGGGCTTTATAATGGAATCCTTCCTAGGATTTTCTAGGAATATCTAAATATCTATTCTTTCTACAATGTAGATATACTTCGTTACATCTAGTTTGTTGCATGTACATAGGCAGTTTTCTTCCCTTCATTCCTTTTCTGTTTAAATACATTTGAATTAGATTTTCAAGACTTTAGTCAAATGCTGTTTTACCCTTTGCAATGTCTCATCTATTCCTTTCTTTCTATTTTTATTGCTGTCACCATATCCCAGGCTCATATCACTAAAGGTTAGAATTCCTAACTAGTCTCATTGCTTATAATCATTTGTCTATTTTAAATGTACTATTAGGTAAAATTTTTCTTAAACTGTTCATCATCATGAACCTTGAATAACTTCCTATTTCCTATAGTTGAAAGCCCATAGTTGAATCTTCTGCCCCAAGATGTCAATATACTTTTTCAATCTTATTTTCCATTGTTGCCAAATACAAACCCTCTAGTTCTGGCAGGCAGGCATATACATTGTCCATATCAAATCATTCCAGTCTCTTCCTTGTCTGAACCATCAGAATTGTCCAAAAAACGGAATGGTGATTTCTCCCTCATAGTGTTCTTCAGTAAAAGACCGTCTCATCATTTATTGATTGATTGATTGATTGATCGATCGATCAATCGATTGATTTTAAACCCTTACCTTCCATCTTAGAATCAGTACTGTGCATTGGTTCTAAGGCAGAAGAGTGGTAAGGGCTAGGCAATGGGGGTCAAGTGGCTTACCCAGGGTCACACAGCTAGGAAGTGTCTGAGGCCAGATTTGAAACCAGGACCTCCTATCTCTAGGCCTGACTCTCAATCCACTGAGCCACCCAGCTGCCCATGTCTCATCATTTAGTGAAGACGTTCTTAATGGGGTCACTGTTCAGGTAGAGACTGCACCAAATCATAATGGGCCATTAGATGTACAAAAGGATTCTTGAAAGCATACTGACATTATTATCTATGTTATCCTATATTTTTATTTATTTTATTAAATATTTCTCACTTATAGTCTCATCTCTGATGACTTGAGCCAGAAAATATTTTCTTTCTTCAAACAATAGAACTTGTACTTTTTGTCTACTATTTTAAAACATTAACTGCCTTTTCGTGTCCTTGCCACAGAGGGTAGGTTTTTAATGGCTTGGCATTCTTTAAGATTCTAAGATCTTTTTGTCTCCCTTGGCTGAAAACATTTTGGGGTAAACTGCCAGGTGGAATATAACATGCAATAATGGGTTTCCAAAAGATAATATGATTTATGACTAGAAGGGACCTTAGAGTTCATCTAGTCCAACCCCCTCATTTTATAACTGAGGAAACTGAGATTGAGAGAGGTTAATCAAATGGAGGCTATTGAGAAACCTTTTTCTTTCGCATCTGTGGAACACCGAGTATCATAAAATATAGGTTCAACAAGGGATTCATGACATCTATGAGAAAAATAAAGATAGTATAAAATAGGATGAAACGATGAATGGTTTTGTCTAAGTGGGTAGGAGGACCAATTATATTCTATATTTTCCAATCACCACTCTTTGCTGTAGTTCAGTTTTTTTTAGTCATGTCCAACTCTTTGCAACCCTATTTGGGGTTTCTTGGCAGATACTAGAATGGTTTGCTATTTCCTTCTCCAGCTAATTTTATATATGAGAAAACTGAGGCAAACAGTTAAATTGTAAGATCACATGGATAGTTAGTGTCTGAGGCTGGATTTAAACTCAATAAGAAGAGACTTCCTTTAGGCCTAGCATTGTATTCTAGTTATCCTTAAACTTTTCATTTTAAACCCCATACGAGATGACTAACTTAATCAAGGGAAGGCCCTGAAAAATAAGCACTTGAATTTGGAATGAAACTTTAAGAGGTGAAATTAATTCTGAAGATTCACTAGCTGTAATGCTCTGTAAGAATTTGGAAGGGTGATTCTGAGCCTTAAGAATGATAGGTAAGGGGTATGTGTGTGTTTTCCCCATGAAGGATATATGCCCATGTGTGTTATTTTAAATTTGGCTCAAAAGAAGCTATGAAAAGATATTTCTGGCATCCCCTTTACCCATTCTTTTCCAAGGAAGATTTTGATTTTCTGCCAAGAGGGGAAATAGGAGCTTGGGGCCTGAAGCTACTTACTCTCCTTTCCTCAGAGAAAGGGAATACTGAACTAGAAAGATATCTTTCTAGATATCTCCCTTAAATATTATTAGTCTAAGGGAATTTCTAGGTTTTATTCTGTCTATAAATGCTTTGACTATAATTTTGTTTGGATATTTTCAAAATAAATAAAAGTTAACTTTAGTATTCTCAAGTGTGTTATTGACTACTATTGAGGTATTAATTATTGTGAATATATTCTTCCTATTAAACTTTGATTTATTCTTATTAATATTACTTTTTTCTACCAAGGATCATTCAGTATCTACCCCATGTGAGAAGTCTCCCGTTTTTCTTTATCCTCAAATATCCTTTTCAGGAAAAGAAATATGTTTTCACCCTTCCAGATGAAATCATGACATCAAATACAAGGATTTTTCAGTGTTGGGGAGACTCCACCAAAGAGCTTTATCATTCTAACAATGTATAGAAGACTTTTTTTACTTACTACTTCAAGCTATATCCACTTAGTGTATATATAATTTAAAAATCAGCTTCAGTTTTTCTTTCCTCTCCCTGACCTTGTTGAAGAATCATGAAACCTGGATGGATTTGAACTCTGTACAATGACTAATCCTTCCACACAGTGAGAAGTGACATGTTTTTGACATTTCCAGCAGCCTTGGCCCCCTGAGATGTTGCTGTGGGCAAAATATCCCTGGACAAGACTCAGCA
This sequence comes from Monodelphis domestica, assembly GCF_027887165.1. Classification (NCBI taxonomy): domain Eukaryota; kingdom Metazoa; phylum Chordata; class Mammalia; order Didelphimorphia; family Didelphidae; genus Monodelphis; species Monodelphis domestica. The sequence continues at coordinate 255,907,854 of NC_077228.1, forward strand.
ATCTTGGATGCTAAAAGGTTGCTCTTGGCCAAAGACCTCATTTGCAATGGATATGAGCCTGGAAGCCAAGTAGGGGCCTAGGTACTTGGTGTTTTCTAAGCTGTTCTAGGAAGAACTTCATGTCTCACCCTCTATGAACATCTTGAGAATTTTCCTCTTACAAACAACATAAACATAAGTATAAAGGGAGGAGACAGAGAACTGTCTGGGTGGCCTTTTTCTTTGACATGTTAGATGTTGTTTCTCAATGGATCAGATCATGGAAGCTTGTTGGAGGCATCAAAAGCCTATATGTCACACTGTCTGGTTTCATTATCCTAGCATTACACATCTTAAGAGAAACATGGAAGATAGTAATGTCCAGAACCCAGTGTAAAGTGCTTATGCAGGTACCCAACCCTGAAAGAGGAAGAACAGCTGTTCAAATTGGTCATTAGGACTCCTTCTTGTCTTCCTTGCTTTCTCTTACATTCCTTTGACTCCCTATTATTCTAAGCACCAATCTTGAACCATAGGCTTTTTGGAAAATTGAAAATCTCCACCAGATGCTTTAACTTCTTAAATTTTCCTCCATAGTGACCAGAAAACCTTACAACCAAACATTTTAAAATTTAGAGATAAAAGGGACTTTACTTAGAGTTTAACAAACTCAATCCCTTCATTTTATGTTATCTATGATACTGGCCTCTGTATTGTTCCTCACATAAAATACTATTTCTCCTTTCTCTCAATTTCCATGCTTCAAATGATCTCCCTCCTCACTTTTACCTCTTGGTTTCCCTGGCTTTTTTAGGTCTCCCCTAAAGACCTACCTTTTGCAAGAAGCCTTTCCTTAGTTCTCCTTTATGCTATTGCCTTCCTTCTGAAAACTGCCTTCCATATAACCTGTATAAATCTTGTATGTATATAGTTGTTTGCATGTTATCTTCCCCATGAGAATTTGAGCACTTTGAAAGCAGGGTCCTTTATTTTGGTGGGTGGTGGGGAGGAGGTTTCTTTGTATAGCTGGCACTTAACATGATACCTGGCATATGATAAGTGCTTAATACAAGCTTGTTGATTGATTGCTGAGTAATTTATCTTCTAAGACTAAAGTCTGTATTCAGAAATAAAATTTGGAATCTTCATCATTTTTAAGTTGTTTTTTAATTTTTATCATGAAAATGTGTGCTTTGGCTTCTTGTGTTTAAAGGAGTATGATTCCCTGACTTGGAGGAAGGGGAATTGAAAGCATTGAAAGACTGCTTTTAGGAATCTGCAGGAAAGAATTGATTTTACAGGAAATTACAGGATATTATAGGAAAAACTCCAAAGAGAAAAGATGCAGGGGAAAAAGGCAAGAAAAGAACAAAAAGAATAGGAAATGAGTCTGTATTTTGTAATCTCAAGCCAAGTAAAGAAATAGATTAGGAGCTGAGCCTGTGCCATGGGTCTTAGAGAGAAAGCAAGAAAGTACTTTCTTCTTTTGGAAATGAAAGCAGAGACTAATAGTTCTAACTTGATCTTGAGGTTAGAGGGTAGAAGCCAGAGGCGCTGGTCAAAATAGCTGTAAATCTATGGATCAAGGCCTAGGGAAACATCTGTGAACTAAAGGGGAGCTAGGACCAGTTTTGCCTAGAAAGAACAAATTGGTTAGTTTGAAAAGAGAAACTTGACTTGTTTTGATGAGGTACTCTGTTAATACCCAGAATTCCCTCACATCATGGTGGCACTTACTCTGCTGTGTGTGATGGACCTCGACAATCCAGTAAGAATGAGGAAGGAAACCCTGCCAGAGAATACAAATAGAATGAGAGGAAGGGCCGTAGGTTATGCCTCTGATGGGAAAAATTCAGTGCTTTTTAAACCTTTAATGATGGCAGTAAGGAGAGATCATGAGATGATGCTGTCAAGGAATTTCCCTTTGAAATCTCTGAACCAGAACTCCTCAAGATGTCTCCCAGTTTTATCCTTTTTGGCAGCTCTGTCCAGATCCAAGCCTATTTTTCTCTTGTCTTCTTCAAATCAGACTTCTTTCAAGTTCCTGTGACTGGGGCATGCAGGCTCTATTTGGAATTCAACAATGCAAAGCACTTGGGGTTTAGAGTGGGGTCTTCTGGATAGCCTACATAAATTTGTTGGTAAGAGTGTTTATCAGTGGATATTTTAATAGCAATAGTTTGATTAAGGACTTTAAAGCTTTCTCCTTAAATCCTTATATTCTGTGATTTTCAGAGCTTTGGTGATTTATAATGAGTTATTTCTAATTCATTTCCACTTATATCATTCAGATGTTTTCTACCAGCTGCTTGATGGGCCAACCTATCCGGCTCATTGTAAGCCTTTTTTTTTCCTTCTTATGAACTTATGGACTGGGTCTGATGATTTTATTTGTATAAGGAACTCATGGATGAGCCAATTACTTCTACTAATGCAGATGGGCATTGTTTCTGCAATTTATATTTTAGACAAGTTGCCAAGAGCTTTGAGAGCTTATGTGAATTCTCTAGTGTCACGTAGCCAGTGTGTTTTAGAGGCAGGATTTAAATCATGTCTATTTCCTGGGCTAGGTTTGTGTCCACTGTGTAGCTAGGTGGAAGAGCAGATAGCACACTGTGCCTGACTATGTGATTCTGGGCAAGTCACTTAACCTCTAGTTGCCTCAGTTTCCTCATCTTTAAAAATGAGGATGATAATAATAATAGCATGTAACTCTCAGGGTGTTTTGCAAGATCAAATACAATTTGTAAAGCCCTTAACACAGTGTCAGGCTCATAGTAAGTACTATTTTATTATTATAGCTATTATCAAGACATGATACTTTTGTAAATGAAAAATGGGATTCTGTCTCATTTGGAAAAAGAGGTTAGGACAGGCATATTTTAAGGTCCCTTTTAACTCTGATTTTATGATCTGATAATAATATAATAACTTAGCATTTATATAACTCCTACTATGCTAAGCACTTTACACATACCTCATTTGATCCTCACAACAACTATCATTCCCATTGGAAAGTTGAGGAAACTAAAACAAACAAGTTGTGTGACTTGCTCAATGTCATACAGCCAGAATGTGTCTGAGGCAAGATTTGAACTTGGGTCTTCTTGACTCCAGGCTCTATCCACCATACCACTCAGCTTATGAAAGGTTTAATAGGACAGATTAGTAAAGTCAATAAAAGGTAATCTATCTGGTGTAAATATTATTGCAATATAAATACAAATGACAAGTAACTGTGGTAAGAGAAGACTAGATTTGGGGCATAAGACCCGGTATTCTAGTATTTGTTCTTCCATTTACTAGATTTGTGACTCTAAATAAGTAAGTTAACTTCTCTGAGCCCTTTCACCTATAAAATGGGGAAAGTAATATTTATGCTGCCTATGTTTTATATGATGGTTTTGAAGCTCAAATGAGATAAATATGAGAAAACACTTGTAAACTGTAACTTGATATCTAAATGTGAACTATTACTAATATAATTCAGGAGGATAAATGGAGCAGTTTCTGGGTGTTATAATGTAAAGATCCCCAAATAAAGATTTGGACACAAATTGAATTGCTTTTGTTTTATATTCCTCACATTTATTATTTTCAGATGTTCTCTAGTATGTTTAGCTACTATGCAATGGTCTTATTCTTCACCCCCAATATTAATTAGCTGTTAGTTATAGTTCTTTTTTTCAAAGTTTAGTTACATTATCTTGTTATTATTTAGGGCTCTATAATTTTTTCTGCTGAACATGTGTTTTACTTAGCTCTCCCTATTTTTAACACTCAAATGAGTGTTGCTCCTATCCTTTTTTTACTCATATAACCCCTTGATGACTGCAATTCCTCCTCATACTCACCACAAATATTTTGATGATCTTTTGAGTGATACTCATTTTCAGGACTTTGGAAACTTGTGTTCTCTATCTCAAGGTGAGATTCAACAGCAAAAGAATATTGGTATGAAAAAGATTGACCTTTGTTTCAGGGAGAAGTTTTGGGTGACTATAAAGACATTGATGTTTCCTAACAGCCAACCAACCCAACCTCTTTTGCTTTTTTAACAATGTGCTCAGCTTACTGTCTGTTTATAGTCTGTCCAAAGGGTGTGTGTGCGTGTGTGTGTGCGTGTATGTGCGCGCGCGCGCGCGCGTGTGTGTGTGTGTGTGTAGGAAATTTGGACAACAGATATTCTTCATCCATTTGATTTTTCTAGGGTAGATGGGCCAAACATATTTTATTCAAGAGACTCTGCAATGTTCCTGGACTTCATGTCCAGAATGACACAGTGTCATTTGCAAAACAGAAACATCTGGAGGATCTCATCATTAGTAGAAAATCCCCCTTGGACTTGGACTTTATGCTGGCAAACTGCTTTTGGAAATATACATTTCCCTGCTTTATGCCTGATTTGATATTCATCATCATAAGGTCATGGAACAAGGTTACCTCTCTGATTATCTTTAAAGGACTTGTATAATTTTGACATGCACATGCCTTTAAAGCGGAATTTAATTTTACCAACCTAATCGCTTTTTGAGGTCAACAAACAATTAGTATAGAATGATCTTATATTTCCTGCATATTTTAGTCATTTGTGTTGGTAAAGATATGGTGTATTGTGGAATGTTGCTTGTGAAAACTCGCCTGTTCTATTCTAATACCCTTATCAGAATGTCCTTCATTTGTATATTAGACTCTTCTGCTGAAAGTGGAATGTAGATTCCAACCTGGGTTTATAGGTAGTAAATCATTATTTTTTCTGAAAATTTTATTGATTAGTCAATTTAGAATACTTTTCTTTGGTTATAAGTCATGTTCTTTCCCTCTCCTCCCCCACTCTCTCCCATAGCCGACATGCAATTCCACTGGGTTTTGGGTGTGTCCTTGATCAAAACCTATTTCCATATTGTTGATGTTTGCACTAGGATGATCATTTAGAGTCTACATCCCCAATCGTATCCCCATCGACCCATGTGATCAAGCATGTGTTTTTCTTCTGTGTTTTTTCTACTCCCTCAGTTTTTCCTCTGAATGTGGATAGTTTTCTTTCTTGTAAATCCCTGAGTTGTTCTGGATCACTGCGTTGCCACTAATGGAGAAGTCCATTACATTCGATTGTAGCACAGTGTATCAGTCTCTGTGTACAATGTTCTCTTGGTTCTGCTCCTTTCAGTTTGCATCAATTCCTGGAAGTCATTCCAGTTCACATGGAATTCCTCCAGTTCACTATTCCTTTGAGCACATTAGTATTCCATCACCAACATACACCACAATTTGTTTAGCCAATCCCGAATCAGAGGGCTCAATTTTCAATTTTTTGCCACCACAAAGAGCACTGCTATGAATATTCTTGTACAAGTCTTTTTTCCTTACTATCTTTGGGGTATAAACTCAACAGTGGTATGACTGGATCAAAGGGCAGACAGTCTTTTAGCGCCCTTTGGGCATAGTTCCAAATTGCCCTCCAGAATGGCTGGATCAATTCACAACTCCACCAGCAGTGCATTAATGTCCCAATTTTGCCACATCCCCTCCAACATTCATTACTTTCCTTTGCTGTCATGTTAGCCAATATGCTGGGTGTGAGGTGGTACCTCAGAGTTGTTTTGATTTGCATCTCTCTGATTATACGAGATTTAGAATTGCCCTCCAGAATGGTTGGATCAGTTCACAATTCCACCAGCAATGAATTAATGTTCCTACTTTGCCACATCCCCTCCAGCATTCATTACTTTCCTTTGCTGTTATGTTAGCCAATCTGCTAGGTGTGAGTTGATACCTCAGAGTTGTTTTGATTTGCATCTCTCTGATTATAAGAGATTTAGAACACTTCTTCAGGTGCTTATTAATAGTTTTGATTTCTTTATCTGAGAACTGCCTATCCATGTCCCTTGCCCATTTATCAATTGGAGAATGGCTTGATTTTTTGTACAGTTGATTTAGCTCTTTATAAATTTGAGTAATTAAACCTTTGTCAGAGGTTTCTATGAAGATTTTTTCCCAGTTTGTTGTTTCCCTTCTGATTTTAGTTACATTGGTTTTGTTTGTGCAAAAGCTTTTTAATTTGATGTAGTCGAAATTATTTATTTTCCATTTTGTGATTCTTTCTATGTCTTGCTTGGTTTTAAAGTCTTTCCCCTCCCAAAGGTCTGACATGTATACTATTCTATGTTTACCCAATTTACTTACGGTTTCCTTCTTTATGTTTAAGTCACTCATGCATTTTGAATTTATCTTGGTGTAGGGTGTGAGGTGTTGATCAATTCCTAGTCTCTCCCACACTGTCTTCCAATTTTCCCAACAGTTTTTATCGAATAGTGGATTTTTGTCCCAAAAGCTGGGATCTTTGGGTTTATCGTATACTGTCTTGCTGAGGTCTCTTTCCCCCAGTCTATTCCACTGATCTTCCTTTTTGTTTCTTAGCCAGTACCATATTGTTTTGATGACTGCTGCTTTGTAATATAGTTTAAGGTCAGGGACTGCAAGGCCCCCATCATATGTGGGGTTTTTTTTGTTATTTCCCTGGATATCCTTGATCTTTTGTTATTCCAAATGAACTTTGTTATGGTTTTTTCTAAATCAGTGAAGAAGTATTTTGGTAGTTCAATGGGTATGGCACTAAATAGATAAATAAGTTTGGGTAGGATGGTCATTTTTATTATATTGGCTCGTCCTATCCATGAGCAGTTAATGTTTTTCCAATTGCTCAAGTCTAGTTTTAGTTGTGTGGAGAGTGTTTTGTAGTTGTATTCATATAGTTCCTGTGTTTGTCTCGGGAGGTAGATTCCTAGGTATTTTATTTTGTCTAAGGTGATTTTGAATGGGATTTCTCTTTCTAGTTCTTGCTGCTGAGCTATGTTGGAGATATATAGAAATGCTGATGATTTATGTGGATTTATTTTGTATCCTGCAACTTTGCTAAAGTTGTTGATTATTTCAATAAGCTTTTTGGTTGAATCTCTAGGATTCTTTAAGTAGACCATCATGTCATCTGCAAAGAGCGATAACTTGGTCTCCTCCTTGCCTATTTTGATGCCTTCAATTTCTTTTTCTTCTCTAATTGCTACTGCTAGTGTTTCTAGTACAGTGTCAAATAGTAGAGGTGATAATAGGCATCCTTGTTTCACTCCTGATCTTATTGGGAATGCGTCTAGTTTATCCCCATTGCAGATGATATTAGCTGATGGTTTTAGATATATACTGTTCATTATTTTTAGGAAGGACCCTTCTATTCCTATGCTTTCTAGTGTTTTTAATATGAATGGGTGTTGTATTTTATCAAAGGCTTTTTCTGGGTCTATTGAGATAATCATGTGATTCTTGTTGGTTTTCTTGTTGATGTGATCAATTATGTGGATGGTTTTCCTAATATTGAACCAGCCCTGCATCCCTGGTATAACTCCTACTTGATCATGGTGGATGACCCTTCTGATCACTTGCTGGAGTGTTTTTGCTAGTATCCTATTTAAGATTTTTGCATCTACATTCATTAGGGAGATTGGTCTATAGTATTCTTTCTCTGTTTTTGACCTGCAAGGTTTTGGAATCAGTACCATGTTTGTGTAATAAAAGGAGTTTGGTAGAACTCCCTTTTTGCTAATTATGTCAAATAGTTTGTATAGTATTGGGATTAACTGTTCTCTGAATGTTTGATAGAATTCACTGGTGAATCCATCGGGCCCTGGGGATTTTTTCTTAGGAAGTTCTTTGATGGCCTGTTGGATTTCATTTTCTGATATGGGATTATTTAAGAATTCTATTTCTTCTTCTGTTAGTCTAGGCAGTTTGTATTTTTGTATATATTCATCCATATCACCTAAATTGGTGTATTTATTGCCATGTAATTGGGCAAAGTATTTTTAATGATTGCCTTAATTTCCTCTTCATTGGAGGTGATGTCCCCCTTTTCATCTTTGATGCTGTTAATTTGCTTTTCTGCTTTCCTATTTTTAGATTGACCAGTACTTTGTCTATTTTGTTTGTTTTTTCAAAGTACCAGCTTCCTGTCTTATTTATTAAATCAATAGTTCTATCACTTTTGATTTTATTAATTTCTCCCTTAATTTTTAGGATTTCTAGTTTGGTTTTCTGCTGGGGGGTTTTAATTTGATCGCTTTCGAGTTTTTTCATTTGCATTTCCAATTGATTGATCTCTGCTCTCCCTAGTTTGTTGATATATGCACTCAAGGATATGAATTCACCTCTGATTACAACTTTGGCTGCATCCCAAAAGGTTTGAAAGGATGTCTGGCCATTGTCATTTTCCTAGGTGAAATTATTAATTGTTACTATGATTTCTTCTCTAACTAAACGATTTTGGAATATCATATTGTTTAATTTCCAATTAGTTTTTTATTTGGTTTTCCATGTACCATTACTGATCATTATTTTTATTGCCTTGTGATCTGAAAAGGCTGCATTTATTATTTCTGCTTTTCTGCATTTGTGTGCCATGTTTCTGTCACCTAATATACGGTCAATCTTTGTGAATGTGGCATGTGGTGCTGAGAAGAAGTTGTATTCCTTTTTATCCCTATTTATTTTTCTCCATATGTGTATTAATTCTAATTTTTCTAAGATTTCATTCACTTCTTTTACCTCTTTCTCATCTATTTTTTGATTTGATTTATCTAAATTTGATAATGGTTAAGTCTCCCACTAATATGGTTTTACTGTCTATTTCTTCCTTCAATTCTCCTAGTTTCTCCATTAAAAATTTGGGTGCTATATTATTTGGTGCATACATGTTGATTAGTGATATTTCCTCATTATCTAAAGTCCCTTTTAACAAAATATAATTACCTTCCCTATCCCTTTTGATCAGGTCTATTTTTACTTTGGCTTTATCAGATATCATGATTGCCACTCCTTCCTTCTTTCTGTCAGTTGAGGCCCAGAGGGTCTTACTCCATCCTTTAATTCTGACCTTGTGGGTGTCTACCCGCCTCATGTGTGTTTCTTGAAGACAACATATGTTAAGGTTTTGGATTCTAATCTATTCTGCTATTTGTCTACGTTTTATGGGTGAGTTCCTCCCATTCACGTTCAAAGTTATGACTGTCACTGGTGGACTCCCTGGCATTTTGATATCCTTCCCTAATTCTAACCTTTCTTCTTCAGCTCTACCTTTTAGTCCAGTGATTTACTGTAAATCAGTCCCCCTTGTCCCCTCCCTTGATATATTTCCCTTTCTAGTCCCTCCATTTTTTCCCTCCCCTTCCCCCTCTTCTTCCCTCCCTTTTTCTTGTTCCCTCCCCCTCCCCTCTTCGTTTTTCCTTTCTCCCTTCCCTTGTTGGGTAAGATAGAATTCACGATCCCAATATGTTTTTCCCTCTCAGAGTTGATTTCCCTGAGAGTAAGGTTTAAGTAAAAACTCTCTTCCTCTCCTTCTTATAGGAGTTTTCTTCCCTACCCCTTCCCATGTGAATCTTTGTGTGAGAAAGATTATTCTATTTGGTCTTTCTTTCCCCCTATTTACACATTACATTTTCCCCACATGTTAGTATACATAGATTTATATAAATGTAGTCCTTATAGAAGAGAGTTTGGGTAAAAGAAAAAGATAGCATAGCATTTTTCTCCTTTTCCCTTTCCTTCATATTTACCTTTTCAGGTATTCCATGCTCTTTGTTTTTTGATATCGAACTTTCCACAGAGCTCTGGTCTTTTCTTTGCAAAAAGTTGGAAATCTTCTATTTTGTTGAATGCCCATACTTTCCCTTGGAAGTATATAGTCAGTTTTGCTGGATAGCTGATTCTTGGTTGAAGACCCAGCTCTCTTGCCTTTCTGAAAATCATGTTCCATGCCTTACGATCATTCAGAGTGGAACTTGCAAGGTCTTGTATGACCCTGATTGGCATTCCTTTATATCTAAATTGTCTTTTTCTGGCTTCTTGTAGGATTTTTTCTTTTGTTTGAAAGCTTTGGAATTTGGCAATTACATTTCTGGGAGTTGTCTTTTTGGGATTTAGTGTAGAGGGTGTTCTGTGAGCTCTGTCAGTGGCTGTATTGCCCCCTTGTTCTAGAATCTCTGGGCAATTTTCTTTGATTATATCTTGTATTACGATGTCGAGTTTGCTGATTATTTCTGGCTTTTCTGGAAGTCCAATTATTCTAAATTATCTCTTCTTCCTCTATTTTCCAAATCTGTCACTTTGTCAGTGAGATATTTTATGTTCTCTTCTAAATTCTTGATCTTTTGGCTTTGCTTTATTGATTCTTGCTCTTTTACCTGCTCGTTGTCTTCCAGTTGCCTAATTCTGACCTTTGAAGCCTGGTTTTCCTTTTCAGTTTGGTCAAACTGGTTTTATAGATGCGTGAATTATGTGGCTTTATTTTGTATCCTGACTTTGCCAAAGTTATTGATTATTTCCACTAGCATTTTAGTTGATTCCCTAAGATTCTTTAAGTAGACCATCATATCATCTCCAAAGAGTGATAGCTTGGTCTCCTCATTGCCAATTTTAATACCTTCAATTTCTTTTTCTTCTCTAATTGCTACTGCTGATGTTTCTAGTACCATATTGAATAATAGAGGTGATAATGGGCATCCTTGTTTCACTCCTGATCTTATTGGGAATGCTTCTAATTTATCCCCATTGCAGATGATGTTTGCTGATGGTTTTAGATATATACTCTTTATTGTTTTAAAAAAGGCCTTTCTATTCCTATACTTTCTGGTGTTGTCTATAGGAATGAGTGTTGTATTTTGTCAAAGGCTTTTTTCTATATCTATTGAGATAATCATTGATTTTTGTTGATTTGCTTGTTAATATGGTTGATTATGTGGATGGTTTTCCTAATATTGAACCATCCTTGCATTCCTGGTATAAATCCCACCTGATAATAATGAATAACCCTTGTGATAAGTTGCTGGAGTCTTGTTGCTCTAATATTCTATTTAAGATTTTTGAATCTATGTGTTCATTATGGAAATTGTTTTATAGTTTTCTTTCTCTGTTTTTGATCTGCCTGGTTTTGGAATCAGTACCATATTTGTGTCATAAAAGGAATTTGGTAGAACTCCTTCTTTGCTTATTATGTCAAATAGTTTGTATAATATTGGGATTAGTTGTTTGAATGTTTGATAGAATTCATTTATGAATCCATGTAGTACTGGGGATTTTTTCTTAGGGAGTTTTTGATGTCTTATTCAATTTATGTTTCTGAAATGGGATTATTTATGAATTCTATTTCTTCTTCTGTTAATCTAGGCAATTTAAATTTTTGTAAATATTCGTCCATGTCACTTAGATTGCCATATTTGTTGCCATATAATTAGGCAAAATAGTTTTCAATGATTGCCTTAATTTCCTCTTCATTAGAGATGAGGTTTCTCTTTTCATCTTTAATATTGTTAATTTGCATTTCTTCTTTCCTTTTTTAAATTAGATTGACTAGTATTTTGTCTGTTTTATTTCTTTTTTTAAATACCAGGTTCTAGAGTTATTCATTAATTCAATAGTTCTTTTGCTTTCAATTTCATTAATTTCTCCCTTAATTTTTAGGATCTATAATTTAGTTTTCTTCTGGGGAGTTTTAATTTGTTCAATTTTAAGTTTTTTGATTTGCATGTCCAATTCATTGACCTCTGCCCTCCTTAATTTGTTAATATATGAACTCAAGGATATAAATTTCCCCCGAAGTATTGCTTTTGCTACATCCCATAGATTTTGAAAGGATGTCTCAGCATTGTCATTTTCTTCAATGAAATTATTAATTGTTTCTGTGATTTGTTCTTGAACCAGTTTGGGAGAATCATATTATATTTAATTTTCAATTAATTTTTGATTTGTTTCTCCATGTACCCTTACTAATTATTATTTTTATTGCATTATGATCTGAAAATTTTGCATTTATTATTTCTGCTTTTTTGCCATATTTTTATGCCTTAGTACATGGTCAGTCTTTGTCAATGTAGCATGTGCCGCTGAAAAGTAGTTGTGTTCCTTTGGTCCCTATTTATTTTTCTTCATATAGTTATTAACTCTAATTTTTCAAATATTTCATTTGTATTTCTTACCTCTTTTGTATTCATTCTTTGGTTTGATTTATCTAGATTTGATAGAGGAAAGTTCAGGTCTCCCACTAGTATTAGTTTTATTATCTATTTCCTCCTTCAACTCTACTAGTTTCTCCTCTAGAAATTTGAATGCTATGTTATTTGCCACATACATGTTGGGTACTGATAGTTCTTCATTGTCTATACTTCCTTTTATCAGGATTTAATTACCTTCCCTATCTTTTAATCAGATCTATTTTTACTTTGGCTTTGTCAGATATCATGATTGCAACTCCTGCCTTCTTTCTATCAGTTGAGGCCCAATAGATTTTGCTCTAGCCTTTAATTCTAACCCTGTGAGTGTCTACCTGCCTCATGTGTGTTTCTTGTAGACAACATTTGGTAGGGTTTTGGTTTCTATTCCACTCTGCTATTTCCTTTTGTTTTATGAGTGAGTTCATTCCTTTCATGTTCAAAGTTATGATTGCCACTTATGTATTCTCCAACATTTTGATATCCTCCCTTAGTTCTGCCCATTATTATTTCACAATATCCTTTTAAACCAGTGGTTTACTTTTAATCAGTCCCCCTAATCTCCACCCTTATTGTTCTTTTCCCTTTCTGTCCCCTCCCTTTTTTTTTTAGGGTCTGTTAAGTACCCCCCTTCTACCCCTTTTTATACTCCCTGCCCCACTCCCTTGGTTTTCCCTTCTCACTTTCCCTGTAGGGTAAAATAGAATTCGATACCCCAATGAGTCTAGATGCTCTTCCTCTCATAAATTATTTAGCTGAGAGTAAGGTTTAAGTATTGCCTGTTAGCACTCTCTTCCTCTCCTTCTTATAATAGTATTCTTCCCCTCCCCATCCCATGTGCCTCTGTGTGTGATATCAATTATCCTATTTATTTTATTCCTTCAAGTTTATCATGGTGCCATCTTCTATTCCCCCCTCTCTTTTTCTTTTTTTTGCATATCATCTTATACCAATTTTTACCCTAGTCTCTACCTGTGAATGATTCTTCTACTTACTATAATAGTGAATATATTTTTTGAGAGTTACAAATAATATCTTCCCCATATACTAATATAAACAATTTAATCTTATTGAAGCCCTTAATACGAAAATTTAAACAAAAATATTTTTCCCTTTCCCCTCTCATTCTTATTTACCTTTTCATGTTTCTCTTCATGGTTATGTTTGGATATTAAACTTTCCACTTAGTTCTGGTCTTTTCTTTACAAATACTTGGAAATCTATTTTGTTGAATGTTCATACTTTCCCCTACAAGTATATAGTCACTTTTGACGGGTAGATGATCCTTGGTTGAAGACCCAATTCTCTTGCCTTTCTGAATATCATATTCCAAGCCTTGTGGTCCTTTTTTTTGGAAGCTGCCAGATCTTTTGCAATCCTGATTGGTGCTCCTTGATATCTGAATTGTCTCTTTTTTGGCTTCTTGTAAAATTTTCTCTTTAACTTGGAAGCTCTTGAATTTGGCACTTACATTTCTAGGGGTTGTCTTTTGAGGATTTAGTGTGGAGAGTGTTCTATGAATTCTTTCAATGTCTATTTTGCCCCCTTGTTCAAGAAGATCAGGGCAGTTTTGTTGGATAATTTCTTATAGTATGATGTCAAGATTTCTGTTTATTTCTGGGTTTTCAGGTAGACCAATGATTCTCAAATTGTCTCTTCGAGACCAGTTTTCTTGATCTATCATCTTGTCAGTGAGATATTTCATGCTTTCTTTCATTGTGTCTGTCTTTTTGACTTTGCTTTATTAATTCTTGCTGATTTGGAAGATCATTGGTTTCCAATTGTCTAATTCTGGTCTTTGAGGACTGGTTTTCCACTATAATCTTTTGATTTCCGTTTTTGATTTGATCTATCCTGCTTTTCATGGCTTCCAGCTCTTTCTCAAATTGGGAGTTCCTGTCCTTCAAATTATTTTTTTCTTTTTTAACTATTTTCCACTTTTCTTGCCAGAATCCTTCCATCTTTTTTATAAGCTCTGATGTAAATTCTTCAAGAGCTTTTGGCCAATTTCTTTTCTTATTCTCTTTTTTTGGAAGGTTTGGAAGCATTTATTTGTATGTCCTCTTCTGCTATTTCCTCTGTAGTCTGGATTTTTCCTACATAAAAATTATCCAGGGTCAATCCCTTGTTCTTGTTTTTCTTGGTCTTGGGAAGTTGTATTTCCTGGGCATTGTTTGCCATCACTATGGTGGTTTTTCCTTCCTTTTTCAGTCAGAATTCTGAGTGAGGAGGGCAGGCTCTCTGTGTATAGAGATAAGGAGCATGGTTTTTGCCTGAGGCCACCTCTTGAGTCTCTGCAGCTTCAACTGTTTACTGGCTTTCTGTGTACTATCTCCGTGAGGCCCCCCAAGGTCTAAGCTCTTCAGCTTGCTGGGGTCTCAGGTCTACCTCCTCTCAGTCGTAAGTCTTTTGTGGTTTTAGTCAGATGCCTAGGACCTAGAGGTTACCTTCACTTGCTCTAGATGTGCCCTTCACTCACTCACTGATTCTAGTGCAGTTGCTCTGACTCTGGTTGTGTAGGTGGGTTGGGGGAGGGTTGATCAGCTCATGGTTTGGTGGAAGCTATTTCACCCCCTTGTAGTGTGGAAATGCTGAAAACTCATGTACCTTCAATGCTGCACCCTACTGTAGAGACCCTTCATTCATATGAATTTGGTTTTTTTTTTTGACCTTTTGACGTAGTTTATATCACTAGGTTAAGAGGAGAGGACGAGTCCTATGTCTAGATTGCAGCCATGTTAACCCAGAAGTCCCTAGGTAAATCGTTATTAATGTTATCTTGGTTACTTTTTGAGGAAAGTAATAAAGTCTGAGATTTTTTTCTAGGCTTTTAGTATCATGTGCTCTTCCATATACATTAAGAATCCAGCTCTCAGTGGGCTCACAATTGTTTCATCTACAGCCCAGACCTTTGTATATAATCAACCAGTAAACACTTAGTAAGCCTTTACCAAGTACCAGGCACTGTGATAAGCACTGAAAGTTTGTTTAATAAAAATCTTTGTAGGTATTTGACATCTTTCATCTCTCTGTCCTCTTTCTAGTTTCATCTTTAATGGCTTAGGATGACCTTGTTTTGTTGGGTCTGTTGCCAAGCTTTCTTGAGTTTATACTCCACTATTTCTCTCTGTTTTATTAAGCTTAATAGCTCATAATTTTCCACCATCCTTCTCCATGAACTTTATAAACAATTTTATATTTAAACCAATGTTGTTCTTAGCTGGCATAGCTTTCTCTTAGGCAAATAGATGGATTTTAAACTCTTTTGATCTCTTCAGCATGGCAATTAATTTACATTCGTTAAAATTTCTGTATAAAACCAATGTTTTCAGCTCTGCTATTTGCCTCTCTAAGGAGGTTCTCTCCATTTATAACACCTAAAGTGTCTAAATTGTGCCAACAGAGTTAATTAAGTAGTAGTAGTAGTAATATTAATAATAATAACTCACATTTATGTGGTGCAGTGGCTCTAGTTCTGGGTCTGGAGTCAGGAAGACCTGAGTTCAAATCTGGCCTCAGCCACTTTCTAGCTGTATAACCCAGGGCAAGTCACTTAATTCAGTTTGCCTCAGTTTCCTCATCTATAAAATGAGATGGAGAAGGAAATGGTAAACAACTACCCAAAATTAAGAGTCAGATGCAACTATTAATCATTTTGTACTACATGTTAATATTGTATTATTCACATAGCACCTTTTTAAGCATTCACCAATTGAAAAACACCAAATTTGTTTTTAAATTGTGGACAAAAGTTTCTGTTGTTAATATTTTTTCTAGAGATGGGACTTTCATATCCTTTTTTTTAAATCCTCAGGACTAGGAGTATAAACAGCTTAGATACTTTTCTTGCATAATTTGTAACTGATATACTCAGTAGTTGGGCCAATGCACGATTTTGCCAACATTGTATCAGTGATTTTATCTTTCTTTAACCTCTTTAATATTGAATATTGCCATTTACAAATTTTGCCAATTTAGCAGAGTAAGAAATGAGATATCTGAGTGATTTGGGATCTGGAGCATGTTTTCACAGGTCATTTATAGTTTAAATTTGTTTTTTTGGAAAATGTGTGCTCACATTATTTGTTATATATTGGGGTATTGCTCTTATGTATTTGTGTTAGTTCCCTATGTATTTTGGATACTGGCTTTGTAGTTGAGGATCTTAAGTTCATATTCTTGCCCTCCTACTTGGGTAATTTTGCTTTGGACCTCAGTTTCCTCAGTTGTTAAAAAAAAACATGGAGTAGGGTTATATCATATCACAAAATCTGTCCAGCTCTAAATCTATGATCTTTTGTTTGATGCAGATATTTTTCCTGTTTAACAGGTTTTTTTTTCTGTTTTCTCACTTAACAATTTTCTTCACATTTTATTTGAATTTATTTTTTGTGTAAAAACCTTTTCATTTTATGTAATGAAAATTGCTCATCTTATCTTTTATCATCTCTTTATCCCTTGTTTGATTATGAATGCTTCCAACACACATATTTGTGAAAGGTACCTCCTCTTATCCTTTATTTTTATAACTTGTCCTCCTATAGTCAGGTTGTATATCCATTAAAAAAAAAAAAGACATATATCGTTTAAGATCCTGGCCGAAGTCTAATTTCTTTTTTTAAAATTAATTTCTTTTTTAAAGTATTTTTCCATGGTTACATGATTTGTGTTTTCTCCCTCCTCTCTTCCTTCCCCACCACCAAAGCTGATAAGCAGTTCCACTGGGTTATACATGTATAATCACAAATACTTATTTTCATATTATTCATTTTTGTAATAGAGTAATCTTTTAATAGCAAAACCCCAATCCATATACTCATATAAACAAGTACATATATATGTACAAATCGTATATTTTTCTTCTGCATTTTTACTCCCTTAATTCTGATGTGGATAGCATTCTTTTTCATAAGTCTCTTGGGATTGTCCTGGATTACTGTTGCATTACTATTAATAGCAAATGTTTCAGTTTCAGTATACAATGTTCTCCTGGTTCTGCTCATTTCACACTGCATCAGTTTTATGGAGGTCTTTTCAGTTTATATGGAAATCAAGCAGTTCTTCATTCCTTATGGTACAATAGTATTCTACCACCATCATATATCACAATTTGTTCAGCCATTCCCCAATTGAGGGACAGCCCCTCATTTTCCATTTTTTTTGCCACCACAAATAGTGCAGCTATAAATACTTTTGTATGAACATATTTTTTTATCTCTTTGAGGTACAAAGCTAGCAAAAGAAATGCCAAAGGCACTTTGGGCATAATTCCAAATTTCCTTCCAGAATGGTTAGATCAATTCATATCTCTACCAGCAATACATTAGTGTCCCAATTTTGCCAATCCCTTCCAATCCCCTCCCTTTTCTTTTACTGCCATATTGGCCAGTCGGCTAGGTTTGAGTTGGTAACTTAGAGTTGTTTTGATTTTCATTTCTCTAATCAAGAGAAATTTAGAACACTTTTTCATTTTTGATTATTGATAGTTTTGATTTCTTCATCTGAAAACTGCCTATTCATATCCTTTGACCTTTTGTCAGTTGGGGAATGACTTGATTTCTTGTACATTTGACTTAATTCCTTATATATTTGGGAAATTAGACCGTTGTCAGAGAATTTTGTTATAAATTTTTTCCCCAGTTTGTTGCTCCCCTTCTAAGTTTAGTTTCATTGGTTTTGTTTGTACAAAGCCTTTTTAATTTAATATACTCAAAATTATTCATTTTACATCTTGTAATGTTCTCTGTCTCTTGCTTGGTCTTAAATTCTTCCCTTTCCCATAGATCTGACAGGTATATTATTCTATGTTCCCCAAATTTACATATAATTTCCCTCTTTATGCTTAAGTCTTTTACACATTTTGAATTTAACTTGGTATGGGGTGTGAGATGTTGATCTAAACCTAATTTTTCCCATACTGTTTTTCAATTTTCCCAGCAATTTTTGTCAGATAGTGGATTCTTGTCTCCAAAGCTGAAATCTTTGAGTTTATCAAACACTATCTTGCTAAGGTCATTTACCCCAAGTTCATTCCATTGATCCTCCCTTCTGTCTCTTAACCAGTATCATATTGTTTTGAAAATCACTGCCACCCTTCACATTTTCTTTCATTATTTCCCTGGATATCTTTGATCTTTTGTTCTTCCAGATGAATTTTGTTATAATTTTTTCTAATTCTATAAAAAAGTATTTTGGTAGATTTATAGATATGGCATTGAATAAAAAATTAATTTAGGTATCATTATCATTTTTATTATATTAGCCTATTCTACTCATGAGCAATTGATGTTTTTCCAATTGTTTAGATCTAGTTTTATTTCTGTGAAAAGTGTTCTGTAGTTGGATTCATATAATTCCTTGGTTTGTCTTGGCAAATAGATTCCCAAATATTTTATATTGTTTAGAGTGATTTTAAATGGAGTTTCTCTTTCTAACTCTTGCTGCAGAGTTTTGTTGTAAATGTATAGAAATGCTGATGATTTGTGTGGCTTTATTTTGTATCTTGCAACTTTGTTAAAGTTATTAATTATTTTCACTATAGTTTTAGTTGATTTTCTAGGATTCTCTCAATATACCATCATATCATCAGCAAGGGTGAGAGTTTAGTTTCCTCACTGCCTTCTTTAATCCCTTTAATTTCTTTTCTTTCTCTAATTGCTACTGCTAGCATTTCTAGTACAATATTAAATGATAATGATTATAATGGCTATCCTTGCTTTACTCCTGGTTTTATTGGGAAAACTTGTAACTTATCCCCATTGCAGATACTTGTTAATGGTTTTAAACAAATGCTGCTTATTATTTTGAGGAAAGGCCATTTCATTTCTATACTTCCTTGTGTTTTCAATAGGAATGGTATTGCATTTTGTGAAAGGCTTTTCCTGTATCTATAGAAATAATCATGTGATTTCTGTTAATTATGAGAATCGTTTTCCTCATTTTTGATACTGTTAATTTGATTCTCTTTTTTCTTTTTAAAATTAAATTAATCAACACTTTATTTGTTTTTTCAAAGAACTATCTCCTAGTCTTATTTATTAGGTCACTCATTCTTTTACTTTCAATTTTATTCCTGGTAAAAATCCCACTTGGTCATAATGAATAATCTTTGTGATAAATTACTGAAGTTTCTTTGCTAGTATTTTACTTAAGATTTTTCCATCTATGTGAAATAGATTGGTCTATAGTTTTCTTTCTCTGTTTTTGGTCTTCCTAGCTTGAGAACCAGTACCATATTTGTGTCATAAAATTTTTTTGTTAAAACTCCTTCTTTGGGGGGCAGCTGGGTAGCTCAGTGGACTGAGAGCCAGGCCTGGAGACGGGAGGTCCTTGGTTCAAATCTGGCCTCAGACACTTCCCA
This sequence comes from Monodelphis domestica, assembly GCF_027887165.1. Taxonomy (NCBI): domain Eukaryota; kingdom Metazoa; phylum Chordata; class Mammalia; order Didelphimorphia; family Didelphidae; genus Monodelphis; species Monodelphis domestica. Next base: position 255,927,225 of record NC_077228.1, read on the forward strand.
GCTGTGTGACCCTGGGCAAATCACTTAACCCCAATTGCCTAGCCCTTACCACTCTTCTGCCTTGGAGCCAATACACAGTATTGACTCCAAGACGGAAGGTAAGGGTTTAAAAAAAAAACAACACTCCTTCTTTACTTATTTTGTCAAATACTTTGTATAGTATTAGAATTAGTTATTCTTTAAATATTTGATAGAACTCATTTGGAAATCCATCTCCTTGGGATTTTTTTCTTAGGGAGTTCCTTGATAGCTTGTTCAATCTCTTTTTTGGATATTGGATTATTTAAATATTTTATTTCCTCTTTCATCAATGTAGGCAAATTTAATTTTTTTATAAATATTCATAAATTTCACTTAGATTGTCATATAATTGGGCAAAATAGCTTTTAATAATTGCCTTAATTTATTATTCTTCATTAGAGGTGAAATCACCCTTTTCATTTTTGATACTGTTAATTTGATTCTCTTTTTTCCTTTTAAAATTAAATTAATCAACACTTTACTTGTTTTTTCAAAGAACTATCTCCTAGTTTTATTTATTAGGTCAATCATTCTTTTACTTTCAATTTTATTAATTTTTCCTTTGATTTTTAGGATTTTCAATTTTGTTTTCATCTGGGGTTTTAAAATTTGTTCTTTGTCTATTTTTTTTTAAGTTGAATGCCCAATTCAGTGATCTCCTCCCTCTCTATTTTATTGATATAGGCACTTGGGGATAGATAAGCTTTTTCTGAAGTACTGCTTTTGCTGTATCCATAGATTTTTATGTTTTCTCCTCATTGCCATTCTCTTCAATGAAATCAGTAATTGTTTCTTTGATGTGTTCTTAGACCTACCAGTTTTGAAGAATTAAATTATTTAGTTTCTAATTAATTTTAAATTTGCCTCTCCACGAACCCTTATTATTTTTATTGCATTATGATCTGAAAAAGTTGCCTTTATTATTTCTGCTTTTCTGCATTTTTTGTGATGTTTTTATGCCTTAGTACATGGTTAATCTTTGTATATGTACCATGTGCTACTGAAGAGAAAGTATATTCCTCTTTATCCTTATTCAGTTTTCTCCATATAGCTATTAACTGTAATTTTTCTAATGTTTCATTCACTTCTCTTACTTCTTTCTTGTTTATTTTTGGTTCCATTTTTCTAGTTCTGATAGGAGAAGGTCGAGGTCCCCCACTAGTAAGATTTTACTATCTATTTCTTCCTTAAGCTTCTTTAGTTTCTCCTTTTACAATTTTTCTGCTATACCATTTGGTGCATATTTGTTGAGTACTGATATTTATTTATTATTACCTTTTATCAAGATATAGTTTCCTTCCTTGTCTCTTTTAATCAAATCTATTTTTACTTTATTGTTGTCTGAGATCATGATTGCTACTCCTGCCTTCTTTGTCTTAGTTGCAGCCCAGTAGATTCTTCTCCAGCCTTTTACATTTCCCCTGTGTGTGTCTACCTGTGTGATGTGTGTTTCTTGTAGACAACATATGCTAGGATTATGGTGTTTAGTCTACTCTCCTAACTATTTGAATTGTTTTGGGTGAGTTTCTTCCATTCACATTCACTGTTATGATTACCACCTGTATTTCCCCTTCCATTTTGACTTCCTTCTTTAATCCTGATCTTACTCCTTCTATTCTTTCCCTTCCCTCCATTGTTTTGCTTTTAGTCAGTCTCCCCCCTTTTCCCTTCCTTATATTACTCTCCTTACCACCACCTCCCTTATTAATCCCCTCTTACTATAGGGCCTTTTGATTGCCACCCTGACCTTTCCCTTCCTTGTATTGCTTCCCTCCCTACCACCCCATTTCTTTTTCCCATTCTGTTTCTCTAGGGGTAAGATACAATTCTATATCCCAGTTAGTTTGACTGTTTTCTCTCTGAGTCAATTCCAATAAGAGTAAGATTTAAGTATAGCCTGTCACCAACCTCTTCCTATCTTCCATTGTTTAACCCCCACACTGCCTACCCCACGCTTCTTTATGTGATGTATTTTACCATATTTTACTTTTCTTTTCTAATTTCTCTTAGTATTATCCTCTTTTTCACCACTAGCTTCCTATTTTTGAAATATCCTAAATAGGTTACTACCATACCCTCTATTTCTAACTACTATGATAATGATAACAATTTTAAGAGTTCTAGATATCATCTTTCCATATATAAATATAAGCTATTTGACATTTTTGAAACCCTTAAATTTTTTCTTTCTTATTTTACTTTTGATACTTATTTTGGGTTTTGATTTGGCCTCAAATTTTCTTTAAGTCTGATATTTTCTTCAGGAATACTTGGAAATCTATTTTTATTAAATGAACATACTTTCCCTTGAAAGAATATAGTTTTGCAGAGTAGTTGATTCTTGGTTGTGAACCCAGTTCCCTTGCCTTCTGGAATATCATATTCTAAGCCTTCCATACCTTCAATGTGGAGGTTTTTAGATCCAGTGGGATCCTGATTGAGGCTCCCTGATGTCTGCATTGTTTTCTTTTTCTGAGTGTTTGTAGTATTTTCTCATTGGCCTGGGAGCTATTGAACTTGGCTGTAACTTTCCTGGGGGTTGTCATGTGGGGAGGTGATCTGCAGATTCTTTCTCTATTTTGCCCTCTTTTTCAAGGATATCATGGCAGGGTTTTCCCCCCAATAGTATGATGTCTAGTCTTTTTTGTTGTTGTTGTTGGTCATGATTTTTGTGTAGTCCAATAATTCATAATAAGTTGTCTCTACCAGATCTATTTTCCAAATTTCTTGTTTTTTTCATTGAGGTATTTCATATTTTCTTCTATTTTTTCATTCTTTTGATTTTATTTTATAATTTCTTGATATCTCATGAAGTCATTAATTCTAATTGCCCAATTCTAATTTTTAAAGACTGAATTTCTTACATGACCTTTTGATTATCCTTTATTTTTGGTCCATTCATCTTTTCAAGTCATTCTTTTTATCCTTTAACTTTTCTGCCTAATTTAATAGCTGCTCAATTCTAGCCTTTAAAACACTATTTTATTGTTTTAATTCATGTGCCTCTGTTTCCAGGGGACTTATTTTGCATTTTAAACTGTTGTTTTCCTTTTCCCATTTTTCTTCAACTTGTCTTATTTGATTTTAAAAAAATTTTAGTCAATTTAGAACATTATTCCATAGTTACAAGAATCATATTCTATCCCACCCTTCCCTTAGCCCCACATGCAATTCCACTTGGTATTATGTGTGTCCTTGATCAGAACCTATTTCCATGTTGTTGGTGTTTGTACTAGGATGTTCATTCAAAGTGTGGAAAGGAAACAAGACTGACAGTTTGTGGGGGAAGGGGCAACTGGGAGTGGCAGTTGGGTCTTGTGACTAGCACTTCCATCCTACTGGGAGTAGCAGTTGGGTCTGGTGACTAGCACTTCCTTCCTGCTGTGTGGGGACTTGCTTCCGGGTGTTGGAGGAGGAAGGAGCTGTTCAGCCAGTCTGGAGTGGCATGCTCTTTCTTGGTTCAGCCTGAAGATTCAAGTCCAATCTCTTCTGAAGGTTAGACCTGTTCTTGTTTGCTTTCTGTCTACTGCTAAGATTCTAAAAAAGACAAAACTGGACTGATATAGAGTGGATGGGAGTGGGAGAACCCTCCACCAGCCTCTGGGGCCTGGCCTCAGGTTTGAAGCTGAAAAAAAAACTCCAATCCCAACTAGGTATTAAACTTTATATTATTTGAATATGCAGTCAGATACGTGGACTATCATTTCTGGTCATAGAGGGAGCTAAGCTTCAGTTTCAGTCATTCAAAGACAAACAGACCTCATTGGACCCCTGCTCTTTCCTCTCAGCAGGAGGCATCTCCCTCCCTTGCTTCACCAAGCAGTATACCCTCTCTCCCCTTAACTCTTCCATACCCCATACAAACCTCCCATTATCCTCCTGTTTTCCAATTCCCATTTCCTTTCCCAATAAATATTACAAGAGTCTACATCCCAACCATATCCCCTTGACCCATGTAATCAAGCAGTTGTTTTTCTTCTGTGTTTCTGTTTCCACAGTTCTTCCTCTGAATGTGGATAGTGTTCTTTCTCATAGATCCCTCCAGGTTATTCAGGATCACTGCATTGCAACTAATGGAGAAGTCTATTACATTCGGATTGTACCACAGTGTGTCAGTCACTGTGACAATTTTCTCCTGGTTCTGCTCCTTTCACTCTGCATCAATTCCTGGAGGTTGTTTCAGTTCCCATGGATGTCCTCCAGTTTATTATTCCTTTTAGCACAATAGTATTCCATCACCAACATATACCACAATTTGTTCAGCCATTCCGGAAATGAAGGGTGTCCCTTCATTTTCCAATTTTTTGCCACCACAAAGAGCACTGCTATGAATATTCTTGTACATGTCTTTTTCCTTATGATCTCTTTGGGGTACAAACCCAGCAGTGCTATGGCTGGATCAAAGGGCAGACAGTCTTTTAGTGCCCTTTGGACATAGTTCCAAATTGCTCTCCAGAATGGCTGGATCAATTCACAACTCCACCTTAATGTCCCAACTTTTCCACATCCCCTCCAGCATTCATTACTTTCCTTTGCTGTCATGTTAGCCAATATGCTAGGTGTGAGGTAATACCTCAGAGTTGTTTTGATCTGATTATAAGAGATTTAGAACACTTTTTCATGTGCTTATTAATATTTTTTATTTCTTTAACTAAAAATTTGCCTATTTATGTCCCTTGCCCATTTATCAATTGGAGAATGACTTGATTTTTTTGTACAATTGATTTAGCTCTTCATGCATTTGAGTAATTAGACATTTGTCAGAGGTTTTTGTTATGAAGATTGTTTCCCAATTTGTTATTTCCCCTCTAATTTTGGTTGCAATGGTTTTGTTTGGACAAAATCTTCTTAATGTGATGTAATCAAAATCATTTATTTTACATTTTGTGATTTTTTTCTAACTCTAGCTTGGTTTTAAAATCTTTACTTTCCCAGAGATCTGACAATTCTGTGTTCACCTAATTTATTTATATTTTCCTTCTTTATATTCAAGTCATTCACCCATTCTGAGTTTATCTTGGTGTAGAGTGTAAGATGTTGATCCAAACCTAATCTCTCCCATACTGTCTTCCAATTTTCCCAGTAGTTTTTGTCAAATAGTGGATTTTTGTCCCCAAAGCTGGGATCTTTGGGTTTATCATAGACTGTCTTGCTGAGGTCACTTACCTCAAGTCTATTCCACTGATCCTCCTTTCTGTCTTATAGCCAGTACCATACTGTTTGGATGACTAATACTTTATAGTATAGTTTGACATCTCATACTGCAAGGCCACCTTCTTTTGCAATTTTTTTCATTATTTCCTTGGATATCCTTGATCTTTTGTTCTTCCAAATGTTTTTTTCTAATTCAGTAAAAAAAAGTTTTTTGGTAGTTTGATGGTTATGACACTAAAGAAGTAAATAAGTTTGGGTAGAATGGTCATTTTTATTATGTTAGCTCATCCTACCAATGAGCAGATAACGTTTTTCCAATTGTTTAGATCTAGTTTTAGTTGTATGGAAAGTGTTTTGTAGTTGTGTTCATATAATTCCTGTTTATGTCTCGACAGATAGATTCCCAAGTATTTTATATTGTCTAGGGTGATTTTAAATGGAATTTCTCTGTCTAATTCTTGCTGCTGAAATGGGTTGGAGATATATAGAAATGCTGATGATTTATGTGGGATTATTTTGTATCCTGCAATTTTGCTAAAGTTGATTATTTCCACTAGCTTTTTAGTTGATTCTCTAGGATTCTTTTTTTTTTATTTTAAAACCTCTGCAATTATTAGTTTATTAGTATCATCCAGGATTCAGATGTTCAGTATTTCTCCTGAAATTATACATAAACAAATGCAAAACTGAAATTAGAATCTGAAAGTTGAAATTGTATAACAAAACAGTACTCCATCACAAAAGCGTGTAAAAGTACAAGAATGCTATTTAAAACACTGGCACTTAAAAAAGAATCATAATTTCAAAACCACAAAACTGCCAAATTATCCCCCCAAATGGTAAGCAGATAAACATAAATGGTCAGTTTTAATGAATACAGTTAGCTTTGATTTTAGAATGGAAAAAATATTTCAAATTAGTTGTTCGGTGTTCAATTTATCATAATGCCAAATTTTGTGTATTTTCCATCAAGGCCTGCTTTTTAAAGAGGTTCAAATATTAGTTATCTATAAACCCGAATTAGGAAAAACATCTCTTTAAATAGACTGTACTTTATTTGGGACTGACTTAAATCAAATCTGAATTTTTCAGTTTTAAGAATCTAAAAGTTTCCCAAGGGCCATTCACTGTCGGCTCCTTCATACTATAACCCTACCTAGCCTTTAGTAAGTCTACTGCTAAAGATTACTGTGGCAGTCTTGCATTTCAACTCATGGTTTTGGGAGGATAGTCTCAGCTTTTCTGAAGGAAATTATAAACATAACTTCAGTTACATAGTAATAAAGTTGTGAATGTTGTATAATCCCTCACACAAAAGATAAGAGCACACCTTTCTATTGGTCTTTCCAGGACAGAATTTTAGTATATTTCACTCAAATAATTCCGTGCTGCTGATGTCTATATTCTCCACTTGGTAAATATTTTAACTGGATAGAATACTGTACTATGTGAAATTTGAGTTTATTAACTGGGAACTTCTGATTTCCAGTTATGGAAGAATATAATTTCTATACAAGTTTTATTACCCCATCAATATTATGCAGGGCATGTAGATCAAAGCTTTTTTTTTTAAATCAACTAAATATACGAAAAGATGAAAACTGTAATAATTCATGTGATCCCAAATGGGCATACAAAAAAGCAAAGACGAGCTTCCCCTCAAAAAGAAGTTATGATTTAAGGGCACCTATGAAAAGGACAACAATACTAATAAAAAAAATTGTATTTACTTAGAAGCATTCAGAATGTCAACAAAACAGCTGTAACTTTTTTTTTTTGCAATTACAGAGTGGTATTCAGTTAACAGAACAACAATTATTTCACATGCTGCATCAAAGACAACTGAAGATGAAAATGAACTACATCCCCATATATAACTAATTTGTGCTGTGCACCAACAAGAACCTGCTTTAAATTTCCATGCCAATTTACAACCCCCATACTGTACCAGGCAAGGTTAGTGGCTATTGAAAATACCACTAAAGGACAGGGCTATCTAAAGACACATTCGGTAGTATGTTAACTATACAAAAAAAGACACTGTACAGTTTAAAAACAAATCTTACACAGCCTTACATTTCAAATTTTTTTTTCTTTAAAAGGAGTGAGTTGTGTACAGTGGGGGTTAAATGCTTTATAGACAAGAAAAAAACTGCTCTAGAACAAACTTATTCATTGTCATCATCATCTTCCTCTTCCTCCTCCTCATCTTCTTCATCATCATCCTCATCTTCTTCATCTTCCTCATCTTCTTCTTCCTCCTTCTTTTTCTTGCTTTTCTCAGCTTTGACAATGCCTCCCTTTTTACCCACATCAGGTTTTCCTTTAGTTCGGTATGCAGCAATATCCTTTTCATACTTTTCCTTCAGTATAGCTGCCTTCTTTTCATAAGGTTGTTTGTCATCTGCAGCAGTATTATTCCACATTTCTCCCAATTTTTTGGCCACATCTCCAATAGAAAGACCAGGATGCTCCCCTTTGATTTTTGGACGATACTCAGAACAGAATAAGAAAAATGCCGAAGGAGGCCTCTTCGGTGCATTGGGATCCTTAAACTTCTTTTTTGTTTCTCCTTTAGGTGGTATGTAGGTCTTCATTTCTCTTTCATAATGAACCTTATCAGCTTTTGCCATGTCCTGAAATTTTCCTTTCTCTTTAGCTGACATTGTCTTCCACCTTTCTGAGCATTTTTTAGAAAATTCTGAGAAGTTCACAGAAGCATCTGGGTGCTTCTTCTTGTGTTCCTCCCGGCAGGTTTGCACAAAGAAGGCATATGAAGACATTTTCCCTCTTGGCTTCTTAGGATCACCTTTGCCCATTTTTGATTATTTTCCCTAAGCGCCGCACAGAGTAGCCCAGTGCCTGTCCGGCTCTTACTTGCCCTGGCGCTGTCTCTATGGAGCTCAATGTACTGCCTCTCTAGGATTCTTTAAGAAGACCATTATATCATCCGCAAAGAGTGATAGCTTGGTCTACTCATTGCCAATTTTAATACCTTCAATTTCTTTTTCTTCACTAATTGCTACTGCTGATGTTTCTAGTACCATATTGAATAATAGAGGTGATAATGGGCATCCTTGTTTCACTCCTGATCTTATTGGGAATGCTTCTAATTTATCCCCATTGCAGATGATGTTTGCTGATGGTTTTAGATATATATTGTTTATTATTTTTAGGAAAGGACCCTTTATTCTTATACTTTCTAGTATTTTCAATAGGATTGAATGTTGTATTTTGTCAAAGGCTTTTTCTGTGTCTATTGAGTAGGTTTGCTTGTTGATATGGTCAATTATGTGTATGGTTTTCCTAATATTGAACCATCCTTGCATTCCTGGTATGAATTCCATCTGATTATAATGAATAACCCTTGTGATCAGTTGCTGTAGTCTTTATGCTAGTATTCTATTTAAGATTTTTGCATCTATGTGTTCATTACAGAGATTGGTCTGTAGTTTTCTTTTTCTGTTTTAGACCTGCCTGGCTTTGGAATCAGTACCATATTTGTGTCATAAAAGGAATTTGGTAGAACTCGTTCTTTACTTATTATATAAAATAGTTTATATAATATTGGGATTAGTTGTTCTTTGAATGTTTGATAGAATTATTTTGTAAATCCATCAGGCCCTGGTGATTTTTTCTTAGTGAGTTCTTTGATGGCTTATTCAATTTCTATTTCTGATATGGGATTATTTATGAATTCTATTTCTTCTTCTGTTAATCTAGGCAATTCACATTTTTGTAAATATTCATTCATATCACCTAGATTGCCATATTTGTTGCCATATAATTGAGTAAAATAGTTTTTAATGATTGCCTTAATTTCCTCTTCATTGGAGGTGAGGTCTCCCTTTTCATCTATGATACTATTAATTTGGTCTTCTTTCCATTTTTTTTATTAGATTGACTAGTACTTTGTTTATTTTGTTTTTTTTTTTCAAAATACCAGATTCTAGTCTTATTTATTAGTTCAATAGTTCTTTCACTTTCGATTTTATTAATTTCTCCCTTAATTTTTAGGATCTCTAATTTGGTTTTCATCTGGGGATTTTTTATTTGGTTGCTTTCAAGGTTTTTGATTTGCATGTCCAACTCATTAACCTCTGCTCTCCCTAATTTGTTAATATATGAACTCAAGGATATAAATTTCCCCCTGAGTACTGCTTTGGCTGCATCCCATAGATTTTGAAAGGATATCTCAGCATTGTCCTTTTCTTCAATGAAATTATTGTTTCTATGATTTGTTCTCTAACCGATTTTGGAGAATAATATTATTTAATTTCCAATTAATTTTTGATTTGCCTCTCCATGTACACTTACTGATTATTATTTTTATTGCATTATCTAAAATGTTTGCATCTATTATTTCTGCATTTCTGCATTTGTTTGCCATGTTTTTATGATGTAGTACATGGTCAATCTTTGTGAATGTACCTGATGTGCTGCTGAAAAGAAGTTCTATTCCTTTTTGTCCCTATTTATTTTTCTACATATATCTATTAACTGTAATTTTTCTAAGATTTCATTGACATCTCTTCCTCTTTCTTATTTATTTTTTGATTTGATTTATCTAAATTTGATAGTGGTAAGTTCATGTCTCCCCCTAGTATAGTTTTACTATCTATTTCCTCCTTCAACTCTACTAATTTCTCCTTTAGAAGTTTGGATGCTATATCATCGGGTGCATACATGATGATTACTGATATTTCCTCATTGTCTATACTGCCTTTTATCAGGATGTAGTTACTTTCCCTATCCCTTTTAATCAGATCAATTTTTACTTTGGTTTTGTTAGATATCATGTTTGCAACTCCTGCCTTCTTTCTATCATTTGAGACCCAATAGGTTTTGCTCTAACCTTTAATTCTACCCTTGTGAGTGTCTACCTGCCTCATGTGTGTTTCTTACAGACAACATATGGTAGGGTTTTCGAGTCTAATCTACTCTCCTATTTGTTTTTGTTTTATGGGTGAGTTCATCCCATTCACGTTAAAAGTTATGATTGCCACTTGTTTATTCCCCAGCATTTTGATATCCTCTCCTAGTTTTGTCCTTTCTTCTTTGTCTATATCCTTTTATACCAGTGGTTTGCTTTTAATCAGTCCCCTTAATCCCTGCCCTTAATAAGCTTCCCTTTCTTCCCCCTCCTTTTTTGTTTCCTTCTTATTTTTTTAGGGTCTGTTAAGTCCCGCCCCCTCTTCATTCCCTTTTTGTACTCCCTCCTTCCTACCCACCTTAGTTTTCCCTTCTCACTTTCCCTGTAGGATAAGATAGAATTCAAGACCCCAATGGATCTAGATGCTCTTCCCTCTCAGAATTGATTTCACTGAGAGTAAGGTTGAAGTATTACCTATTAGCACTCTCTTCCTCTCCTTAGTATAAGAGTATTCTTCCCCATCCCTTCCCATGTGTATCTTTGTGTGATAAAGATTATCCTATTTATTTTATTTCTTCAAGTTTCTCTTGGTGACATCTTCTAATTCCCCCTCCCTTTTTCTTTTTCTTTTTTGCATATCATCTTTTAGCACTTATTACCCCAATCTCTTCCTGTGAATGCCTCTTTTAATTACTATAATAGTGAATATAATTTTTGAGAGTTACAAATAACATTTTCCCCATATACTAATATAAATAATTTGATCTTATTGAAGCCCTTAAATAAGAAAGTTTGAATAAAAAACATTTTCCCCATTTCTTTCTCTTTCTTATTTACCTTTTTATGTTTCTCTTCATCTTTGTGTTTGGATATCAGACTTTCCACTTAGTTGTGGTCTTTTATTTACAAATACTTGGAAATCTTCTATTTTTTTTGAATGCCCATACTTTCCCCTGGAAGTATATAGTCAGTTTTGATGGATAGATAATCCTTAGTTGAAGACCCAATTCTCTTGCCTTTCTGAATATCATATTCCAAGCCTTGTGGTCCTTTGGTATTGAAGCTGCCAGGTCTAGTGTAATCCTGATTGGTGCTCATTGATATCTGAATTGTCTCTTTTTGACTTCTTATAAATTTTTTCTCTGTAGCTTAGAAGCTCTTTAATTTGGCATTTACATTTCTGGGAGTTGTCTTTTGAGGATTTAGTGTAGAGAGTGTTCTATGAACTCTTTCATTGTCTATTTTGCCCCCTTGTTCAAGAACTTCAGGGCAGTTTTCTTGAATGATTTCTTGTAGTATGATGTCAAGGGTTCTCTTTATTTCTGGGTTTTCAGGTAGACCAATGATTCTCAAATTGTCTCTTTGAGACCAGTTTTCCTTATTTGTCATCTTTTCAGTGAGATATTTTATGTTTTCTTCTATTTTCTCATCCTTTTGACTTCGCTTTATTAATTCTTGTTTTGTAAGGTCATTGGCTTCCAATTACCTACTTCTGGACTTTAAGGACTGGTTTTCCTTTTCATTTTTGTCTATCTTAGTTTTCATGGCTTCCAGCTGTTTCTCTAATTGGAAGTTCTTGTCCTTTAGACTTTTCGTTTTAAACCATTTCTCACTTTTCTTGTCAGAAGGCTTCCATCTTTTTGATAGCTCCATTTTAAATTCTTCAAGAGCTTATGGAGAATTTCTATTTTTTGGAAGGTTTTGGCACATTTATTTGTATTTCCTCTCCTATTCCCTCTGTAGCCTGGGTTCTTCCTACATAAAAATTATCCAGGGTCAACCCATTCTTCTTTTTCTTGGTGTTGGGAAGTTGTTGTTCCTGGGTACTGTTTGCCATCTCTGTGGTGGTTTTTCCTTTCCTTTCCAGTTAGAAAGCGCAGTGAGATGGGCAGGCTCTCTGTGTATGGAGCTAAGGAGTAAGGATTTTTCCTGAGGCCAGCCCTCACGTCTCTGCAGCTTCTGATGTTTGCTGCCCTTCTCTCTGCTATCCTTTGCATGGGTTCCCAAGGTCTGCTCTCCTCAGCCTGCTGTATGCTCAGGTCTAGCTGCTCTCAGGGGTAGGTCCTCAGTGGTCTCAATCAGCTGCCAAGGACCCAGAAGACCTCTCACTTGTTCCACGGTTGCCCCTCACTCACAGCCACTGATTCTAGTGCACACTTGCTCTGACTCTGGCTCTGTAGTTGGGTTGGAGGAGGGTGGATCAGGTTGTGTTTTGGTAGAAGCTTTTTCACCCCCTTATGGTGTGGAAATGCCCAAATCCCATGTACCTTCAATATTGCACCGTACTGTAGAGTCTTTTAGTTCATATGAATTTGGGGGGGTTTTTTTGGCTTTTTGAGGTAGTCTGTATCAGTACATGCTGAGGAGAGGTAGTGTCCTGCATCTAGACTGCCACCATATTTACCTGGAAGTCATCTTATTTGATTTTTGAATTTTTTTTGAGCTTTTCCAGAGCCTGAATCCAGTTCCCTGTTTTTTTTTTTGTTTGTTTTTTTTTTAGATTTTGCTTAGAGTTCCTTGGGTCTCATCATCCTCTTTTGGTTCTTTTCTTTCCCCTCTATCCCCATTTAAGCTTTCAATTATCACTTCCTTCTTTTTCATCTGTTGTTTACATGTGTTTTCTCTCTCTACTCTCTTGGTATACTGGATTAGACTGATTGAGCTGACCTGATGAGCTAATCTGAGCCCAAATCTTCAGCATAGCCAAAAGCTTCTCGGTAGGCTGAAGATGCCCAGCCAGATGCTCTCCCTGCCAAGTTCCCCCCTACTAGCCTCTATCTGAGCTTTGAATGCTGAGATGTTTCACAGAACACAGAACTTTGCCACAGAATCCAACAGTCAGCCCATGTTCAATCTCATGCCTCACTGCAGTAGGTGGGGCAAAGGGTTTTGGCTAACAGTCTTATTTCTGGTCTTTCCCTTATATTGTGGAAATTGACTTTCTCTGCCTACTTCCACATTATGTCCAGCAGGAGAATCCCATGATTCTGTATTGTTGTTGGGTTTGGATTTCTATGTTTTTTGAAGAACTTTTTAAAGATTGGTATGGAAGGGTAGTCAGAGAGGTTTTGGCTTTTGCTATTCCTAAACTGCCATCTTTATTTTGTCCCCCTCCCCAGTCTAATTTCTTTCAAACTTCTTTCTAGCAATTTTTGCCAAATAGAAAAAATTCCCCTCTAAGTAATGTTTATGCTTGGGTGTCTCAACACTGAACTTCTATATTTTCCTTCTTTCTTTTATTATTTTGTTCTTTAAAATATTTTTCCATGGTTGCATGATTCATAATCCCCACCCCTTTTCTCTTTCCTCCTCCCTCTTGAATCCAACAAGCAGTTCTACTGGGTTATACATGTATCATTTAAACTGTATTTTCTTGTTTTTATATTTTATTATCTATTCTTTTCTACTGTTCTATTTTTTTGTACTTTAGTTTCAAATAATTTGGATTCCTGCTTTATAATGTAATTTGAGGTCTACTGATGCAAAAACCTTTTCATTCATACTGTTTCTCATTATTTGCTATGGTATTTTACTGTGGACCTTTTTGTTCCTCCAGATGAATTTTATTATTCTTTTGTCTAGTCTTTTAATGTATATCCTCACCTATTTATTTGTTACATTTCTAAATCTGTAAATTAATTTAGATGGAAGCATTTTTTTATTGGCACAACCTAACCATGAATACCAAATACCTCTCTAATTCTTTGTCTCCCTTTATTTCTATAAACAATTTTATAATTAGATTTATGTAAATCTTGCGTGTGTTTTGGTAGATTAAATCCCATATATTTTGTTCATTTTGTACTGAATTCAAATTTAATTTTTCTTGTTATCCTCTCCCTCTTTCAGGACTGAATAGAGTTGAAAAAGATTTTTATGGATTAATTTTGTATTCTACAACCTCACATAAACTCTTAATCTTCTAAAGTAGAAAACCTCCTGGAATCATTAAACTAAGAAGAAATTAAGTTACATTGTAATGTCATATGTTCCAACATTTGCATCTTCAATTCTATTCTCTCCTTGTTACTATAGGTAGCATTTCTAAAACTATGTCAAGTAATAATAGAAAGAAGGGATATCCTTGATTTACCCTCTCTTTACTCTACTGGAAAAGCTTCTGGTTATAATGCCTCACAAATAATATTAACAAAAAAATCTTGATTTTAGAGACATACTTTTGATAATATTAAAAAAGGCCTTTTCGTGCCTATAATTTTTAGCTTTTAAGTTAAATAAGAACTATTTTGTCAACCGTTTCCTCTTGTAGCTATTAAAATAATGGTATTTTTGTTTATGTGATTAATTAAGCTAATTTTTCATAATGTTGAAAAAATAATTGCATCTTTCACATCAATAGAGTTGTAATGAATTATAAGATTTTTGTATCAGGAGTTTTTAATGAAATTTGTCAATACTTCTTTCTCTGATTTGTCTAACCCTGGCTTGGTTATCAGAAATAAATTTATCTCTTATAGAGGTTGATAAAATGCCTGCTGCTGTTAATTTTGAGAATAATTTTACTTGTATAAAAATTAGTTGTTCTTTGATAGAATGCACTAATAAATCCATCTGTTGTATTGTTCACTCAAACTTAGGTAGTTTATACATTGTATAATCTCTTTTACTGAGGTTAAATTTTTAACACTTTTTTTTCCCTTGCTTCATAATTTGGGTATTTTTTGTTTTTGCAGATAATTACTTACTTTGAATTTTCAGTTTTGCTGGCATAAAATCACATTTCTGATAATTCTCTTTTTCTACCATTAATTTACCTTATTTATTTATTTCAGAGGTTTTACTTTTTTCTTGTTATTTTTTAAATCATTATGATTTTTGAAAATTTTTAGGCTTTCAAAAGTTAATCTTAGTTCTTTCTACCAGACAAAATTCTGATTTTCCCAGATTTACCTAGAATTTAAGTTTTTTCACAGTGGCTCCAACTTACCTTTCCTACTTGATGTCATGCTGTGCCTCATCACACATGGTATATTTTAGCCAAAATATCATTGTCCCATGATCATGCCTTTTCTTATGATGTTTCCCCCTGTATCTTTGTTTATTGTGTTGTATTCATCTTGTAAAGCTGACCTTAAATATTACCTCCTCCCAGAAATCTTTCTTGATTCCCTTCCCAAGGTCCTGTGGGGAATAACCATCACTTCTTTAGACCTCCAAAAAATTGTTTTGTTTTCATTGGTTCGTTCATTCATTCATTCATTCATTCATTCATTCAACAAACATTGGTTTTTTTTTTTTTTTTTTAAGATCTAGTGGCACAGTGGAAAGAGCGTTAGTCCTAGAGTCTAGGAAGATCTGGGTTCAAATATGACTTCAAGTGACCCTGGGCAAGTCACTTAGCCCTGTTTGCCTTTGTTTTCTCATCTGTAAAATGAGGTGGAGAAGGAAATGGAAAACTACTGCAGTATCTTTACCAAGACAACAAAAAAGGGGTCATGAAATGTTAGACATGACCAAAAATAACTAAAAAACAACAACTAAGTGTCAGGTAGTTAGGGGTCACAAAGACAAAAGTTAAAATGTCTCTGCCTTCTTTACAATCTCTTGGGGGAAGAAAAAATGAGTAAATATGTAAATACAAAATATTCTAGTCATTGGAGTGGGGAGGGGCTCTAACAATCACAAAGATGATGATAAGTTACTTATGGGGGGGCGTTTAAATTATGGCATATCAGTTTGTCTGCTGTAGAGAATCAGTTAGATTGTAGTTATATAGTTATAATATTATTATTGTTTTTGTTGTTAATCTCTTACCTTCTGTCTTACTGTGTCAGTTCCAAAGGAGATCAGTAAGGGCTAGGCAGTTGGGGATCAGTGACTTGCCCAAGGTCACACATCTAGGAAGTGTCTGAAGTCAGATTTGAATTGAGGACCTTCTTTCTCTAGGCCTGGTTCTCTATCCACTGAACCACCTAACTTCCTCTCACATATTATTACAAAATATTATATATGTTTTATGTTCTTCCAGTTGCCTATAAAACTCCATAATAGCAGAGATAATGTCACTGTTAGAAATTCTATATGTGTTCTCCTCAGCAGAGTGCTTTAAACACATGTGCTCTTTAGGTGTTTTGAACTGAATTGTACTGAATTAATTATAGAATTCTAGAATGCTAAGGTTGGAATGGACTGAGATCCCCAAATCCAAATTCTTCATTTTTACAAATAAAAAATGAAGCCCAGAGAGATTTAGCGATTTGCCCAGGGTCACATGTCTAATTAATGGGATTTAAACCCACATATTCTAGCTCTATATTGCCTTGTGACATTATCATTTGTTCTTGTCTTTAAGAGCTATTTATATCATTTAGCTTTTTTAGAGTAAAATCTTACATTAGTATTCAGTATATACTTTTTGATCCAATTATGCTTATTAACTCCTTAGATTCTTTGATTGAACAGAGCTACTAATAATAATGGCTGGCTTTTTAAAAATAGCTTTTTAAGGTTAACAAAGTTTTTTCCTTCATAGCAACTCAATGAGGTGCGTAGAGGCAAAATTATTTTCTCAGTTTTATAGGTGAGGATACCAAGACTCACAGAGGTTGAGTTATTTTCCCAAAGTTTCATGGTTAGTTACTTGTAGAACAAGTATTTGAATCTATGATATTTGACCATGTTATACTCCATTGCATTTAAAGCAGCTAATAACTAAAATAATGCAAATAAATTCTGAGGAATACTCCTTCCTATTTGCTCTTTTAAAAGCTGCCTTAAATTTTAGATTCAATAGCTCTTTTATTTCTTCTTTGGTAGAAGGAGAAACTTTAAGAACCACCAGATCTATATCAATCTGAGAATTGTTGTACTCATACATTTGTTAGTAGACTGTTTACTATATGAACATCAGAAATGAAATCCTTTATAGGTCATGTGCTGGCTTTAGTTAGGACAGATCAAATATAGTTAGGTTCAGTTTGTACCCATTGCGAATGATTTCAGAATTACACCTAGAGTTACTGATTTGAATTGGGTTATATTTGCTTGATATATTTCAGTTGCTACAGATTCAGATAACTCCAGAGTAGGTCTTTTAACCATTTTTTAAATGGAATGTACCCCCCTGGCAGTCAAAATGAGCAATCTCAACCAGTGAGAATACATTGTACATAATATAACAAGGGGAGGATGGATAATAAACATTTACCAAGTGGTATTGAAAAACCATTATTCTTGATCCCTGAAGTTCCACAGACAATTGATTTAAACCCAGGAGTTCTAGGAAATATAATTTAAATCTTCTATGAGGTGGCGAAAGAGTGGAAAAGCACAGCTTCAGAGGTTTAATTAATGATTCCAGGTGGCAATGTAACAACAATGTAGAAAAATTCTAAACCCACTATTAATGGTTTGGGAGGAGAGAGTGAGGTAGATTCAATAATTTGGTGAGTTTAGATTTTCCATTCAGCCCAGGGCATTGAAACTCCATCCTGGTTTGTCTGTCTTGTCTATAACAGGTATGTATAACTTCTTCTGGCTAGTTTGACTATCCTAGGAATGAGCTATAGAGGTCAAAACTTAGCCAGACCCAATTCAATCTTCCCATCTTCTTCAATAAAGGCTATTTGAATCTTATGACCTGACAGTCATGAATTCTCCATTCTACGAAAGAATTCTACGAAAGAATCAAGGAGGGACTAAGACCAAATGATTCCTCCTCCTCAGTAGGTATTCACCAATTAGAGATGTCTTGAGCTGTCTCAGGGGAGGGCTGAATAATGAGCTTCCAGAATTGTATTTAATGATTCAAGATGCTGTATGTCTTGTCTTTGATCACTAAGAGAGATCATTGACCAATTCATTTGCTAGTCTGATCAATAAATTGATTTTATCTGAAACCCAATCGATCAGAATTTTTATTTGTCACAATATATGCAGTTCCATTTCTACTGTAGTAAATCTGCTGTTGCTTCTATGGATGAGGCGGGGGGGGGATGGCTTTTAGTCATAGTCTCCATATTGATAGTTTAAAAAGTTAATTCCTTTGTATTTTTTTTTCATGTCTCAACTCTTAATTAACTTCCCCATGTGATTTTTACTTTCTGCAAGTTTTCATTTAGGTTCTTAAGCATTGCTATTTATTGTTTAATTTCTTTGAATATGCTGATCTGATACCTGAGGACTGCCCTAATATCTTGTGTGGTTTCTATTTCTGTTGCTTCTGGTATTTCAGTTGATGCAATTGTTTTAGAGTATTTTTTATTTGCGTTGGAAGTTAGATTTGCCATATTAAAAAAATTTTTTTAATTTCTTATGTGATTTTAAAGGGGTTTCTTCTTTTTAATGATTCTCTTTGGTTTCTTGGGGGGAGGTACATGAAAAGTCTGGGTTTCTTTGATCCTTTTACTCAGATATCTTAGATCATTCTTTTAGAAGAAATCTCAGAAATGATTAATTCCAATGCCCTCATCTTGTAAATTTTTTTTTATTTTACAGTGAAGCCTCATATGTAGCAAAAGCAACTTTATCTACCCAGTTTCTAAAGGGTCTCTCTCTAGATTATCATAATTTAATTTTATTTATCTCTTATGTCTGGTTCTACTCTGGACTTTTGAAACTATATGCCATCACTGAGAACAGTGAGATTTCTAGCAGGATCCTATTAGCTAAAGGAACTTGGTTTTTCTATCATTTTCCTTTATGAGACAGTGGGGGAAATGGCTTCATTAACGAAAGAGAAAAGAAGCAGTCTTGCCACCACTTTGCTTCTGCTGCAAGACAAGCCCTTGGGCATAAAGGCCTATTTCATTCCACAATATCCTCAGATACCATTAACAGTGGATTCCTTCAACATACAATCTTCCTGACCAACACTGCCCTCAACTCACCTATCCTTTTCTCTTTTCAATTAAGTGCTCTAATCATAATCAGTTGGTGTGTTCTCTGTCCTTCCCTTGATTCCCAATATTCAGAGTTTGCTGAAATGAAACCCATTTCCCCTTTATTCAGTAGTTTCATCCTTCTCCATCTCAGGATTATACCTCCCTATCTTCTCTCCTTTACTTCCATCACCATTTTTGGAACCTGTTTTCTTTTGTTAACAAACTTGGATTTGTCGTAGATATCTTCCTGGAAACTATCACTGGAAGACTCCTCATCCTTAACCACCTTCTCCAGCTCTAGCTGTTCCTTTTTCCATCTTCCTTCTTTCTCTATATGTGGGGACTAAGAGGACTCAAAAATATTTTTGTCTTCTATTTCTATCACTAGAACTTTTTTTTCTGCTATTATCACTCATTTTCCTCTCTTCCTTTGAGGTTCATTTCATCTCTTTATATGATCCCGCCCAGATTCTTGTTCTCTCTACAAGCTTCCAAGTGATTCTTTCCTATTTCTCTATTATTTTATTATATAGTTGTGTCTTCCTTTCTACCCTAATCCTTGCTCTCATACTTACTGATTTCATAGTTCAAATTGATGTTCTTTTTAACACACTGGCCTTCAGTTAAGCAAACTTTTTGAGTTTCATGAATTTCCTTTCCGTTTCCTCTGCTTCAGCTTTAGACCTACCATCTCCTATTATTAAACCTCTACAATTTCAAACTCTTAAATATTCCCCTATGAGATTATAATCTTCCGATCTACCTCTGCCTCATTTGTCCTAAACCTATTGCAGTACCTCCTCTGTAATATATTCCTTTTACTTACATTTCTAGTTGGCCCCCTCAGGGGCAACTACACTTGGGTTCTAGGAACAATCTTTGTGGGACTATATTCCTATATTCTTAAGCTCCCCTTCTCCCCACTGGTGTGCGTTCCATAAATAATCATTACCAGTAGATACAAAGAAAATTACGAATGTATTATATAGTTACAACAATTTTACAAAACATTTCTTCCCAAAACCCAGGGTAAAAACCTCTGCAAATACATATAACATATGTGGAGAAAGTAAAAATAATGGTAGCAAGGCAAAAACAACTCACAACTCCTAGCACTATAAGGCTTCTCCTTTGCGCAGAGTTCTCAAAGCTTTTCCTTGGATGCAGTGACTAATGTTCAAGGCTAGGCTGGACTGGACTTTTCATGGTCATCTCTTCTCTTGACTACAACTATTTCTCTTCCCTACTGCTCGGGGTCACACTCCTTGAAGCTGTTTCTTCATTTGGGTGACTCTATCCCTACCTGTCTGGAATGTTTATTTCTGTGCTCAGGTGGTTAAGTAGATTTTATTTGATTGGAAGCAGCATTCCCAGTGTGGTGAAGTAGAAGAGAGAAAATTTACCAACTTATCCCTCATTTTTTCTTCCTGCCTTTCCCCTCTTCCCACTATCCTTTATATAGCTGCCAAAATATATTTCTTAGAATCATATCTAACCATGTATGTCACCCCTTGCTAGACAAACCAAAATGAAACAAAACACCATCCTCAATGTTGCCTTATAGAAAAATATAAAATAAAATTTTCCTAGCTAGACATTGAAAATTCTTCTCAATCTGGTTCAAACCAATCTTTTTAGTCTTTTCTCACATAACCCTCCCATATCTCTTTCACCCTGGATACCTAACTGGTCCCTGAACTTCATTTGCCATATTCTCTATTCTCATAAACCTGCATTATGTTCACTTCTCTACCTATTATATTCCATATTTTCCTGCACGAATCAGTTCAAGTGTCCCCTACTTCATGAAGTCTTCCTTGATATCTCCAGTTTAGCATGCTTTTACTCCATTATTCTTTAAGCATTTTTTCTGGTCTCTCCTTAATTCATTACCTTGTTTATATCTCTGTACATTTCCAACCCCCATGTA
The DNA here is from genome assembly GCF_027887165.1 of Monodelphis domestica. Classification (NCBI taxonomy): domain Eukaryota; kingdom Metazoa; phylum Chordata; class Mammalia; order Didelphimorphia; family Didelphidae; genus Monodelphis; species Monodelphis domestica. Next base: position 255,948,046 of record NC_077228.1, read on the forward strand.
TTCCTTGGGAAAGAATTATACAAGGTTGTAAGCAGCATTTTGTGAGATGCTCTTGTTTCCATTTGTCAATCCATGTGCATAGTAGGAGCTAAATAAACATTTACTTAATGAGGTGAAGGAACCAATGAGAGAAATAATATGGAAAGAATTAAGACCTAGTAGATAAAATATTAGCAAAATCTAGTACAAAAAAAAAAGTTAACCTCTGCAATGTAGCCAAGAGGTTAGAAAGATTACACAGTAATTGAGAATATCTCATTGACCAAGTGGAGGTGTCATGCGTTTTTCATTATAGATCAACAACTAGGTAATGCTTTTAGAGCAGTGATGGCAAACCCTTTAGAGACCCAGACAAAGTGCTGTGCCCACTCCTCCACCACATACTGGGTACACTTCACCCTCCCTTACCCCACACAGGGGAGGGAGGAAGTATTCCCATTGGAGTGCTGGGTGGAGGGCTGTGTGAAATGAGGAATGTTCTCAGTGAGTATAGAGAGGGGCAGGGGAGTGGCTTGAGTCCTCTGCTCCCCTCCAGTTCTGCTGCTGCCTGTGAGTTGCTGACGTTACCCACTGTGTGCTCCCATTGGGCTTCTGGGCAGAGGGGCGGGGGATGAGAAAAAATGTCATTAGGCATGGTGGAAAGGGGAAGGGGAGCAGCTCTACCTGAGTCCCTCTGCCTTTCTAGTAATGAACTCTGGGGTTAGGGATGGGGAGGGATAGTAGTAGAGTGCCCAGAGAGAGTGCTCTGTGTGCCATCTTTGGCACCTGTGCCATAGGTTCACTATCATTGTTTTAAAGAACAACATGTGCTATACTTTGCAGACTTGTAGATTTTTAGGACTTTTAAATATATTTTCCCCAATTATATGTAGAAACAATTTTTAATAAGTTTTCTGATGTTTTGCAATCTATATTCTTTCCTTCACTCCTTAATATTCCTGCTCCCAAAAATGGTAGGTATATGATATTGCACTATCGTGTGTGCTATCATGCAGTACATATTTCTATGTTCTTCATGTTGTGAAAGAAGCCACGTTACTTATATAAGAAAAAACTCACAAAGGAAATAAAGTGAAAAAGGTTTATGCTTCAATCTGCATTCAGACTCCTTCAGTTACTTCTATGGTGGTGAATACCCTTTAATAGTTAAGTCATTTGCAGTTGAGCATCATAAATTATTGCTGTTACAAAATCATATGAGTCTTTTCGGGGGGTTTTTTGGTGATCATCCTGGATAGACCTAGAAGTACTATCAGTGAATGAAAGGCTATGCACAATTTAATAGCTTTACAGAATGACTGGATCAGTTCACAGTTCTACGAAAAGTATAGTGAGGATGAGGAGGATGATGATGATGATGATGATGACTAACATTTGGGTAACCTTTTAAGGTTTACAAAGCACTTAATAATTTTTTTTTTTCAGGAGCAGCTAGGTGGCTTGGTGGATAGAGCCAGGCCCAGACACAGGAGGTCCTGGGTTCAAAATTGGCCTTATGCACTTCATAGCTGTGTGATCCTGAGCAAGTTACTTAATACCCATTATCTAGCCCTTATTGTTCTTCTGTATTGGAACAATACACAGTATTGATTCTAAGATGGAAGGTAAGGGTTTTAAAAAATAAAATAAATATTTTCTCATTATATTTTTACAACTTGAGATATATTAATGTACCTGTTTTCCCACAAGCCATCCAGTATTTGACATTTAACTTTTTTTGTCAAATTTGATTGGTGGGTGTGAGGTAGTACCTCAAAACTGTTTTTATTTTCATTTCTCTAATTATTAATAATTTATAGAATTAAATGGAATTTCTTTTTTTAGTTCTTCATGCTGGATTTAGCTGATGATAATATATAGGATTGCTGATGATTTGCATGGGTTTTTTATCATAACTTTGCAAAAGTTGTTAGTTTGAATTAATTTTTTTAGTACAATTCTCTAGGATTTTCTAAGTAAACAACACAACATTTGCAGGAAGTGATCATTTTGTTTTTTCATCTGTCCTTATTCTCTCCATTTCTTTTTCTTATCTTGTTGCTTTAGCAAGCATTTCTAGCAATATGCTAAATAGTAATGATAGTGGACATCCTTAATTTACTCTTAATCTTACTAGAAAAGTCATTTTGCCAATTCCCATTATAGATAAAACTAGCTTTTGGTTTTAGATTGATACTACTTAATACATTGAGGAAAGCTTCATTTATTTCTAAGCCTTCTAATGTTTTTACTGGAATAGCTATATCTACTCAAAAGCTTTTTCTGTATTGATTGATATAATCATATGATTTTCTTTCATGTTATTAAAATGGTCAATTGTCTTTATTGTTTTTCTAATATTAAACCAGCTTTGAATTTCTGATATCAGTCTAGCCTGATTATATATATATATATATATGTATGTATGTATATAACCTTTGTGACATGTTTCTATAGTCTCCTTGCTAATGTTTTATTTAAAATTTTTGCATCAATATTCACTAGGAATATTGTTCTATAGTTTTCTTTCTCAATGTTGACTCTTCCTGGTTTGAGTATCAAAACCACATTTGTATCATAGAAGAAATTTGTTAGGACCTCTTCTTTTCCTCTTTTTTTCAAATAATTTATCTAGTATTGGGATTGGGAATAATTCTTTAAATGTTTGATAAAATTCACCTTGGGAAGCTGGGTGGCTTAATGAAGCTTAAGCTAGACCAGGGTTCAAATGTGATTAGACATTTCCTATCTGTGTGACCCAGGGTAAGTCATTAAACCCCATTTGTCTGATCCCTATTGCTCTTTTTCTTGGAACCAAGAAGGTGAGGTGTTTTGTTATTTTTTTAATTTACTTGTAAATCCAGCTACTTTTGAGTCCCCACCTACCCTCATCCCTCCTTTTGGAGCTCATTTATAGTTTGTTCAACTGCTTTTTCTAAGACAGGCTATTTAAGTCCTTTATGGCCTGTTCTCTTAAGCTAGGCATTTTATAATTTTATAAATTTTCATCTATTTTATTTGGATTGTCAGCAGTTGAGTAAAATAGAGCCTAATTTATTTTATATATTCTTTAATGGTTGTTCATTTTGATAATGGTAACTTTGTTTTCATTTTTCTCTTTTAAATAAAGTTAACCAGTATTTTGTCCCCAATGTTTTTTAAAACTCAATTCTAATTTTATTTATTAATTAGATATTTTCTTTTAATTTTGTTTATCTCGCTTCAGTTTAAGTGGTATGTAAATGAATATTTAAAATTTGTTTTTCTAGAATTTTTCATTTATCTACTCTTCCTTTCTTTATTGATGAGAGTGAGGTTCAAGTGTTGCTCATTTCAGTCCCCCTTCCTTGTTTTTAGACTTCTATTTGCACTTCTTGATTATGTGAGATAACTTTGTCTTTTTCCTCTCCTACAGTGTATTCCATTTCCCTTCCCTTTAAATATTTCCTTTATGATCATCAAAACATAATAGAATCACTCTCAGAGTCTCTTTCTAATTAGATTCCCTCTGTGACCACTGATTTTTTGTTTTGAGGAGATACATGTATTATCATCATATATTCAGATGTAAACAGTTTATCCTTATAAGGTCTCATGATTACTCACTCCTGCTTGCCTTTTTGCAATTCTTTTGATTTGATTCCCGTACTTGCCTCCTAAAATTTCTACACAGCTTTGTTCTTCTCAAGAGGAATGCTTAGAAGTCCTCTATTTCATTAAAGCTTATCTTTTTCTTAGTAGAATTATATTCTAGGCTATGTTTTCCCCTGTAGAATTATACTCAAGGTAAGTTATTCTTTGCTATAAGCCTAGATCTGTAGTTTTCTGGAATATCATATCCCAAGCTTTCTACTTTATTGCTGCTGAATCATGTATAATTCTGAATTCTTTTTACCACTTTCATTAAGTTAGTTACTAAATCCTATCAACTCTACCTCCTCCATGTCTCTCAGAGCAATTTCTTCTGCTCCAGCATGCTGCCATTTCATTGATCATTTCTTGCCTGGTTTAATGGCCTCCCAATAGCTTCCTTATCATTCTTCTTACCTGTCCCCTACCTCAAGTCTCTTCCTCTAGTCTATTCTTTGAATAATTTCCAAAGTTTCTCATTACTTAGGTTGTAAGATGCTATTTTCTCTATTGGTTGGTTTGACTGATTATGAGAGAAGGCGCCTAGGATGAGGATTATCTAGAGATGATTGTGATATAAATCAATAAAACTTTAAGTTTTAATAAAATTTTAATAAAGTATCATTAAAACTTTTTAAAACTTCCAATATCCACATGACTTTCTGTTGCTCTTGGTTGCTTCTTAACCTAACATTTAAAGATTTCTATCATTTGATTATAACTTGCCTTTCTGGTTTAAAAAAAAAAATACTATTTTTTCCTATAGCAGCACATTTGTTCCTAAGTAGAATTAAGGTCAAGCCAGCAGTCAATAACAAAAGTGTTTCCACCTCACAGAAGATGTATGATTTCATTCATTTTTACATTGAGCTAAATAAAGAAAAAAAAGAAAAATAACAGATTTTATTCAAACCCTTATCTTCTGCTCTAATTCAAGAACCCTAGACTGGCACTTCCCTTCCTGGAAGTACTGATCATCTCTACCTTTTGAAATGCTTTCTGTCTTTTAAGGCCTAGCTTAGTGCCACCTACACCATGACTTTGTGATCTTTCCAATTGAAGGCCATAGTTTCTTCCTTAAATTTTCCTCCAGTACTTTATTTTTATCTCTCCATTTATTTCCCTTGCTGTGCCTATTTGTAAATGTGCCACACTCTTGAGTAACTGGGAGGTTCTTTGAAGGAAAGTCCTTTGCTCTTAAGTATATACAGAGAAATGGGATTCCTGATTACTCTAGAAAGAAAAAGAATGGGACTTAAATGTTTATATTTAGAATGTAAGGTGTATCTGTTTTCATCACTGTTTGCCCAAAATTAAGTACCAGAGCAATAATAATATAATAACTAATATTTATGTAGTACTTACTTTGTGATGGATACTTTTCTAAGTGCCTTACAGTTATTTCATTTGATACTATGGGAGGTAGGTATTATCATTATCATTTAACAGATGAGGAAACTGAAGCAAAGATAGTTTTTGTTTGTTTTTTTTTAGTGACTTGCACAGAATCACACAGCTAGTAAATATCTGAGGATGAATTTGAACTTGGCCCTTCCTGACAACAGAACCAGCAAAGTTTATAATAGTTTGTGGTTTGTGTCAATTGTAGAATCATATACAATGGTACTCTGGAAAGAGTACTGGATTTAAAATAATTAGGTCATCTAAGTTCTAGTCCTAACTCATTTATTAATGAGCATCAGTATTAATTTGGCCAAGCCAGTTCCCTTCTTTGGTCTTACTTGTTTGCTTTGTAAGATAATGGAGCTGGATCTAAAGCCCATGCTAGTATGGCAGGTGCAGGGTTTTAGAATAAGAACTGAAGTATAAAGGAGTTTGAATCAAATCTGTCATTTTTCTTTTTCCTTATTCAAGTAAATGTAAAATTAATGAAATCATACATCTTCCATGAAGTATAAAAATACTTTTATTGTTGCCTGCTGGTGGGCCCTTAAATCTGCATAGGAACAAATATAGTATTAGAGGATAAAGATGAAAATAAAATGAGGTATTATAAGAGAATGGTGTATTGGATTCAGAACATTCTCACAGAAACTCAAAATATTAAAACCATGCAGCCATTTTACACACCAAGAAAAACACTAAATCACAATTCTACAGGCAACATTTCCCATAGAATCCCCTATCAAATTCTTGGAGAATTCTAATCTTCCATAGAACAAGGTAAGCAAAACCCTTGATTATGCAGCTATGGTTGGAGGACACAGAGCACATTGTTAAGCTAGTAAATTGAGAATGGCTGCATCTTCCCCTCTTCAGCATTGTTTGAGGAAGATATTAGGAAAGCAGAGCTAGGGACCAGAGCTGCTGAGAGTGCCATTTGTGGGCTCATTGGGCCAGGTGGCAAAGGGGCAGTACAATGAGCAGCTGTTGTTGCTGGCCCCAGGTCTTGTTAGCTTGTATCCCTGAACAAGCTGGACAGGACCTGATCCCAGTGGTGGAGGCAGATAGTTGGTGACTCAGGCTTGCCCTGGCTTGGTTGCTCGTATAAATCTCCAGCAGAATCATGTGTCTTGGGGAATGAGTTTGTTGAGAAATTTCCCAATTATTCTGGCTTAGGGGTAATGTTGTTTCCAGGATTCAGAATGGACATAAAAGTTTATCCAAGTGTTATGGAGGTTACTCCAGGCTTCTGGGAAAAGCTCCCTAATGGCAGAAACAAGGTTTTTCATCCTCTGCACTGTTATTAGAAATATCTCTAGGGATTGGTTTCTGTGTTTAGTGTGGGGTTAAGGAGGAAGACAATGTCTTCCATTTTTTATTTACTTAAGTGGAAAGGTATTTAGCCAAGGCTAAGTGTGAATCATGGAATTATAGCTAGACAATACCTAACAGACCATCTAGTCCCCTTATTTTATAGATGAGGAAATTGTTGTGAACTTTCCTGAGACATTACCAGCAGTGTCAGAGTTAGAAATCAAACCCAAAGAATTAGTTTCTCTGACTCCAGAGATAGTGCACTTTCCACTGTACTCCTAGCTTGTGAGTGAGGGCTCTAAATCTTAAAGCTCCTAATGTTGGCCTTGTTGTTTCATAAGTGTTAATTATCGCCTGGAAACTACTTGATGGAGAATGGTGACAGACAAATAATGGATTTCCCCCTGGATTCCTAAAGACTAAGGTGGAAGCAAATAAAGAAGAGATGAACTGTGTAGTAAAACTCAGTGAATTTGACATTTATCTTCTTAAAGTATTCCAGAGAAAGATCAGCACTCCAGATGACCTCTCATAAGTTTCAATGTTGGAGGGAAACTTGTCTCTATCTTGAGGAGGAGGAGAAGGAGAAGGAGAAGGAGAAGGAGGAGGCTGAAATCCAGAGAGAGGAAATGTCTTGTCCAAGGTCATACATTGGGTTAGGTTTAGAACCCAGGTTTCCTGATTCCCAGGGCAGTGTTTTTTCCATTACGCCATTAGATTGGGGAGTGGAAAGATATCAGCATTCACTAAGCATACTGCATTTATTTTGAGAGAGAAGCAAAAGAGCTGCAAAACTCAGTTTCAGCTCTATAATGTAGTTGGAAAGAAGTCATAACAGTAACAATGAAAGAAGTATATTATGATAGCCATATGATATGTGGAAAGAGCACGAGACTAGGAGTCAGAACTCATAGATTTACTCCCTTCTTGGATAACATCCTGGATGTAGCATTCTGGTCAACTATAGGGCAGCTAGGTGGTATAGTAGATAAAGTGCAGGACTTGGAGTCAGTGAAGAACAGAGTTCAAATCCAGCTTCAGATACTTACTAGCATTGTGACCTTGGGCAAGTCACTTAATCCTTAGTTTCCTCATATGTAAAATGAGCTAAAGAAGGAAATGACAAACCATGTTTGACAAGAAAACCCCAGTTGGAGTCATGATGTTAGATATGACTGAAATGACTGAATTACAAACAACAAAACATCCTGGTTACTCCCTCAGAAAGTTACCCCAGTTTAAAGATACTGAATGGGTCCACATCCACTCATACTCACATAGCTCATTACTCTAACCAGTTTTTCAAAATTTTTAATTTCATCATAATTTTTTCATTAAGAAACATTTATTTTTGCTCCTCTCATGACTCAAACTGCAACAACAAAAAAGGACAACAAAACCTTCAGAGCAAACACTTATAATAAAAAAAGCAAATTCTTTTATTGTCCATGTCCAGAAATTTATGTCTCATTCTGTATCACCTTTATTGAATGGGTAGCATTCTCCATCTTCAGTTCTTGTAGTTTGACATTATACTGGCCAGAGTTCTAAAGTCTATCGAAGTCTATGTAAACACAGACACATATGTATGTGTATATATATATATATATATATATATATGTCATCCTCCTGATTCTGCTCATTTTGTCAGTCATAGAAAGCTTCTCAATTTTCTCTGAAACTATTTCCTGATTTCTTATGGGTCCAATAACATTTCATAACATTTATATGCCATAAATGTTTAGCCATTCCTTAGGAGGTGGCCGACCCATTAGTTTCCAGCTTCCAATACTGTGAAAAGTACTATTATAAATATTTGTGTACTTATGAGTCCTTTTCCTTTTATCTGGATGTCTCTGAGCTACAGGGCTACTAATAGTATCATTGGATCAAAGAGTCTGAAGGCTTAGTGATTCTGCCTGGGGATAGTTTTAAATTGTTTTTGAGAATAACTGGATCAGTTCATAGTTCTACAAAAAGTACACAAGTGTGCCTTTTTTCTGCAGCCCCTCCCACAATTATCATTTGCCTTTTTTGCCCTATTTGTTGATGGATAGGAGTAGAACTTCACTAATTTTTAGTGATTTCTTCCACTAATTTTATTAGTTATCCAGATGGTGCAAGTAGTTAAAAGCAAAGACATTTAATTAAATAGCATATTAAGAAAAGTGATAATGGGACGTTATACAAGTCTCTAAGCTTTTCTGTAGGTTTTCCGAGTTATAAAAACCAGGAAGTTGGATTAGATAACAGTGGCTAGCATGATAGTGTTTTAGGGTTTGTAAAGCACTTTACATATTTTATCCTAATGAATATTCACAACTATATGAGGTAGAAGTTGTCACTATTATTTTCATTATTATTCTCATTTTACACATGAGGAAATGGAGGCACCCTTGTCCAGGTTCACATAAGGTGTCTGAAGTAGGATTTTAACTCAGCTCTCTGATTTCAAGGCTAGCACTTTATCCTCTTTACCACCTAGAAAATCACTAAAGGGCCCTTCAAAGGTTAATGTGTGTGTGTGTGTGTGTGTGTGTGTGTGTGTGTGTGTGTGTGTGTGTGTGTGTGAGTGAGTGAGTGAGTGACTGCTAAAGATCCATCTGTGCGATGCAGGAGTATTTTATAGTGCTTTTGGTTCAGAAAACTGTATAAATCCTTGCCCACATTTTAAAAACTGAGAGCCCTTGGTTAGGCAGTGACCACACCTTTAGCACATCCCTGCTGGAGAAGGCCAGTGTTAAACTCGCACCTAAATCAGTTCGGCCAATCTCAGTCAGGGGTCAGAAGTGTTCCAAACCTCCTACTGGTGAGGCCTGGCTGCCCTGGGGAAGACTAAATGGAGAACTAATTTCCTACAATGAGCTAATTGATTTGTTCTGATAAAAATCTGACAGCTGCCACAGGAAAGTTAGTTACTGTTCTTGGATCTGGCAAAAGCACGGATTTTTTTGGTTCCACCCTTCCAGGGATTGTTGCTGGATTGTACTTTTTGATTCCTCAGCTCCTGTGAGCAGACTACCACACTTCAATAGTGTGGCCACTCTTTATAGATTTCAACCCTACCACACCATCTCATCCTCTGCAATTCTTGTTCATGTCTCAGTGATGGTGATTGAGGAAGATAGCTTAGATGGCCAGCCCATGGGGGCACCTCTCTCATGGGAAGCTCTAAAACGTTTACAGATATTCTTAATTTCTTTGGGAGAGCTACAAGTTCTCCCTTCTTGGAAGGACCGGGGCACAATGTTACATAGTAGTAAAACCCAGCCTCCTATCACTCAGACTTATCCTAATCAAAAAGGAAATCGTACCTTTGGTGACTGATTGCTAGCATCTCATCTGAATCAGTTATTACTGTTTTGAGAGGCTGTGTGCTTTAGTGAAAAGATCACTGAATTTAGAAGTAAGTTGGTTTCAAATACCTGCTCTGATAGTCTCTGTGAATATTAGGCAATCTCTTCATTTCTCTGTTCTTCATTTTCCCCATCTGTTAAATAGGAATAGGGCTTGTTTAGTCATCCATATAGGCTTAAAATGAGGATAGTGCTTTGTTAATGTACCATGTAAATCTGAGTTATTAATAACTAATAATTATGATTAATTATAATTGTTATTTTGAGTAAGTCACATTAGCTCATCAGACCTCATTTTCTCAAGTATAAGATAGAGGTATTGGATTAGAGCAATGGGTCTTAATTATTTTTGTCATTTTAAAAATCTCTTCAAACTGATGTTTTTAAGTGGATAAAATGAAATATACAGATTAACAAAGGAAACCAAAAGTTGGTAAAAATAAAGATGTAATTTTTTTTTTTCTGTATCCAAATTCATGGACTCCCTGAAATCTACCTAAGAATTCCTGTTTTAGAGTATTGCTGTCAGCTCTGCCTTTCTGTGAGATATGGGATGGGGTAAAAGATAAATATTAGAATCCCAGCCACAAGGAATTTACAACCTAGTTGCTTATTGAAATAAATTGGATCTATTGAATCTCGAGAGGAGGTATAGCCAGAATTCAAGAACCAGACAGCACTAAAGTATTAATTATGTAGTGTAGACTGTGTTAGAATTGAGAGAAGGGAGGAATCAGTGTATTGAAGTTGCTAAGGAATATTTCAGAGAGGAGACAGGACTTGAACTTGGACCTTGAAAGCCACCTGTAATTTAGATAGATGGTGAATCAGCATGATAAAGGAACAGAGTCAGAAATGAACAATATGCATTTGAGAATGAGTGGGAGGGAACTTGAGGAAGAGACTAACAAGGAGACTAGTGTGAACAGAATAATGGAAAATCTTGGTGGCTAGATTAAATGAGACCAGGTTATAGATAGTCATAAATATGGTATTGAGGAGTTTGGACTTCATGAAGTAGATAGACAGTTTAGGTCTTATAGTAGCAAAGAAATTCTAGAATGTTCAAATTAGAAGGGATTTTCAAGATCATTTAGTCCTCCCTAGTCATTTAAAGTGAATAATAACTCTAATTTATTGGCTCCCTAAACTATTTACATGCTCAACAGATGGCCCATAATACTGTTTTGTTGATGTGTTTACATGGACTTCTTGCAATAAAAGAATTTTATTGAATAATCAAAAACAAATCCCTAAATCTCCCTCCCAGAAGAATCGCCTCCCAAGAGTAAGCCAGTCTGGTTTGAGTTTCACCTTGCTTTTTCTTTTTATTCCTGGCCTGTGGTGGAGGGACTAATAAACAATAAAAGACCAGATGTTAGCAAGAAAGAATCAGAAAGGTAAGGTGTCTAAAGCATAAGCCACAGGCTTTGAAACTGAGATTCCAGAGACACCATAGGCAAGTGAGCTTATTTAGGAGCTCTATAAGCAATAAGTAATCAGTCTGTACAAAATATCCCATTTGTTATCTCTTCTAGAGAAGAACTTGAAAAGGCTGGAAGAATGCCTTTCTACAGTTTTTCAGAGAAAAGTATTTTTTTAAAAATAGTTAACCTAACCATACCTATATGAAAGATATGACTTTTGGTTCACTATTTTTAAAATGAAAATAACATTGCCTTTCCTATTTAAATTGTGTGTATATACATATATGTGTGTATATACATATATATATATATATACATATATACACATTGAGGATTTTCTGTTTTAGTATCAATTCTAATACAAAAGAGTGGCAATTATAGTTAAGTGATTTGCCCAAGGTCACAGAGCCAAGAAGTATCTGAGGTCAGATTTTAATCCAGGTCCTCTGCTTAGCTGCTTCTAGTACCAAATAGTTTTGAAAATTGTTGCTTTATAATATAATTTGGAATTCGGTGATGGGAGGTCCATTCCATTAATCTTTTTTCATTATTTCCTTAGAAATTTTTGACCTTTTGTCCCTTCATATAATGTTTCTCATTTTATCTAGGTCTATAAAGGGTCTGTTTGGTAGTTTGACATAACACTTAATCTAAAGATCATTTTAGGTAGTCCTAGTTCTTTTATTATTTTGGCACATCCCAACTATAAACATTGAATATTTCTCCAATAATTTGTTTTCTTATTTTTTATAAACATTGCTTTAGAGTTGCATTTATATGATTCTTGAAAGAAGTATGTCGAAGGAAGTAAGCAAGGAAAATTATCTGAAGAGCCTGTAAGAAGTCCAGCTTTGTATAAGGAAATTAGAGAGTAGACAAATGTTACAAAATGGGAGGGAACTCTCAATATTTCAAGTTATGCAAAATAGAAATGAGATTCTTTTATAGAGGGTAGAGCTATAACCTCTGAAGCTGAAAAATCTAATTGTTATTCAAGAACTAATGGTGTGGGGCCATGGGTAAGTATTAATAATCAAAAGACAAATAGTAGTGATTGGTGACTCCCTGCCAAGAGGTACCAAGGTAACTCTTGTGTTGACAATAGAGAGAGATCACTAGTCTTCCTGAGACATAGACCTTAGAGTCTTAGAGGCAGAGTGCCTCTAAACACTTTTCAAACCTTGGGATTCTTGCTACACTGCCCATTATTTCCTAACACTTAAAATTAATTATCCTAGAGTGTAATGGACTGGTTGTTCCAGGAGAAAGTAGCATCCTCTTCACTAGAAGTATTCAAGCAAAAGCTAAATGACTACTCCCTGGGTATATTATTAATGAGGTTCTTATTCAGAGAACTCCATGAGTTTTAAGGTCCCTTGTCACTCTTAGATTCTTTGATTCCAAGAAAAAGTCAGATATATCCTCTTGCCCAAGTTAACTTCTTGAAATCTAAGAGTTCTCTTGAGGTCAGTCAACTTTTGAAGTGTTTCAAACTCAGGTTGTAAAAGGGGGATGGGTAGATTGGAGAAAAGAAGACAAGTCCCCCTATTGTATTTTCCATACTTCAGTAAATCTGTGTTCTCATCACTGGGGTCTATTACAGTTGACAGTGCAGAGGGTAGCCCACATCTTTTCCACTTTGTGGCACATCCTCTTTTGATCCTTCCCATAAGGACTTTCAATCTTTTAGCTTTTTATTGGTTCCAGTACAACACTTGGACTATGTTTGTTTGTCCTAGTTTTTTGCTTTAGTTCCATTTTTGACCATTCATTTCCTTGTTGATATTAGAGGATAAAGAAATTTTAAAACTGGAAAGGTCCTCCGAGACCTCATTGTCTAGCCCATGCCTGAACCAGAATTCCCGCCCATGATAGTGGTCATTTAGCCTTTGCTTCAAGATCTTTAGTGAAAGAGAACAGATTGGTTTCTCAAGGCAGCCTTATTACAAACTTATTACAAAGTTTTTCTTTATACCAGGGCTCAATTCCTCTCTTTTTAACAACTTCAATTAATTGAATTAATGGATCAAAAATGAAAAATATAGAGATAATTATATTTTTAAATTGTGTCAGTGAAATTGGCATTGACATATTCTCATGTACTAATAATTATGTACAGCAGGCATTTATAAAGGAAATATATATTATTGAAAAAACAGATAACCAACAAATTAATAATCACAAAAGAGAAAATTTTGTCAATTAAAAGTCATAATAGAATTGGAAATGAAAAATAATTAAGCTAATAAAACCAAGAACCGTTTTGGGGAAAAGATTAATAGATTTGATAAACCAATAGCTAATTTGATTTTTCAAAGAGAACCATCCCAAATTGATACAATTAAAAATAAAAAGGGTAAATTCACAACGAATTGAGAGAAATAAAATATATTATGTCAACAAAACCAAACCTAAAATAGCAACATGAACAAAGCAGGAAATAGATAACCTGATCTCAGAAAGTCGGAAAAAAAATCACAAATTTACTTTCATAGGAAAGAAGTCTCCAGGTCCAGATAGTTTTACAAGTAAATCCTACCAAACATTTAAAGAACAAATAATCCCTCACTGCTGCATTGTCAGTCAGTGTTCATTGATGACTATGATGACAGTTGCAAACAAATCATACGAGCCTCTTGTCTAGCCTGAAGAAAAGGGATTTTGAAACCGAGCTCTTTGGTGCATTATAAATACATATGGTTTAAGGTTTACCCTACTGAATCTAAAGAATGCCTTTCCCTAACAGATAATGTTTAAAAGAGGGACCAGAAGTAATTAGATAGAATCTTACTTGTTTTGTACGATTTTTCCATGGCTTCCCTAAATTAAATTGTGCTTTAAAATATAAGAATGAAAATTATCAAGAACAATTTGGATTTATGTAGTCCTCCTCTCTTCCCTCTAGGGGCATAATTTTTATATTCATAAAGCCAGTTGAAGACAGAGAAACTATTATGTTTGTCCAGACCAATGACCTATCTAACTATTATGTCTCTGAATTATTAATGAGGTACCAGAGGAGAGAAGATTGTGGATGTCTTCCCAATTGTCAATCGCAAAATAAGCGTGTACTTTAGATATAATCAAATGTCCCTAGTTTCTCTTAAGAACTTATTGTTTGGCTTATACACTGCTGGTGGTGAAATGGTCTAACCATTTTGGATAGCAATGTGAACTTATGTGAGGAAAGTAGTTAAAATATTCATAACCTTGGACATTAAAATTCTACTGTTAGTTGTATACTCTAAATAGGGCAGTAACAAGAGAGAGAGAGAGAGAGAGAGAGAGAGAGAGAGAGAGAGAGAGAGAGAGAGAGAGAGAGAGAGAGAGAGTGAGTTAGCTAGCTTACTTTTACCCACCCCTATCTCAGCTGAGACACTAGAGTCATTAAATGGAAAAAAATGAAAATGTTCTCTGAGAGCTCCCTCTTGTCTCCCTTATATCATTCAGATTCTTTCTGCCAGTATTTCTTCCTTCACCCCTATTTCTCACAAAAAGTGACTCTATTCCTTATGGAAGCAAAACCCGCTACCCACAGAGTTGGCCTTTTCCATCCAATTTCCCCTATCAGATTGTTCCCTCTGTCATTCCCCACTCTCTCACTTATCTTAGGTCTCCCTTTTTATAGGGCTGCTGCTCTGATGCCTACAAACATGTCCATATCGCCCCCATCCTCAAAAAAACCTTCATTTGATCCTTCTATTTCTGCTAACTATTGTCCTATATCTCTTCTGTTGTTTGTGGCTAAACTCCTTGAGGATATCAATAAAAAGTACTTCCACTTTCTCTCTTCTCACTTCCATTCCTCTCCTCTCACTTCTTAACTCTACAATCTGACTTTCAATTTCATCCTTTCAGTGAAACTGCTCTCTCCAAAGTTACCCAGTGATCAATTGACAGATCTAATAGCCCTTTTCTCAGTTCTCATCCTTTACCTTTCTGAAGTTTTTGGCATTGTTGATTTCTTTATTCATATTCTCTTCTAAGTTTTGAGACTTTTCTCCTACTTCTGCCTATAGGAATGCTTCTCAGTCTCCACTGGATGTACATATCTCATATATGCTCCCTTTTCTCCTCCAATTCTGCTCCCAACCTGGTACAGACCCTCATCATCTCACTGTGGACTACTGCAATTACCTTTTGGTTGATCCACCTATTCCTCATCTTTCTTCCATTCCAAACAATTGTCAAGATGATTTCCCCAAAGCATAGACGTGACCATCTCATCCCCTTACACAGAAAATTCTAGTGATTCACTGTGATCTACAGGATCAAAACCAAAATCCTCTGGGTGGTGTATGGAGCCCTTTACAACCTGATCTCTGACTTCCTTCAAATCCCTGCTAAAATTTCACCTTCTACAAGTATTCTTTCCCTAACTATCTTTTTAAAAAAAATTATTTAGTCAATTTAGAACATTATTCCTTGGTTACAAGAATGACATTATTTCCCTCTCTCCCCTCCCCTTCCTCTTCCGCAGCCGACGCTCAATTTCATTGGGTATCATATGTGTCCTTGGTCAGAACCTATTTCCATGTTGTTGGTGTTTGCATTAGGATATTCATTTAGAGTCTACATGCCCAGCCATATCCCCTCAACCCATGTATTCAAGCAGTTGTTTTCTTCTGTATGTAGATAATGTTTTTTTCCTGTAGGTTCCTCCAAGTTGTTCAGGATCACTGCATTGCCACTAATGGAGAAGTTCATTACATTTGATTGTACCACAGTGTATCAGTCTCTGTGTATAATGTTCTTTTGGTTCTGTTCCTTTCACTCTGCATCACATCCTGGAGTTTGTACCAGTTCCCATGGAATTCCGCCAGTTTATTATTTCATTGAACACAATAGTATTCCATGACCAACATATACCACAATTTGTTCAGCCATTCCCCAATTGAAGAAAATTGCTAAATGGTGGGTTGGCAGGCAGATCAGGCAGCAGGCTATTGTAATAGTTCAAATGTGAGATGATGAGAGCCTGAACTATGATGGAAGTAATTTCAAAAGAGAAAAGGGGACATATTTGAGAGATGTTGCAAAGGTGAAATTGATAGGCATAAGAAGTGGATTTGAATATATGTGGTGAGAGCAAAGAATTGAGGATACCACCTCAGCTGTGAGCCTTGGGAGGTCCCTTAACTGTAATAGTGAGGTTTAAGCAGTGGGAAGGGATTAGGGAAAAAGATAATGAGTTCAGTTCGGCTATGTTGAGTCTGAGATGTCTACTAGACATCCAGTATAAGATATCTGAAAGGTTAGGATAGGATTATTAGATTTGAGAATCATCAGCATAAAGATGATCATTAAATCCATGAGAACTGATGAGATCATCAAATGAAGTACTCTATAAGGAACTAATAAAAGGGTTTGGAAAGAGCCCTCTGGGATATCTATAGTTAGAGGGCATGACCTGGATGAAGCTCTAGCAAAGGAGACTGAGAAGGAGTTTGAGCTATCTGATATCCAGAGGAGAACCAAGAGGAAATGGTATCCCTGAAAACTAGAGAGAAGAGAGTGTCAAGGAGCAGAGGATGATCAATAATGCCAGAGGTTACAGGGAGGTAAAGAAGAATAAACATTGAAAAAAGGCATTTGACAACAAGAGATCCTTGTTAACTTTGGAGAGAGTAGGCTCATGATGAAGTGAGTAACCAAATTGTAAGGGGTTAAAAAGAGTTCATCATGCTTAACCTAGAACCTCTTCCCTCCTGCTGCTTTCAGATAAAGAAAAGATAAACCAAGCTTGTAAGCTAGAGCTATCTTCAGTTGGTCTCTGATTGACTTGGAATATACTCTCTATTTGCATGTGTTGGAGTCCCATTTCCTATTGTTCATGGGCTTCTGGCTGACTTTTTGTGAAGTTCTAAGGTTGATTAAAAAAAAATTTACTGCAGTTTCTCATTGTATTTCTTCATCATTATTTTTTTTCTGGTGCTATTTTTAGTTAGATGAGAACTAGGCTACTTAAGTCCATTCCAGTCCTAGCCATCCTAGCCAAACTCTCATGTATGGCCAGGCTTAAGTCACTGATAAAAATGCTTCGCATAAGGTCAAACCCAGATCACTGAACTACTTCCCTGGAGTCCTCCTGCCATAAGAACAATTAATTCCAACTAGTTATGCATCCATTGCATTGAATTATAATATAGTCCCTCTTTTTAGCTTTTCTACCAAACTATATTTTTTTTTCCAAATCATGGTTTAAAATCTTGATAACCCAATTGAGTAATCCTGGCAAAAAAGGAAATGAGGTTAGCCTGGTATAATGTGTTCTTTATGAAACCATGCTGATTCTTTATAATCATTGTTTCCATTTCTAGATGTTTACTCACCATTTCTTTAATGATCTGTTATGGAGTCCTCCTGAGAAACAGTCAAATTCACTGGTCTATAGTTTGTTCACTTCCCTTTTCTGAATATCAAGCCAACCTTTGCCTTTCCACAGTCTTATAGCACTTCCTCCATTTTTAATCATCTCTCAGGTATCACTGACAGTGTTTCAGCAGCGACATTTCTCAATTCTTTCAGGACTAAAGGTTGTAATCCATCTGGGTCAAGTGACTTTAATATAGGAAGAGCATCCAGATGCCCTTTTCATTATTTCCTTACTTATTTGAGGTACTATCTCCCTGTTAGTCATTCTTATTCTATCATTTCCCAGAGAAAAAGGAAGATTATAATTGAATAGCTCTACTTTCTCATTACTGGCAGTTATTACTTTATCCATCTTACATAAAGACCTTTTAATTCTTTTTCTCCCAATATAACCTAAGCCTCTGTATTTTTAGTTGTATCAACTCACTCTGAGCTTTAGCATTCCTGACACTTACAAGACTTTTATATTTATCATCTTGTCTGGCTTTGCTTCCATATTCTGTGTATTTACTTTTAAAATCTAAGTTGATTGGTGAATTCCCTTGTGTATCCCTATCAGTATTTTCAGATAAATACCATTTCTTCTCTTTATTGGAACCATTTCCCTTTGTGTCTTCAGGTTATCTCTTATATTCCTGGGCAGATTTCTCTTGAAGCATTTTGCGAATTATGTCCCAACTGTTTTCACTTTGAGTCTTTTGATTACATATTAGACAATAATGACTTTTGCCTATCCCTTTTCAGAGATGCCAACATTCTATACTCAAATGCAAATTGTCACAAAATTTATCTGCTCTCCAGGTCTCATGAGATTCTCAGCTTTTTTTTTTAACTACTTGTTGGTTACAGTTCTTATCACAAGCACCTACTTAAGAGTTTTACAGTTCTATTCTACTTTCTTTCCTTTTTCCTTCTAACCTCTTCTTTGTTTCATCAATTTGTTTTACTTGTCTATATTTACTTTGCCTTGCCAACTGTCTTCTTCCCTGCCCTCCCCCCATGAGTCCTTCTTTTCAGTTTTTCTTCTTAATCCTATTCCATTTCCTTCAACCTTCTTTCTTTGAAGCCACAAGTATAATTCAGAAGAATTAATCATATAACTTGGCTTCAAATTTGAACAGAACTGCCTATTTCCTGTGTGAACTTGGGCAAATTGTTATATCTCACTCAGATTCATTTTCTTTATCTATAAAATGAAGGCCTTGGCCTAGATGATTTCTAAGCTTTATTCCAGCTCTGAAAGCTAAATCTTCTAGGCTTTTTGTAAAACTTAATGTTTTTTCCCTGTGAGTTCTTCCTCCCCCCATAACCTTATGTCTCCTCAAAGAACAATAAGTTGTAGAACTCATGTTAACATTTCGACATTTATTTATATCTATAGTTTCCACATTGTTATCTGAAAATTTTTCACCTTTAAGCAGCATTACAGAGCCTCAGGACAGTGTTTGTTAGTTACTCCAGTTTATATACTTTGGCTAATAGTTCCACAATTTCACCCTTCAGTAACTTATATAAATAGTGTAATATGTGTTATCTGGTCTAGTGATTTATCTACATCTGGTTTTTCAGTTATGTCTGGGACATGCCATAGATTTACCAGTATTAGATTGCCTAATTGATTTATTGAGGATTCAACCTTTATGCTGCTTATTCAAAAAATGACTTGGAAGGGAGAATCTCTCTATTATATGCCTTAGTAAACCCAAGGCAGAGAACTGTTTTGATCTCTTTCCTTTTTTAAAAATTAATTCCTCTTCTGTATCATAATTATTTAGTGATTCCGCTGATTGCTTAGGTGAGTTATATATATTTTATCTATTTAAAGATCTTTCCATTTTTGACTTTGAAGTCCCCTCTAAAGGGTATCCCTTCCTTCCTTCCTTCCTTCCTTCCTTCCTTCCTTCCTTCCTTCCTTCCTTCCTTCCTTCCTTCCTTCCTTCCTTCCTTCCTTCCTTCCTTCCTTCCTTCCTTCCTTCCTTCCTTCCTTCCTTCCTTCCTTCCTTCCTTCCTTCCTTCCTTCCTTCCTTCCTTCCTTCCTTCCTTCCTTCCTTCCTTCCTTCCTTCCTGTTTGTAACTTACTTCTTTCTATTGACTTCCTTGCTCTACTTTACAATAAGAAGTTTTTATTATTATTACTTAACAACAAGTTTTGTAATTACAAGTCATTGTACTTATACAGTGCTTTTAGTTTTATTGTGCTTTCCTTGGAATTTGTTAAAGGAAGACAAATATTTTTCATTTCAAAGATGAGGAACCTGAGACTTATAGGTTGAGTGATGTGCTACGGTCACATGGGTAGAAACCAGCATTTGTTTATATACCCACCCCTATAATAAACAATTAGGGCTATAAATGCAAAGAATTCCTGTTCTTAAGGAAATTACATTCTAATAAGGGAGAGAAGTATATTTGCAAGTATATATAGAATAAATATGAAGAGAATTTTCTTAAAAATACAAAGTAGCTTGAGAAGGATGTCCCTAGAAGTTGGGATGTGGAAAACTTTAATCTAGAGGGTAATGTTTCAGCTGTGTCTTGAGGAAGAGCAGGATTCAATGAAGTGGAGGTGAGGAAGGTGTGTATTTCAATAGTGGAACTGGTCATTTCAAAGATACAAAGGTAGGAGATATCTCATGTGTTAGGGAACAGAAGGAAGGTCAATTTGGCAGTATAGCTAAATGTAGAAGGGGGAAAATGTCCAGTGAGGCAGCACAGGTAGGTCAGGGTCTAGTTGTAAAGTGTTCTTAAAGACAAATAGAGAGGTTTATCTTTTATCTTTGAGTCAATAGTGAACCTCTGGAGAGTACTAAGTAAATATGGCCAGATCATCAAAATTAAGGAAAATCACTATAGCAGCAGTGTAGAAGATGGAATAGAGAGGGAAGAAGCTTGAGGCAAAGAGATTGTAGTAATAGTCTAGGTGAAAGGAATGGAATCCAACATGAAACATATTCTAGAAATAGAAACTGTAAGTTATCACAACTAGTTAGATATGCAAGGTGAGGAAGAGAGGGGAGTTGGGGTGATATCAAGAATATAAACCAAGATGGTATCCTATTTCAAACTGTGTTACAAAATGGTAATCATCAGAACAATATGATATTGACTGGTTGATCAGTAGAAGAGATTATACAATATACAGAAATAAATGACCATAATAATTGAGTGTTTATCAAAAACCTACAAATCTAAACTTTGGGGGCAACAAATTGTTATGTGACAAAAGCTTCTGGGAAAACTAGAAAGCCATCTGACAGAAACTAGGCACATACTGATATCACATTGTATACTAAGAAAGGTGAAAATGAGTACATGTTTTAGATATAAGTAAATTAGGTGAGATTAGAAGAAATTATATGTCACATCTGTGGATAGGAGATGAGCTCATGGACAAACAAGGTAACAGGGAGGACCTTAATAGGAGGTAAAACTGATAATTTTGGTGATTGTTGTTGTGCAGTTGTTTTTGGTCACATCCAACTCTGCAACCCTGTTTAGGGTTTTCTTGGAAGAGATGTGGAAATGATCTTCCATTTTCTTCTTCAGTGTATCCTCATTTTACAGATGAGAAACTGATTAAAAGACTTGCCCAGGGTCATAAATCTGGTAAGTGTCTGAGACCTGATTTGTATGCAAGAAAATGAATCTCCCTGACTTCAGGCCTAGCACTCTATCCACTGGACCACCCAGCCACCCTTACTTTTTTTTTTTTTTAAACCCTTACCTTCTGTCTTGGAGTCAATACTGTGTATTGGCTCCAAGGCAGAAGAGTGGTAAGGGCTAGGCAATGGGGGTCAAGTGACTTGCCCAGGGTCACACAGCTACCACCCTTTTTATTACTTAAAAAGTGAAAGCAGGGAACTGAGGGGGAAATGTTTATAACAAATTTCCCTAAAGGCCTCATTTCTCAAATATATAAGGAGCTGAGCAAATTTATAAAAATAAGAACCAATTAATAAATGGTCAAAGGATATGAAAGAGGAATTTTCAGAAGAAGAAATAAAGCTATCAATAGTTATATTTAAAAAAAACTTTAAATCACTATTGATTGGAGAAATGCAAGTTAAAACAACTCAGTTATCATCACACCTTTCAGATTGGTTAAGATTACAGAAAAAGAAAATGACAAATGCTAGAGGGGGTGTGGAAAAGCGGGTGCACTAATGCACTGTTGGCTGAATTGGGAACTGGTCCAAGCATTCTGTTTGGACCTATTGGATCTATGCCCAAAGGACTATAAAACTATAACCCAACAATACCACTATTAGTTCTATATCCCCAAAAGATCAAAGAAAAAGGAATAATCCATAGATGTAAAAAATGTTTATAATAGTGAGCAAAGAATTCAAAATAATGGGGATATCCATCAAATAGGGAGTAGTTGAACAAGTTGTGGTCTATGATTGCAATGAAATACTATTGTGCTGTTATAAATGATGAAGGGGTGATTTTGAAAAACCCAGGAAGAAACAGACAAGTCATAAAAAAAAAATTAAATGAGTAGAATCAGAACACTGTAAAAAATAGCAGCAGTAACCAGTTGTGAAAGACTTAGACTCACCAATACAATTGACTCATAATGAAAAATACTATCCACCTCCAAAAAGAGAACTGATGAGCTCTGAGTGCAGATTGAATCATATTTTTTCACATTCTTTATTTTTTCTTGCTTTTTTTTTCCAAACATGACTAATGTGGAAATTTATTTTGCCTGATTTCATATGTGTAATAGGTATCAGATTGCCTACTTCTCAGTGGGTGGGGGAAGAACTGACAGTAGGGAGAGAATTTGAAATTCAAAATTAACAAATGAATGCAAAAAAATAAATCTGGGAGGGGGCAGCTGGGTAGCTCAGTGGATTGAGAGCCAGACCTGGGAGAGCCTAGAAGGTCCTAGGTTCAAATCTGACCTCAGACACTTCCCAGCTGTGTGACCCTGGGCAAGTCACTTAAACCCCATTGCCTAGCCCTTAACACTCTTCTGCCTTGGAACCAATACACAGTATTAATTCCAAGGCAGAAGGTAAGGGTTTAAAAAAAATGAACCTGGGAGATTGGAATAGAAATAGTGAAGTTTAAAAGGGGGTGGGTTTTGAAGGAAAGATCATGAGGTCTGTTTAGGACTTATTGAGTGAATTCTCTCTAGGATATACAGTCTAAAATGCTCAATAGGCAATTGGTGATATAGGATTGAAGGTCAGGAGAGAGTGGCTGGATTTTTAGATTTGTGAATTGTCTACATATAAATAATATTTAAATCCATGTAGCTGATGTGGTCATCAAGAGAGAGAGAAGAGACCCTTAAAGAGAACCTTGAAGAATTGCCACAATTAGGAAAGGGTATGATATGGATGATAAGCTAGCAAAGGAGACTGAAAAGCAGTGATTAGTTAAAAAATCAGGAGAGATCAGTTCCCCAAAATCCCAGGAAAAAAAGACATAAAATGTAAGAACAAAAATTCTGACTTGGATTGGATTGTTCTAAGGAATTTTTTAAATGACTTTTTAAAAAGGCTTTCCCCCACCCTTTCCCTCCTGGTTGTACACCTCTCAGGTTTTTAATAAATCTCTGGCCATCTTTCACATTTTTGACCTTATAAATTATTACATACCCCTCCCCATTAGTTCCCTTTAGGATTTCATTCTACTCCAGATTGTTTTAATTGGATTATGTTGTGCTGATCATTATCAGGTGGTTCCTTCACAGTTCAGTCTGATTCCACAAATACTTTTTGAGTTCTTGTTAAGTGTATGCTAACCCTGTGGTGTAGGTACTATCCGTCATGCAAAATAAATGTGTAACAAATGGCATAGTCTCTGTCCTCAAGAGCTCACAAACTGTTTTTAGTAAAAGAGTTATAATGTTTGAAATAATTGGAGGACAATAAAAAGCATTTAATAAAACATGTGAAGTAGACTATAAGTGCTAAAGAAAAGAAAGTGCACTGCATAGTCAGAAAAGGGGAGATTAATGTTGGCAGCAGCTATTAAGCTTTTGTTTTCTTTTTTTTTTTTTTGAGGGAGAAATTGGGATTTTGAAAGTTTTCAAAAGACTATTAGGATTCAAATAGCCAAAATCCGAATTAGCCAAAGAGCATTGGAAGTGGGATCAGAACAGCATGAGGAGGGTAGTGTGCTAGTTTTAGCTCTTTCTACCTCTTGTCTTGACAATTTTGTTGGTCTCCTAATTGGTCTCTCTGTCTTTAGTCTCTTCTCTTCTCCAATCTGATCCACCTAGTTACCATTTGTTTCTAGGATCAAATATAAGCTTCTCTCTCTCTCTCTCTCTCTCTCTCTCTCTCTCTCTCTCTCTCTCTCTCTCTCTCTCTCTCTCTCTCTCTCTCTCTCTCTCTCTCCCTCTCCCTCTCTCTCTCTCTCTCTCTCTCTCTCTCTCTCTCTCTCTCTCTCTCTTTCAAATTTGATCAATTTCAAACATTATTCCTTGGTTACAAAGATCATTTTCTTTTCCTCCCCCCCGCCCCCACCACCCTTCCCATAGCCGATGCACAATTCCACTGGGTATTGCATGTGTCCTTGATCAGAACCCATTTCCATGTTGGTATTTGCACTAAGATATTCATTTAGAGTCTATAACCCCAGTCATATCCCCCTCGACCCTTGTAGTCAAGCAGTTGTTTTTCTTTGGTGTTTTCACTTACACAGTTTTTCCTCTGAATGTGGATAGTGTTCTTTCTCATAGATCCCTCTGGGTTGTTCAAGATCACTACATTACCACTAATGGAGAAGTCCCTTACATTTGATTGTTCCACAGTGTATTCAGTCTTCTGCTCCTTTTCACTCTGCATCACTTCCTGGAGGTTGTTCCAGTCTCTTGTTTTTTTAAAGCCCTCTAACCAAACTTTCCAAACTTCTTAAACATTATTTTCCTTCATGATCTCTATATTCTATTTGGACTGGATCATATCTCATAGATTCAACCTTCCAGTTCCTGTCTCCATGACTTTGCACAAGCTTTGGATGCTTTCCCTTCTCTCTTCACCTCTTGGAATCGCTAGCCTCCTTCAAAACTCAAGTTTTAAAACTGTTTTCAACATTGACCGCCCCCATCTCCCCTATCCCTAGCAAGCTACTTTGTATATATTTGATATATACTTATATGTGTACATGTTTTCTCCTTTAGTAAAATATAAGTTTCTGGAGGACAGAAATTTTTCATGTTTGTGGTTGTGTTCCCAGAGCCCAACACAGTGGTTGGCACATAGTAGATACTTAATAAATTCTTACTGATTGACTAGACTAGACAATATGTTGGAGTAATATAATAGAAGAGATAATAAGTAGGTTTTTGAGCTGGGTACGGATGAAGGTGATTCAGGAACATTAAATTGGCAGCATGTGTAGAGTAGTTTACAGTAATGGGGAGTACCTGGAGGCAAAGAAGAGCATTTGCTATTCATTATTTTAATTTATTATTTTTGCATGGAAACATTGTTATAAAAGCTTTTCTATGCTCTGGTTTGGTCTATCTGCTACTTCTTTTTTTTTACACTAAAAAAAAGTAGCAATGTATTCATTTTTAAAAATTAATTTCTTATAGAATATTTTCCATGGTTACGTAATTCATGTTCTTTCCCTCCCTTTTTCCTTCACCCCTCCCTGAGCTGTCAAGCAGTTCCACTGGGTTATACAAGTATCATTGTTCAAAATCTATTTCCATTTTATTAATATTTGCAATAAAGTGATCATGTAAAGTCAAAATCTCCAATCATATACCCATTGAACCACATGATGGGTCATATGCTTTTCTTCTGCATTTCTATTCCCACAGTTCTTTCTCTGAATGTGGATAGTGTTCTTTCTCATAAGTCCCTTAGCTTTGTGTTGGATAATTGCATTGCTACTAGTAAAGAAGTTCATTGTATTTTATTGTGCCACAATGTATCAATCTCTGTGTACATTGTTCTCCTGGTTCTGCTCCTTTCACTCTGTATCAATTCCTGCAAATCTTTTCAGTTCATGTGGAATTCCTCCAGTTCATTATTCTTTCAGCACAATAGTGTTCCATCACCATCAGATACCACAATTTGTTCAGCCATTCTCCAATCAATGGACATCCCCTCATTTTCCAATTTTTTGCCACCACAAAGAGCATGGTTAGAAATAGTTTTGTACATGTATTTTTCTCTATTGTCTAAAAATTTTAATATTTTTATCAATTACATGTAAAAACATTTTAACCTCTGTTTCTTACAATTTTATCTTCCAAATTCTCTCTCACCCTCTTTCCTTCCCTCCTCATTGAAAAGGCAAACAATTTGGTAAAGGTCATACATATGCAATCAGGCAAAAAAGATTGTCATTTCAGTCATATTGTGAAATGCAAAAAAAAAAATCCAAGAAAAATAAAGTTTTAAAAAATGCTTTAATCTGTATTCAAATTCTATCCGTTCTTTCACTGGCAGTGAATAGCATTTTTTCATCATAGATCCTTCAGATTTGACTTGGATCATAATATTGCTGAGAATAGCTAAATCATTCACAGTTGATCATATAGTATTGCTGTGACTGTTTCCTGCTTCTACTCACTTCACTTTGTATTAGTTCATTTAAGTAATCTTATTCATAATTTTTTATAGCACAATAGTGTTTCATCACAATCATATATGTATCTGCTATTTCTTGCACTTATTTTTTCATACATTTTGGAGTAGTTGACTTCTGTTGTAGAACCAGAAAATGTAAAATCTAAAGGGACCTTAGATATTCTGTAATTCAACAAAGAAATCAACTGAGCCTGGCAGAAGTTAAATGATTTGTTTGTGATCACATCATAAGTTAGCAGAACTAGAATATGAACCCCATTCACCTGAATCTAAAGCCAGTGCAACTCCTTCTAGATTTTGATGGTTTTGGTCTTTAGTAAGAGTAGTCCAGAACTTTTTTATTTTAGCTGCCTTCTTGAACTTCATCCTTAACTAGTCAACTTATGTACAAATTAAAATTCTTAAATTCTCCCAATTTCTTAAGAAATATTTTTGAGTACACTATATAGGAGCTCTGGCATTTGGGTTTCTTCCCTGTCAACCTATGTTTGACTTGCAGAATCTATCTGGTGTAGCTCTCTCAGAGGGGAGAGAAGCCACAAGGTAGGAAGATAGAGACAGGATAGAAGTTTTTGATACTGCAAGGACAGCCATCAGGTAGCCTGAAAGAGAAGGAGAGAGAGCAGAGAGAGAGAAGGTGGAGCTTGCTGGGCTAAATATAGTTTTTGATATGCAAATATACACAGTACATAGGGATGATTCTCATTGGTTAATGACAAGGCATAGGTGTGGTTTCTCTTAACCAGGTGAGAACAAAGAAACCTGTTTTCCCGCCTAACCTGGGAGAAGCTGGGGTCAAGGGTCAGAGGCCTTCCCAGCCATGAGCAGTACTAAGCATGCTCAAGACTGAGCAATCTGCACATGCCCACTGTTCCCCTTGCCCATACCTAGGGGGCGGACTGCTACATCTGGGCTCTAAATCTCTATCTTATGATCTAGCTTGCTTCAAGTGTTGTGCTAGAGGCATGGAAACCAGTTCTCTGAGATGTTATTTTTTTTTATTCTGTTTTATTTTATTTTTAGTTTTAAGTTACTTTCCTCCTTCCCTCCCTCTTCTTTCCCACCCATTGAGAAGGCAAGAAAAATAAAAACTATTACAAATATGTATACAGTTATGCAAAACATATTCTTGCATTAGTCATACCTAAAAAAGAAATGAAAGAATGAAGGAAGGAATAAAAGAACAGAAAAGAAAAGATACTTTGATCTGTAGGGAGTCCATTATTTTTTAATGTTTCACTTTGAAATTGTGATTGGCCATTTTGTTGATCAGAGTTCCTCAGTCTTCCAAAGCTGATTATCTTTACAATATTGTTGTTGTATTGTCTTTCCAATTCTATTTACTTTGTATTATATCAGTTCTTATAAGTCTTCTCAAGTTTTCCAAAAACTATCTCTTTCATAATTTCTTATAGGAGAAAAACATTCACATATCGCAGCTTGTTCAGACATTCCCCAATTGATGAACATTCCCTCAGTTTCCAATTCTTTGCCATCACAAAAAGAGCTGCTATAAATAATTCTACATGTGAATCCTTATCTTCTTTTTTTGATCCTCTGAGATATTCTTATGAAGGATTAGTGCCAGTAGTAGAGAAGCCAGAATGAAAAGACCAGTGAGAAACATAACTATATCCTCATGACTATCCATCCCTCTTTATTCCTGTCAGCTTCTACATTGTCTGGATTCTCATCAACTCTCACAGTACCTCCCTCAGTCATGAGACTGGCTGATTTGAGTGGAATTCTTTTTGTCTTTCTTGAAAATGACTTTTAAATTATTTTTTTAATTATTGCCCAATTCTGACATTTCTTCATATTGGTGTCTGGTGGTTTATGCAGCTGTTCTAAGTTTCATTCCTTTCTCCAAATTACTTTATTCAATTTGCATAAATTTTAGTGGCTAGTGTCTAGGAATCTAAGAATCTAGGAATCTTAAATAGACTTTATATTAGGGCAGAGGATACAAGACTAGGAACTGTTCATATTTCTACAACTTTTCCATGCTCTATTTTTCTTTTAAGTGCTTGGAGAAAAACATTTGGGGCACCTTCTGCTTTCAGAGAGAAGGTGGAAAAGTCTGCTTACAGTGAGCCAGTTTACTGAGCTATTTAACTCTAGGGGTTCCAGGCTGCTGTACTATTTGGCCTCTCCTCCTTCCCCTTTCTATATGTGCCCATCTCTGGGACCCTGGCCAGGGTAGAGGCTGAGGTGAATCCTCCCACCTGGGCCCTATCATTCTCCTTTCTCTCAATCAATCATTCAACACATGTTGATTGAGTCTCCACAACATTCCAAGCACTGAAAGGGATACATACAAAGAAGTATAAGATAGCTAGGAGCTTACAGTCTAGCTGAAGAGATAGAAGACATGTCAGAAGATAACTAACAATACAATATTTGATAAGTGCCAAATGAGTAGAGCAGACACACATGTTCAGAAGAGAGAGAGCTGTTTGGGGGAAGGTTCCCCTGAAAATGTGGGATTTTAGTGGGGCCTTGGAGGAAAGGCTGGGTTCACAGATAAAGAAGGGGGAAGGGGAGTAGGACATTCCTATAGAAGGCAGGAAAGTATAATAGTTTTTTGGAAGACTATGAATACAGCTTGCTGAAACAGAGCAGTGAGAATAGTGAGTGATTAGAGTAAAAAGGCTGACAGCAGTCATTATGGAGGGCCTTAAATGTCAAGGAGTTTAAACTATGTCTTCCTTCAAGACTCAGATCAAGTACCACCTTATTATGAAGTCTTTCCTGATTCTCCTATCAATTACTAGTCTCCCCCACTAAATAAACTTTTGTTTCATTTTTATTTATTCTGGATACATTAATGTATGCTCCCATATTTGCTCCCCAATAGAATGTAAAGTTCCTTAAGAGCAAGGTCTATGTCATTTTTGTCTCTGTATCTCTGATACATTGTTAATAAATAGTAATAGTAATATTCCATTGATAAATATTCATTTGTATTAATAATTATGATTGACCTTTTTGCTATTGGAGGACCATTTAAAAACTTTAAGTGGGAAACTGATATGATGAAAATAGTAGTTTAAAACGATTACTAAAGAAAACTATGGGATGAATTTTAGGTAGAGAAAGGTAGAGAGACCAATTGAAAGACTGAAGTGTTGTCTAAGTTATAAGAGTACTATTCCATTTGGCTAAGTCCACAGTGGTGAGAAGAATACAAGAAGGAACAAAATAAGGAAGGTTATAGATTTAGAGCTCGAAGGAACTTTAGAGTGTTACCTAGTTCAAATTCCCTAGACAAACCTCTAATTCATCATTTTATAGATGAAGAAATTGAGAGCTAAATAGATTAAATCATTTGCCCAAGTAAAAGTCAGAGACAAGATATGAACCTAAGTTCTCTGACTATAGTGCTAGAAGGGCACTTGCCCTTCCCCTTATACCATGCTGCCTCCTAGTTTCCCACTGGCATATATATTCTCTTTTTGTCCACATTTCTTCAGACTGCTCTCTAATCATAGCAGTTATGAAAACTAATCCTGCTGTCAAATTCTAGACTGAATTATACTTATTAATCACCTACTGTCTGCCCAGAATTGTCATAGTTTTTGTGAGAGATGATAGAGAAGTTTAAACTAGATCTTCCACTCTTAATAATACTAATACACATGAAATGACTTAAGAAGAAAGTTATTATTAGGGACTAAGTTGTCTTGTGTAGATCTTTAGAGGAAAGAATTGTCATTACGTGATGGTGTTGTTTGTAATCTCAGGGTGTATGGGGGTATTCAGTGAAGAATAGCACCTCAGAATTGAGGACTTGCCAAGTCCTCTTCAGAGCCGCTTATCCACCTTTGGTGTCCACCTTTCACCCCACTCTTACCTGTGGCTCCAACAAGCTGTAGCATGAGCAGTGGTCATGTCCCAGTAAAGCCATCTTGGCAGATGGGCTAAACCAGAAGGTAACTGACAGATCTCAAACCTGTTGATCAGTTTAGTGGAGGAGAAAATGTTTGTTCCAACAGCTATGAAGGTAGCTGAAGCAGGCACTATGGAGTATATAGAGCTCAGGCACATGTTGAAAATTCCAAGGTCATCCACTGCATCCTGAGCCAGTTGTCCTGACTTTTGTCTTGCCATTAGACTAAGATGACTCTGTTTAACTCTACCTCACTTAAATCCAGTTTATTCAAAAGCCATTGGTCCTCACCGAAAATGAAGGACAAATAACAACAGTTAGGGAAGACTTTATTGAAGAGAACTCAAGTTGGCTTTTGTGACAAAATGATGATGGTGATATCATATTACCTTTTTTATTAACCTTTTGGTGATGAGTATTTCTAAGTTTAGCTAGTTCTGTGTTTAGATGACAAATACACAATGTGTTGCCAAGCCCATTGAAATTTAGTATAATCTGACCAAATTTGTGCTTCACAAGCTAGTCATTAAAAGCCTAGTGGTATTTCTAAAAAAAAAAGATTATTCTGAGAATTTACAGGATAAATTGACAGGAAGGGATAAAAGAGGGACCAGAGTTACAGCTTTAAAGATGTTGTAGCAGTTAACCTAGATGACAAGGACATGGTCTAGGATGGTGGCAATAAGAATGGAGGAGGATGGGT
The DNA here is from genome assembly GCF_027887165.1 of Monodelphis domestica. Classification (NCBI taxonomy): domain Eukaryota; kingdom Metazoa; phylum Chordata; class Mammalia; order Didelphimorphia; family Didelphidae; genus Monodelphis; species Monodelphis domestica. Next base: position 255,978,687 of record NC_077228.1, read on the forward strand.
AGATTAGAAAGAATAGTCAAGATTTGATGAATGGGTAGGGGGAATCAAAGTAGGTTTAAAGTTTTAAAGTGTCTGATAACCGGCAGATGTTATTTCTAAAGCCAACTGCAGCAAAATTGTGACTAAAGGGTTTGTTAAAATGGGATTGTATTTATTTCTATGTCTATACATGTGTGTGTAAGCTTCTTGAGAGCATGAAATGTTTTGTTTTTAAAAACTCTTACCTTCTATCTTGGAATCTATAAGTATTGGCTCCACATTAGAAGAGCAGTAAAGGCTAGGCAATTGGGATTAATTAACTTACCCAGGATCATATGGCTAGGAAGTATCCAAAACTAGATTTGAACCAAGGACCTCCCATCTCCAGACCTGATTCTCTATCAACTGAGCCACATAGCGGCCCAGGTACCATTTTGTTTTTATTACTCAAGTTCTTAGTACTTAGTGCTTAATAAATGCTTATCAATTGATAAAAAGTAAAATTTCAAAGACTTGGAGATGGAATAAAGCTTAAGAGTAATTACTGATTAGTATTTAGTTCCATTTCATTCTGCATTCCAAACATAGAGTATTTGCTATGTGTACAGTCCTAGGGGAGACAAAGATGAATAAGGCTTGTCTCTGACCTCAAGAGATTTCTATGTAATAGGGGAGATGAAGCACTTAAAAAAATAACCCTAAGGCAATGTAATGAATAGCCAGTGCACCCACAGAGAAGTACAAACACATGCATACATACACACATGCCCACACACATGCACACATGCATGCACACACAGAATCACTCCAGTTATAACATAAGAAAGATACTTTGGTGTCACTGTCCCAGTCAGTCAATAAACAAGATAAATTGGAGATAATTACCAAAGGGAAAGCACTAGAATTAAGGAGGACCAGAAAAGGCTTCCTGTAGATGTGATTTTAGATGGGACTTGTAGGAACCAGGGAAATCGGAAGGCAAAGATGAGGAAGGAGAAAATTCTAAGCATGGGAGAAAACCAATGGAAATTCTGGATGGGGTGTCACTGGATCAGAGAATATGTGGGGAGACTGGAGATAAAAGTCATAAGAAGATTGGAAACCCAAGAGGGAGTCAAGTTATAAAGAACTTTGAACTCCAAATCTTCCCCCTACCATTTCTGTATTCTCATCACATAATCTGCTCACACCAAGAGTATACTCTCCACTCATCCTTCAAAGGTGACTGTTACTCCCAAACTTCTCACACAAGAACCCTATTTCTATCATTGGGCACCCCTAAGTGTACTAAAAAAGATGTCAGGGAGCAGTCATTACTCTCTGCATCAGATAATCTCAAAGTAGTGAGATCAGGGAAGGAAACTTCCCACTACCATTGTACACTGTAGAATTTGTGCCTCTCATCCCAGCAAGGCTCCAATCTAGGTTTTCACTCCCTGGATTTCATCCCTTGCCCGAGCCATCCCTAAACTTGATTTCTTTGTATTTCTCAAATTTAGTGGTGTTTTATTTGTTGGGGTTGAACTGAAAAATCTAGTCAAAGATTCTTAGCCTAAGAACTGTGAATTTATGTTTTAAAAATATTTTGATAAAATTTGTTTCATTATAATTTGTTTCCTTGTAATCCCATATATATATATACATATATATATATATTTTGCATTTAAAAACAATATTCTAAGAAGATGGGATCCATAAGACAAAAAAAAAAGGTTAAGAATCTCTGTTTTAGGTAAATATATTCTTGTGAATCCTTCTGAATAAGGTTCTATTTTTGTTTGTTTTGAAAAGGCCATTCATAGAGCTTCTCTTGAGATGGATCTATTTAAATTATCAATCTGATGTCAGTGATATATATAGATATAGATATGCATACTTGCAAGCAATCTACATTTCATTAACATTCTGTCTTTTTTTAGCAACAGTTGCATAAATTTTGTTGATTTGTGGTTTAAACTTCCTTTTTTCAATTGTCAATGGTTTGCCAGTTTTATTAATTTTTTAAATTGCCCCTCATTTTGTTATTTTTGTCAGACATTTAAATCCTTTGGATCTCATTTATGTTATTTGTCAGTTGAGGCCTAGGTAGCCTCTGAAATACCTTTGAAGAATTGATCATCTACAATTCACTAGTAATCATCAGTAAAATCATATACTTTCAGAGTACTCTTTTTGAGGTGATGAAGACACAGTATCTAATAATAATTGCTGATTTTTGAGAGCTGGCATTGTCTCACTTTTAAATTTGTAGTGCCACTACCTAAAACAGTGCCTGTAAGTAGTCTATGTTTAATAAAAGCGTGCTGATTGATTGAGAAAAAGATTGATTGAGAAAAAGTCGTTAGATAACAAATGTTTAAGAAGGAATGTGAGGCAAACCTTTCAAAACTGTGAATACCAGTCAGAAACAGGGTGTTTGAGGGCAGACAAAGCGTTTTCTTCTGAAACTATGGAGGAGCCTGTTCATGTTACTGGTTCAAAGAAGAGTGGGAAGGGGAGTTTTAGTTAAAGGTAAATTAGAAGGCTTGGAAATGATCCTGGCTGGTATTGTATTGTTTTTCTTTTATTCTTCTAATTATTTTGTCTTAAAAAATTATTTCTGAATTTGTCTATTTTCTTTTATCTTGTGAATAAGCTATTAATTTTTATAGTTTGAAGTATAATGTAGAGACTGATCGGAGAAAGAGGGAGTAGATATAAGACTTAACTTTTATTTTTTTAGTTCAGTTTCACAAATTGAATTGAGCAAATAGAGTGTTTTGGGTTAAGGCTAGGGATGCTTAATGCATTTTCTTTTCATTAACCCAACTAGTCCTAGTAAGGGCTGTCAGAGATCAACCTCTTCATTTCCTGGCCTCTTCACATCCTGTCCAATCAACTATCTTGGCCATGTTCTTGACATCTCTTCTAGGGCTGCCTGTAACTCTCCATTTCTTGTTCTGGGAACTGTAATCAAATCATGGAAACATTGTGTCAATCAACCACTTGCCATTCCTGTAACTTCTCAAACCAAAACATCTCTGAATGGCTGACATTGCTATATGCATTGCCTTCCACCATCAGAGTGTGAACTTCTTGAAGGATTTTTACCCTTTTGTATTTGTATTTCTAGCATTTAACACGGTCTTTTGGCACAAAATAAGCACTTAATATATACTATTCATTCATTCATCACTCAGATATCCTGGATTTTTGGGAGAGTGCTTTTTGGTCTCGGGTTCTCTGAAGTGTTACTAGTAAGAAAACTGTTTACTTTTTTCCTTTTCAGAGAGATGACTAAAGTGAAACATTATTTTCTAGAGAAGAATTTCTTTTTGAGAGGGAGAAGAGAGGAGCCTGAGAGGGAGGAGACAGGCTCTGCTGATGGGTGGGTTAAGAATAATTATTTTCTAGAAAACTAAAGCTTATCCTCTAAACACCAACACATTTTTATTTAAATAGTTTGTGATGAAAATTCAGAGATATATTTCATATTCCTCTGCCTTCCAGTTCTCCCAAGTAAATAATTTTAATTTATGCCTTTTAGAAGGCACAAAATTAAAATCATTTCCTAATATTCCTCTCTAATGAATCTTGTAAAAAAGGAAAAATCTTCTCAAAATCCAATCGTCAAAATAACCACAACTGACTATATTTAGCATTCCACTATTACAGTTTCTTACCTCTCTACTGAGAAGAGGGAAATAGGTTTCCTCTGCTTGTCTTATTAAACAGAGTACTACTGAATATATAACCCATTATTTTCTTAATAACTCAGAGTATTGTATTTCCTTATCTTTAAACTTAAGGGTTGAGACTAGCTCTCAGCCATCCAGCATGTGGTTCAGAGGCCAAATGTCACCTACATTACTTCATGGTATAATCTGTCTAAGATTTTTAGCAAAAAAATTTTTGACCTAATTAATTGGCCCACAGGAATTAGTAGGCCAGTGGGGCATAATCGCCAGTCTATCCCTACAGTTGCGCAATTGACTATCTCTAGTGGTTGTTCCAGGAAGCCTAGATCATTTGCAATCTTGAATTTAATTGCAGCTCCTTCTGGCTTCACATCTATGAATTTTTATTCATGTAGATCACCATTTAAACCACTTGTCTATCTTTTGACTAAGTAAATAGTCCTTAAGGTCCTTCTCCCCTCTAAAATTTTGTGATACTCAGTATTTGTAAACATCACTTATTATACTATGCTTCAGTGTGATGCTCACTTTATAAATTATTGAAAAAGATTGGGCCCCAGATTCCTGTGCTTTTTTAGTGCTTCTGTTTGCTTTTGTTAGTTTCTTGGTCTCTTCCCTCAATGCCAGGCTGTCAGCAGTCACTTCTTTCTTTTAGTATACTTTCTCTAGCAATACCCTCTCTCATTCTAATTTGTGGTCTGGGAAACCACTTAACCAAGCTCTTTAGCATTCTGTGTGAAATAGGGGTAAGCAGCCTCAGAGGGAGGAGATGGACTCTCCTTTGATTAAAATGCATGAGCTTTAGTGCATGGACTTTTCAACATCTATTTTTCAATGTTATATAATAGGCAGCCAGATGTCACAGACTTGGAGTTGGGAAGATGTAGGATTGAACACTGGCTCTTACACTTACCATGAGGAAGTCACATTGCTGAAGTAAATTACAGTATCTCCCAAAGCCTCAATTTCCTCATTTCTAAAATGAGTTCATTGATAGAAATGGATAGAAAATACACGCACATTGTCAGTATTATTAGAAACCATAAAGTATTATATTAATGAATTATTATTTTGCTGCTGTTTTGATTCTCAGATGTATTTTGAATGGGTACCAGGTAAGCAACTTGGAGAAGGTTGCCAATATTTGTAGAAATCTGATCCTAGAATTTTGGAGCTAGATAATGACTTTTGAAATCATCTAGTTCCCCCATGCCACTTTAGGAGGAATTTTCCTTGCTACAACTTTGTTGTATAGATGACATTTACTCTATTTTACAATTGAAGAAACTGAGGCTTAGGGAAATGAAGGACAATTTCACTTTACAGAAGTGAAAACTGAGTCTTATAGAAATGACATGCCCAGAATGAGAGTCCAAGTTTCCTGACCCCCAAGTCTGGCACTTCTTAATACAATGCTGTATAATCATACTTCTTCCACATAACTATGGGATAGAAACTGTGTGTGTGTGTGTGTGTGTGTGTGTGTGTGTGTGTGTGTGTGTTTGGAGTAGTGTACTGAGGGGTGCATTGGGTGTGTGCGTGTATTGGGGGAATGTATTGTATATGTGGGAGCGGTGTTAAGGGGGGAGTTGCATTGGGTGTGTCTATGTGTGAAGGTTTTGAGGGAGGTAGATAGGATATTTATGACTTCTTTTTTTCTTTCCCAAAACCTTGTTTCTCTAAAGAAGGACCATTTGGTTCCACTCTGTGTGTGCCAAGTCCAACATCTCCACCTGATGCTCTTTTCTTTTTAAACTTTGTAGCTTTCTTTCTTCCTTTAAAGCTGAAAACTTAGGATCGAGATCCTTACCAGAGCTCAGTGCATGGCTCTGAGCCAGGCCATTTAAACTTGGGCATCGTGGGCAAATGTGGGATAAGAAAAAGGACTCTCTAGTTTGGGTCACGAGGCCCCAACTTTAGATCCCAGCTGTCACTGATGAGCTAGCTATATGAGCCATCACAAGTTGCAGTTAGGTTCTGATTAGTGCAGATAATGAGTCACATAAAGTGGTCTCAATAGTCAAATTCTCACTGCATCTTTTGATTAGGCTGGAACCAGTGATGTCTTTTAGATAATTATAATTTTAAATATTGTGAATTAGAATCCTTATAAGTACTTCCCAGATTTTATTGTCCACACCAATTGAGACCTAACTGTGCTTCATTTCCTTGAGATTCAAATTATTCACTTGTAAAATAGGATACATGACACCTACCCCACAGAGTTGTGAAAGGAATGCCTTCAAAAGTACAAAGCCTCATGTGAATTTGAGTGATCTTCAAGAATAATGTTAAATAACCATTAGAACCAAGATCTTCAGTTTTGCAAGCTTGGAAGGAAAAGGTGGGTCAAATAATAATGGAATGCTAAGCCTAAAAGGGAATTTGATTGTCTATCTTTACAAAAGCTTAAAGAGACCTTAGAGATCATAATGGATCACAGTGGTTGAATGCCAATGGGATTCACAGGTCATAGAGGCTACCTTCTCATTTGAAAAATTAAGAAAACTGGCTCTCCCCCAAAGGTAGTGACTTGTATGATGTCATACAGGTAGCAACAAAGCTGGGCCTGCCTCCTCATTTTACAGAGGAAACTCAGTAACTTACTCAAGTCACTTATCAGTAGAGGCATAAATGACACCAGACCCCAGATTTTCTAACTTCCAATCCAATGAGCCATGCTTTTTCAGCTTGTTTGCATTTGTCAGGTTAAGTAGTTTTCCAGACATAAACCTGTGCCCCTGCCCTTTCCCTCCCTCCTTTCTGAGGGTCATGAAGTTTGTCACAGCCAAAGAAGCTCTGACAGTGGAGATCTGCTGGGAAGAAGGCATAGAGACACACTGTGACTGAACTGAATGGATGAGGATGTAAGGAAGTGAAACAAATTCCATGTAGGTTTTGACTTTTCCAGGAAAAAAGATAACAAGGAATATGGACAGGAGCACACAGTATAGAATTTTGCCATATCAGCTTCAGGAGATCTGAATTCTGTGGGGGAAGGTTGTTGTATAATAGTCTCTTTTGGGGTACACTCCATATTGTGCCATATTGTGGTACAGTAAATCAAGTGCCGGGCTTGGAGTCAAAAAGACTCATCTTCCTGATTTCAAATCTGGCCTCAGACACTTACTAGTTGTGTGATCCTAGGCAAGTAACTTAACCCTGCTGGCCTCAGTTTCCTTATCTGTAAAAATGGAGAAGAAAGGAGCAAACCACTCCTGTTCCTATGCCAAGAATACTCCAGATAGGGTCCCAGTGTTACACACAACCTAAATCCCTGAAAAACAAAGCCACATTAATGGGGATCCAGCAAATAACTCGTGAGTATATCTTGCAAATCTGAAACACTTTAGAGCCATGCAATCAAAATATATGGGGCAGGGACATAAACAAAAACAGGCCTGTTTTCTTGCATAGGCACCCCTAGATGGCAACAAACCTCAGATTATGAGTGGAAAATGATCTGATATAAGGAATCATAGTATTTGGGGCTGGGGGGGGGGTGCTTGGAGATTAACAAGTTTAAAGACTTTTATTTTGTTTTGTTTTTAAACCATTTCCTTAGAATTGATATTAAGTATTGATTCCAAGGCAGAAGAGCACTGATGTCTAGGCAATTGGGGTTAAGTGACTTGCCTGGGGTCATACAGGAATGTCTGAGGTCATATTTGAACTCAGGACCTCCCATCTCCAGGCTCAGCTCTCTCTATCCACTGAGCCATCTAAAGATTTTTATTATTCAATAATTTTCAGTTGTGTCCAACTATCCATGACCCCATTTTGGGGTTTTCTTGACAAAGAATGGTTTGTCATTTCCTTTTCCAGTTCATTTTACAGATAATAAACTGAGGCAAAGAGGGTTAAATGGCTTACCCAGGATCACATAGCTAGCTAGTAAGTGTCTGAGGCTGGATTTGAACTCATAAAAATGAGTTTTCCTGATTCCAAGCCCAGTGTTCATTTATTCAACAAATTTTTATTAAGAACTTAATGTAGGTAGGGGCTGTTCTGGGGGCTTGGAAGATAAATAGAAGAATCTACAGTCAATCCCAATTCTCTAGTAGTTCATAATCTAATCAAGAAGCAAAATCTCAAGAGAAACTGAATTTAAATCATTCACTCTTTAATTCAAACCCAACTGAGTAACTTGGTGACAACATATCAGAAACAGGAATATAGCTTGCTCTACAAAAAAATTAAAATAAACATTTCTAGTTTTGTTTTTGTTTTTTTGTTTATTGTTGTTGTTTTGCTAAATGCTAAACATACCAAATATAGGATTTTGGTAGAAGAGTTTCTCATTGTGAAAGTGTTCCTTTCTGGCCACGTGTATATATGCATGTGTATCTAACCTGTGGAGAGGAGGGAAAATACGTTTCTCTGTCTGTAATCCAGCTTCATCTCCTGTTACATCATAATTAGACTACACCATACATGGACTCTACATCTCAGTCAAACTAGGCTACCCCTGAGCATGCCTGTCCCTTTGTTTTTGTTCATGCCACTACTGGTGCCTGAAAGGCCCTCTCTCCTATTCCTGTCTGTTGAATTTCTATCCGTCTGTTAAATAAAGCTCAAATCAAATGTTACCTCCTTCATGAAGCATTCCCTGATTCCTCCATCAGTAATGACCTTCAGCACTTTGTTTTACTTTTCTCTGTAATATTTAGGTGGTATTATATATATATATATATATATATATATATATATATATATATATATATATATATATATTAGTTTATTGTGTATATGTCATCCTACAACCTTACTAAATTGTAAGCTACATGAGATCAAGGACAATGTGTTATCTAAATTAGTAACTCTCCTAAGTGCCTAAGAGTAATAATTTGCATATAGTAAATGTTTACAAAACATTGAACTTTAATTTATTTTACCTGCTGGAATAAAATCCTTTAAAAGCCCTGCCAATGGGCTAGGTAAGTTTATCTAGCCAGAGATGCTTTTCTGAAATTCTTTTTTGCATTTTTGCATTTGTTTTGCTCTTTGCTAATTCTTTCTATATAGGATCATCATATTAGTGTAATGTCTTTTTTAAGGATGGGGAACTTGACACTCAGAGGAGGGAAGTGTTGCCCAGGATCATGCAATTAGTTGCATAATAGAGGCTTGAGGTCAGTTTTCAGAGCCTTATGCTCTGTCTTAATATATGATCCATTTCCTACTTTACCCCAAGGGAATTATAAAAAATCCTGGACTCAGCACTTCCTGTTTTAACAGTACTATTTCTTCCATCACCCTTTAGATATTCAGTGAAGGTAATTGTCATCCTTTGATAGAGACTTCCCTGATCTCTCTATCTAGCCCTAGTCTCTTTGCAGAGTTTCAGCCTCGCATCTCTAACTCTTCTTGAACATCTCAAACTAGATTCCTATAGACATCTCAAAAGCAGGATGTTCAACAGAGAATTCATCATCTTTCACCTCCAAGTATTCACCCTCTAAAACGTCCCTATTTGGCATTATCTTCCTTCTAGTCACTCAGGCTTGCAACCATCTGGTCAACCTTGACTTCTTACTTTCATCACCCCATAATCTAATCCATTACCAAATCTTGTCATTTTTACTATTTTCACAGCATTTCATGTAAAAATCCCATTCTCTCTATTCATAAAGTCACAGCCTCAGTTCAAGTCCTTATCATCTCTTGCCTAGGTAATAGCCTTCTAGCTGGGCTCTGTACCTTGTCTTTCTGCACTCCAGTCTATCTACCACTCAAGGTCATTTTACTTAATTTCCAAAGCACAGGTCTGACTGTTTAATTCTGGCTTATTGAGCTCAAGTGGCCCCCTAATAACAAGATCATATATATAAAGTCCTCTGTTTAGCCTTTGAAGCTGTCCCATAACCCATCCCCTTTCTCCTTTCCTACCTTCTTATACCTTACTTATTCTTTCCTATATTTATTTCCCAATGGGGAGTGCCAAGCTCTTTTCTTTTTTTTTTAGATTTTATAGTTTTCTTTCCTGCTTTAAAGCTGAAAAACGGAGAACTTGGGACTTGGATCATTGTTGGAGCTTGGTGCATGGCTTGAGCCAAGTGCAAAAGATAGTCTGCTGTGGGGTAGAAGAAAAGAAACTGGATTGGGTTTTTAGGAGGCTTCCATTCAATTTCACTTCTTATAAATTTCACTTCTTATAAAATAAAAGGTAAATGTCACCTACCTCTTACAGACTTGTTATGAGGAGAATGCCTTCTAAAGTATAAAATCTCATGAAAATTTGAGTTATTATTTTCAAACATATACCATCCAGCCACATTGGCAGTTTCTTGACTTGTAGACTCCATCTTTTAACTCTGTACTGGTTCTCTCATAAATACCTGGAATGTTCTGTCCTCTCCCCTTGAAGACATCCATCAAATCTCAGCTTAAATAATACCTTTTGCAGGGTACCATTCCAGGTCCCCTCATTGCTAGTGCCTTTGTCTTTCAGCTTTCATTTGCTCTGGATATATGTTACATATTACCAGTTAACTAATGATTTACATATTAGCTCTCCTATTAGAATACAAGATTTTTGAGGACAGGAGCTGTTTCTTTGCTTTTTTGGATCTCTAACACTTAGCTCAGTGGCTAACCCAGTCTCTCATGAAGTGACCTTTCTTGTCCCTCAATTTAGTTGTATTTCCTTCTCATTGTTATTCATTAACAGTGTCTGTTAGGTCAGTCTAACACTGTTCCTTTTGTAGGGATTAAAGGATAGGTGTTCTTAACTTGAAGTCCAGAGAACTTGTTTAAAAATATTTTGATAACTGTTATTTCAGTTAATTGGTTTCCTTTGTAATCTAGTGTATTTTTTAATGTATTTTTAAAAAACATCATTTTGAGGAACAGTCACAGAAAAGTTTAAGAACTCCCTGTGATAGGGAAAACTAGTTCATGTCAGGCCAAACTCCCATGAGTCTTCATTGTAGTAGAAAGCTGGTTTCATTGTTTACAATGGAAGAGATTCATGTGTGTTAGGGTAGTCTTTTTGGGAAACCAAATTCAAATTAGAAGGTACTTCCTTTGAGAGTCAGGAATTGTCATGAGAAAGAGTATTACAGGTAAAACTTTCTAAGTTTATTGAGAGAGTATCTCTAGGAATTTACTCCAAATGTATTCTCTCAACTTTCTTTTTTCAATGCTCCAAATAATTCTTTTGATCCCATCAAAGTTTTATTTAGGAGAGGTTCCTATTTACTTCCGTGGAAGGACTACCTCCCTACCCCAGTTGAGCCTAACCTTTCTTGTTAAGATCTTGTGACTAGCTCCCTCAAACAATTAACCAAAGAAAATATGTGGTCACTAATCACCTGCTATCTCTCACCTCCTTCAAGCCACAGCAGGCTAGCTGGGTTGGGGAAACCTCTTGTTCTTCATCTATATCTATGGGAGAGGAGGAATACTAACAGTAATGACAAAGAACAAAGTGAGAGATGTGTGTCTCCATTTGTTGGGGTCTTAGTATTTAACACGGTGGTGTTAAACTATGTTGTTTTATGTGCTGTTTGCACTCAAAATAATAGAGAGGAAGAGCTTGGAATTAATCCATAAGTACTTCCTCTTATCCCTTTTAAGGGCCAGCACCATGCATGGTGTTTTGTCCAGTATCTTTGGCCATTTTAGATATTAGCATCGTTAACAGGATTTCTTAGGATAGTTGATTTCTAGGATACATAATCATTACCCCTTCAGGTTTTTATTGTATTGAATAACCTTCCTAAAGCCATTTTGTTGACCCTTTTGACTGAAGAAGACTTTGGGGCCCAGGCTCCTTAACTAATACTTCCAAGTCTATCCTATTAGAATATAGAATCCACACTTGGAACTTTTCTGCTATTTTCTTCTCCATTCACACAACCCCACAAGCTCTTCCTACATTTCATCCCCAACAGTTTTGTAACTCACTATTTCAGAGAGTTTCGTGTCCCCTTTCCATGATTTGGAGACTATTTTCTTCAGCTTGCCTTTTCTGTTATTTAAAAAAAAAGTTGAATAAGATCAACATTGATGCCTAGGACACTATTATGCTTATCTCTATACAAATTCAAAGCAGATTCCATATCCGTGACAGAATATTACTTTATTTTTCTCCAACACTTTGAATTTCAAAATATTATTCTGACCCATTGCAGAGAGTTCGGAAAATTTAAATAGACTACTTATTCCATCTTTTCTGTACGATTATTTATATATCCAAAGATAGCTATATAGATGTTATTATTATTCATTACTATTTCCCTTACCCCTCTCTACTTAGAGAGTCATACTTCATAGTAATATTTTTAAAGTGAGGGGAAAATAGTTCAATAATTCTGACAGTGTATATAATGTTTTACTCCGCATCTGTGATGGATATGTACTATATTATCTCATTTCTTCACGGTTAAACTTGATCATCATAAGAAATTTCATTTTTTTTCCTCTTTCATGTATATTTTACCACTCACTGACTATACATATATATGTATATATATTTTGGTTCTACTTGTTTTTTCCTGGATATGTTCATATAGACCTTCCTGTTTGATATTCTTCATTTTCATAATTTCTTATAGCATATTGATATTCCATTACTGTTTACTTTAAATCTCTTTTGGAAGTAGGGTGTATTTAAGCATTTATTAAGTACTTATTGTATGCCAGGCACTGTGCTAACCACTGGAAATACAAGTAAAAAGAAAACAGTCCTTGAAGACGGAGCTGACATTCTAGTGAAGGACGATTTTCACATAAAAGGAAACTGAGAAAGGGTTTGGGAGAGAAGATATCTGGAGTGGGGACATGATGAAGAAGTCCAAAGGTGTATAGCTTGGTAGGAAATGAAGAGATAGCTGGCTTGAGCACTCTCCTTAAATGGAGGTTCTAGGTGGAGTCCTGGAGCAGGGGAGCTGATAAAGTATGAGTTTCAGATGATGATTTTATGCAGATCTTGGTTTCCAATATCACACTTCTGTATTCTTTTTAACATATGGGATCCTATACTGAAGGGTCAAAAGAATCTACTTTTTTGATACTTATACCTAAATCACCTTCCTCCCCACTCTACCCCTAAAAGAACTTCATAAATAGTTCATACTACAAGAAGAGGATTTTTGTGTTGTTTAAAATATTTTAATGGTGCTATTTTCTTTTTTTTCCATAACTTCATTTCTCTGTAAGTTTCCTAAGCTGTATTTATATGAGAAGGGGACAACACTTAGTAAGCCAGTTGTTTTGTGTATGACAATCACTTAAGTTTTTTTATTAAATTACCATCAGATCGAATTCCCAACCTATGCCAGTGCTTGCTCAGATCCTTGCTCAGATTTGTTCCCTACCCTACCTCATCTTGACCTCAAGATAATTCTACTTTAGTTTCTTTACATATAAAATTAGGAGATTCCTGAGGCTAATCTGATGGCTTTGGGTGACTTTTGCTTAGGGAGGTGTAGGGTTCAGGAATCAAATTGCTACATCAAAACAGAGGCTTCCAGAGTCAAACTCTCTTCCCTCAGGCTAGGGGTTTTATGGGGGACACCCTTTCCCCAAGGTTGAGGGCACAACACTGTCAGTCATATTACATACGACAGGGAGGGGTAAAAAAATCCTTTTTTTCCATCCAAGGAACAAAACGTTTTCCATTCTCTCACATGTCTATATAGCCCCAGGCCTGGACTTTGTTTTCATTTTACAGATGGAGAAAGGGAAATGATTAGGGACAAACCAGCCCAGATGGGCAAGAACTCAGGCTTCCTTTGTCATTGACTCATACCCAAACCAACAAGATCATTTCTTTATGCTCAGAAAAGGGCAGGAAACTCATCTTTGAGGAGCATCTCTCCTGCCCTGGTCTTTGAAGGTGCTTTAAAGAAAATTCTTTGGGATTTGGAGGGCTGATTGAACTCACTATTGGCCTGTGCCTTTTGCTCTGCTTTATATTTCAAAGGGAATTACTCTTGGAGAAGGGGACCTTAGCTGCAAAGTAGGAGTTTGGTTATAGTTGGTAGCAAAGTGGATGCTGCATTAGGAGAGGGGTCAAGAAAGATTCAAGTTTACCTAGTTTATCTAAGGTGGCTCTGTTTAGTAATTTTCTGATGATGAATCTCAGTATGCCTTTGCTAAGTACTAAACACTAATCTGTTTTTAACCCTTACCTTCCATCTTGGAATCAATATTGTGTTATTGGTTCCAAGGCAAGAAAAGTGGGAGAGCTAGGCAATGGGGGTTAAATGACTTGCCCAGGGTAATACAGCTGGGAAGTGTCTGAGGCAAGATTTGAGTCTAGGACCTTCTGTCTCTAGGCCTGGCTCTCAATCCACCGAGCCACTCAGCTGCCTCCCCCTCTCCCCCCAAACACTATCTTAAGGCAGCTAGGTGGTTCAGTGGATAGAGTGCTAGGTCTGGAATTATGAGGACCCAAGTTTAAATTTGGCCTTAGACTCTTAGTAGCTGTGCATCCCTGGACACATAACTTAACCTCTGTTTGCCTTAATCTACTGGAGAAGGAAATGGCAAACTATTCCAGTATCTTTGACAAGAAAATCCCTTAGGTGGTATTGGCATGCTGTATATGATCATGAAGGGTCATGAAGAGTTGGACATGACTGAACAAAATACTATGTTGCCAAACCAAGTGAAATTTGTAGGATTTAGAAAGGGAATATAGAAATTAGCCAGTCCTTTTATAGATGAGGAAACTAATAAAATATGTAAAGTGTTTTGTAAACCTTTTTTAATTGAAAATTTTTATTTAATGAATTAATTTAGAATATTTTTCCATTGTTACATGTTTCATGTTCTTTTCCTGCCCTCCTCCCTGTAGCTGACATGCAATTCCACTGGGTTTTACATGTATCATTGATCAAGACCTATTTCCATATATGCAAACCTTTTAAAGAGCTATTATTAGTAGTTTTTTGTTATCATGCCCAAGGTCATAAAGATAGTAAATAGCAAAACTGGAATTTGAATCCAAGTCTTCTGACTCTAAAGCCCTTGGAATTATCATAATTATATTACTGTACTTTTGGGGAGTTTATAGAGAGGAAGCATTTATTAAGCACTTACTATATGATGGCTACTTTGTTTAAGCACTTTCTAAATATTATCTCATTTGATCTTCACAGCAACCCTTATTTTATGTTGAGGAAACTGAGGCATACGGAAGTTAAGTGACTCATCCAGGGTTACATACCTAATGTCTGAGATCAGATTTGAAAGACAACACCGACTAAACAGCTGAAAAGAAATTTTGACTATTGAAACAGTATTTTAAGAAATAGATAAGTCAGTGCACAAAGCAGTTGGGTGAGCACATATGGTATCTGTGTAGAGTGAAAAGGAGGGGGCAGTTTTCTTGGGAATTGCATGTTTTCCTGCCTTTTGTAAGAGGAACAGAACTGACTGCAATTATTAAGCATCACTTCCTGCCAGCCTCTACCCCTTTCCCCCCACCCCACCCATAGCGCTGGAACTAGAGAGAGACCTCATCTGAGTTCCAAACACAGCAATGTGACAGATCATAGCTGGGAAATGACTTCAGGGAATTGGGAGACAAGTTTGGCTCAGTTATTTGGCAAATTAGCCCCCATGTGTCTGTTTAATAAAGAACCACAAAGCGTGAGTGCTCCCTCTGGGAAGCAGGGATGTGAAAGAAGTCCCTTGGCTTTTTAAAACAGCTTGTGGGACAGGGGATGGGGAAAGGAGGCGACAGATAAAAATAATTATCCTGGGGCTGAAGTGTACTCATACTCCCTCTGCCTTGCCCCATTCTTAGATAGTTATCATTTCTCCTATTTAGCTAACAGAGAAATTGAAGTCAGAAGAGGCTAGGGGTCTTGTCCAAGAGAACATTTTAGGACTAGTGAACACTAAACATGTCCTGACCATCTTACTTTCTGCCTGTATCTTTCTGCCACTTATCTCTTTGAAAGCAAGCCCTTTGGACTGTCTAGGAGGCACTGGTGAGCCAAGGAAGGTGGAGTGATGAGAGTCTTGGAAAGTACTAGAAAGATTATCCTATGCGTAGAATTGATTGAATTTAGTAAATATTAATGAAGTACCTTCTAATTGCAAGGCACTGTGCTAAGACCTAGTGAAGGAAAGATGTAAAAAATGAAATAGTGCTTACCATCAAGGAAATCCAGGTCTAATGATGATAGGGTTGAGGAAGACCATGTACATAAAATAGACTGGTAAGGGAAAAGCTAGAATGGGGGAGGCAGGGTGCACAGAAAAGGCTATCTTAATTCACATTTAAGATGAGGGTCAAGACTCTGTGGCTCTGAAGGTAGAGATAAAAGTAGAATCTGAGAGACATTGCTTGATGATAAAGAAGTGATAATTGTGTCCGTGCTCCATTACAGTACAAAAAACAGAACCCCCAGGGAAAAGGAGAGCGGGAGGGCAGTGAGGGGGGGAAAGGAGGAGGGAGGGAGAGAGAGACAGAGAGACAGAGACAGGGGAGTGAGGGGGAAGAGGGAGAGAACAAGCTTATTTCAGTAGAGAAAACTCTTAATCGTTCCTCATAATGAAAAATGAAACTCCTAGAGAGAGCCAGCAGCAAGAAAAAAAAAAAAAGAGGATTAGGGTGGGGGAAAGAGAAGGCTGAGATGTTTACAGGGAAAAAAGTCAATGGAAACTATGACATGAGAACAGCCAAATATGACATTTTGCTGTAGCTTCCCAGTTGCCCTGAAACAGCCAGGGACAGAACCAGCTAAAGTACCAAGAGGGGAAAGAAAAGACCTAGAAGTGACAATAGATTGTCTCTATGCCAGCTCTGGGCATGACCACAGGAATGACCCCACCTTGGTAACCTTGACCCTGTATGTCACAACACTTTACTTCCTCACGAAATATCCTCTTACTGTTCTTCATGTCATTCCTGATGCTTTTGTTGGAACCAAGATAGCCCTGTACTCCCTTCTTTGCCTTCCCTCATGTTTTGGGTTTCCATCTCAAAAGAGGCAGCATCACTAGACCTTACGGATATCTCTTCCAGAAGTTTCTGTCAGCCTTAGGGGACAGAGCCCAACCCCAGGTGAGGACAGGAGGGGGTGTTGAAGATGGGGGGGGGGGGTTCCTCTAGCTTCCTTTGTCTAATGGCCTAACCGAAGAGGACTGGCTTTCTAAATAGTCACAGGTGTGAAGAACCTGTTCCTGTAGTGTTTGCTTAGCTCTGTTAGGGGTCTCACAAGCACTGTTGACAGAAGGTTACTTTGTGTTCAGCCTTGGCTAAAGCTTCCTAAGCACTCAATAAACACAGACCACTGATCTCCTGGGCACTTATCTTGAATCTAAAGCCAGTCCTTAACTAGAAAGGAAACCCTAGCTTCCTTGACACTTTTGATTTAGTGAAAGCCTTTTCAAAAAGTTTTACATTTTTTCTTCTAATTTGATCCATCCCTCAGCCATTAAAAAGTCCAAGGAAAATTTGTCCTTTTTAATTTATCTCACTGTTAGGCCTTTTTATTCTACTGAAAGTTGCCTCATGGTGGGGCTTATTTGTCTGCTCACTTTTAGGTTCAGCAAAAGGCAGAAAGGTGTCCATTAATTATAGAGATAAATGTAAAAACCAGTCATGGTGTCTGTTTCCCTCAGGACCAATCTAGCTAAGTAGGCAGAGGCTCCATGACCAGTAGGCTGGCCACATGAGTTCTTTTACTATTTCAACCATGGAACAAACAGACAAAAAAATACAAATAACCTCTAGAATAGGCCTTTCCTTGAGGTAATAAATAGGACACAAGAAATTACAAATAATACGATTTTACCCTCCATAAGCATTAGCTTGCCTATTGATATTTTAAATTTAGAGATCTTTGTCAAATTAAAAATAAGTAGATCCTGTTGGAGGAAGTAAATCAAATCTATCATGACATTCAACTCAAATTAATTAAAACAAATACTTTCTTAGACCCAACTAGGCACTAGGCTAGGCTCTTGGGGATACAAAGAAGAAACAAAAAGAACAGCTCAACTTCAAGCTTACATTCAATTGGATAAAACATTTACCCAGATAAGTAAATATGGTATATTGGGGGAGGTGGGGGCAGCAGGGGAGGTAGAGTTTGGGAAAGCATTAACAATGAAGGAAATAATGAAAAAGGAGTTAAGATTTGAAAGTTGATTCTAGAAGACAAAGGTAGAAAGACCAGTATATCCCAACCTTGGAGGACAATCCATAAAAAGACAATGAGGCAGGAGATGGAAAGCTGAATTTGGAAACAGACTAGTTTTCTTAGAACCTAGACAGGTAAAAGTAAATTATGTGGCAGAAGCACCCCCCGCACCCCCCCTTTTTAGCAAAGAGGCAAAGTAATCTGCTAAGAGGGAGGCAAGAGAAGAGATAGTTAATATTGGTTAATTTAATGAGAGAAAAAGTTGGGACAGATATTTTCCACATGCATCTCTTTCTCTCTACCACATTTTAATGGCAAGATAAACTAGACTCAACTTGGCTCTACATGCCATGCCAAGGTGTTTGTATTTTATCCTGGAAGCAATACAAAACTACTGAAAACTTTGGAGCAGGGGAGTAACATGGTCAGATCTTACTTTCAGAACATTATTTTGGCAGCTCTAAGTACATACATTGGTGAAGAGACAGGCTGGAAGTTGGGAAACTAATTAGAAGGTCTTTTTTTTTTTAACATTTTAAACATTATTTTATTTGGTCATTTTCACACATTATTCATTGGAAACAAAGATAATTTTCTTTTCCTCTCCCCCTCCCACCACCCCTCATATAGCCGACGCACGATTCCACTAGGTATCACGTGTCCTTGATTCGAACCCATTTTCATGTTGTTGGTATTTGCATTAGGGTGTTCATTTAGAGTCACTCCTCGGTCATATCCCCTCAACCCCAGTAGTCAAGCAGTTGCTTTTACTCGATGTTTTTACTCCCATAGTTTGTCCTCTGCTTGTGGCTAGTGTTTTTTCTTCTAGATCCCTGCAGAATGTTCAAGGACATTGTATTGACATTAATGGAGAAGTCCATTACGTTTGATTGTACCACAGTGTTTCAGTCACTGTGTACAATGTTTTCCTGGTTCTGCTCCTTTCGCTCTGCGTCACTTCCTGGAGGTTGTTCTGGTCTCCATGGAATTCCTCCACTTATTCCTTTTAGCACAGTAGTATTCCATCACCAACATATACCACAATTTGTTCAGTCATTCCCCAATGGAAGGGCAACCCCTCATTTTCCAATTTTTGGCCACCACAAAGAGCTCAGCTATGAATATTCTTGTGCAAGTCTTTTCCCTTATTATCTCTTTGGGGTACAAACCCAGCAATGCTATGGCTGAATCTAAGGGCAGACAGTCTTTTATTGCCCTTTGGGCATAGTTCCAAATTGTCCTACAGAATGGTTGGATCAATTCACAACTCCACCAACAATGAATTAATATCCCGACTTTGCCACATCCCCTCTAGCATTCATTACTTTCCTTTGCTGTCATGTTAGCCAATCTGCTAGGTGTGCGGTGATACCTCAGAGTTGCTTTGATTTGCATCTCTCTGATTATAAGAGATTTAGAACACTTTTTCATGTGCTTATTAATAATTTTGATTTCTTTGGCTGAAAACTGCCTGTTCATGTCCCTTGCCCATTTATCAATTGGAGAATGGTTTGATTTTTTGTACAAATGATTTAGCTCTTTATAAATTTGAGTAATTAGACCTTTGTCTGAGGTTTTTGTGATGAAGATTGTTTCCCAATTTGTTGCTTCCCTTCTCATTTTGGTTACATTGGTTCTGTTTGTACAAAAACCTTTTAATGTGATGTAATCAAAATTGTTTATTTTACATTTTGTGACTCTTTCTACGTCCTGCTTGCTTTTAAAGTCTTTCCCTTCATACAGGTCTGAAATGTATACTATTCTGTGTTCACCTAATTTACTTATAGTTTCCGTCTTTATGTTCAGGTCATTCACCCATTCTGAGTTTATCTTGGTGTAGGGTATGAGGTGTTGATCCAAACCTAAAATCTCCCACACTGTCTTCCAGTTTTCCCAGCAGTTTTTGTCGAATAGTGAGTTTTTGTCGCAGAAGCTGGGGTCTCTGGGTTTGTCATATACTGTCTTGCTGAGGTCACTTACCCCAAGTCTATTCCACTGATCCTCCTTTCTGTCTTTTAGCCAGTACCAAATTGTTTTGATGACCACTGCTTTATAATAAAGTTTGAGATCTGGGACTGCAAGGCCACCTTCCTTTGTATTTTTTTTTCATTATTTCCCTGGATATCCTTGATCCTTTATTCTTCCAAATGAACTTTGTTATGGTTTTTTCTAAATCAGTAAAAAAAAATTTTGGAAGTTCAATGGGTATAGCACTAAATGGATAAATAAGTTTGGTTAGGACGATCATTTTTATTATATTGCCTCCTCCTACCCATGAGCAGTTAATGTTTTTCCAATTGCTCAGGTCTAGTTTTAGTTGTGTGGAGAGTGTTTTGTAGTTGTGTTCATATATTTCCTGTGTTTGTCTTGGGAGATAGATTCCTAAGTATTTTATTTTGTCTAAGATGATTTTGAATGGGATTTCTCTTTCTAATTCTTGCTGCTTAGCTGTGTTGGAAATATATAGAAATGCTGATGACTTATGCGGGTTTATTTTGTATCCTGCTACTTTACTAAAGTTGTTGATTATTTTGACTAGCTTTTTGGTTGATTCTCTAGGATTCTTTAAGTAGACCATCAAACCATCTGCAAAGAGTGATAACTTGGTCTCCTCCTTGCCTATTTTGATGCCTTCAATTTCTTTTTCTTCTCTAATTGCTACTGCTAGTGTTTCTAATACAGTGTCAAATAGTAGAGGTGATAATAGGCATCCTTGTTTCACTCCTGATGTTATTGGGAATGCGTCTAGTTTATCCCCATTGCAGATGATATTAGCTGATGGTTTTAGATATATACTGTTCATTATTTTTAGGAAGGACCCTTCTATTCCTATGGTCTCTAGTGTTTTTAATAGGAATGAGTGTTGCATTTTATTAAAAGGCTTTTTCTGCATCGATCTAGATAATCATGTGATTTTTGTTGGTTTGCTTGTTGATATGGTCAATTATGTGGATGGTTTTCCTAATATTGAACCAGCCCTGCATTCCTGGTATAAATCCTACTTGATCATAGTAAATGACCCTCCTGATCACTTGCTGGAGTCTTTTTCCTAGTATCCTATTTAGGATTTTTGCATCTATATTCATTAGGGAGATTGGTCTATAGTTTTCTTTCTCTGTTTTTGACCTGCCTGGTTTTGGAATCAGTACCATGTTTGTGTCGTAAAAGGAGTTTGGTAGAACTCCCTCTTTGCTTATTATGTCAAATAGTTTGTATAGTATTGGGATTAACTGTTCTCTGAATGTTTGATAGAATTCACTGGTGAATCCATCAGGCCCTGGGGATTTTTTCTTAGGAAGTTCTTTGATGGCCTGTTGGATTTCTTTTTCTGATATGGGATTATTTAAGAATTCTATTTCTTCTTCTGTTAGTCTAGACAATATATATTTTTGTAAATATTCATCTGTATTGCCTAGAATGGTATATTTATTGTTATATAATTGGGCAAAGTAGTTTTTAATGATTGTCTTAATTTCCTCTTCATTGGAGGTGAGAGCCCCCTTTTAATCTTTGATGCTGTTAATTTGCTTTTCTTCTTTCCTTTTTATTGACCAGTACTTTGTCTATTTTGTTTGTTTTCTCAAAGTACCAGCTTCTAGTCTTATTTATTAGTTCAATAGTTCTATCATTTTCGATTTTATTAATTTCTCCCTTAGTTTTTAGGATCTCTAGTTTGGTTTTCTTCTGGGGGTTTTTGATTTGTTTGCTTTCAAGTTTTTTTTATTTTCATTTCCAATTCATTGATCTCTGCCCTCCCTAATTTGTTGATATATGCACTCAGGGATATGAATTTACCTCTGATTACTGCTTTGGCTGCATTCCATAAGGTCTGAAAGGATGTCTCACCATTGTCACTTTCCTCAATGAAATTACTAATTGTTTCTATGATTTGTTCTCTAACTAAACAATTTTGGAGTATCATATTATTTAATTTCCAATTAATTTTTTATTTGTCTCTCCATCTACCCTTACTGATCATAAATTTTATTGCCTTATGATCTGAAAAGGCTGCATTTACTATTTCTGCTTTTCTGCATTTGTATGCCATGTTTCTGTGATCTAATGTATGGTCAATCTTTGTGAATGTGCCATGTGGTACTGAGAAGAAGGTGTATTCCTTTTTGTCCCTATTTATTTTTCTCTATATGTCTATTAACTCTAATTTTTCTAAGATTTAATTCACTTCTTTTACCTCTTTCTTATTTATTTTTTGATTTGATTTAATTACATTTGATATTGGTTGGTTCAGATCTCCCACTCATATGGTTTTACTGTCTATTTCCTTCTTCACTTCTCCTAGTTTCTCCATTAGAAATTTGGGTGCTATACGATTTGGTGCATACATGTTGATTAGTGATATTTCCTCATTGTCTATATTCCCTTTTATCAGGATGTATTTACCTTCTCTATCCCTTTTAATCAGATCTATTTTTACTTTGGCTTTGTCAGATATCATGATTGTAACTCCTGCCTTCTTTCTGTCAGTTGAGGCCCCAAAGGTCTTACTCCATCCTTTAATTCTGACCTTGTGAGTATCTATGTGCCTCATGTGTGTTTCTTGAAGACAACATATGGTAGGGTTTTGGATTCTAATCCATTCTGCTATTCGTCTATGTTTTATGGGTGAGTTCATCCCATTCACGTTCAAAGTTATGATTGTCACTTGTGGATTCCCTGGCATTTTTATATCCTCCCCTAATTCTGACATTTCTTCTTTAGCTATAACCTTTTAAACTAGTGATTTACTTTAAATCAGTCCCTGTAGTCCCCTCCCTTGATATGCTTCCCTTTCTAGCCCCTCCCTTTTTGTTCCCTTCTCCTCCCCACTCTCCTTCCCTCCCATTTTCTGTTCTCTCCCCCACCTAGCCCCCTTGGTTTTCCCTTCTCCCTTACCCTGTTGGATAAGATAGAATTCAAGATTCCAATGGATCTAGATGCTCTTCCCTCTCAGAGGTGATTTCACTGAGAGTAAGGTTTAAGTAAAAAATCTCTTCCTCTCCTTCTTATAGGAGAATTCTTCTCCTCCCCTTCCCATGTGTATCTTTGTGTGAGAAAGATTATTCTACTTAGTTTTTTTTCTATTTCTTGGTGTATATCTTAGTACCATGAATGATTTCCCCCCTCCCTTTTTCTTTTCTTCTCCCCACTTCTCCATATCGTCTTGATGCCCAAAACTTTCCCTATGAATGATTCTTCTTACTACTCTAATGATGCATATAATTTTTGAGAGTTACATATTTAATTTTCTTCACATATTAATATATATATATATATATAATTTGATATAAATGTAGTCCTTATAGAAGAGAGTTTGAATAAAAGAAAAAGATAACATTTTCCTCCTTTTCCCTTTCCTTCATATTTACCATTTCATGTTTCTCTTGCTCTTTGTGTTTGGATGTCTAACTTTCCACAGAGCTCTGGTGTTTTCTTTACGAATACTTGGAAATCTTGTATTTTGTTGAATGCCCATACTTTTCCCTGGAAGTATATAGTCAGTTTTGATGGATAGCTGATTCTTGTTTGAAGACTCAGCTCTCTTACCTTTCTGAATATCATGTTCCAATCCTTACTGTCGTTCAGAGTGGAAATTGCTAGGTTGTGTGTGTCCCTGATTGGTATTCCTTTATATCTAAATTGTCTTTTAATGGCCTCTTGTAAGATTTTTTCTTTTGCTTAGAATCTTTGGAATTTGGCAGTTACATTCCTGGGAGTTGTCTTTTGGGGATTTAGTGTAGAGTGTGTTCTGTGAACTCTTTCAATGCGTATTTTGTCCCCTTGTTCTAGAATCTCTGGGCAGTTTTCTTTGATGATATCTTATATTATAATGCCAAGATTACTGTTTATTTCTGGCTTTTCTGGTAGGCCAGTGATTTTCAGATTGTCTCTCCTTGCTCTGGTTTCCAGGTCTGTCACCTTGTCAGTGAGATTTTATGTTATCTTCTAATTCCTCAGTCTTTTGACTTCGCTTTATTAATTCTTGCTCTTTTGCAAGATCATTGTCTTCCAGTTGCCTGATTCTGACCTTTAAAGACTGGTTTTCCTTTTTAGTTTGGTCTGACCTATTTTTTGAGGCTTCAGGCTATTTCTGCATTTGTGTATTTTGGTCCTTCAGATTGCTGATTTCCTTTTGCATTATTTCCCATTTTTCCTGCCAGAAAGCTTCCATGTTTTTGATAATTTCCAATTTAAATTCTTCAAGAGCTTGTGGAGAATTTCCATTTCTTTTGGAAGGTTTTGGAGCATTTGTTTGTGTTTCCTCTTCTATTTCCTCTGTATTTTGTATTTTCACTCCATAAAATGTGTCCAAAGTCACCCCCTTCTTCTTGCTTTTCTTGGTGTTGGGAGGCTGACGCTGAGCACTGTTTGCCATCTATATGGTTATTTTCTCCCCTTTCCAGTCAGAAATCTGCTTGAGGAGGGCTGGCTCTCAGTGTATGGGTCTAGTGATCGAGGCTTTAGCCCCAGGCCAGTTCTCTGTTCTCTGAAACTGTGCTGTCTTCCCATGGAATCCCAGGTTCTGCCCTCTGCCCTCCCTTTCCTGCCGGCATTTCGGGTGTTACTGCTCTCAGGTGTGGGTCTTTGGTGGTTTTAGTTAACTCCCAAAACCTGTGGGTGCCCCTTGCTCACTTCAGGGGATCCCTTCATGCATTCGTTGATTATAGTGCGCAAGTTCTGGGCTCCCGTGATCTGAGTTCCCCTTGCCTGCCTGCCAGGATTTTGGGTTTTACTACTCACAGGAGTGGGTCCATGGTGGTCTTACTCAGGTCTCCAGACCTGAGGCTGCCCGTTGTTCAGTCCTGGGGTGTCCCTCCCTCACTTGTTGATTCTGTCCAGTGCAGACTTAAACTCTGGTTCTGCTGGCATGGTGGGTGGAGGAGGGTGGGTCAGCTTTTCGTTCCCTTATATTGTGGAAATGCCAGAGTCCAACCTACCTTCAGTGCTGCGCCTTAGTGTGGGGTCTCTCCGTTCTTATGAGGATGGTTGTTTTTGTTTTTTTGGGGGGTCTTTTGAGGTCATCTGTATCGTTGGGTCTGAGGAGAGGAAGCCAGCCACATCTACTCTGCAGCCATGCTTATTTGGAAGTTCTCTAGAAGGTCATTTTAAGAGGCAATAAGGACAATAAGGACTTTAAACTAAGATGTTGCTATACAAAGTGGTGAGAAAAGAGATGAGTGTGAGAGATATCAGTGCCAAACCTCTTGTCTTCTCAAGTTAACCAAACCACCTCTTCTCTCTCCTTCCTTTCAGCTGAGTCCCATAACGTTGCCCCTAAAATTGAGGCTATCATGAGCATCCTTGTCTTTCACATAATTTCAGTATCATCCTGCCTCTCCTTATCTCCCTTTCTCAAGTGTCAGTAGATGAAATTGCCCTACTCTTTGCTAATATCATAATTTCATACTTTCCCATCTCTTCTGGGAGTATGTTCTTTCCATCATTCTCTTCTGCCTTCCTAATTTTAAACCTTTCCTTTTCCATGGGCATTTTTCCTGCTGCCTTTATTCTGTCCCTTTTTTGGTCCAGACCTTTTCCCCCTATCCCACTGTCCAGCTGTGAAAGGTATCTCCTTCCATCCCCCTTTAAAATTGTTAGGTGATTTGACTTTTTATATCCGGGTTACATGTCCATTTGGAGCTGTAGTATGGTAGCATGGTAGTCTAACCCTACTTTCTCCCAGCCTGCTTTCCAGATTCCCCAGAAAATTACTCCATTAGTTGGTGCCTCTGGGTTTATAGAACATTATGTCACTGTGTTCAATTGCTTGTACACCTTGTGTACTTAACCTACTCCAATGATCAACTTTATATTTTTTAGCCAGTGCTAAAATTGTACATGGTTCCTTTTTTGTGGCAGAGCTTAGTATAGAGTATTACTGGGTCCTTTTTCTTCTCCATTTTTTTTTCATTATTTCCTCTGAGATTCTTGACTTTTGTTCTGTCAGATTAACTGTTATAATGTCTTAGTTCTACAAAGCAAAGCCTTTTCTCATCCAGAAACTGGGAGTAATAATAGTTCCTATCCCATATAGTTGTTGGATTTGGTAGTTAGATTGGTATGGTAATCAATCTATAAATCAATCTAGATGATAAAGTCGTTTTTATTACATGCACGTGCTACCCACAAGTAATTCATTCTTAGCCAGTTATTTAAGTTCATTTTGTAAAGAGTGTTTTATAGTGGTAGTTTCCTAATTTCTATGACTATCTTGGTAACCAGATGCCCAGTCATATTCTTTAGTTATAATTTCTCTTTCTATTTTTTCTTATTGAGTTTTGTTGGAAAAGTACAGAAAGACTGATCATTTATGTGTGTTCATTTCATATCCTGCCCGTCTCCTTAAGTTAGTTGATGTTTCTATTCACTTTTCAATTTAATCTCTAGGGTTCTCTAAGTAACTATATCATCAACAAAAAGTGTTTTGTCTTTTGCCTATCCTTTTTCTCTAAATTTAATTTTCTTATTTTATTGCTGTGGCTAGCATTTCCAGAACAATATTGGTAATACCAATGACAGCTGACATAGTGAATAGACTGCTGGCTGTGAAGTCAGGAATACTTGGATTCAAGTCCTCCCTTGGCATTTACAGGTTGAATGACCCTGGGCAAATCATTTAACCTCTATCTGCCTCAAATTCCTCATTTGTAAACTGGTGATAATAATAATATTTATCTCATAGGGTTGTTGTGAAAAATCAAAATAAATGAGATTATATATATATGTAGAATGTTTTATAAACCTTAAAGTACTATAAAAGTACTATTATTATTCGTTTACCATTGATCCTATTGGAAAAAACCTCTAGTGTTTTTCCTTCACAGATAATACTTGCTGATGCTTTTGTTTTGTTTTATTTTTTTTAAATCGTCTCCAAGGCAGAAGAGTGATAAGGGCTAGGCAATGGGGATTAAGTAACTTGCTCAGGGTCACACAGCTAGGAAGTTTCAATGATCTGATTTGAACCTAGGACCTCCAGTCTCTAGGTGTGGCTCTCAGTCCACTGAGCTACCCAGCTGCCCCCTTGTTGATGCTTTTTAGATACTATTTACTATATTAAGGAATAGTTCATTTATTCCTTTAAGTATTTTTAGCATAAAAGGGTATTGTATTTTCCCAAAATATTTTATTACACCTATTGATATAATCATGTGATTTCTGTTTTTGTGATTAATATGGTCAATTATGTGTATGGTTTTTCTAATATAGAAGCAAAATTATATTTCTGGTATAAATTTCATTTGGTTATATTATATAATCTTTTTAATATTCTCTTATAGGCCTTTTGATAATGTTTTATTCTGCATTTTTCCATTGATATTCTTTTTTTCTTTCTCTCTGACTGGTCTCTCCCTAGTTTAGATATCAGGACCATATTGCCTCTGAGAAGGAATTTGGTAGGATGCCATTTCCCCCTATTTTTGTAAACTATTTAAAATTGGAATTAATTCTTTCAGTGATAGAATTTATGGCTTGTTCAAATTTTTCTGAGATTAGTTTATTTAAGATCTTTGCTTTTTGTCTTGTAAATCTGTATATTTTACATTTTTGTAAATATTAATCCATTTCACCAAAGCACTATTTTTGTTTTCATATAATTAGGAATAATTATTTCCAATAAATGTGTTTCCACTTTTTACATTGGCAGTTTAATTTTCTTTATAATAGCTTTCATCTATTTTATTAGTTTTTCCTATCCCCAAAACTTCCACATTATTTCAACAGCTTTTTTGTTTTCTAAGAAATATAGATCCAAGCCCTCTCTCCCTGTGCAGGTGACATCTCTAGATGGTTCTATTTCCTGCTTCTGTTATGGCAGGCCAAGGCCAGGATCACTCTTCAAGTGCCAGATTCCTGGAGCTGGCTTTGGCTTTCAACTTGTTGACTGATTGATTAATTTTGAGGTAGACTTGACAAGAGGTGAAACCTAATTGGATATGGAAGGTGATGAAAACTGCATAGTCTTAAAAGTCTTAGGTTATTGACAAGATGTTACCCTTAAGAGAAATAGTGAAATTAGGAAGAGTGGTAGGTTTTAGGGAAGATAATATTTCAAGTTTTGATATGATGATTTAAGATGTCCATTAGGTGATGCGCAACTAGGGTTCTGGAGACAGAAAATAAGTTAGATTTATTAAATTGGTAATCATCCCAGATGAGATGTTAATGGACCCATAAGAGCTCATAAGATCATCAAAAGAGATAGTGTAAAGAGAGAAGAAAAGAACGTCTAAGGACATATAGACCTTGAGGGATATCCATTGTTGAGAGGTGTTCCTCTAACAAAGGAGACTCAGAAGTGGGGCAAGTAAGAAAACCAGGATGAAGCAGTATTTCAAAAGCTGAGGGAAGAGAGATCATCCAGGTGGTCATTAGTTTTCAAAGTTGAAGAGAGATCAAAAGGAAGTTTTCTCTTCCATAGCAATTAAGGACAGCTATGTAGCACAATGTATAGAGTGTTGGACCTAGAGCAGGAAGACTCATCTTCCTGTGTTCAAATCTAACCTCAAACACTTACTAGCTACAGGACCCTGGACAAGCCAGTTAATCCTGTTTGCCTCAGTTCCTCATCTATAAAATGGTCTAAAGAAGGAAATGGCAAACAACTCCAGTATCTTTACCAAGAAAACCCAAATGGGAAAATGAATAGTTGGACTTGACTGGACAACAAAAAATAGCAATTAACCTTGAAACAAAGACTTTATATGAAATGTTGGAAGACAGGTTGCAAAGGGTTTGAGAAGTGATGAAACAGAGACAGTATAGATGTGAAATTTTTTTTTCCTAGAATGCTAGTAGATGGCATTTACCTAGATTTAAAAATTTACAAAGTGCTTAAAATATATTATCTCATTTTATATTCACAATAACTTGTAAAGTAGGTGCCATAATTGTCACCATCTTCATTTTACAGGTGAGGAAACAAACCTCTTCTGGTTCCAAGCTCCTTACTCCTTCCATTAATTACTCTTTCCCTTGTCTCTAGTCTCTTAAGTGAAACCAAAAGGTATGAAGTAGTTGTAGTATTTAGGGATAGATCAGTCTTAGACCATTGAGCTCAAGTTGGAAGGAATCCCAGAAATCATGGGTTCCAACTCTCTAATGTGAGAGATGAGAAAACTGAGGGTTAGAGAGGATAATTACTTTCCCTAAGTTCATATAGATAATAAGTAGCATAAACAGGATCTGAACTCACATCCTATGACTCCAGCTACAGCACTCTTTTCACTGCACTAGGTGGTTCATAGATTCTCCTTGGCAAGGAGAATGGTTTTATGGCAAAGGAGATGGTTTTATCATTTGCCCATAAGCATTAAGAAATAAAATATCATGGGGGTACTTGGTCATTTTGTGTTATAGTGCCCATAATGAGTTATTTTCAGGACCATGATGAAGATAATTGTAGCTTATATTCTAACATCTTTACAGAGGTTAAGAAAGCTGAGAAAGTCCACAAAATGCTTGCTCAGACCTTCCAAATTAAAGCAATATATATTTTACAATGACTTCATTACAAAGGTGGAATAACAGACATAGCTTGATATGATGTAAAGAATGCCAGAGTTAGAGAATTGTAGTTTGAAGCCCTAACTAAATCTGTTTGTACCTCTTATTGAAGTCTTATTTAGGGTTAATATAAACTGTGAATATTAATATAAGCAAAGAAGACAGTCACTGCCCTTAAAGAGCATATGTTCTAATGGCAGAAGAAAGAGAGCTGGAAGTGGGAAAGGGGGATGGCATGTATATGGCAGCATAGTGTGAATATAGACAGGAAGTGACAGAAAGGTCTCCTTCTAGGTAAGATGAGGCAAAATCTCAATTATCAGGGCTCTGGGATCCAGGAGGCAAGTCCAAGGTTCTAATGGGAAGTAAATAAAGATAATATCTAGAATATAGATAAGGGTAGTGTGCAGATGACTGGTATCAGAAATAGATATGATTTTACCAATGGAATAATATTAAAGAAGATTCACTACCTTCTGTTTTGCCATTGTATCCTAGGAACCACTAAGCTTTTCCATCCAACTTGTACCTAAAACTTCTATAAGTATTGTCTCCACTTATTGGAATTAACTCTTTGAGAGTAGTTATTATTCTGTTGCTATGTTTACTGTTTAGCACAGGACTTTAATGGCCCCTTAAGAAATATTTTTTGTTCATTTTCATCCATTCATTAATAAATATTTTTGTATTTCATTATATTGAAGCTAAGTAGGTAAACAATAAGTAAATATCTAAATATTCTTAATGAATTTAAGTCACAATGTCTAAATGAGCTACATCCCAGGGTATTGAAAAGGAATATCAAAACACCATTATTAACTCACTCTCATAGATTTTTGGAAGTTTATAGAAAACAGGAGGGGTCTATCTCAAGACTGGATTGGAATCTCACATTTAGGACTAAGAGCTTAACAGAATCAAAATTTTCTACCCAATTCCGCTCCCAGTGACTATTTCTATAGGGCATTCTCTTTCTTTCCTCAAGGTATCCAATTCCTGGATCATTATTCTCTTTTAATTCTTGTCCTTTTACTAGGGCACTTCAGTATCAATATTGATGCAACCTTAAAATATCTAACCTCTCAATTTTTTAGTCTCCTAAAATTTCATGATCTGTCTTTCTTCTTAACCCCATCTTAACAAACACACTGACTCTTACCATTATCAACAAAAGTTCCACTTAATCCAAAATTCTGATTCTCTTTTAACACTAACCCTTTATCATTCTTCCTAAACCCCTTCTTCATCCTCCTACCTTCTACCTCTAACCCCCATACCATTACCTTTTCTCTGATTTCAATTTCCTCCCTCTCCAGTCTTCATCCAGTTTAGCTCTACAGCTGGTCAATTCTCATTCCTCATCCCTCACCAGACTTCAGCACTGTATTACTCCCAACATTTGCCTCTTCCACACCTACTCACATATTGCTGAATGGGGCTGTAGGAAATACACAATTGGGCTGATTTTGGAACATTATAAATTCACGTTTTCCAAATTCAGCTTGGCCCTTGGTGCAATGAGGCAATCTTTTATTCTTTCTTAATTGATTCCCTGTCTCACACCCTACAAAAGTTTTTCCAAATCCTTTCTTTCTCCTCAAGCCTCTGATACTTCCCCTTTCCCCCTTCCCCTATTTCTCAGTCTCTCTTACTTTACTGAGGAAATTGAGGCCATCTGACATAACCACCTTCTTCTCTTCTTATCTTTATTTCAAAATCCCTTGACATTGTCCCCCACCCTCTCCTCCTGAGAATGAGTTGGCCCCTTTTTTGGTCTCATGTGCTTTTGATCTTATTATCTCCTAATTCCTTAGCAGACTGCAACTTCAATCATCCTTCTCTTTCTTTCTGAACTTCAACCTCTCCTTATCAATTGGTTCCTAACCTATTGCCTTCAAACATACCTAAGTCTTTACCAATCCAAAAACAAAACAAAACAAACTTCACTAAACCCTACCATGAACTCAATTTATCCTACTATATATCTCTTTCCTTTTTCAGCCAAATTCATAGGAAAGGACTGTCTGTACTCTATACTTCCACTTCCTCATCTTTCACTCATTCTTCCTCACTTTGTAATCTGGCTTGTGACCTTATCACTCAATTGAAACTGCTTTCTTCAAAATAACCAATTATCTCTTAATTGTCAAATTTGATTTTTTCTTTATCCTTTTCCATTTCAACTTCTCTGTTTCATTGGATACTCTTGATCATCCTCTCCTCTTAGGGCTTTTGTAGTACTTCTCGTTGTTCAGTTGTTTCTGTCATATCTAACTCTGTGATCCCATTTGGGATTTTCTTGGCAAATATACTGAAGTGGTTTGGTATTTTCATCTCCAGTTTATTTTTCAGATGAGGAAACTGAGGCAAAAGGGTTAAATGACTTGTTTATCATCCCAGAGCTTATAAGTATCTCAGGCTGCATTTGAACACAGGTCTCTCTGACTCTAGGCCTATACCACTTAGATACCCTTTTCTGGCTACTGTAAATTTTAGTTTTACTCCACCCTGCTTAGTCTTTAGAATTGCAGCAACCAAGAATATATACACCCCCACTGTGACCGCAAAAATATGGGTTCAAGACTTTGAATTTCCAAAATCATAAAGATAATTTTTAGTGTCTTGATTTAAATCAAAAATAAGTGGTCACCAATGAAAAAATTCCCAAATATGAAATACCCAAGTCAGCTGGGTTTTATGGAGATTTTAATTAATACAAATGAAGGAATTAACGAAAGGGAGAGAGACAGAGTAAGAGGAAATAACAGGAAAGCTAGGGCCTAGGCCAATGTCCTAGGCCTTTCTTTTAAGAGAGAAAACTAAGTCAGTCTTTAATCACTCACCACAAGATTGTCCCAAGCAAAACTCTAGTGTTCAGAGAGACCCTCCAGTTCAGCTTCCTAAGCTCAACTGATCCGAACTCTTTTTTTGAACTGGTTCAGACAGCTCCTTTTAAAGAGAAATTTTCTCCTATGTCACCTCCCCATAGTTTTCACGACTACCAATCACAGTAGACATTTTCCAAAGGACTGACCATTCTTAATTCACATCTTGTTATAACCTTCTTAATTCACATCTTGTTATCACCTTCTCTGGGTAGACTAAAACTTCTGAGTATTTCACATCTCTTTGTTAAGCTTGCCCTTTTAGTGATTAATTTAACCTTTATACCTACTTAATACCCTTTTGTATTAGATGTAAAAATAGACCTAGCTTAAGGGCTTGGCCTCAATAAGTATGGGTTGGGGACTTTTTTCATTGTTCAGGAAGGAGTTTTACAACTTTTATCTCCCCCTTAAGGTATGCCTAAATATGGGTGGAGTAAGGTTAAGTTCTCAATACATTCCTGACCAAGTACCTGCATTGTTTAAATGGGGAATAACCTGACCAAATCTTCTAAGGTTAGAGTCTGAGAAATTTTAAGATTCACACCACTTAAGGATTAAATGTGGGGGAGGAAGGTCTATGACCCCTGTGTGCTAAGAAGTGACAAATCAGAAACAATTGACTGACCCCTGGGCTCTCCACAGCCAAGTTTAAGCCACATGTAAGACACAGGAAGTGATGTAAAGAACTGCCTTTATATTTCACATCATTTTCTGTGAGAGGAACTTGGCCATGGAACTTGCCCTGGAGGAGCTCAAGCATGAGTGATAAGACTGATTGTCCTTTCTTTGGTTTTCCTGGAGGCAACAGCCTCTGGAAAGGCCTATCACCTTTCCTTGGCTTTTTTGGAGAGACCCCTTGGCTGAGTCCTCTGAACTCCTGCCAGGCTCAGACCAGGCCGGAGCAGATATTTCTTTTGGGATTTAGAATTTAAACCCCTGGTGACCCAACTAAAAAAAAATATAGTCCAACCATAAAATTTACCCCTTACACTACCCTTTCCTGTTTTCCTCCTAAATGTATATAACCCTGCCTTCTCAGACTCCTTTGTTGGTTTACCATCCATATGCTCCCTAATTGTGACTTTTTCCTGAGGTTCCGTGCTGGATCCCCTACTCTTTTCTCTTAAAAGTCTCTTGTTTGTGACTTTGTTAACTTCCACAATTTTAATTGTCATCTCTATTCAGATACCTCTTTCTCTAGTTTCTCCCCTAAGTTTCAACCCTGTATTACCATTGTTAATCAATATTTCATACTGGATGTCCTAGAGATATCTGAAAACTCAATATATCCAAAATAAAGCTCATTATCTTACCCCCCCAAAACCACCCTTCTTCCAAACTTCTCTTTTCCATGGAAAGTACCACTCTTCTCCAGATTGTTAATCTAATCATTATCCTGAATTCCTCAATCTCCTTTGCTCTACACATCATCTTCACATATCCAGTCATGTACAAAATCTTGTCATTTATACTTCTACAACAAATCTCACATCTGACCACTTCCTACTTATACAATTACACCGTTAGTTCAGGCTTTTATCACCACATCACTAGATTATTGCCACAACCTCCAAATTGATCTGTATCTCAAGTCTCTCTCTAATCCAGTCCATTTTCCATACTGCTGCTGAAGTGATTTTCCTTACCTTCTTAGTCAACCCTAGTTGTCTTCTTGCCACTAGAAATATAAATTCCTCTCTTTAGTTTTCAGGGCCTTTCATAATCTCTATCCTTTCTTTTCTCTGCCATTATATATTACTCTCCCTCTTGTACTTTGTAATCTAGGCAAACTGGACTTTTCCTGTTCTTAACATTACATTCTATCTCCTATTTCCATACTTGACTATTCCTATGCCTGGCATGTATTTCCCTCCTTACATTCTGCTCATAGAATACTTCTCCTCCTTCAAGATGTAACATAAGCATCACTACTCATTACTTGTAGATGTCTTCCCTTCCAAACTATCTTATATTTAACTACTTTGTATATATTTGCATTTTCCCTTTGATGAATTATCTTTCACTCTGGCTATACAACTGGTCCACATCTTTTTCTGCTTATGTCTCATAACTGTTTCACTAGTTATCGTATGTATTTCTTTATTACACACATTATAGAATATTCACACTTACAGTTTAGCTTTGCATTTCCTTTGGATGACACAAAACTTAAATTTTTCACAGTCTGGATATCCTATGACTTCTAAACATCCAGTGTCATTAGGAGAATATTGACTTTTAAAAGATAGATTTTTTTTTTTAAGATTAGCCTTTTTCAGGTAGAAGGTTAGTCGTTAAAAACTACACCATTAAAAAAAAAAAGTATTTTTTTGCATTATTTTCCAAGTGTCATTCAGTATATTCTTCTCTTATTCAGTTGTGGACCCAGCTTTTTGTCTATGCTCAGGTTCTGTCCAATATGTATTCCATTGGAGGACTCTGTTTCTGCCTCTGTAAAACAAAGGAAAAAAACCAAAAGATTATTTTCCTGGCCCCATCAAGTTTAAATCTCAATGGAGACAGCTATGGTGTATCAGAAACAACACTGGATTCAGAGCCACAAAGCTTGGTTCAAATCCCAGCTATGATACTAACTAGATATGTGACTTGCTCAAGTTAGTAATCTCCCTGGGCCTCAGTTTTCTCATCTGTAAAATGAGGGGGTTAGACTTGATGACCTTTAAGTCCCCTTCCAACTATAACATTCTGTGATTCTGATTCCTTGGTTCTTTTCCAGCCATCTTTAGCCGTTTTGTTTGGCCTTGCCCAGGGTGTTAGGTTGATGGCAAGATTAGAGTCCTGACCTCCTGGCCATAATAAAGCTGCCTTTTCCGCTCAGTTTGAAATTTGATAATGAAACAAATACCAAATATTTTTCTCTCCAAGTGAAATAGGAGATAAACAGGAAGGAATCAGGGATTAAGGTGTCTCTCTGGAGGAGGAGGCTGGTGACAGGCAGGGAGTTGAGTGTCACCTCCATGTGGAGCAGAAAGGTCCAGATGTGGCTTGCCTTACTCAGGGCATTTTTCCATTTGTGTAGAGAAAATAAAATAAAGAGCAAAGAAAACAAGGGTAAAATACTTTACCATATACCAGGTTCTTGCAATTGCCACTTGAGGTGTCCTTGATAGCTCTGAGGAGGGTGGAGAGGGGAGTAAGAGGGGGAGGGAAAGAGCTGACCTTTTGATGTTCTTTTCCTTAGTTGTCTTTTGTGTGACTAGTTGTTTTAAAAGACCTCTTTGTTGATCTGAGGTACATATGGCAAAGAAATACCAGCCCTTTCTAGCTTTGGAGCTGGGGAAGTATGAGGCTGGGCTCCTAGGAGAGGGGTCAGGGGCCAGGGGACTTGCTTCCTTCACAGAAACTCAGAGTTGAAAGGGATCTCAGAGGCCATTTAGCTCAACCTGTAATGAATAAGAATCCCTTCTATTTCACACCTAATAAGTGGACATCTAGCCTTTGCACGAAAACCTCTAGTAAGTGGAAAACCCTTGTTTTTAAGTGCTACTTAAAGGCTACTGGTACCCATACAACATTTTCTTGTATGATATACTTAGTTGTATATATGTTTTGTCTTTCCTCTTAGGCTATCTTGTGTGTCAAATGAGATAGTATTTACAAAGCTCTTGATACAAATGGTAAACACTTAATAAATGCTTGTTCCCTCCCCCTTCCCAGACAGTGTGATGGAATGGAAAGAGAACTCCTAGAATCAGTAGACACCACTGCACACTTACTAGCTTTGTGACCATGGCAAATCGCTTAACTTCTCAGAGCATGTTTTCCCATCTCTAAAATGGGAATAAAATAATAGACCATGAAAGGGCCACTGGTAGCACAGTGGATAAAGCACTAGGCTTGAAGTCAGAAGGACCTAGGTACAAATTTCACCTCAGATATTTCCTGGCTGTGTGACCCTGGACAAGTTACTTAATTGATTGCCTAGCCCTTACCCCTTTTCTGACTTAGCACTGATACTGAGACAGAAGGTAAGGGTTTAAAAAATTATAATAGTAATAATTAAACATCAGCATATGTACGTTGAGACCCTGGTTCTGAGTCTAGAGGACCTGGATTCAAATGCTACTTCTGGCATATTCTAGCTGTGTAATTTAAAGAGGAGGTATCCATCAGCATTGGTAAAGGCAGTTTCCTAACTAGGGATCGATTGACCTATATCAATGAAATCCCAGATCTGAACCATATATGTGATATATATGCATGGGTGCATATTATCTTTCTACCTATATGTAACATGCACATATATATTTGTGTGTGTGCATATATATGTATAATTCTATATGTTACATGTATATATATTCTCCCTGCCTCATATGGTATGGTAAGAAAATATTTTGTGAACTGTAAATTGCTATATAAATACATAAATGTGAGTCATCATCATCATCACTTTTTAAATTGATTTTTAATTCTGGATTCAGATCATAAACGATCTCATGCTATGTGATTCTTGACTGTATCTTTCTGTAAACACCTAGGTGCTAGAGGTCTCTGGCTATTTTGTGGATAGTAGGGCTGGTGTTTGATACAGTGTTCACATTTTCTAGTAGATATAATATGAATATCTTTGTTATTCTTCTCAGCTCATATGGAGTAAAACTGAGGAGTCTCTGCTGTGTATCCTTGTGTCCAGAACAGAAAAGCTTTGAGTAGGTCTGGTTCTATGAGACCCAAAGCTTCCCTAGAGAATTTCACTGACTGCTTGTTTTATTTCCAACACCTGCATATAGTATAGGCTCAATTAATATTTGCTGATGTGGCCAATGTAAGAATGATTATTTCCTTACAGTGGAAAGTGGTACAGACGTAAGGGAAGAAATGAAAGGGGTCTGTTCCAGCCCCTCCATTCCCCTGCTGCCTTCCACACTGACATTCTGTCTCTTGCTTCTCTTACAGCTTGTAATTGCAACCTGCATGCCCGCCGCTGCCGCTTCAACATGGAACTCTACAAATTGTCCGGGCGCAAGAGTGGGGGTGTCTGCCTCAACTGCAGGCACAACACTGCGGGACGTCACTGCCATTACTGCAAGGAAGGTTACTACCGAGATATGAACAAACCCATCACTCACAGAAAGGCCTGCAAGGGTGAGTGGGGTAGAGAGGAAGCATCTGAATACATTGAGTGATTTCTGCACTCCCTAATGGGACTGCCAAAATCTGAGAAACCAAAAGGGCTAGAGCCCTTCTCCCTCTTTCCACTCTCCTCTTCCTTCATCTGTTTTATCTCCCTCTCCTTCTCATTCTCCTCCCTCTCCTCCCTCTTTTCCTTCTTCTCCATCTCCCTCTTCCCCTTCTCCTCTCCCCGCATCCTAGTTTTTCCCTCTGGACCTTTCTCTTTCTCCTCTCTCCCTTCCTCCCTCTTTCCCTTTCTCATACTTTCTTTTGGACTTAACACTAGTTATTTTGAGTTGTGAGGCCAAGTTAAAAAGAAACAATAGAGAGAGGGGAAAGTCTCAAAGAAGAAGAAAGGTTTAATACATTTTTGTAGGTGCATAGCTTTCAGATCCCAATCTAAAACCTCACTCTTCTTTCCTCTCCTTTGCACAGGTGTGCCACATACCAGGAGAAAGGGGTCATATTCACCAGGCTTAGTGTCAGAGCAAAGCCAAATGCATGCAGACATACTTTAGAGGTCCCTTCATGTGAACACTGGATAGAGATCCCCAGGTTTGGGGGGCAGGGTCATAGAAAGAACATGTAATCCATCTGCAAATATCTTTGCTTCTGGGGACAAAAAATTAAAAGGAGACGAGAGAATCTATTTTTGTTCAGTGAAGCAAGCACGAATGGATTAACTTTCTGGTGTTTATTTTTTCTCCCTCCAATGAAAATGAAGCAAGAAGAGATGACTCAGAGTATTTGATGAAACTAGCACATGAGGTGCAGGGAGGGTTCCTTTTGTATTAGCATTTGGAGAAATCCACAAACTAGAGTTCTCCTAGTTCTTAGTGAAGAAACTAAAATGTTCCCAAAAAGGTGTATTCATTCATTCATTCATTCATTCATTCATTTATTTATTTATTTATTTATTTATTTATTTATTTATTTATTTATTTATTCACTTATTTCTTTAAAGAAGATCCATGCACAGAAACAGCAGGAATCAGAGCCAGGCTTCTAGGTAAAGCTCCATCCTCAATACAGGTAGTAGGAAGGACTTTATAAGAGGATACCTCACTACCTGGGGTGTCTGACTGTGGCCTGGAGAGAAAATAGCCACAGACTTCATGGAATCTTAGTGTAATATATATCATCAATTTAGACTTGGAAGAAACATCAAAAACTATCTGGCAAGCTCTTGTCAATTTATAGAAAAGGAAACTGAGACCCAGAGAGACTAAGTGATTTTATTCATGCTAGTAAATAATAGAGCCAGAATTTAAATATAGATCCTCTGGTTCTCAACTCTAAATCTAGAATACTTTCCATGATACCTCCTACCTCTCATGGAATGTTAGAGATGTAACAGCCTTGGAACAAGGGGCAAGGACTATTTAGCTCAATTCTAGTCAGGTTAAATGACTTGCCCCAGGCAAGTGATAGTCTGAACTAGAGTGCCAGACATGCCGTTGGGAGGACTAGGTTCAAATCTGACCTCTGATACCTACCAGTTATGTGACCCTGAGCAAGTCACTGAATCCCAGTTGTCTAACCTTTTTCATTCTTCCATCTTCCCTGCTGAACAGGGAATTGTCCAGAAGGTAAGGGTTTAAAAAAAAAATGAGCCATATCCATGTGCTTGTTATTTTTCTCTACATCCATGGGTGATGGAGAGAAGTGTTTGGGTCTTGGTCAGAATTCCAGTTTGTGACTTTTCTATTAAGTGTGGAATAATCCCTTCTTTTCTGAGCAAAGGCTTTTCTAGACTGGGTCCCTATATTTAGGCATGTAGATACCTAGAATCTCTCAATTCTTCCAGTTGGCACTTCAAGCCAAGAGTTTCCCTTTGTGACCAAAATGGTACCATGCATAAAAGATGACTTCCCCTTGCTGAGGAGAGAGAGCCTAGTTCAGACTAGACATGTGGGCTAGATCAAGGGCTCATTCTTATATGCAGCCTGCTTACCCACAAACTCCCATCTGGCTAGAGTAGCCAGTCTCTACCTATCTCCTCTAACCTCTCCACCCTTTCTTTCCTTCACACAGAGTGATGATGCTGAGGGCAGCATGTTCTTTGCTGTTTAAATCCTCATTTCTTTTTGTTCATGCTGTTGAAATGATAACTTCACTTCCTGAACTTTCTATTTGGGCACAAAGGGTCATCCTAGCCCATCCTTTATGAAGATGGTAGGTCAGCAATTCCACAGGGTCCAGATGACACATTTCCTGTTTTTTTCCCCAGGATCTCTCTTATTCTTCAGTTCTCTTTACTGAATGGAGCTGCTTGCCATAAACACTTTAGTTCCTCAGAGTTCTAGATAGACTCCCAGGGCATTTGAAGGATTTCTGGAAGGGAAGCAATAGGGGGAGATATGGAAGAGGGGAGCCAGGATCCTAATTGCCTAACGTACTGTTTGTGGTTCCTTCCCAGTGGCTTCCTTTGATTTATCACTCTTAAAAAAAAACAAACCCTTATGGTCTGACTTAGAATATCACATCAGTTCTAAGGCAGAACAATAAAGGCTAGGCAATTGGGGTTAAGTGACTTGATCATGGTCAAATAGCTAGAAGTGTTTGAGGCCAGATTTGAAGCCAGGACTTCCTATTTCCAGGCCTGGCTTTCTATCCACTAAGCTGCCTAGCTGCTCCAATCTTTCACCCTTTCTTAGATCCTGATTATCTTAGAGTTTTGGTGCTTCTTATTCTTTGGTAAAAGTAGACTTTCCCAAGGGAACATTTGGGGAGAGAAAGATAATTTGAGAGACTATATATATATATCTATATCTATTTATCTCTATATATGTGTGTGTATACATATATATATATATATGCCAGAATGTGAAGGAATGATCTAGAGTAAGTTATTACATATTTTAGATAATCCTTTACTTTTCTCCTTGTGTATTAGAAACTACAAAATCAGTAAATCCTCAAAAGGCAAACCCTCCAATTTTCCTATCAGTCAGCAATGCAAGGACCTCTCAGTGATTTATAAAGTAACCTATTAGCATTAATGTGTGTCAGCTGAAGAAGTTGTGGAAAAGCCCTTTTCTGACCTCAGCCAGCTGCCATCAGACTGCACCTTCACTCCCTTTCCTGGAGGGCTGTCAGGGAAGGGGAGTATCATACCCCTCAATACTCCACCTAAATGAGGAAAATAGGGTAGATGATGGAAATTATAAAGATGGTCTCTTGAGACTATAATTCATCATCTTTCTAACTTGTTGTACTTTTTGTAGGCAAAAATAAATTTCTCCCTGCCCTCTTTCTCACCCCTTCTTCCTTCCCCTTCACACATTTGTGCCAAAAATAGAAATTAAGATCTCTTAAAATTCTGCAAACTTCAGAAATTCAGATTGGGGGTAAGGGCAAGATAGTACCTGTCTCAGAAAGGGCAGTTATCCTGTCTTCCCATAGCAGGTTTTGGAACTAGACACAAAAATCAAGTTATACATACAGATTGGGAATTTTATAAGGAACAGTATGACATAGTGCATAGGGCATAAGGTTCAAATCCTGTCTTGGATATATACTAAATTTGTGACCCAGAGTAAGTCATTAGCCTTGCTGGGCTTCAGTTCCCTTTTCTGAAAAATGAGGGGGTTGAACTCATTGTTCTCTAAGGTTTCTTCCAGCTCTAAACCTCTGATCCTATTATATGAAATGTACCAGAGATAAGAATGTGTGAGGGTGAGGAAGGGAGATGGATTGGTTTTTGGCAGGAGAACCTTGTGGTCTCAAACCACTGGTCTGATGGGAAAAGACATTTGTTTCTGAAAGCTGTGCCTTAGAGGGACAGAACATGTGCCCAAATATGAGGAATACTCTCAGAAAGCCAAATGACCTCTTCCAGATACATTTGAGGTCTTCTGATGTAGTAGAAGGGAGAAAAGAAGGAAACCAACACTAGTTATTTGATTGGAAAGTTGACAGTTGAACTGGGAGTGCTTGTGAATGGCCATTGAGGCCTCTTGTTACCTCCTGAGTTCCTATGGACAAGGAGGTCCCTGTAGGGGGTAAGCCCACCCATAAATTGCTGTGGCCATGTGACCAAAGGCTAGTTGGGCCAGGATCTTTATCTATTTAGAATAGTGGTAAAAGTGGACCCAAAACAGCTTCGACCATTAACTGTGGATAAAGACTGCTAGATTACAGACAAAACTATGCAGTTCCTCATTTGAAAGTTTCATAGGAATGCAATTGTTTTCACCCCTCCCCTTCCCCTGTCCTCAGCACCTTAGTTTATAACCAAACAGGGGTTGGCAGTGCTAGTATATACAAAAGGATATAACAAACTCAGCCAGGGAACAGGAGGCTGCACTCACCAGCTATTCAGGCCAATTTCACAGCATAGGGAAGGGTCTATTGTTGGTATAGGCTGTTGTCCCATACAAAGTCAGATGAGATGAATTTCCCCTATTTTTCTGCAGAATGGTTTGTGAATGATACTCGTCTTGGAATCTGTCAAAAGATAGAGGGTTTTGTTTTCCATTCATCTTCTTTATGGACTTTGCAAGGCTGGGGGCTGTTCTTTTTTTTTTTTTTAAAGAGTGAGCATTGAAGGAGTTGCCATTTAACCATTTAAGCCATGTCCCCATTGATAACAATATTAATTTATCATCTTACCAAACCATCTGTGATGGGTAGAGGCATTCTTGGAGTCTCATGTGAGTCCAATGTGATCACCTTACAAAAGGCTCACGTTCCATCTCATTGAGCAAGCCATTTCTTTGAGGCTTGATTCTTTCAGTCACTCCCCTGCCCCCTTCATGTCTGTGGTTTAACACAGCTGAGTAAATGCATCTAATCAAGAGCCAATGTCTTGTGAAAGTAAAATCAATATTCTCGAGGAAGCATGTTGTGGCAGTTGTCATGTTCCCCGAAAAGTGTGTTGGCAGATCTTATCCCACATGTTGGGTTCTTGAGAGAGCATTCACCATACTAACCAACCACTACAGCCAATCTGACCTTACTTGTGCAATTTCATCCTTCAGGAGGGTATGCTAATTATTTTCTGTGCATGTGCCTGTATCTTAGCAAAGGAGAACAATTCAAGTTGAACAGGGAATTATTAAGCAGCATAGACCACAGTCATTCTCTGGAGGGAAGACATTTATACTCTATGAATATAAATGGCTTTATGACTCTCTTGGTTAAACTGTGGGAGTTTTAATTTAACTTTTGCCACTCAGAGCTAGGCTTTTAAATTCTGTAGCCTGCTGTCACAACCTACAAAGAGGGAATAGAATAGTTCAAGGGTAGAGACTGATCTTATTTTGCCTGATCGAGTTCTAATTGCTTTTTAACTTCTGATAATTTGAAGAATAGCTTCTTGAACAGACAAGCACCACTTTTTATTTAGTCAATAAACATTCATTAAGTTCCTAATACATGCAAAGCCAGTAGAGGAGACAGGGTTCAAATAAAATACATTATGGTTCTTTACCTGCATGG
The DNA here is from genome assembly GCF_027887165.1 of Monodelphis domestica. Lineage (NCBI taxonomy): Eukaryota > Metazoa > Chordata > Mammalia > Didelphimorphia > Didelphidae > Monodelphis > Monodelphis domestica. The sequence continues at coordinate 256,021,416 of NC_077228.1, forward strand.
AGCTTACATTCTAGTTAAGGGAATAAAAAACAAATATAGATGTGATACCCACTATTACATATTATGTCAGAGAATTACAGAGTGCTTTGTAACATCCATAACTGATACAGTGTCTTTCCTTTGAGGTAGCAGAAAAAAATACTGAAGGTAGACTTTACTCAGATTTTGGCAACGTATTTGTCAAAGTTTATCATGTTGTTCTTGCTGTTCATGCTGGAATGATATTAGCTACTATTATAGAACAGTTAGATAAATTTGAAATTGGTTGAATGGTCATACAACCATATTTTAGGAAAGACATTGATTAACTTGAGAACATTCAGAAAAGAATCTATGATGATGGTTAAGGAACTGAGAATACTTAGCCTAAAGAAGAAAAGATGTAATTGCACTTTCAAAGTTTTAAAGGAATATCACACAGAGGAAATTGACTTTTTTCTTTGATGCAGTAAATAGAAACTAGGTGAAAGTTGTCAGGAAGCAACTACATTTAGGCTTGAGATAAGGAAAAACTTCCTGACAGTTTATCCCAAACTAGAAAGCACTTCCTGGAGAGAGCATGGGTCCCAGCCTCCACTCAGAGTTTCATATAAATACTGGTTAATCATTTCTCAAATATAATGTTGAAAGGATTCTTGTTCAGGTATGGGTTTGACTAAATGGACATCTGAGGTCTCTTTCAAAACAGATTCTGAGGGGGTAGCTGGGTATCTCAGTGGATTGAGAGCCAGGCCTAGGAGGTCCTAGGTTCAAATCTGGCCTCAGACACTTCCCAGCTGTGTGACCCTGGGCAAGTCACTTAATCCCCATTGCCTAGCCCTTACCACAAAAAAGAAGGTAAGGTTTTTAAATTAAAAAAAAAAAACATTCTGAAAGGATAAGGAGACAGATCTTTGCTTTATCTTTGATAGGATATCTTTAAGGAATTGAACCACTCAGCATTAGACTGACCACTGAATCTTCATTTAGTGCCTTCTTGGTTTTTAGTGGATGACTTTCCAGATCTGTATAGTAAAGGCTATAAACTCTGGGGTGGGATCTCTTACTGGACAGAACTGTTAAGCTTCATGTACATGGACAGATAATCCAATAATCTTTGTGTTGTATAAGGGAATGAAAGTCATTAATTAAGCCCTTATTATAGTTCAGGCACTGTGCTAAGCACTAAGAAAACAAATACAAAAGTAAGACAGTTCCTAACCTCAAGGAGCTCATATTCTAATGGATAAGAAGACACATTTAGGGGAATAGTTAATGGCATTTGTGTCTGAGAAGTTAAAGGCATAGTGAGTGGGGAGTCTATTGACATGCTCGCCAGTTCTAAATCTGTGATCCTGTAGTCCTGTGATACCTTTTAAGAAGTATCATTGATTTATATTGGTATGGTTGGGGCTGCCTAGATACCATGGACCATGTGAGTATGTCACTCATAGTTTGACCTCAAAGGCATGTCAAGGGCACATGTCAGGAATATGACTAGAGTGGATTACTGGAAATACTGAAATCACCTCCTCAGGTATACTTTGAAAATACCTGAATTCACTGGCCCAAAGAATATCAGAGCTAGATAGGAACTCATCTAGGCCATGCTTACTTTATGAATGTGGATTCAACTCAGTTGAACAAAAATGTCTTTTTATGGGCCAGTTGTGTTAGGTGCTATGATAAACAACATTTGACTGCCCTCAAGCATTTGATAATCTGTCATGTAGGCTCTTTGGATCAGAGTATGTTAATTCTGAAACTGCATAGGAATTAGTACCACGGACAGGTTATCTTACCTCTAAGTCTGAGCACTTAGAATTGCAGATCTAGAGCTGGAAGAGAGCTCAAGGGCCATCTAGCCCAAACTCCTAGTTCTTGTATACTTGGCACATAGTAGGCATTCAATAAATATTTATTGATTCATTCCCTGAAAAGAGGGGCAGCTCTACCCCCTGAGTTTCCCATAGTTACTATAGGAACTTGTGGTGTTCACCAAAGGAATTTCAGTGTCAGGGGTTATACTTATTGTAATCACGGAGATCCATTGTCCTTTTGGGTCCATGTATCCTCTTGTGAGATAAAGTCTTGAAAAGGGTTATTTTAATGAAAACAACACATTTGGAAAAAATAATATTGAAATCAGAATACTTCTGTCTTACTGACTCTGGAATCATCCCTCTATTCAATTTGCCAGATTGCCTCTATTTGAATAATATTTTTACCATATTTGTTATGGGACCCTTGCCAAGTCAGTTAACTCCTCAGTATCCCCAAGAAACTGTCTAATATGTAGTTTTTAACAAAGGTACTAATTTGCATCGGTGGAAGATATTTCTCCAAAAGGTTCTTATGCCAAGGAAATTACAGGTCTGGTTTAAAGAGGAAAAAAGAGAAATATTTGTATATACATCCTCAAATTCACTCATATACAGAAACAAGAAGAGTAGAAAACAAAGAAGTCAATTTCTTTGGTGTTGTTACAGATGAAATTACAAATACTCTTTAATGTACTGACTCTGACTTTCTAGATCTGTAAAATAAAGGCTATAAACTCTGGAGAATCTACCAATAGTTCTAATTGGTGATATCCAGACTTGATATTTGTCCTAAGATAGAGCCACTGGGACTAGCTAGGTAGACCTTTGAGAACTTGCCGTGATACAGTTGCACAAAAGATTTGCTGTGATATAGTTATACAATCAAGACAAAGAGTTCATTTGTTTTGATGCAAAGTTTACAAATGATAACAGCCATATCCAACTTGCTGCATAGTTATGAGTACAAATCTAGAGCAGAGAAATAGGAATTGACACATGAAAAGGTATATCATCAAATGTTCATTCCTTCAAGAAAACATTTGAAGGGTTCCCCTGGCTCAGCCTTAGGGGCTAAGAGCCAGATTTAGCCAACTTTGCTATTATATAGGTGCTGTTATTCTGCTTTCCTCCCCCTCCTCAAAATCCTTTCAAACCTTCCCACTATCTTTTTATATATGTGTATATATACATAGGTATATACGCACACATTACTCAAACAGGTTATGAAAAATATCTGCCTTGACCTGTACATTCCTTATCACCTACAAAATAGGGGCAATAAGAATGACTAAGTATGTCATGAAAACCTAGAATGTTAGAGCTGAGAGCTTAGAGTTCTTGCAGACCAAACCCCTCATTTTGCACCAGAGGAAACCAAGATTGGGGAGGGAGTAAGTTGACTGGGAATTATGTAGCTTGTTAATGTCAGAACCAGGACCAGAATCCTGATGTCCTGACTTTACAATAGATTATTTATCTCATTTCATTGCTCCTCCACTTCCCCATTGTCTTCCTATCAGCATTTCCAGCAGAGTAGCAGGAGGAAGGTGAGGCAGATAAGCTGGTGTTATTTATTTTTGTTCTTCATTAGCAACTGTTGTCAAAGTAGAGGAAGGGAGGATGTTGGTATTGATGGTTGATATTAATTGATTGATCTCTGTGTATTTCAGTTCTCCATTCTTTCTCTCTTCCCTTTTAGCATGGAGAAGAGAGTTGATTATACTGCAAAGTCCATATAATCTGTGACAGGGAATTTTTAAAATATCAAATCTTCTTTACTGTCTCTCTTCCTTTTCTTTTTCTTCAATAGAATGTATATATTATGTTCTAATACAGCAAAACAGGCTTTGAGTTAATTCTAAATGAATAAAAAATGTTTGAGATGTGTGTATGCTAGAAAATCCAAGGTCTGAAGTTCTCAAACCAAATCCACTGGTATTTCATTTTTAAAGATTTTTACTCTGGAGGTAGGTGATAACGTCCCTATCTTTCATTCATATAGAGATTGGAGATGAATCAATATAATAAACTATGTTAATTAATTGGTCCTCCCCACCTGGTGCCCGGGCCCATTTCTAACAAGACTGATATGTTATCAGTCCCCCTGCTTTGAATGACCAGCCCTTCCTAATGACTATGTACCACCAGAATTTGTAAGTTCTAGTGCTTGTATGCTTCTTCCTATACTTCCTACATCATCAAACACACTTAATATGTGATCTGAAAAGAAACAAAAGCCATGATACCCCATTCTCCAAGCACTTTCTCCACTCTCCAACAAAGGCTACTGCCTCCCTTCCACATGAGCTGAAATCCAGATGTGTCCACTGACCCTACTACCCCTGAACTGCTGCTTGCATACAAATCTTTATGTTGGAATCAATCTTTAAAAGGCTTTTGATGTTTTCTTTCTACATTCATTGAATTTATCCTCTCCCTTGGGAAATGTCCATCAGGACTCATTATTGGTACCCTCACAAGAGCAACCATCAGGCAGATATTACTTTCTGAGCTATATGGCAGGGTCTGGCCTCAGCTTCCTGGCTTTCTCTGCTGGCTTCCAATACTGAAATCTCTCTAGAGGAGATCCCTATCCATGGACCTGTCTGGTTCAAAGCAGAAAAGGATATTTCACTCTAAGCCAGTACAATTCCTGGATGAAACACTTCTCAGAAAGACACAGACTAATTTATACTTTATCTTTCCTGGGTATTTCAGTCTCCTGAATTTCCCTGAAGCCTCAACCCAGTCTGTGTTTACCTTCTCATTTGCACAAGGGATAGTAGTGTTGCAGTGTCTCCCTAATCATGAGTCTCCAAATTCAGACTTATGGAATATCTTCAAAGGAAACTTATTTCTCACAGAATTTAGAACTGAAAAGAAACAGAAATCATCTCCCTTATTTTACATTTGAGAAATAGATCCTGAGACATTAAATGACTTGTTCAAAGTAAAAAATGTCATAAATTATAGAGGAAGCATTCAAATCCAGGTCTACTGACTCTACTGCATTGTTCTGCCTTGCTCATTCCTTTTCTCTATAACTTGATAAGGTTTATGTTAAGGAAATCTTTGGTCAGGATTCATCAGTCATGACAACTAGATAGTTTCTACCAAAGATCTGAAATAAAGTGACTTTTCCAAGTTAGGATGGGAAAGGATCATAGATTATAGATTTGGAACTGGAAGAGACCTCAGAGGTCATTTAGTCCAACCCTTTTATAATTCCAAGTAAGAAAAATGAGTCTTAGAGAAATAAGGTCACTTGCCTGAGGTCACCTGTGTTGTTAGTTCCAGGGTTGAGATATCCAGATACTCAGAATCTAAATCCAATGTATTTTCCACTATTCTATACTAATCCCCCAAAGCAAGGCCTTTGACAGAACTATTCTCTCTATCTTCCCTACCTTAACCTCTTATCTTTCTTGACAAGATGAAGAGATGTGGGCTGGACAGGAATATAATTAGGTCAGTTTGGAGCTTTCTGGATGCAATATTTAAATAGCAGTCTATCTTAGGTACTTGTCAATATAGAAGAAAGTCTCAAGTGGAGCCCTCTAAGGATTCTTCCCTTAACCCTACTCTGTTCAACATTTTCATCAAAAACTCAGATGAAGGTACAGATGGCATGCTGACAAATTTGCAGATGACACAAAGTTTAGACCGATAATTAATACACTGGAAGACAGGATCAGGTTTCAAAAATACAGCATGACATTTAATGAGGCTAATTGTAAAATTGGTATGACTGGTATGACTGATCTTTTGTCCATAATGAAAAAAGATCTATGGGTTGAATATGAGAGCCCAAAAGTTATTGAGGTCTTGGGCTGCATTTGGAGAGGCATGTCACCCAGGACTGAGAATAAGAAAATCCCTCTGTTGTGGTCGGAATCTATTTAGAGTACTGTCCTCAGTTCTTAGTGCCACAATTAAAAGGAACATTGAAAAAACTTTATAGGAGAGATTCAGGTAGTGAAGGAATCTGAGTTCAAGCCATATGACTATTGGTTAAAAGAACAGAGGTAGCTTACCTTGGAAAAGAAAAGACTGAGTCAAAGGAAAGAGGGAATATGATAGTGGTCTTCGTGTATTTGAAAAACTATGATATGGAAGAAGGATTAGCTTTGTTCTGCTTGACCCATGAGGACTCATAGATGGAAGTCACAAAAAGGAAGTTTTTAGCTTGAAAGATTTCCCACCAAATAGAAAGGTCGGGCTGTCTCAGAAAATGGGCCGTCTTAAGAGGCAATGAGTTCTCTATCACTTGTTGGTCAGGTATAGACTGAATTTGGGCATAGGATTCCTAGATGGCCACTGAGATCCCTTCCAACTTTGAAATTCTATGACTTTATTTTGAGGTCCCTTTCAAATCTGAGATTATAGGATTCTTAACAAGCTCCCTGGTTGGACATTATACCTTGAAGCTGACAATTAGGAAAGAAGTTGTTTTGGCATAGAGTCCTCTGTGGTTTATGTCCCATTCCTTAGATTTAGTCCTTTACATTTTATTGTGGACCTCAAAAAATCCCCTCAGAGCTTTGAAAACTCTTTTGAAATCAAAGACCCTTGAAGTTGAAATGGAAGCCAGAAATTACCTGTTGTTATAGGTTTTTGTTCTATAACATCTCTGACTGCTGATTGGATATCAGAGAACTCATTAAGAAGAGACCTAGTGTATCATTTCCCGAAAATCCAAGAGGTAGTAAAATCAAAACAGTCTGTGTTTTACACAACTTTATATAAAATTTTCCTCATTTTTGCTTGACAAAGATCACACTCTCAGTGGGGTAGGAAGACACAGAACACTGTAAGTCACATCTGAAGAAGGAGATGGTAGAACTATCTGATTTCTAGCATGTAAGTATGTCCTCTTCAAATGAGAGAATATGCTTCAGAAGGCAGGACAACTTCTTGACACAGCATATACTACAGAAAAGACATTATGAAACAACCGAGTTGTCTATCTTCTGAGTAAGGTCCAAAGTCAGTGTAGCCTCTTCTCTTCTTAGAGCTTCCTCATTCGCCTCTCCTGCCCCCAAAGCTTGAAAATTCCATAGAATGTCCATTTTCCTCGCCAGTCAGTCCATTTTTAGTGAAAAAATAGCATGGAAAGATCAAGCCCTTACACTCAGAAGATTTAGCCTTAGTTCAAGTCCTGGCATTGACCTTGGCCTACTTATCTCCCTTCTCTGAGCCAGTTTCCTTATCTGTAAAATGGAAATAATAGTACCTTTTATCATTTACTTCATGAAATTATGAGGCATTCATTGATCAAACATTAAAACATAATGGAAGAAATATCAGCTATTATGAGCAGAGAGCTATAAATGATGGGCAGCTAAGTGGTGCTTTGGATAAAGTTTCTGGGCCTGGAGTCACAAAGACCTGAGTTCAAATTTGACTGTAGATATTTACCAGCTGTGTGACCTGGGCAAGTCATGTAACTTGTGTTTGCCTTAGTTTCCTCATCTGTAAAATAAGCTGGAGAAGGAATGGCAAACCACTCCATTATCTTTGCCAAGAAAACAATAACAACAACAACAACAACAAATGGAATGATGAAAAGTTGGCCATGACTGAAAGAGCAGTGATTTGACCAAAGATTACACAAGTAATGAGTGGCACAGCTGGGATTTGAACTAAGGTTCTCTTACTCCAAATTCAACATTCTTCCCAATTCACCACACTACCTCATATAATTCAGCTTCTTTTTCATCTTTTTATTATTTGTTTTTTTAATTGAACATTTTTATTTAATTAATTAATTTAGAATATTTTTTCCATGGCTACATGATATAGAATGTTAGAATAAGAGCTCCTGATATAGGCCTTTGCATTGGTCTTTATACCCTGTGCACGCGCACGTGTGTGCACGCGCACACACACACACACATGAGAGTGCTTGCCTCACAATAGACTCTTAGCAAATGCTTATGGGAGGATAACTATAAAGCACCAAAATACTTAAATCAAGGAATCTTCAGATTTTAGAAAAATCAGTTTAGCTCAATTTTATTATCTTTTTCTGATAAGGGTTGAAGAGAAAGAAATAATAATAAATATTTGCAAAAATAATGATAGCATTTATATAGTACTTTAAGGTTTGCAAAATATTTTGCATATGTTACCTTATTTGGTTCTGACAATGACCTGTGAGAGTGGTGCTATTACTCCCCCTCCTCTGTTTCTGATACTCAATTCCACTGATCAATGTGTCATTGATCAAGACTTATTTCCATATTACTGATATTTGCACAAGGGTGATTGTTTAGAGTCTGCATCCCCATTCATATCCCCATCAACCTATGTGATCAAGCAATTGTTTTTCTTCTATGTTTCTACTCCCACAGTTCTTTCTGTGAATGTGGATAGTGTTCTCTTTTTCATCTTAAAGGAAATTGAGATCCAGAGAGCAAGAATTACTTAGTGAGAAACTCCAAGACTGAATCAAGTCCCTATCAGTAAGCAACTCTAGTTTAGGGTTAGAGGTTGCAGATTGGTAGTACTTTGACTTATCCTCAGAGTTTCCCTTGGGTACATCAGAGTTTGGCTTGTATCTTGGTTTGTGAAACAAGAGGAAAGGAGCCTTGATCTGCCATGTAAGTCCTAAAGCTAATAAAACATTAGATAAAAGGAATGGCTAGTTGGCAGAGTACATAGAGCACTGGATCTGGAGTCAGAAAGACATATGTTCAAAACCTACCTCAGTTACTTACTATTTTGTGACATTAACTTAATGTTTATCTTCCTCGGTTTCCTCATCCTTAAAAAGAGAAGATAACATCGATCTCTCAAGGGTTGTGATGATAATCTCCCTTATTTCCCTTTTCTGAGCCAGTTTCCTTATCTGCAAAATGAAAATAATAGTATCTTTTGTAGTCAGCTTCATGAAATTATCATGGTATTCACTTTTCAAATCTTAAAACATAAGAGAAATGTTAGCTATTATTAGCAGAGATGATAGGCAGCTAGGTGATACAGTAAATAGACCTCTGGTCCTGGAATCAGGAAGACCTGAGTTCATATTTGACTATAGACACTAGCTGTAGGACCCCAGGCAAGTCACTCAACCCTGTTAGTTTCCTCGTCTGTAAAATGAGCTGAGAAGGAATGGCAAACTACTTCATTTATTATCTTTATTTTTAAAATAAAAACCCTTACCTTCCATCTCAGAATCAATACTGGGTATTGGTTCTAAGGCAGAAGAGTGGTATGGGCTAGGCAGTGGAGGTTAAGTGACTTGCCCAGGATCACACATCGAGGAAGTGTCTGATGTCAAATTTGAACCCAGGACCTCCTTTCTTTGGGCCTGACTCTCAATCCACTAAGCCACTCAGCTGCCCCCACTTCATTATCTTTAGAAGCTATAAGTGATGGGCAGCTAGATAGTGCAGTGGCTAGAGCTGATGAGGTAATATTTGTTAAGTACTTTACAAACCATAAAGTACTATGTAAATGCTATTATTAATTTGGCAGCTAGGTAGTTTGTAAAGTTCTTGAGCTAGCCATCCTCACTATCCCATGCCTATATATCTCTGCCTCATTTTTCAAGGTCAAGCCCAATGGTGTATCACTCAGGCATATCACTTAACTATGGATTTGAGTTGAGGTTGGAACAAAGTGAGTTTCTAAGTTTGTCAAAAATTTACCTTGTTGCTAGGAATTTCAAACCTTCCTCAGGAGAAGAAAGGAGGAGGAGGGGCTCCCCCTAGGCAATGACTGGACACACCTGCCTCTTGGGCCTCCCAGAAAAACATGATAAAATAAAGAACCTTAATACTATATTGCAGGAAATCATTCAAAGTTATTTAGTCCAAGCCTTCCACTTTATAGATAAGGACATAGAGACCAAGAAAATTCAAGTGATTTGTTCAGGGATGCACAGTATGTTGTTTGGGAGGATCTTGATATCCCCATTGTCCAAAGGCTTGACTCACAAAAGAGGAAGATGATCCCTTTGTTATCTCCTGCCCTCAAGAAGCTTGAAGTTGTCCTTTTCTGTAGGCCTTGAATGAAAGGCATTTGATAGCAGATTAGAAAAATTTTTGAAAGACTCTGAAACACCTGGTGGGGTGGCAGGATAGAAGATGATGCTGGAACAGTAAAGCATACCATTAAAAGCTACTTACTGAACTCTTAATTTTGGGGTTCCATGTGGTCTAAAGTTATCATTTTAAGTAAAATTCATTTGTGAAGTACCAGGTAGTGCTGATATTCCTTCCCCTCTTCCTGCTAAAATAAGCCATAATAAGGGAGGTAGACACAAGGTAGGTAGTCACTTTAATGATGCTGTTCAGATCAGTATGGATAGAAATGATATAAAATATTATAGTTGAAACCAATCTTAGGGAGCTTCTTATACAATACCTTTATTTTACAGATGGAGAAAACTGAAGCCCAGAGTAGGGGAAGTGACTTATCTTATCCAAGGACCGCAGTGAGTTAGTGGTAGTCAGAACTAGAATATAGTTCTTCTCATACCAGTCACTGCTTCTTTCTACTACCTTCCAAATAGTTCGGTGAAGGAAATCAAGCTGTATGAATGCCTTGGCCTCTTTTATAAAAATTTTATTTACTTAATTAATATAGAATATTTTCCCACAGTTACATGATTCATGTTCTTTCCTTCCCCTTCTCCCACCCCCCTCCTGTAGCCAATGTACAATTCCACTGGATTTTACATGTGTCATTGATCCAGACCTATTACTATGTTATTAATATGTGCATTAGGGTGATCATTTAGGGTCTACATCCCCAGTCATGTCCCTATCAACCCATGTGATCAAGTAGTTGTTTTTCTTCTTTGTTTCTATTCCCACAATTCTTCCTCTGAATGTGAATAGTATTCTTTCTCATAAGTCCTTCAGAATTGTCCTGGATCATTGCATTGCTGTTAGTAGAGAAGTCCACTACATTCGATGGTGCCACAGTGTATCCATCTCTGTGTATAATGTTCTCCTGGTTCTGCTCCCTTCACTCTGCATCAGTTCCTGGAGGTCATTCCAGTTCACATGGAATTCCTCCAGTTCATTATTCCTTTGAGCACAATAGTATTCCATCACCAACATATACCACAATTTGTTCAGTCATTCCCCAAATGAAGGGCATTCCCTCATTTTCCAAATTTTTGCTACTACAAAGAGTGTGGCTATGAATATTTTTGTACAAGTCTTTTTCCTTATTATCTCTTGGGTAACCCCAACAGTGCTATGGCTGGATCAAAAGGCATAGTCTTTTAAAGCCCTTTGGGCATAGTTCCAAATTGCCTTCCAGAATGGTTGGATCAATTCACAACTCCACCAGCAATGCATTAATGTCCCTTGGCCTCTTTTTAAAAGAAATTCTTCTCATCTCCCATATATCTGCCTTTGTTCTCCAAGGCTTCTAGACCTGTAGCTTCCCTGTCCAACCCTAATCGAGAATATTTTCTTCCTTATCCACTGTTTGGAATTGTTCCAGCCAGCCCAACTGATGAGAAACCAGTTAACCTTGGTTCTCAGGAACCTTAGACTTAGATCTGTTCTCACCTTTTTTTCTTTCTTCCTTCCTTCCTTTTTTCCTCTCTTTTTTCCTTTTCTTTTTGTCATGTGTTTTTTTAAAGGCTCAAATAAATTGTTTTCCATGGACAGCTGTTACCTAGTTGTTGCAAATGGCAGTGACGTGTTGTGGAAAGGATTCAATGTGTTATGGAAAGGATTCAATTTCTCTTGAAGAAAAAAAAGTCAACTTCCACAGGGGAGAAAAAGTCACTGAGCATATTAACTCTGCTAGAAATAGTTCTGATTAGGGCCATTCTTTCCAAACTATTGGGGGTATGGGGGCAACTCCATCTAATTATGTAGTGGTCTAATTAATGTAGTGGTCTACATGACCACTTTCTTTGTGCCCAAGAGAAGACTTCTCCTACCATGATCCTCCTTCCATGAAGTTCAGCCCAGGGCACACTGTGCTTGGATAAATAGCTGGTAGGTGTAAGATTATAGGTAGTACTAAGGATCTTACAGCTTCTGACTGAATTACTTTTTTCCTTCCCAGAAGCATTATTGCATTCAGGATATGTGGCTCTTGTCCCATTCCCCTTGTTCCTTATTTTGAGGCATTGGGAGAAGCCCACATGTCTTTTTTTTCCCAGATCCAGGCATTTTTCTTAATTACCCAAGTCCAGTTTGCAGTGTCAGTAAAAGGTGGTAGGGTTGGGGATGAGGACTTAGGAAGGCTAAGAGTCCCTTGTCTTCAGGCTATTTGAAGAATGAAACCAAAACTTAAAAAACATATAATTACCAAAAGAAAATGTTGTACTTTCTCTCCAGAGTGCTTTGCAGTCACACTGTCAGTGATGGAAGGCATAGGTATACACAAGGGCTATGTCAATTGCCCACTTGAAATAGGAAGCCCTATGAGGGTCTAGTCTCTACTCTCGTTAAGAGCAGCTGCTTCTTGTTGAATTACGAAATAGAGGCAGCAGTGCCACAGGGCCAGGATGGTTTGGGAATGAACTGTCCTAATAGTCTCATCCTTCCTTTGACCAAAAGCACACACTGGCAAAGAAGGCAGGCTGGTGTCAGGATATAAAGGCATGGCCTCATTAAAGCCACACTAACCAATGGAATTTATTAGCTGAGTGTGAGCACCACATAAAACAGTGTGTGCATTTTCAGGTCTTGATGCCCTGCTCAGAACTACTCTACTCTTAAATTTCCTAGCCTTATCTTATTGCTGATTTACTAATAGCAAGCAGCATTTAGTGTTGAATAATAATAATGCTATTCCTGCTAACAGAGAGAATTTTTCAGAATAACAAATTGGTGTGGACAGTATCCATAGGTTCAGGATTTAAGAAACCTACATTTTAATCCTGGCTCTTTCATTATCTCTATGTGCAACCTTGAACTCCACCACTCTGGGCTTTACTTTATTGACTATAAAATGACTACGATAATACTTGACTTAGTCTAAATCATGGCACTGTTATCAAGACAGCATAAATGAAAGGCCTTTGAAAGGTAAAAAGAGGTATCCAAATTTTAGAATGTTATTACTTTACAAACAATATGATTAAAATGTCCAAACAAGTTTCTTAAGCATAATTCATGCAATTAAATTACAATTAAAATATAGTTATACAATTAAAATCTATTCAAAGAATACAGATTTATTGTCATGGCCACTCATATAGATACACCAAAAAGATAAGTGCCACATGGTAGAATGGATATACTTCTTACACTTACAGAAAGATGTAAATTTTAAACCATGTTAAGTGATTAATGATAATTCTAGAAGTTTGGATTCTTCTTCCTATGTGTCAGTCCATTCTCAACTATCCATGCTAATAGAAAGGGACTAATCATGTCAATAATCAAGAATAATAGGTAGTTGGAGGAACCTTATTATATTTGGATTAGAAATATATGATTGTTTTTGGAAGCAAATTTACTACTCTAACCATATTTTATAAGGTTAATAATATTATAATTTATTGTACACTAAAGGCTAGGCTTGAAAGAAAACCTGGGGATTAAAACTCATTCATTCTCAAGAGGGATTCATATGAAGAAATATGAGAAGATACTCCCAACCTCTTCTTTGGTGGAGGTGGGAGATCCATAAGTGTTACACATTGCACATGCTTTCCAGATTTTCTCAATGTATTGACCAATTATGATTACTTATTTTTTCTTTTCCAAAAAGAAAAAGTCTAATGGAATGATTCTTGGGGAAGGGAGGAAGGAATACATGAGACATTGTGGTGCTATAGGAAACAAAACTTCAACAAAAATACATTCAAGGAATTTGATTATGCATAAAGATTGATTTAGAAGAAAAAGATTACTGTTCTCCACATTATATGCCCTCATAAAATAGGTAAGCTTATCCATTTCAGGAGATTGCAAGTCAAAAATTTGGTAACCATATATCAGCAACTAATTAAGCATTCTGCTAGGGAACTTGATTAGATAAATTAGACAGTGATAGGGCCCTCATGGTAATTATATAGTTGTGTGTGTATGTGTGAGAGAGACAGACAGACAGACATTTATTAAGAACCTACTATCCAACCAGGCAACAACGTGCTAAGAACTTAACAAATATTTTTTTTTCACTTGATCCTCACTACAATCCTGTGAGGTGGGTGTCATTATTATCCTAATTTTATAACTCAAGAAAATGAGTCAAGTAAAAGACAGCTAGCGTGTCTATATTTGAACTCAGGACTTCCTGACTCTAAGGCAAATGCTCTATTCACTGCACCTAGCTCCCTGTCCAGGGGTTCTTAACCTTTTCTGCTGTTTACCCTTTGGTAGTATAATATTTTCTGGAATGTTTTAAGCACGTAAAATAAAATACATAGGATTATAAAGGAAAGCAATAATATAAAAATGCATGTAAAATATATTTTAAAACAAGTTCAGAGACCTCAGGATAAGAACCCTAAGACTAACAGGAGGAATTAATATACAAATAACTATAATACAAAAATCATACATGGTAAGCTTATCAGAGAATTAAAAACAAAAAAAAATCTATGATTTTTGAGGCTAGGGGCCAGACTTTATTGATTGAATTGGAGGGACTGATAATCAGAGCAGTTTTTCTAGAGGTTCAAGGCCTCACTAAGTAAATATTAGTGGACAGGTCAGTCTCTTCACTTACCCTTGCTTTCCTCGTTTGTAAAATGAGAAGGTAGGACCACCAGAGAATTAACTGGGTCCCTCTAGTCTCACATTTTTTCAAGTCAATAAATGAAAGTAGATGAAAAGTTTTCCATAATTTGAAAGATTTAAATACTCCTCAAATATACACTTATGTATTCAAATTCTGATTTATTTAATTCAGATGATTTAGGTTGCTGTTATTCCTATAAAAATGGATTGCAGGAATAGTTGGCAGAAGGGGGGAAAAAGAAAATCATTGTGAACAGATTATTGGTTCATTTTTTTTTTCATTTTGCTACTGTCTTCATACTTTGTGCTAGAACTATGGATCAGGTATTTTGAATGGTTTGTGAAAAAAATAGCTTGAAATTGTAGAAGTAGAGAATCTCAGAAACTATAATGAATAATTTTGATTACATGAAAATAAAAAAGGGTTTCCACAACAAACCAATTTAGCCAAAATCAGAAGGAAAGAAGGAAACTGGGAAATAATTTTTATAGCAACTTTCCCTGATAAAGACCTCCTTTCTCAAATATATGGAGATCTGAGTCAAATTTATAAAAATAGTAGTCATTCCCCAATTGATAAATGGTTAAAGGATAATGAGGAGGCAGTTTTCAGAAGAAGAAATCAAAGCTATTCTTATTTAAAATACCCTAAAATATTTTTCAGAGAAATGCATGTTAAAGCAACTCTTAACATCTGTCAGTTTGACTAGCATGACAAAAAAAGAAAATGACAAATGCTGGAGGCGATATGGAAGAGCAGGGACCCTAATGCACTATTGGTGGAGTTTAGAAATTAATCCAATCTAACCATTGTAGAGAACAACCTGGAACTATGTGCAAAGGACTATATACCTGTGCATACCCCTTGATTACTAGATCTGTACCCAAAAGAAATAAAAGAAAAAGGAAATGACTCATTTGTACAAAAATATTTAGAACATTTCTGTTGTGGTGGCGAAAAATTGGAAATGGAAGTTGATACCCATCAGTTGGGAAATTGCTGAACAAGTTGTGGAATATAATTATAATGGAATATTCTGATGCTATGAGAAATGACAAGAGGGATGGTTCCAGAAAAAAATCTGGGGAGACCTATATGAATTGATGCAGAATTAAATGAGCAGAATCATTGTACACACTAAAAGCAATATTGTAACAATGATCAATTATGAAAAAGTTACTCTGATCAATAAAATGATCCAAGATAATTCCAGAGTCGGTGTTTTTTGCCATCGCTATGGTGGTTTTTCCTTCCCTTCCCAGTCATAAGTCTGAGTGAGGAGGGCAGGTTCTCTGTGTATGGAGCTAAGGAGAGAGGTTTTTGCCTCCGGAGCTTCTACTGTTTGCAGCCCTTCTCTGTACTATCTCCTCACCCAAGGTCTGTGCTCTTCTGCCTTTTGGGGTCTCAAGTCTAGCTGCTCTCAGGAATAGGTCTTTGGTGGTCTTGGTCAGCTGCCAAGGACCTAAAGGTGCCCCTCACTCACCCATTAATTCTAGCTCTGAGCTAGTGCACTGGCTCCATAGGTTGGGTGGGGGAGGGTAAATCAGCTCATGTTTTGATGGAAGCTATTTCTCCCC
Source organism: Monodelphis domestica (assembly GCF_027887165.1). NCBI lineage: Eukaryota > Metazoa > Chordata > Mammalia > Didelphimorphia > Didelphidae > Monodelphis > Monodelphis domestica. The sequence continues at coordinate 256,037,464 of NC_077228.1, forward strand.
ATTAGTATGAAAATGCCCAAATCCTGCATACCTTCAATGCTGTGCCCTATTATGGAGTCCCTTCATTCATATGAATTCAGGTTTTTTGGCCTTTTAAAGTAGTCTATATCAGTAGGCATTGAGGAGAAGTAGATTCCTGTGTCTAAACTGCAGCCATGTTTACCCGGAAGTCTGATAATTGAAGTATATTTTTTATATACTTTCTTGGCTTTTTTTTTTTGGTAACATGGCTTAATATGGAAATGTGTTTTGCATGATCCTGCATATGCTTGCTTTCTCAATAGTTGGGGGAGGATGAGAGAGAATTTGGAACTCAAAACTTTTTTTAATGCTAAAAATAAATAAATAATAAAATTTAAAAATAGAAATGAGAGAAAAAGGAAGTAGAGAGATAGTGTGACAGAGCCAGAAGGAACTGTCTCACAGTCAGAAAGATCTGAATTCAAGTCTTGCTTCTGACACATCTTGCAGGATGTCCATTAACAATTCACTTAACTTCTTAGCACCTTAGGTAATACTTTGATACTGTAAATTTATGAATGAGGCAACATCTTATAGCCCATAAGATCTTATCCAGGTTGACAGTATGAAAGATTTTGCCAGATGTGTTACTAATATCTAGGTAAATTATAGCTTCAATATTTCCTCTGCCTACCTATAAACTCTGTCACAAAAGGAACTTGGTTAAGTTTGTCATGAACTCTTTGATCTTAATGAAATCATGCTGACTATTGGTGATCCTTGATTCCTTTTCAGACATTCATTAATAATCACTTTAATAATATATTTTTGGATTTTAATAGAACTCAATTTCACTGGTCTATAGTTTTTAGTAGTTTCCATTCTGTTCCCTTTTTTGATATTTGAGATACCATTTGGGATACTTTTGGGATGGGGGATACTTTGATATTTGGTATACTTCTCCAATCATGAGGTCCTCTTCCATTCTTCATGATCTTTTTGAGAATATTTGACAGTGGCTCAACAATCACATTTGTTCTTTGAGAGCATTTGGACTTGGTGACTTAATGTATAATGGATAACCATGTACTATTACTATCTAATCTTGCTGTTCACCTTGGGTATCGACTTCCTATTTTTGTTCTATCTTTTCTATTCCAGAAATCATTCTTTCTAGTAGAAAAAAATAGCACAGGCCTACCTTCTCAGTGTTTCCAATGTCTACGTATTGACTATAATTCCCAAAAGAATGGCAGCTGGGTTTGTTTTTTGTTTTGTTTTCCTTTTTGTTTTTTGGAGGTAGTGGATTGAGAGTCAGGCCTAGAGACAGGAGATCCTAGGTTCAAATCTGACCTCAGACACTTCGTAGCCCTGTGATCCTGAGCAGGTCATTTAACTCCCCTTGCCTAGCCCTTACTGCTCTTTTGCCTTGGAACCAATTCTAAGACAGAAAGTAAGGGTTAAAAAAAATAAAAGTACTGAGGTAGCTCTTCAACAGGCAACACCCATGTCTGGGAAGGGTAAGAGAAACCTTTGTATGGGAATGGCTAGAGGAGAATTCTGCTGCTAGCTTAGGGCCACTAAATATGAAGCAAGTACTGTCACCTCCTACTTCAATTCAGCAAATATTCATTCCTTCTTACTTATACAAATCATTATGCCTCAGGCTCCTTCTGTGTCAGCTAGCACCTCAGTAGGCAGAGACAGGAGAATGGGAAATATTTGCATTCCCCAGAAGTCACATCCATGTATGTGTAGAACAAGGGTTCTAAACTTTTTTGTTGTTTGTGTCATGGGCCCCTTTTGGCTGTGTCATGAAATCTATGGTCTTTTCTCACAAAAGAGTTTTTAAGTGACTAAAATAACATAAGTAGGTTACAAAGGGAACAATCTATTTTGAAATAAAGGAAGAACGATTTCTGGAGTAGAAAAGGTAGAAGAAAATTCATGGACCCCAAGTTAAGGTCTTTTTATTTATAAGAACTGAGAAAACCCTATCATTTTTTAGAAATATCCTTACTACTGGGGCTTCAGTTTTGCTTGAACTTTCCTTTTTCCACATTTCCTTTTTTCTTTACCATCTTTTTCCTCCTCCTTTCCTTGACTTTCAATCTTCTCTACCACCTGCCCTCCACAGTTTTAAAGGAAATTTCTCTTGTGATTAGGATTTCTGTTCCCCATTCATATTTTTTATGTTCCTTCTCCCATCCCCCAACCATTTGTTATAGAAGTAAATGATAATTTATAAGACTTTCTTGACAGAGGTCAAGTGAAATTTCTTAGCTGTCAAACAAAAAATTCAGAAAGATTGCCTTCAGAAAGCTTGCCTTCCTCACCTCATTAATTTGAAAATTTTTTAAATGATATTTGCTAATATTTTGTAGATATGAATCTGGAAACATGGTACTCAAGTCATTTTCTTCTTAAGCATTATTTCTTAAATTCAAGTAGCGGCCACAAGGAATATGGAGGTGCCTGGGTGCTTTGTGAATTATATAGTTAAGCTTTCTATAAATATGTTTAACTGATTCCTCCAGAGAATTAGCCAGCCCCAAGAACTCCCAGTATTGCTGGGTAAAGCATTTCTTTACATTAATCCAGAGCTAAGGGGGTAAAATCAGTCAGGAATTTTAATGGCTAGCACCTACATGTAGATCTCTTTTTGTCTTGGCTTCTAGGGTTTTTGTAGACATCCATCTAGAAAATGACAAGCCTCATACAATGATGTTTCTGGGAAAGATCATCTCTAGAATCTATTTGTGATTTCTTGCTTTGGGGGTTAAAACTTTAAAGAACTTAATGTTAGAGTCATAAACAGATGGATTTATCCAGATATAAGAGGGAGTATAGAAACATGATTTAGATCTGGAAGAGGTCAATCTCCTCATTTTATAGGGGGAAATTGAAGCCTGAAGAGGTTAAGTGATTTGTCCACAGTCACAAATGTAGTATTTATGTGTAATTTGAAACCAAATCATCTGACTTTAGTGATAGCACTTATTTTATGTCATATAGCTTAGATGATTATGATATATAATATTTATATATTTTATATAATAATTATATGCAATATCTATTTAATATATGTGCAATTATATCATATTCCTTCCTCTTCATCCCACTTTCCAAATTATACAACAAGAAAACCTGAGCAATAACAATTTAGTTCCGCCATTAATTCACCAGGTGACTTTCAACAAGTTGTATCTCCTCTCTACATACCAGTTTCCTTCCCCATTGGACTAAGTCATCTCTAAGGTTCCTAATAGCTCCAACATTAAAGGTCTGATTTTTGTGACTGTGTGAGGACCCTGGAAGTCATTGTTCCTTCAGTAGGAGAAAGAATAGTGTAATAATGATAACTAGTACTTCCATAGTTTATTCAGCCTTGCAAAATGCTTTACATGTGCCTTTGATCTTTTCCACTTCACAATTTTACAGAGAAGGAAGGTAAGGCAGAAAAAAGTTAAGTGACTTGCCTAGAGTCACAGAACTAATGAATGTCTGATTAAATACTTATTAAGTATTGGGATTAGGCTTCAGGTCTTGTGAAAGAAATATAAAGAGAGAGAGGATTTGCAGGAGAACCCAAGCATGCAAGAAACAAAGCTGGGCACCTGATCTGCAAAATCAAGGTAAAGATTCCAAACGTAATGTTCCCAGAAGGAGGCAGTTGAAGCTGGCTAGGGAGAGAAACTGAGACTTCTGATTCTCTCTCTCTGGGGGTGACTGACCAAGAAAGGAGAGAAAAACTGGGACTTTGCCTCTCTCTCTTGGGTTTGAGTGACCAAGAGAGATTTCCTTGGTTTTTGGCTGAAGGGGGAAGAAGCTGAGAACTGATCCCTATTAGCTTCTGTCCCTAGCTGAAGGACCCTTGTGACTTGGCTTTGGGCTCTCTGACCAAAGGGGAGAGACTTATTTTTCCTGACCTAGGCAGAGAGAGACCTGGGTAGTTTTTGACAGAGTCTGGAGTTAGGCTGAGAGATCTTGGTGGTTTTGTGAATTGAAAGAAGAAAAGAAGACTTAACAGTTATCCTCCATCTCTCTGGCTGTCCCCCTGTCACAACTGTGACTTCCCAAACCCTTATAATCTTTATTTTAGATAAGGAAAGTCCTCATCCCTCTCACCTCAGTTTTCTTGTTCTGTTATCCCAATAAACCCCTTACCTGAGAAAAGAAAGGAAGAAATTTTTCCTCATAAATATCATAGTCCACTTGGGGGGAGGGGCGAAGCCACAAGCTTCAGAAGAAACTAGGAGGGGGAGGGTGGAAGAAGGGAGGGAGATAAGGGAGGAGGAGGTTAGGAAAAATATTGATCCATTAGCCATCAAATAGTGATCAATAGGCAAACCCCAGAGCAGTCCCCGATAGTAGCATCTCTCAGTATCTCTCAAGGTACTTCTATCCCCATTTTAACAAGGTAGCCCTCAAGTGTCCCCATACTAGCAGCTCTCCAATCAGCCAGTGTATATAGTTATAACAACAAGAAATAGTGTCATCACAGATCATCCTTTCTATTACAGTCTTCCTGAATGAGAATAGCATATTTTGCAGACACAGGATCTGGGTTTGAATTCCAACTCTGTATCACCTTGAGCAAATCATATAATCTCTCTCGGTCTCAGTGCCCTTATATACAAAATGACAGAATTGAGTTAAATAATCACTGAGGTTCCTTTCAGTTCTACATCCTATGATTCCCAATTCCAACTTTAATTATGACTCTTACACTGTTCCAGAGAGGCAGTGGGGTGTAGTGAATAATTAGTCAACAAACATTTAATTAAACACTTAATATATGCCAGGTACCCTCCTAAACACTAAAGATATAAAGAAAGGCAAAAACTTGGTCACCCCTAACAAGGAAATCACATTCTAATGGGAGAGTCAGCATGCAAACAAATATATACATGGAAAATATATACAATGTATGGAAAGTAATCCCATAGGGAAGCCACTAACAATGAGAAGACTAGGAAAGATCTCTTGTTGAAGGTAGGTTTCAAGTGAGTCTTGAAGTAAGAGAAACAAAGAAATGAGGAAGGAGAACATCCCAGGTATGTGAGACATCCAGTGAAAAGCAATGGTCATGTTTGAGGAACTATTAAGTAGCCCATTGTACCTAGATAATAGAATAAATGGAAGGAAAGAGAGTATATAAGAAGACTAGAAAAAGTGAAAAGTATCAGGGCTTCAAATGCCAAGGCAAAAATTTTCTATGTCAGCCAATTTTCTGTTTGATCCACTGAAATTATTTGGGGGAATGGGACTGGAGTGGATGATATGATCAGAAGTACACTTTTGGAAAATCACTTTGACAGCAAAGTGGAGGATAGATTGGAGTGGAGAGACTTTGGGCAAAGGGATCAACCAGAAGGCTATTGTAATAGTTCCAGCATGAGGTAATAAGGACTCCACACCAGAGTGGTGGCTGAGTGAGCAGAGAGAAGGGGATATAAACCAAAGACGTTGTAAAGGTAAAATCAACATGGCTTGACACAAGATTAGATATATGTGGTGAATTTGAGTGAAGAGTTCACGAATGACTCTGAGGTTGAGAGCGTGGGGGACTGGAAAGATGACGGTATCCTTGACAGTAATAGGAAAGTTGGAAAAAGGAAATTTGGGAGGAAAGAATTAAAAGTTCAGTTTTGGACATGTTAAGATTGGAGGACATCCAGTTTGAGATGTCCAAATGGCAGATGTGAGACTGGAACTCGAGAGATATTAGTTTGGATATATAAAAATGGTAATCATCTGCTTAGAGATGATAAATGATCCCATAGAATCTGATGAGATCACCAAGAAAGACAAAATAGAGAAGAGGACTCTCAACAGAATCTTGGAGGCTACCCCCTGATTAGTGGGCAGATTTAGGTAGAATTCCGGACTTGTAATCAGGAAGATATGGATTTGAATCATGCCTAAGATACTTATTAGCTGTGTGATTCTAAGCAAGTTACTCAATCTTTTTGGGCTTTAGTTTCTTCTTCTGTACATAAAACAAGGGAGGTAGACTCAACAACCTCTATCTATTCCTTCCCATTTTGTATTTATGATTCTATAATATGATCATTTGTTTTTATGACTGCCTCTTGGGCAGGTTGGGCAGAGAGCTAGGTAAGACTCTGTGAATCTTAAAACTACTCAGACTGTACCTTAGAAGATTTGGTTAAGCAAATTCCCCCATTGTAACAATGGAGGTACTTGATCAGGAATGTATTTAGAACTTTTAAAATTACTCCACCCTACTCAAACAGTGCCTTAGGGGAAGATAAAGTTGTAAACTCCTGATGGAACAATGAAAGTCCCTAACTCATACTTATAGTGAAGCTAAAACCTTAAGCTTGGTCTATTTTTAGATCTAATACAAAAAGGCTCTAAGTACCTATAAAGGTTAAATTAATCACTAAAAGGTCAAGCAACTTACAAAAGGCAAGCTTAATAAAAGAGGTGTGAAGTTTTAATCTAACCAGAGAAGGTGAGAACCAAAGAAGATGAGAACTAAGAATGGGCAGTCCTGGGAAAAAACATCTACTATGATTGGTAGATGTGAAAATTTAGGGGAGGTGACATAAGAGAAAATTCTCTTTAAAAGGAGGTCAATTGAATTCAGTTAGGACTCTGAACTCAGTTCAGGAGTTCAGCAGTTCAGTGGAGGACTGGAGCTTGCTTGAGATGATGTTGTGGTGACTGTTAAAGACTGACTTGCTCTCCCTTAGGCTCAGGCCTAGGCCATTTGACCTAGGATCTTTCTACTATTTTCTCTTTCTCTCTCTCCTTCCCTTAATTCCTTCATTTGTATTAATTAAAATTGCCATAAAACCCAGCTGACTTGGGTATTTTCATATTTGGGAATTTTCCAATGGCACCCACTTAATTTTAGATTTTAAATCAAGACACTAAAAATTATCTTTACAGTTTGGCCCAAACCTTCACAGTTTTGGCAAACCACATTTTCACGGTTACAACTCACAAGACCTTTCCCCTTACTAGCTTAGTCATATCATAGTGATAATTGATACCCTTCCTCCTATCCAGTTCTCTCTCTCCCCAGAGTCACATTGTATCTGCTAAATCTCTGCAAGTCATCAAAGGTGGATAAAAGGGTAGGAAATATGCAGAGTTATTACCAGATAGTGATTCATATGGAGCAGAAGGTGCTTTTACCAAAAAAAAACTTTCTTCTCCACTTATTAGGAAATTTTGGTTTGAATGTCACAAGATGTGTTAAAATATCATCATACTTTTTGTATTTTGGTTTTAATTTTCCAACTCTAGGTATTCTGGATGGCCCATCCCTACTTGCCACTCAGATGAGTGTGGAGAAGGGTCACTTGGTTCTTTCTTTTCTTTGGAAAAAAATATTTGCTGGGATTGTTCTTATTTGACATTGATTCTTAAGTTTCCTCTTTCTCTGACACTGTTGTGTGTTTCCTCTCCCCCCCCCCCCAGCTTGTGATTGCCACCCTGTGGGTGCAGCTGGCAAGACCTGCAACCAAACCACGGGTCAGTGTCCCTGCAAAGATGGTGTGACTGGCATCACGTGCAATCGATGCGCCAAAGGTTACCAGCAAAGCCGATCTCCCATTGCTCCCTGCATAAGTATGTGGAATGATTTTTTTTTTTAAGACTGCAGCAATAGTAAAGTTTATTTGTAAATATCCTTGTAAGACTTGTTTGACTTCCTAATGGATTTGGCAGCTATTAACACTGATATGTGCATGCTTATTCAAAACATTTTTTTAAACATCAGTTACATTTCTGTGTGCTTAATTAGATTAGAACATGTGTAATTCAGTATACTCTAATATAGAAACCAGCTTATTAGGCATATTTATTTGCCACAAGGGTTAGGTTATATGAGTGCAACCTAAAACTTAATGAATCAAATGATGAAGTAACTGTAATTTCTTCAATTATCCCTGAGCAGACCTCTTTAGCAGACATGGCATGGTCTATATTTATTTGATCTGAATACACAAACCCCAATCCTGAACCAGATTTTGTGTTTCCTTCCCAAGCAGCCCAAGGCTTTGAGGGGATGGACAGGTGGCTGGGTGACTCTTGGCTCTTGCTGTACTTCTGGCTCTGAGGAGACCAGCAACATTTGAGTCCTAGCATGTATGATACTTAAATTAATGTCATCCATTATTATGGTGAGATGGATAATGGTTTCTGTCTTTATGTATGTATTATGTTGTGTTAGATTTTTGAATTTTGTATTAGCTCTTAGAAAATAAGAACAGCAACAGAGTTCCTGACCCATATCACCTCTGTGCTCTTTGAGCTTACATCTAATAACAGTAATTCTCATTTCCATGGGAATCAGTCAGCCACTCCTAGTTTAAAAAAAAAAAGTAGACTCCAGGTGTCATGATCTAGAAACCTAGTGTCTTCTAAAGCCGTTGTAGAAATTAGAAACCAGATCCAGTCTACCAGTCTGGTCTTTTACCGGAAAAGAACCATGACGATCCAGCTTCATGTTTCCTATCTTAAGATGGAAATAAGTTGTTTTCCACTGTTATACAACCACAACCTGAGCAGAAGTGTTCATCAAATCGTGGAGACATTCTCCAACACATTGTATTGATAAGAATAGGTAAAAGAGATCTTGAGAGTGAAATGAAGTTGTTGTGGTGGTTATTCTTACAGTATTTCAAACAACATTTTGACAAAAGATTATAGAGTAATGAAATAGAAACTCCAGAAATAGAGTGATTAAAAAAATAGCCCAAGAAATTTTAGTTCACTACGTGTTTTATCTTATGTTTAAGCTTTTTAAATCATTTTCAGTTTTTTCAACAACTGTGAAAAACATAACTTATAACACATAAAATTTCTTCTTTTCAGTGTAAGTCTAAAAAACCTTAAAGGAAACATTTTCATTAAAGTTGGAAGAAAATCCAAGTGGCCATCTTGGGTTATGAAAACATTTTTTAAATGAAGTTTCATTTTTTAAATGGACCAGAAGCTCTCAAATTGCTCAAAAATGTCTGAAACTTAACATTTTAAACTTATCTTCTGTCTTTAAATCCCCTGTGGAAAGTCCAAGTTTGAAAAACAGTTGAATTTTTAGAAGCAGCGATATAAACACTGGAAAATATGAAATCCCTCTCTGTTCACCCCACTCCCTAATTTATCCTTCTTACAAGGGGCAGATATATGACTGGTGGGAACCCTTTTGTTGAAAGATTTGAATTGCCAAGCATAGTTAGAGAGATTCCACTGAGAAGCAGCAAGGAGAAGTCCAGGAACAGTTATGCAGAATAGATTCCTTCCTTCCTTTATATGAAACAAGAAGGAAAAGACTTGTTTTTTTCCTGCAAAAAAGAACTGTGATACTACTGATATGCCCAAGCAACTGGAAAAAAGTAGTAGTGGCTCTATATATAAAAACTAACCAATAGTGCAGGCAACATTCTCCCCCCCCTCTCCCCTAGCCCCATTCAGGAACCATAGAGCTGAGCTTGTATTTGTCACCTCTTAAGAGAGTTTCATGAGTGGAGCCATATAATTCCACACTTCCCTGTGAATGCTTTCTTGGCCACAGATAGCTTATGAAGGAGATAAGAATGAGACCATGTTATTTTTTGAAAATGCTTATTTATTTGGCCTGGATCCCTCTACTTTGTACATTGGTTGAGGACAATCAACAAACACAGCACAACCAAGACAATTGTCTCAAAAAAGCCTATCAAAAGGAGGGTGTCCTCCTGATGAAGCTGAGAGGTTGTGCTGAGGGTGGACCAAAGTGCACAGTTGGCACAAAAGCAACAGATTTAATTTTCTCTCTTTGACCCTGGTCTAGTGAGAACACAGTTGGCCTAAAGTGTCCCCTTGTCCATCCACTCACTCAAACTATGCAAGGTCCTTGATAGTGATCACAGATTATTGACATCTTTGGCAAGTGCATATCACACTATATAATAAATCAAAGTGGTCCCATTTTCCTTGCCCCCTGGTCTGACTGAGCTATTTTCTTAAGGCTGTCCTGCTTTTGTGATATAAAATATTTAAGAGGTTCCACATAAATAGAATTAGTGAAAATAACTGATATGTTTGCTATCTTTTTTCCCCAAAGTAAAGAAAAAAAATTAATGCTGTTTTCCTCTATTTATATTCCTTTTGCTCTTCTTACGTGGACCTGAACCTCTGAAAGAGATTCCTGTAGCTCCACCCACCACAGCAGCAAGCAGCATAGAGGAGCCAGAAGGTATGCTAGTTTTTGGTTTTTACTTTTTAAGTTTAAGTTCTGACTTCCTGTGGGTAAAGGAGGATACTCCAAGGACATAACTTAAGGAAATTAAGTGGAGAAAAAGAATATGAGGACAGGGAGAGGCTCTCTTGTTAACCACTTGCTCTCCATCCCAGGTTTGAATATTCACTTTATAATTTTGAAGATATGATCCAGTCTGATGTGGGTTTGCTGACTCTATGATGATAAAGAAGGCTGTTTTGAGAGCATCCCTTCCTTCCACTTTCCTTCCTTTTCCCCCTTACTCCCTCTTGGGAGCCCAAAGAACAAACTCTTCATGGTTACCCAAATGAGAAGCTATTTACACACCAAGTTGAAAACAGTGGAGTAGAAGATTAGGGAGGTCTTTTGTTCCAGTCTATGTGGGTCTCAGGGTGGCTGCTAAAAACCAAGATGATATCCATCTGGTTATTTCATAAATACATAAAATTCAGCATCTCAAAAACAGAACTCTATATCATTTCCCCAAAATTCATCCATACCTCCTTTAACTCCACTCATTACTTGAGGGAATTACCATTTTTTCTATAACTTGTATTCATAATCAGAGTCATCCTTAGACATCCTTCATCTCCAATCAGTTGCCTCAGTTGCCTTATCCTACTGATACTTTCAAAATAGCTTTTGCTTTAATCCTCATTTCTATACTCACATAGCCATCAACCTTGTTCAGACCCTTATCACCAATTATGTAGGAATTTTCAATAGCCTCTTGGGTTTTTTCCTTTCCATTCAGCATCTTTCTTCAGTCAATGTTTTAACAGAGCTTCCAAATCTTTTAAAGTACAAGTCAGATCATATTATTTCCCTGCTTAAGAGCCTTTAGTCTCTAAAGAGACATTTGTTTCTAGAATAAAATGAAAAATTGCCTGTTTCACATTTTTAAATTTGCCCAGTATTGCTCAAGCTGTCTTTCTAGAATGATTTCCCCTTACTTCCCATCCTGTTCCTCATAATTAAGCCAAACAGACCTGAGTAATATTTCTTTTAAATGACCCTCTGACTTACATCTTTCTGCCTTTGCATTGACCACCCCCAATGCCCTTGCTTTCATTAAATCTCAACTTATAGAGGATTTTATGAATTGCTAGTCATTAGTGCTTCTACTTGCCCCTAGTTGCTTTCTATTTTTTTTGCATATATTTTGTATTTATTATAAAGCAGCATGAAACAGTAGTTATGGAACACATTTCAAAAAAAGGAAGATATGGGTTTATAGTCTGGGCTGTAGGCCATGACAAGCTATAATACAGTTCTTGATCTATATTGGTTTATACCAGTTGTTAAGGGTTAATTTTGGTAGGAGTTTGACAAAAGTGAGGAGAGCAGTTTGATAAAACTACTGTTTAATTTAGAAGAAGTTCAGATAGAAAATAGAAAGGAAAGATGATTACTCTAATACTTTATGACTATAACTAAAATCCTAATCCTATCCAAAATTTCTTTAAAAACCCTACTCTGTCTTTGAGGACAGGTTCTTCTGCCTGGCAGAACAGGTCTAACTTATCTACACTACTCCTACCTAGAAATATATTCACTACCTACCTACCTAACCTAATCAATAAACATTAATCACTTAAAACCTCCTTAAATTCATTTCTCTATCCCAACTGTCAGTAGTAAAACTGCCAATCAATCTCTTGACTGAGAAATTGAGACAGACCTCCTGCTCTCTAGGGAATCAAGAGGCAAAAGTCCCCTAACTCTCATCTGTCTCTTTCTTATATATCTCATCTCCTAAGTAATGGAGTCTTCAGCTCTCACTCTCACAAGTGTGTCAGAACTCTTCTCAGCTGTGCTGCTCTTACTTAGAAATCCTTCTGCTCTTAAAAAGACAGAGGGAGATTAAGAAAATTCTTTTAACATAGTTAAATCACATGCCTGAACTCCCTGCCTCCCCCCAACCAAAGAATAAATAAATAAAACCAAACAACAAATTAAATTTAGGTATATGCTTACATATTGTTTCTCCTGTATAAAGTATCTGGAGTGTAATGACCATTTGTTCGGGCATTTTTCAGTCATATCTTACTCTTCATGACCTCATTTAGGATTTGCCATTTCCCTCTCCAGCTCATTTTACAGATGGGGAAACTGAGGCAAATAGTGTTAAGCGACTTGCCCGGAGTCACACAGCTAGTGTCTGAAGCCAGATTTGACCTTAGAAAGATGGGTCTTCCTGAGTCTAGGTCCAGCTACCTATTTAGTACACCACCCAGCTGCCCATGGACTATTTAATTTTTCTTTTTTTATGTATGGTATGTGTTTAATAAATGTTTGTTAAAATGAATTGTACATGGTTATGTAAAATAGCTCCTGAGTCCCCTAGGCATTCTGAAAAAGTAGAAACTCCTTTCTTCATAAAAAAAGAAGTCTAACTTGACTAGGTGCCAAGCTGAAAAACCACCCACCTCCATTATACCCACTGGTTGGCACTTAGCTCTAGGGTCTCATGGAATTGAACAATAAAATTAGTACTGAAGATGGTGAGTGTGTGTTTTGCCTGAGAATATTCACACGGTGAATACATAATACAATCTACTGCTATGACTCACCAAAGAGAAGTAAAGAATAACATGAAGTGTTTAGAGTTATTGTTATTCAGTCATTTATTCTTCATCAGTTCCAGAAAACCAAATAAATATAAAGCCCAGAGTGCAATTGTGTGTTCTTGTTGTGAGCCTAAGAAATGAGTCTAGGTGATAGTTTTAAAAGATGACTTAAAAGTAATATACCAGCATATACCAAATTATGCCAGATGTATGAAGTAACTTAGAAGAATGTTCTTTAGAAGAAGAATAAGCCAGAATAGAGGGGAGGTGAAGGAAAAAAAGAAAACAGGAGTTACAAAGTGGCAAGGCGATGGAGAGCATAGAAAATGAATTGAGTTAAAAATTTGAATTCAAACAGGAGAAAGGTCATAGAAGAAGGGACTATGTGCCATCATTTATTAGATTTGAAAAATACCTAGAATTATAAGTAATTTTATCAGTTTCAGAAATTCAGAGGTTCTTTTACAGATCTGAACAGAGGAGAGGAGTAGAGTATGTCCCCAGGCAACTATTATGATGATATAGGAGGCCTAAGTTTAGTCCTTTTACTAGCAAAGTTGTTTGGTCAGTGTTCAGCCAAGGTGAAATATGAAATGCGTGATTGACAGTTTTCTCAAATTGTCTTTTGATGAGGTTTAAATAATAGTCTCCCAAAAGGTTAGAACAGTTGTTGTTGAATCTTCTTAATGCTGGTCTAAATGCATACTAATATTATTTTATGCTTGTTTCTCTTTGTTAGAACAACAAACATTTCTTAAGTATCTACTATATCTCAGGCACTGCTCTAAGCCCTGTGGATACAAAGAAAGACAGAAAATTGTCCTTCTTCTCCAGGAGCTCACATTTAGATGTTTGTTTGTTTTGTTTTGTTTTTATGTTCACATTTGTATACCCATCATCTAAGAATAGACTCATTCATGGAATAAATTCATAAATAAATAATAATTCCGCTGGTGGGATATAGACTTCTTAAAAGTAAGGATTGTGTCTTCTCTATCTTTAAATTCCCTTTGCTTTTGCTTGACATATAATAATTATTTAATATGTATTTATTGATTGATGTTCAAGATACATGTCTGACACCTTGATTCATATTACGTTGAATACCACTTTTGCTCTCCCCTTTAGGGAGCTCTAGACATAAATTGTAATTTTAGCAAACCTCAAGCAATTTTTCCTATACTGTAGAATGCTCTCCTTCCTTTTCTTCTGCTTCTTGGCTTCTCTGGTTTCCTTTAGGTCTCAGCTAAAAATCTAACTTTTTGTAAGAAGCTTTTCTTGATGCCCCTTAATGCATCCTCTTTTCATCCTCATTTATTATGTACTTAAAAAGACAGTCACAGCTTCACATATAATATATATTCATAAATAATATGTAATCATCTGTTCTAATTTGTATCAAAATGCTTACCTTTTTTTTGGTGTTGTCAAATTTTTTAAAATACAGTCTAATATCAGATTAGGCTGTATTTCTGTCTGCCACATTTCATAGTTGTAGTCCACTAAAAATCTTAGAGCTTTTCCAGATTGACCGTCGCTGATTATAGACAGACAGCATCATCACCTTCATCAAAGACACCATAACTCTCTTAAAACTGTTTTTTTCTGCCATCACTGTTGACTCATATTGAGCTTTCAATCCACCAAAAACCCTGGTCTTTTTTTCTGATAAATCATTGTCTAGTCCCATTCCCTCCCTTTTTTTTCATAAATTTCATGAGAATATCTAGCTGATCTTGATAAATTCCAATTTCAAGGCTGGGCAATTGGAGTTAAGTGACTTGCCCAGGATCACATAGCTAGGAAAGTGGCTGAGGTCATATATGAAACTATGACCTCCTATCCCCCGCCTATCTATCTATCCTAGATTATTATTTTTAATGTCTTTAATAATAATAACTAACATTTATATAGTGTTTACTATGTGTCAGGGTTAACAATAAATGCTTAACAATTATTATCTTTTTTAAATCTTCACTACAACTCTGGAGATAAGTATTGTTATTATCCCCATTCCAAAGATGAAGAAACTGAGACAAACAGAAGTTAAATTACTTGCCCCGGGTCATACAACTAATAAGATTTGAGGTCAGATTTGAGCTCAGGTCTTCTGGATCCCAGGCTCAGCATTGTGCCACCTAGCTGCCTTGTATTGGGTATCCATTCCATACTAGCCATTTTGTTCTTTTCTTGTTCAAAAATCACTCTTGATGGCAGAGAAAACAAAAGGAAAGTAAGAGTTGAGGAGAGTTGTCCAAAGCCTTTTTCAATCAACCTCAATTCAATCTGATGTTTAGCATTCCTGACACTTTTTTTCCAGAAGGAATATGCCACATTTATGTATTCATCCTCCCTTAATTCCATTTTCTGTAAATTTCTTTTTCATATCTAACTTGGTACCATTCACATTGATCTCTTTAAACAGTTCCTCCTTTTCTTCCTCATCCAGATGGTTTTTTTTTTCCTTTCTGTTTTCAGAATTTCCATTCTTGAAAGTATCCCATCCCTCTTGAACTGACTTATTCTGTATAATTTTAGGCCATAGAATCCTACCTCTCCATCCTTTTAACCTTTTGAAATGACTTGTTCTAAAATCTAGGAGGGCTGGGGGATGGAGGGAAGGAAGAATGGATGCCAGATGATCCAGGTTGACTTCCCCTTCTTTATCCTAAATTTTGAGGTAAAGTGTCCATACCATCTTATGGTTTCCATTATTTCCAAGATCTCCCTTTTGATGAGATTGAGATCCAATAATGATTTCTCTCTTGGGATTTTTTTTTTCCATTTTGTAAAAGATTAAATTAGTGTTATGATGTGTGCAGGTGGAAAATTTGCCATACCTGAGCTACATTCCCAGTATCCTTTTAAGTTGCATCCTCATTTTACGTAAGGATGCTTGGGAGATAAATTTGGCTGAGACCCATGTTGCAAGGCTCTTTTTTTGGAGCTTGCGCCTTTGGTAAAGTGCTGCAGGTGTGAGTCTTTGGCTCTCTCTTTGCTCTGCTCGCTTGCCTGAAAGAACCTTTTTTCCCCCTCTCTTTTGATTTATTATTTAAAATACTATATAGTTTTAAATACTGGGAGTATTCATTTTTATTCCTACAAATGTCAAGAAATTATTAGCTGCTCTGCTTTAGAGGCAAAGAGAGTGCTAACAGACAAATAGTTGTACTTCACCACTACTGTATCATGTCTCTGTTTATGATCTTTTCACTGAACTCCCTATCTATTTCCTTGGTCACTTCAGATGATACAGAGTTATACAGTGATAATATTGCTTCTTTTCTCCTCCTGAACTTCACCCAAATGTCCTCAAACATTCTTCTCCCCTACCCTGTGCTTTCTCTCGCTTCCTCTAAGTTTAACTGCCTGAAAAATCCTCTGCCTTTTTTGTTCCAAATTAAAAATCAGGGGAGGAAAATCAACTCATAGTACCTTTCTATGATCTGTAAGAACATGACTAAAACCCACTAGATTCTCCTCTCAATTTTGGGAAAAATTTCCTTACAACTATTTACATAGCTATAAAAAAACTATAAACAGGATGATTTCAGAAAAATCTGGAAAGATCTACATGAACTAATGCAGAATGAAATAAGCAGAACCAGGAAAACATTGTACACAATATGATCTGGAATAATTTTTAAGGACTTATGACAAAGAATGCCATCCACCTCCAGAGAAAGAACTGCTGGAGTCAGATGCAGATCAAAACAAATTATCATTCACATTATTTTATTTATGGTTTTATATGAGCATTCTCTTACAACCATGACTAATACGGAAGTATGTTTTGTACAATAAACCATGTATAATTCAGATAAAATTGCTTATTGTCTCTAAGCAGGGGGGAGGGAAGAGAAAGAAGGGAGATAATTTGAAACTTATAATTTCAGAAAACATATGCTAAAATTGTTACTATGTATCATTGGGAAAATAAAATATCTTTACAGACAAAAAAAACAACAGCTCAATCATATGGTTTGATGGGGATATGATTGGGGATGTAAACTCTGAGCCAGCAGTTCTCAACCTCTTAATTTGTAGCAATGAGAATACATAATGCATATCAGGTATTTACATTCCGAATTATAACTGTAGCAAAATTACAGTTTTGAAGTAGCCACCAAAATAATTTTTTGGTTTGGGGTCACTGCAACATGAGGAACTGTATTGCGGGGTCACAGCATTAGAAAGGTTGAGAACCACTGCTCTAAGTGATCACCCTAATGCAAAAAATCAATAATATAGAAATAGGTCTTGATCAATGATACACATAAAACCCAGTGGAATTGCATGTTGGCTATAGGAGGAAGGGAGGAAAAGAACATAAATCATGTAACTATGGAAAAATTCTCTTAATCAATTCAATAAAATAAAAATATTTTAAAATATTAAAATAAAATATATTTTAAAAAACTATTTACATACTTTCACTTTGATGTTACAGCTTTATCTGCTTTATTAACAAGGAATTGATTTCTTTATTTTATGACTTTCTCCTTTCTGAAAACAAATTGCTTGCTTTAAAAATTGTTCTTAACACCTTAAACATAATTTTAATATAATGATAAAATAATAATAACAACCAGCATTTATATAGCTCTTTAGGATTTGAAAAGTACTTTGGTCACATAAAAGTAATGATAGTGTAGTAGCCCCAGGATATTTGGCTAGTGCCCATGGAACATCTAACAGGAGTTTCTGGATTTCTTGAAGGTCTCTGAAATTCTCTGTCCTGAGGCTAAGGTTTAGACATTGGCACTGCACTCATAGAAGCAGACCTGGTTCCTTCTCTAGGATCTGAATACTGGGAATGGAGCTGTAACCCTAAGTGTTCTACAAAGAGTCCAGGCTCACATGTTTCAGCAGGCCAGGGCAATGTAGGCGAGATGCCAGGAGAGAAAGATGGGCATGGGAACTCAGCCGCCCCCAGAGCTTGTCAATTCTTGCACTGTTTGAATAGGAGATGCTTGTGCTGGGTGCTAGGAGAGAAATACATTTGCTCTTGTACCAGTAATCAAGAATTAATAAATGAGTATCTGCTCTGCAAGGTGACAAACATAACCTCACACTGAACTCTTTCACTTAATGGGCCTTCTTGTAGAAAATCTTCTACTTAGGATCATAGATTTAGAGCTTCAGGGATCCTGAGAAGCTGTCTATACCTCATTTTACAGATTCCCAGGGAGGTTAAAGCAGCTTGCCTAATGTTTTGCACACAGTAAATGTCAGACGGAAGCTTTGAATTCATAGGTGACACAATGGATAAAGTCCAAGCCTAGAGTTAGGAAGACACATCTTCTTGAGTACAAATTTGACCACAAACTCTTAATAGCTGTGTGGTCCTAGGCAAGTAATTTAACCCTATTTGTCTCAGTTTCCCTACCTATGGAAAGAAAGACTTGTTGTTTTTTTAAAAAAGAAGAATATATTGTGCCAGAATAATTACATTTAGACAAGGTCCCTGATGGCTGATAAAGGCTGAAATTATAGATAATATTTACTAGATTTTAGCAAAGCATTTGAAAAAATTTCTTCTAATCTTCTAGAAAAGCTAGGAAGATCTGAGATGAACTGTAATGCAGTTAAAACTGGTTCAGTGGTTAGTGGTAGTCTCTCGGTGACCGAGAATGACAATTGTCTTTGTGCATTATCATCTATTGATGTACCCTCATGTGGCTTTGAAGTCCAAAGACTGAGGCGCAAAGTTTGTGGCACATGGGGCATGGGATGCCAGTTGTTACGGGAAGTGCGGTTGTGGCCTGGTGTCGGCATTCACGCGCAGCGGCAAGACGTCAATGTCGCTCATCTTCAAAGGTGGCGGCGGCATGGTTAATGTGAGTTCACCAGCTGTTCTGTCAGAGGCAGCAAGTTCTAGTTGCTTTGGTGTAATGCCAGCCCACTTCAAGTTTGACTTTAGCTGATCCTTGAATCTTTTTTTTGGGCGACCTTGTTTCCTGAGTCCAGCTGACAGTTCACCATAGAATACCTGTCTTAGTATTCACTGTGGGTCCATGCGGATGATGTGTCCAGACCATCGTAGCTGGGTTTGGAGGACAATTACTTCTATGCTGATGGAGTTGGCTCTGTCGAGGACTTCCTGATTGGTGATTCGGTCCTGCCATTGGATCCTCATGATTGACCGGAGAGAGCGTTGGTGGAATTGCTCCAGTTGTTTCGTGTGCTTCTGGTACAGTGTCCAAGTCTTGCAACCGTACAGGAACAAACTGAGGACCACTGCGTTATACACTTTGAGCTTCGTTGCAGTGCTTACACCTCTGTGTTGGAGGACTTTGGAGCGTAGCCGCCTGAGTGCCTGGCTGGCCTTTTGGATCCTGGCATTGATCTCATGGTCTACGGACCCGTCGTTGGCGATGGTGCTGCCCAGGTACTTGAAAGTGGTGACGTTAGAAAGCTGTGTGCCGTCGATTGTAATGCACGGCTGGTTCATTGGCCTCCCTGGTGCGGGTTGGAACAGCACCTCTTGTTTTGCTGAGGCTGATAGTCAGGCCAAACAGTTTTGTTGAGGTGGAGAACCTGTCCACAATGGTTTGAAGATGATTTTCTTGGTGGGCCATGAGAGCACAGTCATCTGCAAAGAGAGCTTCCAGGATGAGTCTCTCTGTTGTCTTTGTTTTTGCAGTCAGGCAGCGAAGGTCGAATAGTGAGCCATCCAGTTGGTATTTGATGTAGACACCCAGGTCTAGATCCATCACAGCATGTCGTAATACTTGGGTGAAGTATAGGTTGAATAGTACCAGAGCGAGGATACAGCCTTGTTTCACGCCATTGGAGATGTTGAAGTGATCGGAAGTCTCTCCACCAGATAGGACTTCCCCTGTCATGTCGACATGAAAGAGCTGAATCAGTTTGACGAATTTTGCTGGGCAACCGAGCTTGCTGAGTATCACCCACAATGCATCTCTGTTTACTGTGCCGAACTCCTTCGTCAGGTCTATGAAGACAATGTAGAGACTCAGGTTCTGCTCAAGGCATTTTTCCTGCATTTGCCTCATCGTGAAGACCATGTCGATGGTGCTATGATCTGGTCGGAAGCCACATTGTGATTCAGGCAGGTTCTGCTCTGAAACAGATGA
Organism: Monodelphis domestica; assembly: GCF_027887165.1. Taxonomy (NCBI): domain Eukaryota; kingdom Metazoa; phylum Chordata; class Mammalia; order Didelphimorphia; family Didelphidae; genus Monodelphis; species Monodelphis domestica. Next base: position 256,057,335 of record NC_077228.1, read on the forward strand.
CAGGAGTCTGTTGAGTATAACACGGGCGAGGATCTTTCTAGCAGTGGAGAGTAGTGAGATGCCTCTGTAGTTGTCACAGGCTGCTCGTGCGCCTTTGTTCTTGTACAGGGCTATGATGGAGGCATCTCTGAGTTCTGGGGGCATGTCTTCCTCTTCCCATATGGTGGTCAGCGCTATGTGGAATGCCTGGAATGCCTTTCCATTTAAGGCCTTGTACACCTCGATTGGGATCCCGTCTTTACCGGGTGCCTTGCCTGCACTCATTTGTTTAATAGCTTTTTTGACTTCCTCTATTGAAGGAGGGATGTCAAGTTGTTCAATGGTGCGGTTTGGGGGGATCTGGTCAAGGGCTCTTTGGTCTACTGAAGAGGGTTGGTTGAGAAGCTGACTGAAGTGTTCTTTCCACCTGTTGCTGATGCCTTTTTTATCTTTTATGAGAGTTTCACCGTCAGAGGATAGCAAGGGAGTGGTGGTGGGTTTTAATGGCCCATAGACAGTCTTGAGGGCACTGAAAAATTGTTTGTAGTTTTTCGTATCAGCAAAGCACTGGATTTCTTCTGCCTTTTTTCCCCACCATCAGTCTTGCATCTTCCTGATCTCACACTGTGCTGTGGCTTGGAGAGACTTGAATCTGTCCTTTTTAGGAGCAGAGTTTGGGTTATTTTGCCACTCCATAAAGGCTTTGTTCTTTTTGCTCAATAGGTCTTCAATAGCAGTGTTGTTCTCATTGAACCAGTCCTGGTGGTTGTGTTGTTTGTGGCCTAGGACTGCCTTTGATGTTTCCCTCACTGCATCTCTGAACTGGTTCCATTTCTCGGTTGAGCTTCCAGTGAGTGGTCCCTTGGCAGACAGCTTGTCATCCAGGCAGGACTGGAATGTTTGCAAATAAGATGGGTCTCTAAGATGACTCATGTTGTAAAATGCGCGAACTGTCTGGGCATGTTTTGGATGGCGAGGCGCAATGCACATTTGAAGAGTCGCTCTAACCAATCGGTGGTCTGTCCAGCATTCAGCTCTTCTCATGGCTCTGGTGATCTGTATGTCTTGGATGTCTCACTGGTGTACAATGACGTAGTCAATGAGATGCCACTGTTTTGATTGCGGGTGCATCCATGTTGCTTTATATTTGTTCGCCATTCTGAACACAGTGTTCGTGATGGTGAGTTCAAACTCTGAGCATTTGCTGAGTAGCAGTAGGCCATTGTTGTTCATTTTGCCCAAGCCGTGTTTGCCGAGCACTCCTTTCCATCTTTCATGGTCCTGGCCAACGCAGGCATTGAAGTCTCCCAGTAGTATCAGCTTGTCATTTGTGGGCACTGAGTGCAGGACGGCACTCAGGTTAGAGTAGAACTGCTCGATAGTCTCCTCTGTGCTGGTCAGTGTTGGGGCATATGCGCTGATGATTGTGGCATACCAGTCTTTGCTGAGAGGTAAAAGGATCTTCTTCATGAGCCTCTCGCTGATGCCCACAGGCAAGTCTGGCAGCTGTTTGAGCAAATTGGTCTTGATAGCCAGGCCAACACCGTGGATTCTGTCTTCATTTGAGGCTCTACCTTTCCAGAAGAAGGTATATCCAGTGGTGGGTTCACTGAGTGATCCGTCTTCTGGTAAGCATGTTTCGCTTAAGGCTGCGATGTTGATGTTATATCGTGCCAGTTCTTTACCGATGTTCTTCTCTCGGGTATTGGGGTATTCTCTCTATCAAGTAATGTTCTGATGTTCCATGCTCCTAGTAGGAGTTTCTTTGTATTTTGTTTTCTTTGGTTTCAACCACTTAGGGGATGACCCACCAGCCGCAGTGTGCTGACCGGGTTTTTGTAGGGCAGGCAATGTTTGGGACACCTTTTCTAGTCCCCTCCCTTGATTAGGGTGAGCAGTGCTGTCCTAGAGAGGGCTGCTCACTCGCCCAGGATGCTGCCGAACGTCCCTGCTGCCCTACAGGGCCAAGCGACCACTGGTCCGTGGGCCGCCTACATGCAGGATCGTGACTACAACTGCCAGTGGTCACCTCCACCTGTTGCGTCGCCACTCCCCCATCGCCGCAGGCCTTGAAGAGGGTGGACGGGGTTAGGATAGATGAGTGTGCACAAAGATACTTGTGCGTGACAGAGATCTAAGTGGAAAAGTCGATGCACAGAGACAGTCCCACTCTTTCGGCATTGGAAGCCTGGTTCCAGTGGTACGAAAAGTCCTTACACCTGGAGACTTCCTCAGCTGCATTGCATGGCCGTGTTGTCTTTTGTGCTCCAACACGCCCTAAGCCCTCCACAGTGCTTTGCTGAGTCACCATCTCAGCCTTTGAACCTTCTTATTGGTTTCTTCCACCTGTTCCGCTGAAGCAGTCTTCACATGCTGGGTGAGCAAAGCCCTGATTCACCAGTGGTCGACGACCCGCTGGCTACCCTCACAAGGTTTAGCCGGCCTATCGAAGCCATTGCTCGGGGTGTGGCCACTGCCGCATGCTAGCAGCTACTGGGAGCCACAAGTGAGAGCTGGGTGTCAGGTGGGGATCAGAGGCTGGAGAGCTGCCCTAGGAGGGCACGACAAGCCCTCTATACCAGAGATACTACCCCTCCCTGAACACCCCATACACCCCAATGCTGGGAAGGCATAGTTATCACCATATGGTAAAATTAGGGCTCAAAAGTATCTTGACAGACGTAGAACATTGAGCCAAATCTAATGGAATGAAACTTAGTAGAGTTAATGCAAAGTACAACCATCAGGTATGGAGGGGCATGTGGGAGAGACATGGCTAGAAAGCAATTTATTGGAACTTGACCTGAGAGTTTTAGTGGATTGTAGACTGAGTACCATTTAACAATGTGGTATATCAGCTAAGAAAACTAATGGGATGCTAGTCTGCACTATGAGAGGAATAATGGCCAAGAATCAGGAAACAATAGTCCCATTATACTCTATCCAGTGTTTAATGGGCTTCCATGCAGAAGTGGGCTCAGACTTCTCCTGTCTAGCCCAGAGGACAAAAGTAGAAGAAATGGAAGGAATTTGCTAAGAGACAGATTTAGGCTTGAAATACTTTCTAACAATTCCACACTGTTCCACTGTGGAATACTGCCTTAGAATGTCCAGGTTTCCCCCTCCCCCTCTCTTAGTGTCTTTAAGCAAAGCCTAGATAGCCATTTATCCCATACATTGAAGAGATAGAGCCTTTCTCAGGCATGAGTTAGATTAGATAGCTTGTCAGGTCTCACCTAACCCTGAAATTCTGTGATTGTGGAATTGTATAAAGTTCCCCAACTTCAGAACTGTTAGAGTTCTTCCAAAGTGGAATGAATTTTCTTTTATTGTAAGTCAAAAATCAGAAGCAAATTTTTTTGTTTTTATAGGTTTGTGGGGATATCAGGAGAGGGGGTCATCTCTCTTTTTTTAATCTCCTCTTATCATAGTCGCTTTCTAGAGTTTGAATAAGGCGAGGAATAGTAAAGATTCACCTATATGCAGTCCTTTGCTGATAGCATTGAGAAGGCAGTAAGTCCTATTAGGATACTTTTTGCAGGAGTTTGCATAGTTATTAAAAGCATATACTGAGATGGTAATAATAGACCATAGGATAGTGGAAATAGAGAGGAAGGAACTTAATTCAACAATTCAACTGAATTGGATTTGATAGGTTATTTATTATGCATCCACCTTGAGACTGTAAGCAGTCTTTGTCTTTGAGTGCATCCCATTTTAATGAGGAAACAGAACACATATCCAGAAAGATAAATAGTTCACTTGAGGAAGGAAAGAACACTAACAGCCAGAGGAGCTCAAGAGAGACTTTCCAGAGCTTCAGAGGATTATAGATGTAAAGCTGAAAGGATTTTTGGAGGCCATTCTAGTTCAATCTCAACTCCAAGAGGAACCAGATTTAGGAGCTTACCCAGTATTATATAGATAGGTAATAAGCATCAAAACGGAATAATAACCCATAGTCTATGACCTCAAAGTCAGCGACTTTTCCAGTATTCCAAACTGCTTCATAAACTACTCTTTGAAGGACTTTAAAGATCATGATTGGCAAAGACGAAGCAGTTTATTCTAGGGTTTGGGAACAACCTAAGTGACAGTGAAACATGACAAAAGCTTTAGAGGTAAAGAAGCTTGAAGACTGAGAAAAAACTATCGAACTTAACAGTGAAGAGGACACTCAGAATTAGAAAACAGCATATTCAATTTTTTACGTGACATTTTAAAAACTTTTGTATAAACTAAATTAGTGTAGTTAGCACAAAGAAAAAAACTGGTTTTTGTTTTTTTGAGAAAAAAAAATTTGGATTAGTTATTTCTGATGAAAGGTAACACGGTGTAATGAATAGAGAACTAATATTGGAATCAAGCAAGGCGAGGATCAAGTCCTGCCTCATATACATATATACCAACTATGTGACCTTGGACAGACTTGTCCTTTCAGGGTCTACAACTGGTAGAGAGAGTTTCTTCACTTGGAATTCCAAATACCAAAACGATCATAGATTTAGGGCAAAAGAAATCTGATATACTAAGTATTTAGGGAATGAACATATAAGATCAAGAACTATTTTCCAATAAATAAGTCTGCAGAATGTTTTCAGAAGTGCAAATGATGAACAACTTTATGAAAAATGTTTCTAATCACTAGTAATAAACGAAATGCAAATTAAAACAACTCTGAGTTTTTTTCTCATTCCTATCATGTCAAAGATAAAAATAAAAGGAATAGACAGGTTGGAAGCACTGTGAAAAGACAGGTACACAAGTACATAGTTAGAGCTGTGAGTTCATCCAACTGTTTTGGAAAAACAATTTGAAACTTATGTGAAGAAAATCATCAAACTGTTTATACCTTTTAACCTAGCCATTCTAACTACTACTGGGCATATGCCCCCAAAGAGATCAGTGACAAAGAAAGGTCCCACAAAAGATTCATGACAGCACTCTTTGTGCTAGCAAAAAAATGGAAACAAAGTGGGTGCTGATTGATTGGGGGATGGCTGAACAAGTTGTGGCATGTGATTGTAGCATATGACCTCCTAGTCATGGTTTCTGGTCTGGGAAGAAGAGAGAGAATTGTTTCAAAGGCACAAGTAGTATTGTTAACTTTGGCATGGAGAAGGACATCAGCTTAAAAGAGGGAAAGAGTATGGGATTTGGAATAAAAAAAAAAACAGGTCTGCCACTTATTACTATAGTGTGAGCTTAGTCAACTCACTTAGCTTCTCTTAGCAGTAGTTTAATTATGCAATGATGGGATTGGACTAGTGGCCTTTGATTTTCCCTTCTGACTCTAAATCTACTATCCATGATTTAAAGAATCACAAAGAACTTGTGTACTAGCAAAAGAAGCAAAAGAAGTGCTGAGAGTGGCACCTCAGAAGCCAAGAAAATAGATACTATCAAATTGTGAAACTATCCTCAACTCAACACATCTAAAACTTAACTGCTCTTTTACCCCAAACCCTCCCTTCTTTCTAACTTTTCTGATATTCTTTAGGACACCACTTCCTCCCAGTCATCCAGGGTCCTAAACTAGGTGCCATCCTTAATTCCTAATTCTCTCCTCTCTTCCCACATATCTAGTCTGTTGCCAAGTTCTATAAATCCTACATTCATAACATCTTTTCTATATTACCTCTTCTCAATCTTATTTTTTTAAATCCTTGTCTTCTGTCTTAGAATCAGTACTGAGTATTGATTCTTTGATGGGAGAGTAAGGACTAAACAATGAGGTTACATGACTTGCCCAAGAATTCAGATTTGAACCCAGGCACTTTATCTACTCTGTTATCTACCTGGTCCTCTTTTTAATCCTCTTATACTTTACACCGTATCCTTCCCCCATGAATCAATACTCCCATGATACTACCTTTCTTGCTATTCCATGTGCAAAACACTCAATTTCCCAATTCTGAGCATTAATTTTTAAATTTGGAAAGTTGTATTTAATTAATTAATTTAGAATATTTTCCCATGGTTACAAGATTCTGAGCATTCTTTCTAATTGTTTTTGATGCCTGAACCACCTTCCCTCATCATCTTTGCTTCCTGGCTTCTTTCAAGTCCCTTCTAAAATTCTTCCTTCAAACAAAGAGTCTATACTGATCCTCCTGAATGCTTGTACCTTACCTGTATAATGACCTCTTCTTTATTTTGTATATAGTTTAGCTTGTTTGTGCATGGTTATTCACATATTGTTGCTTCAATAGACTATGAGTTCAAATTAGATAATATTTGAAAAGTGTTTAGTACAGTGCCTGCCACATATATAGCAAGTATTTATTCCCTTCCCATCCCTGAGAAGAGGGACTGTTCTTTTGTTTACATCCACAGCAGTTAGAACAGTGAATGGCACATAGCAGGTGCTTAATAAATGCTTGGTCTCAAGTGGCCAAGTCAAGTTTTTACTATCCTTTAGGAAGGTTTGGTTAAAACTAAGCAAATGATACAGATAGATCAAAGAGGATACACATTTTGTTTTTCTTTCTTTTTTTTAAAAAAGGCCATTGGTGATTAAGTGGTCATTGTAATATTTGATAGAACAATTTCAATGGAGTAGTAGAAATAGAAGTCTGATTGTCAGGGGTTGGGGGAGTATATAGGTAGAATGTGAGGAAGTAGACTAATGGGGCACAGATAACTTATTAAAGGAATTTAGCAGGAGTCAGGACTCAAGGATTGCAATATATCTCCATTTTCCTTTTAATCACTTAGAATTTTGATTCTTCACTTTGTAGTATTCTCCAAAAGTAGATGACCTTGTTTAAGACCGATGATATAGGGTAGAGTACAGATAGGTCAGGTAATATTCTCTTCTATAACATACTTTGTAAGTACTTACCAAGTCTTTCTTTGAAGACCTAGTGAGAAGGTTAAAACCCATTCCATATCTCTTGAGGCAACCAATTCTATTTTGGGATGACTCTAATTGTTAGGTAATTTTTTCCTTCCATGTAATCTAAATCTGCCTCCTTACAATATTCTCCCATTGGTACTAATTCTGCCCTGTGGGGCCAAGTAGAACAAGTCCATTCATTCTTTTATGCTATACATCATCATATTCTTAAAAATAGCTATGATTTCTTCTCTTTAAGACTTTTCTTTTCCAGGTTAGACATATCCATCTTAATTCCTTCATCATCCTGGATGCCCCAAGTTTTTCCAAAAATGTGGTACTCAAATCTGAACATTAACAAGGGACAAATAAATATAAACATAGCCTTCAGTGACTGAACATACACCATGAGATATTGAGATGAATATGATTAGTGTTTGGACAACATTTTTGCCTGTATGATAAAAATGCAGTAGAATTGAACATTTAAATACTCCCAGCATTTAAAGTCAATTAAATATAAAATGCTGCAAAGTACTTTTGAAAGTCTTTTCCTTAGTGAAGGCAAGAATCCTACTTTATAAATATTCACCAATCATGTGATTATAGGGACAGTTACATCTCAGAGTTGAGTGTACTCATCTGTAAAATGGAAATAATTTTACTGAATAACTCATGGGCTGGTTGCCAGGAAATTGCTTTGCAAACCTTAATTGATATCGAGTTGTTATTTAGGAAGCTGTAAGTGTGTATATATGAAAAGACAGCCAACGGGACACAAATCAATGAGTACTGATGTACAGTGACATAACATGGTGTGGTGGGTAGAGAATTGGCTTTAGAGGAGGGAATATCTGAGTTCAAGTCCAATCTTTGGCATGCGCATACATTTGTGTGTGTGTGTGTGTGTGTGTGTGTGTGTGTGTGTGTGTGTGTGTGTGTGTGTGTGTGTGTGTGTAAAATGAATGGAACAAGGTGCACGATATTCCCAATTTGTAGGGACTATCTGCAAAGTGAAGACCTCCCCTAAGTTACAATGCAGAATCTTCCATCTTGCCCCAGAAAACTCTTCATCCTGAAGATAATTTCATCCTTAGAATTCACACCTTAAAAGTATCCTCATTCCCTGTGGCTTCTCCTTCTGATTGGATGGCTCTTCCTAGAATCTCCATTTAAGGAGCAGCCCAGATGAACCATCTCTTCATTTTTCAGCAGGCTTCAATCTGGACTCATTTGTTATACCACTCCACTGGATACTTTCTTCCCCACTTCCCTTTTCAGCTTCCTTTTATGTGTTGTCTTTTCTTATTAGAAAGTAAGCTCCTTAAGGACAGAGAATGTTTTTTTTTCTTTTCTTGCTTGTATTTGTATTCATAGTATTTAATGCAGCACCTGGCACCCAGTAAGCATTTAACAAATACAGGTGGACAAAGAGATTACTGGATCTTGGTTAGCCACAGGGAAATATCAGATGTGAGCTAGTCCTTAAAGGAAAAATTAGAGTGTGAAAATGGAATGTATTTAAGGCATTAGCAGAGGTGCAGAGTCAGGAAAGGGGCAAATGCAAAGGTAAGTGTGGGAAACAGTGAGTGGGATAGATTGAATGCAATGGCATTACTCTAATGGAGTAATGACATATAAAGCTGGAAAAAGTAGTTTGGTCCCAGATTTCACTGGGTCTTGAATGTCAGAATATGAAATGAAGGCTATCATGTGGGGAGCAGAGAACATTAATAGCATTTCAAATATGGAGATGACATGATCAAAATTTTATTTTAAGATTAATTTGGCAGTAGCATATATAATGAGTGAAACAAAAAGGAATTGAAAGATAAGAAAATTCATCTTATTGCTATTTTTCTCACATGACATTCCATGTTTTTGGATAGGTTGACCTCAAGTATGAAATTTACTACCTTCTATATGAGGTCTTCCCAGATTTCTTCTCCACCTATTCATTCTTCCCCCTCAAACTTTTATATTTATTTTGTATATAATCATATTTACTCATAAGCACATATTTATCCCTTTATAAATGAAGCTTTTCCCCCTTAGCACCTAGCATAATGCCTGCTGGGGCATATTTTGGTTACATAAAATTGAAATTTTTCTGTATGAGCAAAATCAGTTCAATAAAGACTAAAAAGGGATACAAATAACTGGAAAAAATATTTGGAACAAGTGTCAGTTTTATATCCAGGATATACAAGGAACGGATGAAAATTAATAAGAACAAGAACCATTCTCTAATACATACATGGTCAAAGGATTCATTTCTCCCCCTCCTTCCCCCCCTTTTTTTTTTGAGCTGGCAGATTTCGAAGGGAAAAAAAAACAAGCTATCAACAACTCTATAAAAACATCCTACAAATAACTAATAAATAGATAAATGCAAAATAAAACCTATGATACTGTCTTTTGTCAATCAGAATAACAAAGATGGCAGAAAAGAAAATTATTCTTGTTGGAGGGATGTAGGAGAACATACCCAGTAATGCATCTTTGGTGGAACTGTGATCTAGCCATAATGGAAGGTCATTTCGAACTGTATCCCTAAAGTCACTAATGAATATATATATACATATATATATATATGAAAGACATCAAAGAAAGAGGAAAAATATTCTTAAAAGCACTTTTTAGTAGCAAAAAACTGTAAATAAATGGGTATTCATCAATTGGGGAATGGCTGAATAAATTATGATATATAAATGTAATGCAACATTGCTATACCATAAGAAATGAGAAATGGGACTGGGTTGGAGATATCTAAAGTGTGTAATCCAGGCAAAGAACTCTGATCATGACTCCACAGAACTGATGATGAAACATGTTGCTTGCCTCCTGATAGAGATGTGATAGATGTGTCATGCTCAATTAAACTCATATTTTTGGACATAGTGCGGATATTGATTTTGTTCCACTATGGTTATTTGTTGCATTTGAGGCCTAGGTTAATGGGGTAGAATGGAGAGTGATACTAGAAATAGTGTTGCCAAAGGAAAAAAATTAAAAAGACGGAAAAGAGGATCGTGAAAGAAATTTTTTAATGCACAGAAGAAAAGTCAAAATAAAGTACAATAAATATAGACAAACAAGACAGCTTTGAAACTGGGTTAAATTACATAAATATATAAATGAAATATAAATTTTAAACAAGTTATTTATAATGGGGCTTTGCAATTTTGTGTTCAATCCCCTCTATGGAAATTTTCGTTTTTTTAGTGTTTGCCAAATTCTGAATAACAAAAAAATAATGTTTAAACAAATAGACAAGCCAGTAATGAGTGTCAGTTTTGGGGAGAAGATGACTTTGGTTTTAGAAATATTGAGTTTGGGGAGACATCAGAATAAGTAGAAATATTACAGCAAGTAGTTGGGAGATATGAGAGACAGAGAGAGACAGGGACATACCAAGACCAAGACCAAGACTGTAGGTATAGATGTAGATGATCCTGCATATAGGCTTAGGCTAGAAGAGTGAAATAAATCCCTAGAGAAAGAAAGAAAATACAATGAGCAAAGACCTTTGGAGAATGACTACTTTTAGCATATGGGAGAAGGAAGAGGGAGAAGGAATATAAATGAGACAAAGGAGGATCAGCTAGGGAGGCTGGAAAACTGAAAGAGTGTCGCAGAAGCCAAAGGGAGAGGTTTAAATGATTAATAACATAAAATACTTCAGAGGTCAGAGAGAACGAAGACTAAAGAAAGGCCATTGGATTTGGCAATGGGGATGTTGTACGTCAGCATCTAGCTTCAACATCCAGTCTCATATGAATTAGTAAATGGATTGATGCCATGATATAAATATTATCACAGGATACATTGGATAGACATGGTCGAGGAGAATAAAAATTCTGGCCAGTAAACCAAAAGTTATGCTATTTGATAAATTCAATAAAATGGTTAAGTTTGTTGTTTCTTATGATCCATTAAATCCCTATTCCAAGAATATTTATAAAGAAGATAAATTCATATGTTTGTAGCAGATGAATTTAAACTAAGGTGGAGATGGAGAGTCAGTAAACTATGTATCATCTGAAGCATCACATCTAACTACTTAGCTCAGATAACTTTCAGTGCCCATGTGAACTTTATATTTATACATTTGTTGTTTACTGTGACCACATACTGGACTCCTAACCTCAACCAGCTGTCTCCCAGATGTGTGCCATTGGTCACAAGAGAACTGGGTGAGATAAGCACAAACCCGGTTGCCAGCATTGGAAAAACAAGCCCCAAGAGCCAGCTCTGCTGGTGGTAGCTGTCAGTATCATCTTCACCCATGAGGGGCCACACATTATTAGCTAATCATTTTAGAAAGCAGAAGGGTTCATTATGCATTTGGCCTCCATTCAGGAGGTTGGGCTTCAGTACCTGGCATATCACCAGCAGGCTTTCATTCACCACTAGACACTGGCAGAGTCTGAGTAACAATTCATTCTTGATTAATGCCTATATTTTTATAATGCATTAAATGCCAAATTTATTCCTGAGTCAAGAAGAAGGAGAACTTTCTTTCTCGATTTCCAGATTAATGGAAACTCCCATTTATTTTTTTAAACCCTTACCTTCTGTCTTAGAACCCATTGTATTGATTCTAAAGCAGAAAAATGGTAAGGGCTAGGCAATGGGGGTTAAGTGACTTGCCCAGAGTCATACAGCAAAGAAGTGTCTAAGGCCAGATTTGAATTTAGGACCTCTCATCTCTAGGCCTGGCTCTCAAACCATTTAGCCACCCGGCTGCCCCTGGAACTCCCATTTATATAGTGCTTTTCAATTTACAGAACATTTTCTTCATAGTAATCCTATATGGCATTATTATTTTTATAACTACTATTATACCAGATAATAATATAAGCACAGAATACAAAATCTGTAAGTTCCATAGGATTTAGGACTAGAAAAGACCTTAGAGATCATTTAGAAACTAGATGAGAAAACTGATTCTCAGAGAAGGAAGTCCCTTACCCACATTCACATAGCTAGTGTCGGAGCCAAAATGTCTTTTCTTTTGGTTCCTTGCCCAACCTCTTTCACACCATCATTTTTTTAAAAAAAAGCCACATAGCTTTGAAGAAGGAACTTGCTGAGCCACATGGCCTTAAAAATGAGAATTCTTAAAGTTACATAGATCAAAACTAGTTGTGGGGCAAAAATAAAGTGCTTCATACCACCCTGGAGAGCTGTGAACAATCCCAGAGAGTATTACTTCAGGGTCAGGTATGTACCTTTCTGTTGGCAGTTAGGTTCAATGGACATTTATTAATTGAGACAGAGCCAAGATGGCTAAGTTGAAGGAAGTAGGACAATAAAATTGTAATAGAAGTTCTATTTTTCTTTCATTCTTAATTAGGGAAAGAGGTAGATTTTTACCCATAAAACAATAAAATGCAAATTTTAAAGGGCATTTACTGAGACAGCTAGGTAGTTTAGTGGATTGAGAGACAGGCCTAGAGATAAGAGGTCCTGGATTCAAATGTGGCCTCAGATTCTTCTTAGCTGTATGACCCTGGGCAAGTCACTTAAGCCAAATTGCCTAGCCTTTACTGCTCTTCCGCCTTGGAACCAATACTATTAAGAATGATTTCAAGACATAAGGCAAGGATTTTTTAAGGATTTATTAATCCTTATCAATCCTTTAGATGCAATGTCTACATTAAATGCTAGAATTACAAAGATGAAAATTATATAGTTCCTGTTCTGGAGGAGCTTATGATTTCATACAATCTTCTCTTCCTACTTCCAGATCTACCATAGTGCATAGAATTATACACATAAAGTACTTTTATGTAACACTTATGCAAGCAAGGTTTGGACTGGCTTTCTTTCTTGTATGAGGGGTTAAATTGCTAAAGACCCTGGCAGCTTGGTTTCTTCCCAATTAAAAAAAAAGGCAAAATAATTTCAGAATCAGAGATAAAGATAGAATTTCTACTGCCTGGCAGTGACAGTTTTAAAATCTTTCTAGAGAGGAATTCAAAGGGGAAGGGGGGTTTTAGAGCAACTGGAAGAAATGCAGCTCTTAGAGTTTTTATCAACTTCATTTCTCTTACAAACAACTAATCCAGTGCCAGTGTTATAATTCATTAATAACGGAGAATATATTCATAAGACTAGAAAAGAAGGAGTAAACAGCTCAAGTACTCTTTTAGTGTTCATATATTGTCAAGAGATCTACAGGAAAGCCTCTGTCACTGATGACCTGTGGATCACTTATGAGAGGATCTGGACAAGAGTAGCACGAGATAAAGTGGTATGGACGTGGCATGTCAACACCAGTGGAGGTAGTATCTATATTGTTGAGGTCACAGATTCTTGGAAGTACTGAAGTTATTGAAAAACAAATTCATTTGAGGCTTACTATAAAACATCACCAATTGGGAAACAATAGAAAAATTATTTAAAAGACTATTGGACTACTTTAAGGAACTTTCTAAGAGTGTTCAGTCCCTCTAGGAAAGGACTATTTCATCTTAATCTTTTTTATCCCCAGTAATGAGCTTTGTATATAAGAAGCTCTTAATGGTTTTTCAGTTATTTAATTGAAGTAAAGTGCAGGCTTTTTTTAAATCAGATTCATTAACACAAATATTTTATCTGAAAAATTCATGTCTTCTATGATTTGGCAAATGATCTTCTGAAATTACTGTGTCCCCAAAACACATTGCCTTGTACTCCATCTGGTACTAAATCACTTTTAGTTTGGCCAGACTGGTCCTCAAACCAAAAGGTACCAAGCCAATATCACTCAGCCTGTGTTCAAAGCCTTTCCAGCTTGGGAAGACCTTTAAGAGCTCAGGCAAAATCTTTGAGGACCCAGTGTCCTGTCTACTCCAGGTATTAAAGGAGTATTTGAGAATGGTACTCTTTTTGATACTTGGAATGCTCTACAATCTCACTGATTCCCTGTGGTAATAAAGAGTGCCATAACATCTATATCATCTCTTCCTATATATACTCCTATGTAATCTTCCATTCAGCTTACTGGGAAACTTCTTCCAGATTTGTTGACATTTTCTGAATATATGAAGTACACAGACTTTTTTTTCTGTTTAGTCATAGATCACATTACCAAACCCTCTCTTTTCTGGAGTGATATTTTTTTAATGATATCTTTAACCAAACCTCTGGTATGAAATTCTCCATTGCTGACATCCTGCTACCTAATAACTATCATCACTATGTGCCTTTCCTTTGTCCTTTAAGTATCCTGTAGCTTTAATTTTTAAAAAATTATTTTATTTGATTAAATATTTCCCAACAACATGTAAAAAAATTGTTTTAACTTTCACTTTTTAAAATTTTGAATTCCAAGTTCTCTCTTTCCCTTCTGTCCTCCCCTCCTTGTTGGGTAAGAAATTTGATTTCTGTTATACATTGGAAATCAAGCAATTTCATATTATCCATGTGCAACTTTAATTCTTAAAGATTGGTGTTTTATGTTTTACAACCATACAGAATCATCAGAAAAATTATTTGCACACTTCAACAGTCATAGGGAATAATGTCCCAGAAAACGAAGTACCCAACCCTAAAATCCTTGGCATTGTGAAATAAACATCAGGAAAAGATGTAGTTTTATCAATCAGAATGACACTAAAGAAAAAGTGTGTCAACCAATCTCATCTCCTCTATACAAACTGAATTATTTGTCAGCTTGACCACTAGAAATTGCCATCTGCCCCTGCCATTACATTTTAACAACTACTTTGGCTTTTCTGTCTGCCCTATAGCTAAACTCTACTAACATGTATTATCTCTTGTGAGAATGAGTGCTACTTGAAAGCAGGGAATGTCTGGCTTTTCTATATGTGTTCCTATCATTTAAATAAGTTCAAAATGTGACTGAATTATTCCCCTACCCTTAGGCTACATGAGTGCTGTAGGGTACATGGGAGCTATTGACCCTGTTGGGGGTCTATATTCTCTAGGAAGCACAAATCTTAAGCATACGTCAGGAGAGGATGTGAGAGGAAAGTTGAGGGGAATCCCACTTTTCTTGTTCTTGGTGCTTAAGAAATAGAAGAGAAAATTGAGTGCCTCTTCATATAGTGTCTACTAACTGAAAAGAGAAAAGAAGCAGTGTTGTCCCTATTTTACAGGAGAAAATTTTGAGAGATTAAGCAGATTGCCTAAAGTTTTTAGGGTATCAATGGTAGAATAGGAATCATTATCTATCTATCTATCTGTCTATCTATCTAACTTTTATGAATGTAAACTAACAGTCTTGTTGGCTAAAGATTCTTTTTAACTTTCAAATATTGTTGGATCCTATTATTGTTTCCATTATTATTACAAATAAATTCAGATTTCTTGAATCCTAGCCTATCTTTTTGACCCACTCTCACTGACTCCGCTATTGAAGGAATGCAAGAAACCAGAGATATTATCTTCCCATAGTAGAATTCTGTTCTATTTCCTAAGCCTAAACTGGTGTCATATATGGTTAACTTTTAGATAGGAAAATTTGGGTTCTGCTTAGCATATTTAATGATTTCCATTGCTTCACTATCTTCTTCCTCCTCCTTTCTTCTTTCTCCTTCATTTCAATCCTCTTTTCTCTCTTTCCTTCTCTTCCCCTTTCTTTTTCTCATCTTTCTGCTCCCTCTTCATCTCCTCTAACACAATGCTCTCATACAATGGGCTGGTTTAATAATTGACAAGGCAGAAGGTCAGGCTGGGAGGTAAGCTGGGAGGCCAAAGGAGACCACCGGGCATTTCAGATGCCCCAAGGAATACAAAGGACATTTGGGTTCTCAGGAACATCATTGTGTCTCTCCCCTAGAGATTTGCAGGTGGCCACCAGTACTTCTTCCCCACAAATGGGATAAGCCAGGGACCAGAGAAACCAGTGGAGGCGGAATATTTAGAGTGTATTGTAAGCTCTTCACACTAGTGACTGGAGGAAGCTACTAGAGAAAAAGGAAAAGTGACAAGTGTCACTGAGAGGGCAGAGATCTCTAGAGCTGAGAGATTTGATGACTCCCTTCTTTCTTTTTTTTTTTAAAGTACACTACACATATATTTAGCTCAGTTGATGCCTTTTGTTTTTACACTGAATTCATTTCTGATTATATCCCTCTCCCTTTTCCTACCCAGCAAACTTTTCATTTTATTGAAGATTTATTTTTAAAAGTACAACAAAAGCAGCTGACATTAACTGTACTTGACAGCATATGCAGCATTCCATTCCCATAATTTCCCACCTCTCTAATGAGATGAAGAAGATATATTTTTTCTTTTCCATGGCCAAACTTTTCCCCCTTCCTTCTTACTCCCTATGTCATACAACTGTCAGACAGTTTCACAGGACCATTCATTGATGAATCCCCTGCTGAAGTGAGCAGATGGATGGACTCAGGAATACACATCTGTCATAAAATCATCGACCAGCC
This sequence comes from Monodelphis domestica, assembly GCF_027887165.1. NCBI lineage: Eukaryota > Metazoa > Chordata > Mammalia > Didelphimorphia > Didelphidae > Monodelphis > Monodelphis domestica. The sequence goes on from NC_077228.1 coordinate 256,073,553, forward strand.
CCAACTTCCCCCTCTGAGATAGGCAATGGTAGAATTAGAAATTGAAGTTATAGAATCCTTACAAATTATGATAGGAATTATATAGTCACAGATGAAGAAAGTACTTTGAGAAATTCATTATATTAATTATCCCATTACCTACAAATATTGATCAATTTATTCATTCATTAAATGTTTATTGAGCATCCACTGTGTGCCAAATGTTGTGCTAGGTAATTTCAAGACTTTACAAGAAGGGAAGGCTTGGCCTCTGCCCACAGAGCTTAAAGTCTAACAAGGGAGAGAAAATAAGAGTAGAAATTGCAATTGTAACAGGCAATGTGTAAAAGGATGGTACAACAGGTAATGCAAGCCACTGGGGTACAGAGGAGGAATAAATCACATTTGCCCAGAGCTATCAGAGAAGACATTGCAGAACAAGTAGCCATATAGCTTGTTGGATAAAGGTTGGATAAATGAAGCTGAAAGACAAGGCAGGAAAGGGAAACATTGTGAGAAAAGGCAATGATGGGAAACCAATAGCACATAGTACAGCTTGGCACAGAGTGTATGAAGAGAAAATAATGGGAGGTGAGGCCTGAAAAGGAGATTTGAAAAACACCTTTATAAGACCTTAGCTTGTACCTAGCTTGATTGTCCTCTTCAGGGAAGGAGATAACCTGGTTTCTTCAGGTCATTTTGGTATTAGAAATTCTCATCATATTAGAATTCTCTATTGCTAAATGAATGCTATTCCCATTGCTTAAGAAAACAGCTCCTGTTTCTTTAGTTTTTAAAAAATTTTAAAGTTTTCCTTACAATAAGCCTATGATGTAAGTGGTATAATTATTATTATCCTAGATGAGGAAACTGAGGCTTAGAAAAATAGCATCACTTGCACTCAGTCCTAAAGCTAATAAGATATCAGAGCTATAATCTGAAACTTTCCATTAAGCCTTCTGCACTTTACATCATATTATAATGCTTTGCCTCTCCTGCTGTCAATCATTGGGAGTCAGAATTTCTGAGTTAGAAGAATGCAGTAACCCCTTTTGATTTTGTGACTTATCTCCCACACACACTCCCAAAGTGATTATGTAATATGGATTGCTAAAAAGTAAAACCAAAGAATTAAAATAACACATTTCATTTTAAGAATTTAATGATATTCCTTGTGTTAAATGGAGATATTTTTGGGGATCCCAAAGTAGGGGTTTGGAATCACTAAGTTAGAGACTGATGATCCATTTTGAAGAGTATCTATTTTCTTTGTTTCCTTGCTTTTTCCCTACTGCATCTGTGGTTCAGCATATCCTTTAAGGTACAGGCAAGGGAATAGAAAAGAAATTTGTCTCCTAAAATCCAAGAGGTCAGGAAATTACATCTTATTTAAACTTTGTATTAGTGCTGGGTTGATGTTTGTCACATCAACAGTGAGTAGATGAGTTGAATGTAATTCTTCTCAACATTTTTCAACCACAAGGCCAACTTTGGAAGTACTGACTACCTCTCCAGCACCCAAAACAAGCAGGGTCTAGTCACTTTTCTCTGACAGGATGAGCTTTTTATTTGCACTGCCCTCTTCTGCCTCTGAGCACACATCATTCCTCTACTTGGAATCCTCCCTCTCACCTTGTTCTCTTGATGGTCTTCTTACACTTTGGAACTTAGCTCAAAGACTGTCTCCTCCATGAAACCTTTCTTGATTCCCTCCAAATAGAAATTATCCTTCACTTTTCCAATTTCTCAATTCACTCTGACTCATCTGCCCTTAATTATTTTCTAAATTGTACTATAAGTATTTGCATACATTTCCTTTCCCTTCTCTAGACTATAAGCTCTTTAAGAGAGATATTGACTTTTTTTAATCTTTATGTAACTAACAGAGTACATAGCACTTCATAGGCATCATGTTTATTGATTGAAATGATAGAAAATTTTAGCTGTGGAAGAAGCTTTTTTCCTAGATTTGACTTTGTCATTAGCATCTCTGGTGTTGGACCTTCACCTCCCTCTCTCTGGGATTCAGTTCTTCCTTCATATGAAATAAGGAGTCTGGACTAGGTGAACTCAAAGGACCTTTCCAGGTCCAACATTCTATTACTTTGGCTGGGCAGGGTGTCCATAAAGAGGAATGGATGAAAGAGGGGGGAAGGGAAAGGTGGATAGGCATAATAAAATGTTGTTAGAATGCAGCATAGGTTGCCCATCTCTCTTCTAATCCTTTGGTGACATTTCAACAGGAAAACAAGCAGTGTCTGTCCTCTAGCAAGGGATGATGGCTGAGTTTCCAGAGCAGGGCAGACAGCCAATGACCTGAAGGGGGGAAAACAACTTTTAAGGGAGACTATTTACAGGTGTCATTTTCAAACATTCTGTGGCTATCCTTCAGAAATTATTTTTAATTCTGCGAGAGTTGCAGACAGAAAAAGGAATTTTATCAAGATTAGAAATGAAATAGGGATCTGAATTTTCAAGTGACTTCATCTGTAAAGCAGAACAGGGCTTTGTTTCTGACAGTGAACACTGAAAAAGGTATCATAGAATTTTGGAGTTGGAAGGAATTATCCACTCTAGCTCCTTTAGTTTTAAAGATGAGAAAACCGAGTCCCAGAAGGGGTTCAATTGCTTGTTCAAACTCAAGTAGTAAATTAGTGTCTGAACCAGGGCTAGAACCATATAGTATCCTGATTGCCACTTCATAATTCTCTGTTATAATGAGTTATATATCAGGTAGGCTTCATTTTGACAAATAAGATGAAGGAAAACACATACATGCAAGTGATTAGGAATTCACCAGACACTTGAGACAGCAAGATTTGTTTGAAATTTTAGTGTAAACAATTCAAGATGTTCCCCAGACCCAAACTGTGGCTAGGCTTCTTCCCACCTCCATCCCCCAGTTGCTAGTGGGAGATGTCCCACTTCCTCACCAGACATTCCTTCACAGAGGCATGAGTGTCTTCCATCAGTGCCAGGAAAAGCAGCTCCTTGTCTCCTTGGAATTTGTCACTTGGCTTTGAGTATTTATTACTAAGTGTGCTCTGCTAAGGGAGATGCCAACTTGAAAATAGAACCAAATATAGTTGGTAAAACCTGCCTGGTAATCTGAGGGGCCTGATAATCCAAGTGCCCATTTTCCTAGCTTTTGAGCCCAACCAATTCCCACTACTCATCATCTCCAAGTGCTGAAGTGGGAGAAGAGAGCAAACCTAATTATTCTCAGGAGCACTGATAAAAAAAAAAAAGTGTGGTATGTGGGAAGAAGAGGGTTAAGAACAAGATTTGTGATTGTATTTATATATGGAACTTGTATATGAAGAAACTCCTACCACTGAAGGTCTAGAACTCTTAAAGGTTATGTGTCTTGCCCAGGATCACACAATTAATATGCCAGAGATGAGATGTGTCTTCTTGGCCCAGAGGGTAGCTTATTATCCATTATATATCTACTAGAAGGGAGGAGAAGCTAAAATTAATGGTTTTAATAAGATTTTTGGAGTATCTTGAGTTTACTTTCCTAAGTTCATTTCCTTTTGTCCATTAGTGAGTATTGGACCCACTGAAATTTGTTTTCTTTTTCGTTTTGAGCTTTCATCCTTATTGTCTGAGTCAGTTTCATAATGCTCCCCTTAAATACCATTCTTAGGACTGGACTAGATGGCCTTTAAGATTCTTTCCAACTCTTAAAATTTTATGATTCTGTGATCTACAGTTCTTCACAGCTCCAATGTCTGGAGAATCTCTCCCTGATCTTGTTACTTTGGTCATTTGAATGTACTATCATGGAAATCATGCCTACCTGCTTGACACAAATTTGACACTTGATTGCTTTTTGTGTTCTTACTATGTTCAGTGCTCTCCGCTAGATAGGCACTGGGAATTTTACAGGATGAGAAAAACACAGCTCCAGTTCTCAAGAAGTTTATTGACTTGTATGAATCTAGAAGTCAGGAATACTGTGCTGGGAGTACAGATGAGGGAAAGCTTACTACCACCTGGGAATGGAGAGAGAATAAAATATAATGAAGACTTTCTGCATTTGAAGAATAATTTTGGAAATGGAAAAGGTTTAAGAGTTCAGTCCACTTGTGCTGACAAGTGGCTATCTAATCTTTGCTTAAATATCTCTACTAGTGAAGAATTCAGTAATTTAAGAAGCAACTCATATTTGGACATTCAGCTCAGGGAATGGCTACATTTCAGCAGGCAATTTAAATTACCTGGTAAGAGGCAACCTGGTGGAGGAATAGATATCTTTATTCATATCCTATTGCTTTAAAATATAACTTTAATTTAACATTTAACTTCAATTTCCTCATCTGGAGATAATAATAGTATTACCTATCTCTTGGGATTATGGGAAGGAAAGTATTTTATGAACATTAAAGTGTTAGAGAAATGTGAGCTGTTGGATTTCAAGTCCTAGAACCTCTGTTCAAATCTGCCCCATCTCAGTCCTTACTACCTTTATGACTTTAGTCAAGTCATTTAACCTGTATTGCCTCATCTGTAAAATGAGGTTGGATTGGATAACTTTCAAATGCTTACCAGTTCTAAATCATGGCCCTATTATTACTATTACTAGTTGTGGTAAATCCTGCCTCTGACACATATGAACTCTCTAATGCTGGGAAAGTTGCTTAAATTCAGAGTGCCAGGTGACTAAGAATATAGGTTACAGAGAAGGGACCTTGACTAGAATGATAGTCATTATGGAGCAGAAATCACAGAGAGATATCAAACAAATTTCTTCCCAGAGTAAATAGGTACAGGCAAGCAAAACAAACTCCCACATTTGTTTAAAAGTGTAGGGGTCATTTTGTACCTATGATTTTTCACTTATCAAGAAATGGGAAGCATGTTCCATCATTTATTTTCTGGTGTCCTGTTTTATCATTGCATTAATCAGCTTCTTCCACCATCTTTCAAATTTGATTTCCTCTCAGGTCTCCTCTTCTAGGAGACATTATATAAATTGTTCTCCTGGTTCTCCTTATTTAACTATACATCATACATATTTTCAAGATTATTCTGCACCTGTCTTCTTTATATTTTCTTTTTTATACCCTCATCCTCAATCTTAGAATCAATACTGTGCATTGGTTACAATGCAGAAGAGCAACAAGGCCTAGGCAAAATAAATTAAGTGACTTTGCACAGGGTTCTACAGCTAGGAAGTATCTGAAGCCACTGAACCACCTAGCTGCCCCACTGTTCATCATTTCCTACAATCACATAGAATTCCATTACATCTGCCGATCACAGTGTATATAAATGGAGATTTTGAACCTTTGGACTTCCTCCCTCCAGAAGTCCCTAAGTATTTCCCAAAACTCCTTTTAATCTCTCCACCACATTGCGTGGTCACGTTGTATAAATTCTGAGGCTCTGCCTCCCTCTCTCTTTTTTCCTCTGTATCTAGCTAGGTTCAGGTAGTTCTTTTACTTTCGTTATTATTAATAAAACTTTATAAAATATAATACTTAGTTATCACATATCAATTTTAAATCCCACAACAGTTTGGTTCATCCATTTCTTAACTGATGAGAACTCACCTTGATTCCCATTCTTTGCTATAACAAAAAATGTAAGCAGATCCATTCTTTTTTTCTCCTTCTATTTGCTCTTCCAAGGAGAATGACTTTTCCACAGGAAAAGAATGCGAAGAAATGACTAATAAGGAATTGATACTTAAAATAAGTAAGGAAATAATAGGAGAAAACTTAACTGCTCTTGACATTCAGGTCCTCTGACCCAAATTATCTCCATATACCCTCGGTTCCTGAAAAAAAGTGGCAGATGCCATTGCAAAGCTACTTATCAGTATCTTTGAAAGATCAGAGAGAAAGGGAGAGGCACCAGGTGGCTGGGAAGAGGTGAAATGGCCTGATTTATAAAATAGAATATCATCTGCAAACTAATGGTCAAGGAACTTGACTTTGATTCCTAGAAAATTTTACAGTGCTTGCAGTATTAAATTAATAGGATATAAACAACTGAGAACAGTCATGCTAAAGTAAATGTATTTCCTTCTTTTGATGGAGTTAATATCAGTCAAAAACTATTTATTAAATACTCTGTGCCAGGCACTGTGCTAGAAATATAAAAATCAAAATTAAAGTCCTTTTCCTCAACAAACTTCCATTGTGTAAAGGAAACACCATATCCATGTGTGAGGACATACAAAAATAAATACAAAGTAATTGTTGGGGGTGGGCAGAAGAGAGAAGCAAGACACAGAGGCAAGAGATAATATTAGATGCAAAATAACAAGAAGTACACTTTTGCTTTTTTATTATTTCATCTTTAAACCTTTACTTTCTGTCTTAGTATCAGTTCTCAGACAGAGGAGTGGCAAGGGCTAGGCAGTGGGAGTTAAATGACTTGTCTAGGGTCATATAGCTAAAAAGTGTCTAAGGCCAGATTTGAACCCAGGTCTTCCCAACTCCAGGTCTGGCCCTCTATCCACTGTTTTTGATGAGATTCTAGAGTGTGTGAAGGGGAATGTTGGTTTGGTGCTAAGTTATTCAGGCTCACATCATTAACTAACAGACCAAGGGAATGTTGTAGATTTAATTTACCTAGATTGTAGCAAAGCATTTAATTGAGTTTCTCTTGGTAATCTTGTAGAAAATATGGAGAGATTTGGTCCACATGTTGATAATATAATTAGATAAACTTAAAGGATCATAGCATCTACTCTAAAGTTACCTAATCCAACCCACACATTTTACAGATGAGGCAACTGAGCCTCAGAGAGGCTAAACAACTCGCCTAACACCATAAAGGCACAAAGATTCATAGAGACTGTTGAATATCCAGACCCAATGAGCTGTTTGTCTTAGTAACTTGGTGTCAACTTATAAAGTTTCTCATGAATTACTCCTAGAGGACTTTTGCTGAGCCCTGTGCTAGTTAACATTTTTATCAACGACTTTGTATAAAAGTGTGGATGGAATGCTTATCAAATTTTCAGGTGACGCAAATCAGGGAGAGACTGCTAACATCCTTCATGAAAAAATCAGAAGCTGAAAATATCTTAATTGACAACAACCTTGGCAAAATAAATAAGGTTTATAAAAAGTTGAGTTTACAAGCAGAAGATAGAGGAAGCATTTTTAGGCAGCAGTTGATCTGAAAAAGATTTGGGCATCTAGGCCTGCAAGCATTAAGTCAAAAAAGCTAATGTGATATCTGGCTTCATTAGGAGAGGCAGAGCTTCCAGAATTAGAGAGGTTCCATTATCATACATCTGTTGTACTCTGCTTAGGTCAGAACAGACCTACAGTATTGTGTTTGGTTCTGGGTACCACGTGCTAAGAAGGAAATATGTAATTAATAATAATAATTTAATTAATGTAGCATTTTACAGTTTACAAAGTACTTTACAAATATTACCATTTTTTGTCCTTACATAAAACAACCTTTGGGAAGTAAGCACTGTTATTATCTCTACTTCATAGATGAGGAAATATTGGACTGAGAAAGGTTAATTGTTTTGCCCAGCGTCACACAGCCAGTAAGCGTCTGAGGCAAGATTTAAACTTAGGTCTTCCTGACTGCAGGTCCTGAATTGTGCCCACTGTACCTCCCAGCTCTTTCCTAATCTAGAGAACATCCAGAGGAGGAAAGCCAAGATGGCAATAGGTCTCAGGTTCATGGATATGAGAACCATCTAAAGGAAGTGGGGATATTTGGTATGAAGAAAAAGAAACTCTGGGAAAACATGATAGTGTCTGAAGACCTGTTGCATGGATGAGAGCTTTTCAAAGTCTTGACAGAAGGGACAACTTCCTAACAATTATATCTATCCAGTAGTGGGTTGGGTTATCTGAAGGTAGTGGTTTATTCCTCATTAGACAAAAACGGGATGACTGTTTGTCAGGTGTGTTGTAGAAGGAATCGGGTATGGTTTGGACTGAATGGCTGTTTAAGTTCTTGCCAACTCTGAAATTCTGTGATTCTTCCCCACTATCAGGTTGCTGACTATCACTCATCACTCTTGTCAATGCCTCTGCCTTTAAGGAACATCCCACAGTCCAGCCTTTAACAATGTTCTGGCTCTGAGCCAGGGATGGAATGTATTTAACAAGGACTGGTAACAATTTATGTGCCTAGAGTCTTGCAAATAATCAGAGGAGTTCTAAGCTGAAAAGAAAAGAGGAGGGAAGAGCTACCTACCTACAACCAACAAATTAGATATTATTTAGCTTAGCTACAATGTAGGAAAACAATAGCAGTATAGTCACTCAGAAATTTTTAGAGAACAAAATTCAAAGCTTCAAATATTTAAACCATTATTTATAAGGAATGGTTGTAAGGTGAGGTAGAGAGGAGGGAGGAAAGAAGGAAGGAAGGAATGGATGGATGAAAGGATGGAAGGAAGGAAGGAAGAAAAGATGGAAGGAAGGAAAGAAGGAAGGACGGAAGAAAAGAAGAAAGGGAAAAAGAGAAGGGAGGAATGAAGGAACAGGAGAGAGGGAGGAAGGAAGAAAGGAAGGAAGGAGCAAATTGACTTCCCAAGTATTATTGATACTTAGTGGAATGATATCCATTACTAAAATGTGGTTCTGAAAAGATAATCAAAAGGAACAATATGGTTAAAGGGATATAGAGGTGGGGCAAAGTTATTGTTATTCAGTCATTTCAGTCATATCCAACTCTTCCTGACCCCATTTGGTTCTTCGTTTGGGGGGGGGGTGTTGGCAAAGATCTTTAAGTGGTTTGCCGTTAACTTCTTCAGTTCATTTTACAAATGAGGAAACTGAAGCAAACAGGGTTAAGTGACTTCTTCAGAGTCACACAGCTCATAAGTGTCTGGAACTTAGGCCTTCCTGATTCCAAGCGCAGTACTCTGTCCACTGTGCCACCTATATTAAGAAGATATATTTATGTAAAGAAATCCAGGAACCAGAAAAGGAAAAGCATGGTGGAAAGGATTTAGGTAATGACAAATAGAGACATGAACAGCAAGGATATTGTCATCTAAGTATACTGCAGATTACATCAACAGAAAAAGGGAATACTGTAGATGAAAAATTCAGTAAAAATAGATCCTAAGCCTGGCACAGAAACATGTGGATATTTCAAAATCCCCAAATTCTGAAGTTTTATTTCTCTTCAAAATAGAACTAAATTTACTTAATTTGTGTTAGTGGTCACTTCATACTTCCAAAAATGGAGGAACAATAAGTGGAATTACATTAGAGGTTATTTTCAATAATAAGAAGAAACTGATTTCTGGGTTGAAAATTAGAGTTGCTTTGAGGGGGAAGGAGAATGACCATTCCATCTTAGAATTCATGTGAGAAGACAAGAAAAATGGCTATATTTTGACACATGCCCTATGTTTGGGAAAGGCAAATTTGTTCTATTTTTTCCTTTTTGTTTTTTAAAGCTGTATGGAGGTATGTAGTACATGGAGGGAATGAAAACATTTAGTCTGCTATGAGCTGGGAAATAAGATAACCAAGGATACCACAATTCTTTAAAAAATAAGTAAGTAGGATATAACAGAGAACCCGAAAGACTCAGTGTACAATTCTTTTTTCTGTTATTTGTATATGGAAATCCGCCAGTTTGTTGATGTTCATCAATTCAGAATCACAAAAATATAAGGTATTCTAGAAAACTAAAATACATGAACTTTAATACATGGATCTATCTGTGCTCCAGATATTTGAGGTTTCTTGATGTTTGACCTCTGAATAAGTGAAGTGTTACTGAAATAGCACTGGACTTCACCAGATTTTTGGAGTATTTTCATGTTTGTCATGCCTGTGTGAGGTAGAATGGAGCAGGTACTACCCTCTCTCCCTTTTTCAGATAAATAAATAAAAAAGATGTATGGAGAGGACCTGATGTGGTTTAGTTTGAAGGACTTAAGATATAGGAAGTACATGATAGCTGTTTCCAAATGTTATATAGGAAAGAAGGAGTTGACTTATTCTGTGTAATTCCATAGGATAAATCTAGAATCAGTGAATAGATGCTATAAGGAGGCAGAAATTTGCCTACTCAGTTTAGGGGGAAACTTCTTAATAAATCAATTCTCCAACAGTGGAGTGGACTTGCCCATGAGTTCCCTGTTTAGTGGAGGCCTTAACAGAGATAAGATGCCTTTCTGTTTTTATTCAAAGTCACCTCACATGTTATTCGGGAGCAACCAACCTCAAGAACTTCTGATTCACATTTTCTCAAAGTAAACTTCATCATCTCAGGATTGGGTGACATTTAATTGCATCCTTATCATATTTTTTTACCTCCTCAGTTGCCTTACACTTCTTATCAGGCGAGGGGCCAACAGAACTAGCCACTCTTCTACAGCAGTAGTGCTCCCTGATATCTTAGAAGTGAAATGTTAATTCTGGAATCAAGGTAGGATAATTCCTCTCTAGTCTCATTCAGTATTTCCCTTTTGCTGGGAAACTGCTAACATGCTTAGATTTCTCAAAGGAAATTTGTGAGGGGCTTGGTAGTAGCTATATGTTCACTGGGAGCTGACAGCTGGGAAAGGGGTTCAAGAGAATGTATTTCAAGGAATATGAGTTTTACTACTCAGACTTCTGGATTAGGAGTAAGAGCAGAATATGGAAATGTCCCCATACATATATCCTGCACAATAGAAGATATGTAGTCAGTATAACAAGTGGGGGGAAGGGGTCAAATGACTTCCTCAGCCCTCAGATGCCCTTAATAGCATAATAAAGTCTGAGCTCTCCTAGAGTAGACTTTGATCTGGAGTCAAGTTAAAATGTCTATTTACAGAAATTGGTTGTATTTGAACCACCACTTTTCAGAATTTTGATAGAACTGATCCATAGTATTGTACAAAGGGTACTCATCTGAAAATCAGGAAACTTGGGTTCTAGTTTTAGCTCTGTTAGTAACTTAACAGTGCTAATTTTGGCTACTCATCTTATTTCTCTGAACCTCTGTTTCCTCAACTATAAATTAAGGAGATTAAGGTTTCCGCCAGTTTAATTCTATCTCCAGCCTTCTAGAAGTCTTGTGTTGGCTGGGAAGAGGAAGGAGTGCAAGAAGATCAGACCCTGAAGAGAAATGCTGGATATTTCCAGTTGGCACTAGAGTCATGGTCCAAGGATGGCAATGGAACAGAGGCCCAGGAAGCACATCAGTCTCTTCTAGAACACCAGATATGAGCCTTGTAGGTGGGAAAACATCATGGAAGAACAGGAGCTGCTGAGCCAGCTGGTACCTAAGTCCCAGAGTCAGGATAGGGCTGTTTTCAGTCCAAAAGGCTCTGAGCAAGAGGTTTTAATCTAATTACATGCTTTATTTGAGCCAATTTGTTTTCCAATCCATCTTGTTCAAGAAGAAGAAAGAACAAGATGTGGACTCATTTATACCCTCTTGTTCCAAGCCTGTGGATAGAGTGACTTTCCTGACTGTGAAGTCTTGTACATTCACATCCAAACTCCCTCACTCAGGCTACTCCCTCTTCAGAGCTGACCACGGTGCCTTGGTGGGAAATGACTTTCATGTCACCTCTTTGGAATCACGAGAATAACATTTTCTCTTCCTCCTGCAGTTCTCTCATTTGGACAGAAAAGCTTGATTGACCCAGCCCATTTCTTTGATCCCTTTCCTTTAGGAATCTCAAAGTTACAGTTACAAGGTGTAACTGTAAAGTGACATAACTGAACAGAAACCAGCAGAGCAGACCCTAAATATCCAAAGGAATACTGCCCTCTTCAGAATACCCTCTCCCCTCCTTGCTTTCTAACTGTTGTGATATCACTCAGAACCATCATGATGGTTTTTCTTCATATTTTTTATAATATCTTCAGAATTGACCAGTTTTCATCTTTGAGGATGGATTGGAAATAACCAAAAGATATTCAGAGGCAAAATGAATAAGTAGTGGTAAAAATATGAAATGCAGTCTGAGACCCCAAACAAGGTGTCTCTATGAGAAAAATGGCTGATAAATTATCTCTGAAGGCATTGCCAAAAAGAAACTCCAGAACCACCCTGAACATTTAGTGTCCTTTGGGGTTGCTTTTAAAAGCCATCCCTCATTTGGATGGTTATGTTCTAGAGCCTATGTTTAAACAGCAGTCTTATGAATGGCAGGAATAATTCCATTTCACCATAAAGTAGTAGTATATGGAATTTTACCATTTAAGCAGATGGGAAAGCCAGGACATAAAAAAGGAAGGATCTAATCAACAGATGTTTGATTAGTCATCAGTTTTTAAACACACATTTAACTCTTTACTGATTAAAGCCATCTAAAGTTACTTTTGGAAGAAGAGAGAAAGACCCATCAAGTTCCCATAAGACCATTATTCTGGTCCCTTTACCTTTCTTTCTTTCTTACTTACTTACTTACTTACTTACTTACTTACTTACTTACTTACTTACTTACTGACATAAGTCAGTCAGTCACCTACCATTCATTAGGTTACCTGTGATGTGCCAGACACCATGCTGAATACTGCAGATACAAAGAAAGACAAAAATTAATCTTTTCTTAAGAAATTCAGAGTCGATGAGCTGCCTAGGGCCGGTTTCTCTAACCAGATCCACGCGTCTCAGCAGGAAATCACCCGAATTCACAGATATTGGAGACTCTCCGTCTGAGCCTGCACCAACACAAACAGCTGGTAAACAAGAATCCTGACTGAAGTAAGCAGTTCTGTGGTGTTCTTGGTCACACATTTATGGAGTTTCTGAAGGGCAGTGGAGACTATTGCCAGGCACAGCACGACCTCTATGCAGACAAGTGAACTTGTAGAAATTCATTACTACTCCACCAAGAAGCCCCCTTAAGAGCGGTTAACCTGGACACAAAGTGTTGATTTGAAATTGGCAGAGCATTTTACAAGAGTTCTGACCTGGATGGGGTAAACCTCAGTGCACTGCCTTTCTTTTGCCTCAGTATTACTGGATTGAAGAATTGCTGCTTCTTGTTAGGAGGTTCATTTCATTTCCCATTGCTCTCAACTTCATACTTAAAGCACTGAGAATTTCAAGTGGAGTATAGTGAAGGAGACTTCAGTTTCTTTACATCACTTCTGTATTCAAATTTTTAATCCTTTCATAACTTTATTGAGTGTTTTTTAACTAAATTGACATGGCTCGAATGAACCGCCCAGCTCCTGTGGAAATCACCTACAAGAACATGAGTTTCCTTATTACACACAATCCAACCAATGTAACCTTAAACAAATTTATAGAGGAACTTAAGAAGTATGGAGTTACCACAGTTGTAAGAGTATGTGAAGCTACTTATGACACAGCCCTTGTGGAAAAAGAAGGCATCCAGGTTCTGGATTGGCCTTTTGATGACGGAGCACCACCATCCAACCAGATTGTTGATGACTGGCTAAACCTGGTGAAAACTAAATATCGTGAAGAGCCTGGTGGTTGCATTGCTGTTCACTGCGTTGCAGGTCTTGGGAGAGCTCCAGTGCTCATTGCCCTTGCACTAATCGAAGGAGGAATAAAGTACGAAGATGCAGTGCAGTTCATAAGATAAAAACGTCGTGGAGCCTTTAACAGCAAGCAACTTCTTTACTTGGAGAAGTATCGTCCTAAAATGCGGCTGTGCTTCAAAGACTCAAATGGTCACAGAAACACCTGTAGCATTCAGTAAAGCTGAGCTGCCTATATTATTGCCTTGGAAGCAGAAATTGGAGACAGAACCTGGGGCAAATTACATACATACTAGCCATCAAATAGCTTGATGAATAAGTCTTAACGAAGCTTCCATAGGAATATTTTTAAAACAATTTTATAGGTTACAAGCTTGGCAGAAATGCAGCTTCTGTCTTTGGGTTACTAACAACCTGTTCAGACACTTAGTAAAAGATTCTTGCTGTTCAGCCTTTGGGGAAAAAAAAAAGAAATTCAGAGTCTAATGGGGGAGATATTTGTTTGTACAATAGCCAAATAATGTATGTTCAGGATAAGTTGAGTGTAGTCTCAAAGGAAAGGCACCAAGATTAAGGGGTGTAAGAAAGGATTCTTTTAATTTCTTTTGAAAATTTTTATTCTTATATGACTACAAGATTCATATTCTTCCCCCTTCCTTCTCCTTCCTTCTCCCTGGTCCCCTCCCATAGCCAACATGCAATTCCAATGGGTTTTACACGTGTCATTGATCAAGACATATTTCCATATTATTGTTATTTGCATTAGGGTGATCACTTAAAAGTCTATATCCCCAATCATATCCCTATCAACCCATGTGACCAAGTAGTTGTTTTTCTTCTTTGTTTCTATTCCCACAATTCTTCCTCTGAATGTGAATAGCATTCTTTCTCATAAGTCCTTCAGAATTGTCCTGGATCATTGCATTGCTGCTAGTAGAGAAGTCCATTACATTCAATTGTACCACAGTGTATCAGTCTCTGTATAATGTTCTCCTGGTTCTGCTCCTTTCACTCTGCATCAATTCCTGGAACTCATTCCAGTTCACATGGAATTCCTTCAGTCATTATTCCTTTGAGCACAGTAGTATTCCATCACCAACATATACTACAATTTATTCAGCCATTCCCTAAAAGGCATCCCCTCATTTTCCAATTTTTTGGCCACCACAAAGAACGCAGATATTAATATTTTTTGAACTGAAAATTTTTATTTAATTAATTAGTTTAGAATATTTTTCCATGGTTACATGAATCATGTTCTTTCCTTCCCCTCTTTCCTCCTCCCTCCACCCACCCCCATAGCCAACATGCAATTCCACTGGGTTTTACTTGTGTCATTGATCAAGACCTATTTCCATATTGTTGACATTTGCACTAGGGTGATTGTGTAAGAGTCTACATCCCTAGTCATATCCCCATCAACCCATGTGATCAAGCAGTTGTTTTTCTTGAGAAAGGATTCTTGAAGAAGACATAAGCTGAGATTTACAGAAACACAGGAAAGCTAACAGGCAAGAGATGAAAAAGGAAATTATTCCAGGTATGGGGGACATGATAATGAAAATGCTTGGAGTCTGGAGATAAAGTATCTTGTGGGAGGAGCAGCAAAGAGCCCATTGTCAGTGGATTGCGGAGTGGAGTAGAAGGTATAAGAAAACCAGAAGGGAAGAATAGCTCAAGTCATGAAGGGCTTTCAAGGCCAAACAAAAAATTTAATATTTGATCTTGGAGATAATAGGGAACCACTGGAGTTCAGTGATGCCATTGGTTGGACCTTTGCTTTAAGATCATTTTCACAGCTATGGGGAGGATAAATTAGAGTAGAGAGAGAGTGCAGGATCTGACAGTAGGTAATTAGGGTAGTTGGTCTCCTTAACTCAAGTCTCTTCTCCAATCCATTCTCTACTCAGATGACAAATGTATCTTTACAAAGCACAGGTTGTTTATATTATGCCCCCACAATCTCATTCAATAAATTTCAATGGTGCCATATCACCTCCAGGATCAAATACAAAATTATTTGGCTTTTAAAATATTTACAGCATGTATATGGGTCAAAGGTATTCTCCATAAGACAAAGTGACTGTTTCTGAATTCATTTACTTGTAAATGTAAGTGTTCATCTATTCTCAACTTTTCTTAATGAAAGGTACATTGTATATAGTACCTTTTGCCAAGAACCATGCTAGACACTGAGGATTCAAAAACAAAAATGAAGTAGTTAAGGAGCTTAAATTCAACACAAATACGGTGGGGAAAATATATATATATACAAAAAAATGTGAAAAGCAATATCTGTGGCATGGATATAAGCCAGTAGGGAAATCAAGATAACTTCCTGTAGGAGGTAACACTTGAGATGACCTTTGAAGGAAGCTAGGGATTCCATAATGAAAAAATGAAGAAGAAAAATATTCAAGACATTGAGATAGTTGGCCAAGGAAAACCATGGATGTGAAAGATGAAATATCATGTATAGGGAAGATGAAATATCATGTATAGGTGAACTAGTTTACCTGTAGTGCAGCATGCATAAAGAGGAATAATCTAAAATAAAACTAGAAACTGTAAGGAGAGGCCAGATTGTGAAGAGACTTAAAATGCAGGTATGGGATTTTGTATTTTAACCTAGAGGCAAAGAGGAAGTGATTGAACATTCTTAGAAAAGGGCGTGATGCAATCAGATTTGTGCTTTTGGAGTATCAATTTGATAGCTGTGTGGAAGAGATTAGAGAAGAGAAGAGAGAGGCCATAGAAGCAGAGATCAATGAGAAGTCTGTTATAGTCATCTAGGTTAGAGGTGTTAAAGGCCTAAACAGAAATCATTGTCATGTGAATGCAGAGAAGAGGACAGATGGGAGAAGTAGAATTGATGAGATTTGGCACCTACTTAAATATGAGAGGTGAGGGAAAGTGAAGGGTTGATGCTGATTCCAAGCTTGTGAGTCAGGGTAACTGGAGGGATTGTGGTGCCCTCAACAGAAATAGATACAGAAATGAGGATAATTTTCTGGGAAAGTCCTCTTTTGGATATATTCAATTTGGGATGTTTATGTAATATATAGAGATGTACAATAGGCAGTGAATGATTTTCACATTCACACACATGTGTATTATATGTATATGTGTGTATATATAATTTCTGACCTGTTCCATGACATCTTCTCATTTACATTAAAGCTTTGTGTAGGATTTCTGATAAATATGATGATGTAGTAGGAGTTAGAGGAGCCAAAAAATGCTCTAGTAAAGTTCTAGAAATGTTCCAGAAGGAATAATAGTAAAAGAAAACCAAGAAGAACTGGTTATGTGTTTCACCATTCAGTCCCTGACTACTCTAAATTCCCAGAATCCTAATGAAGTACTGAATAAAGACAAGCCAGGGGAGGTGGGATGTATAGCTAGGTAGCCCACTAGAAGGCCACAGCAGGAGACAGGACCAGGACAGTGCTCAGACAGTACATGACTCTGGCAGCGCATGAGGAGACCCACAGCAGAAGTCTAGAACATGGCAGCATCAAGGGTATTACAAGAGGCCACCTACCAGTACAATTGCCAACAGTCAATTCCTGGCAAAGGCCTGTGTAAGAAGAAGAAGACAGTTCCAAAAGATGATATGAATCAGCTGGAGATAGAGCTAGAAACTAGGAATTCCAATAGGAAGACTTAGGATAGAGCTTTGGAGGATACTTCCACTTAGGGGGGCAGGAGATGGAAGGTGTAATATAGCTGTGTGTTGCCTATGTAAGTTGTATGCATGTTCCCATGGGTTTATCTAAATATGACTTGGAGGAAGGCTTTGATAGATATCTCAGAAATCTTGCTTACTCCTCTCCAAGGGAGACTTGATTTCCTTCTAGAAGAGAGAAGGGGTAGGGAATCATGAACTTGTTACTGTGCTCCCTTCAGAGAGGGATACCAGCTTTAAATTATATCTATCTGATGCCATAAATATTGTTAGGCTAGGGAAGTGAGTCTTTTCTTGGGTTCAAGCCATTTTCCATACCTTAAAGAGAAAGGAGATTCCTTCTTAAGTTTGATTCCTTCTCACTGAATTCTAGGTACAAAAACAGACCATCATAAATAGTGAAGAGCAAATAAACCTATTTATCCAAACAGAAAACAGAAATCATAGGAGTTATATGGATTAGAATACATCCAAAAATATCCAGAGTAAATTAACCTTAGTAAATAGGGGTGATATTTCTCAGCTCAACCAAGAGAGTATCCTTGATCTTACCCAAGAGAAATTTCCAAGGTCTCTAAGGAGGCAAGCTGGAGGGATTCATAGACATACTAAGGAGCCAGCTTTCCCTTACATTTCAGACTTTCAAAGTCTTTTTTCCTGTCTTCCTGGTATTAGTCCCAGAGAGGGTCTAGAAACACTCCTCTCTTGAACCAGTCAGTCAATAAATATTTATTAAATGCCTTCTATGTGCCAGAAACTTGATATCAAAGAAAGACAAAAAATATTCTCTGTTCTCAAGGAATTCATAGAAAATGAAAGAGGCAACAATTTATATATAGAATAAGTTGAAAATAACCAATAGAGGGAAAACACTAAAATTAGTAGTATAAATAAAGGCTTCCTATAGAAAGTGAGATTTTATCTGGGACTTGAAAGAAACCAAGAAAGCTAGGAGTTAGAGATAAGGAGGGAGAGTATTCCAGGCATGAGAGGTGAAGATGTCTGGAAATGGCATATCTTATTCTATGAACATCAAAGAGGCTAGTATCACTGGATTGCAGATACATAGTAGAATGTAAGGTGTAAGAAGACTGGAAAGATAGGAAAGGACCTAGTTAAAAATGGCCCTTATAAACCAGAGACGGTAGAATCAAAATTCCAGTGTGAAAGGAAACATTTTTGCCTAACTTATTCAGTATATCTCCTCTACAATGACCTAGAAAATATACCAGACCAAATGGCCAAATTTCAATGTGGAAAGCCAAAAAAAAAAAATCACTATGACTCATTTTTCCAGGCTAGGGCAGCTTAGGGAGATAGACAGAGAGTTCTGTAGACACTGGGGATAAGGGTTAGCCAGGAGTATGTTGGATAGCAGAAGCAAACATTTCTAGTACCTGGGGACAGAATAAAGGCCAAGAAAGGGCACCAGTACAGGAAGCACTACAGCAGAAAGAGATTCTAGGGGATCCCTGGATTTTTAGTGGGTGCAGGAACTAGTGCCATCTGACAGCTCTATCACCCTTTACTTAGTTTGAGTCACAGTCAGAGTGGAGAGCAGTGGTTGTGAACCATTGTGAGCCCTAGCTGTGTAAGCAAGGAACAAACTGGAAATATAGTTGTATGGTTCTGATCCCAGGAGCAGAGCAATGACTCAGTTCTAGCCTTTAGCCTAGTACATAAGTCTGCAGTGGAATAATGAGAGCTGAAGTCCCAGACCAAAAGAGAACTAGCAGTTTAGTTGCTCTGAACCCTGTACAACCTGCAAGAAAGCTAAGAGTGACATAGAGCAGCAGCAGTCTACTAAAACTAGGTAACACACAAGCCAACAGATCCAAGTCTTGATCATTCCTTTTACAGATGAGGAAATAGGTTCTGAGAGTTCAAGCATCTTGAGTTTTCATGACTATTCTGCTGCACTGTTTTTAACTTGAAAAGCCTACAAGTCAAGACTAATATGGAGGGAAAGTTGGTTTGTGACTTTTTGTTCATAGGTGTTCATAGGTGATTCAATGCAGCCTTGAGGCTAAGATACAACAGAATGTGACTTGATTCTCTGCTGCTTATGCTAATTTTGGCCAGCAACACCAAGAAAATAGAGGTTCTCCTCCTGCCAGCACCACATCTTCCAGATGTTTCAGTAAATAGAGAAATTTTGAATGCTGTGGATAAGTTCACTTCCCTTGGCAGTATAATTTCTAGGGATTGTTCAAATTTAGGATGAGGTATTCAGCTTCCTACCAAACTGGAGGTTTACAGAGCCACTTTGTGGCCTTCATTGTTGTATGGCTGTGAAACCTGAACAGTCTATTAGTGCCATCCTAGAAAATTGAATCACTTCCATTTGAATTGCCTTGGGAAGAACTTACAGATTACCTGGCAAGATTGTGTACCAGACACTGACTCTCCTCTCTTGAGTTTAACTGTTAAGCATTCAAACTCTTGCCACATAGCCTGAATGCCAAATGCATGTTTACTTAAAGACTATTTTACCAAAAACTCATACCAGGAAAACACTCACATGGAGGTCAGAAGAAGGGATACAAAGACACTCTCATGGTCTGCCTGAAGAACTTTGGTATCAGTGGTGAGACATGGGAGATGGTGGCACAGGACTGAGTGTGGCATTCCTACATCAAAGAAAATGCTGTGCTCCATGTGCAAAGCAGAAACTCAGTAGCACAAAAGAAATGTGAGATGTGCAAACCTAGAAACATCTCCATCCCAAATGTTCAAATGGATTATTTGTGTCTGACCTATGGTAGAACCTTCCAAACTTGTATTGGACAGATCAGTCACAGTCAAAAACACCGTACTTAACCCCAACACTATGATGTTATTGGTTCTTTTAACTTATAAGTTAATATATATTAACACTGTTAACTTGTATTGAACTTGTAGTCCATTAAAAACTGCATGTCTCTTTCAGACAAATTACTCTCTAGCCTCGTCTTCTCCAAGTGGAAGACTTTATATTTATCCCTATTAAATTTTATATTACTCAATTTGGCCCAAATTCTAGTGTGTCCAGATCATTTTAGAATCTGATTCTATCATCTAAATTGTTAGCTATCCCTTATAGTTTTGTGTCATATGCAAATTTAATAAGTGGGTCATCTAAATGACTTTAAATGTCACTGATGAAAATCTTAAATAGAACAGACCCCCAGGGGCACTAGACTTACCTGCCTGAAGTTATCCAGCTTGTAAGTAAATGGCCTATTTAGGATTTGTACTCATGTCTTCTGACTTCAACTCTTTCTATCATGGCACAAATGACATTTGAGGAAATCTCTTATATTGTTACCTTTCATCATTTAGCTTTATATGTCTTTATATCTTATTTTCCTCACTGGGCTGTTAACTTTTTGGGTACAGCAACTATATATGATTTTGGTTTTTGTATCCTTCATATTGTTCAGCACAGACTAGATTCAGGTCTGAGACTTACATTGTATACCCCTCTCCTCCCAACCCTGCTCCCCACATACTTTTCCTCCATTTACCTAAGAAAGGCAAGAGCGACAAAAACTCCTTCCTCATGGCTAACAATCTACCATTTGTGTAGTTGATTGAGATGAAGTCCTGGGTTCATACACTGAGTAGTTGTGTAACTAGAGTGTTTGGGCCTCTGTTTTCTCATCTGTAAAATGAAGAAATTATTTTCAATAACCTCTTGAGCTCTGAATCTATGATTCTTTGATTCCTATATTAATTAATCAATCACTAGCCACATAGGAGCTAACTTTTCCTAATCCCCCACCTCCTTTTCCTCAACCCTGCCCCACCTATCTTCTACCCCTACTCTGTCTGCTTCTTCTTCTATGCCCTCTGGAACTCCAGTTCTATAAGGAATAAATTTTGCTTCATTCTGGACCTTTTTGTCTCACATTCTTTCCATTTACTAATAAGGACAGTCTTCCCTCTCCCCCAAATCCCTTCACCCTAACCACACTTTTTTGGTCACCCTTTCCAGCACCAGCTGTACATTATACAGACCCTTGACACAATGGTCCTGGAAGAGAAGATGAAATACTACTTCCCCACTTGTACTCTCAGACCCTCCCTTTAGCACCATCAGTCAGAAGCCTGTCTTCTGAAATTTACTCAGTAAGATTTTTGCCAGTTCAAATAATAGTGGCTGTTCACATAGCAGTCCCAAGGCCATTCTCCCTCCTTTCCTAAGAAGTTCAACACCTTTCTCTTTTTCTCATCTCCTTCAGCATCTATGTTAATTTTCCCACAAATTCCCTAACCTCCCAATTCCTTCATTCCACCTCAGCCACACATAGGAACAGTCACTCCATAACTCTCACCATTGTCCACAAGTATTCCACTTCCTTGATCAAAATTCTGGCATTATTTTATCTGACCAAAACCTCTTGACCATCTGTCTTTCCTACTGCCTTATTTCTCCTAAACCCAGCCTTTACCCTTTGAATTCCAATCCCTTATCTAATCAATACTTTCTTAGGCTAGTAATAGATAACATTTACCTACATTTTCAGTCTTGACCCAGTAGCCAATTTAATTCTACACTGTCCTCTACTCATAAATCCTTGTGCCTTTGACTCTTATCCCTTGCCAAGCCTTGGGCACAGATTACTCTTATATCCATCCCTTCTACTTTTTCTACATGTCCCTAAATAGAGTTGGAGGAAGTCCTATAACCAGGCTGAGTAGGTTTTATTTTATACAACTTGTATACAAGTTGTATTTTATACAACTTCAACTGTACCCTCACTTTAGCAAAATCCTTTTTTCTTCCTTCATTGATTCCCTTTGTCACAGGAATGATTTCAAACCTTTATTCTCTTTTTAAGTTTATTAATTTTTTCCCTACTCTCTCAGCTGAGGATCTTACCTCTTATTTTACTGAGAAAAACTGAAACAATTTGATATGAACTCCCTCTTTAAACTTCTCCTTTTCTAAACCCATTGACATCATCTTCCTCTCTGTATTACTTTCCACCCATCTCTGGCAATGAGTTAGCTCTTCTCATTGCTAAGGCCAACTCCTCTACATGTGTGCCAGATTCTCTCCCCTCCCTCTTTTCCAACAGATTGTATCCTATCATGCTTCCTCTCTAACATCTTTGGTCTCTACCTATCCTTTGGTTCCTTCTTTTAAAACCTTCCCTGCATTCTACCACCTTCTCAAACCACCATCCAGATCTTGCCTCTCTTTGCCAAGCATGCTCCATGAAAAAGTTGTCTATACTCACTACTTTTACTTCTTTTACTCACTTTTCGTTCCATCACAATCTGGAACATCAATCAACTAAAATTGATCTCCCCATAGTTAGCAATAATATATTAGCTGCCAAATCTTTTCTTAGCCTTCGTCGTCTGTAGTCTATCAACAGATAAATTGTTGACTATCTCTTCTGTATGTTCTTTCCTCCCTGGATTTCCATGAAACTGGTTTCTCCTCCCAACTCTATGCTGCCTCATCTTACATATTATGCCCCCTGATTATCGGCATGCCTTAAGACTCTGCATTAGACTCCCTTCCCTTCCCTTTGTTGTACTTCCTTTCCTTACCCTTCCCTCCTCAAACCCATAAATTTCCATGAGTATAATGATAATCTCAATGCTGATGTTTCACAGATCTATATATCCAGTCCCAATCTCTTCCCTGAGTTTTAGATCCAAGTGTCTGTTGGACATTTCATACTAGACACTTCATAGATATCTCAAACTCAATATGTCCAAACAGAACTCATGATCTTTCCTTCCATACCCATCCCTCTTCCAAACTTTCCTTTGTGTTGAAGGTATCATCATTCTACCAGTATTCTTCATAACTTCAGTGTTGTCCTGAATTCCTTGCTTTCCCTCCCCCCGCATATCAAATCAGTCATTAAATCTTATTTCTAGCTCCGTGACATCTCTTGCACCTGACTCTCTCATCATAGAACCACTACCTTGTTTAGGACCTTTAGTCTTTCACCTGGATTATGCAACAACTTTCTAATTGGTATCCTTGATTCCAACCTCTTCTCTTTCATTCATCCACTCTCTATTTTGCTGCAAAATTGAATATCTCAGTCTCCTGTTAAATAAACTCTAGTAGCTCACTGTCACTTCTAACATAAAAACAAACAAAAAATTCACTCCACTTTTTAGCTTTTAAAACCCTCCATAAACTGTCCACCACCCATCT
Source organism: Monodelphis domestica (assembly GCF_027887165.1). Classification (NCBI taxonomy): domain Eukaryota; kingdom Metazoa; phylum Chordata; class Mammalia; order Didelphimorphia; family Didelphidae; genus Monodelphis; species Monodelphis domestica. The sequence goes on from NC_077228.1 coordinate 256,096,789, forward strand.
TTTCAGCCTCATTAAACATTACTCCCTCTCCTATACTCTTTGATCCAGTCCACTTGTCATTCTCTCTGTTCTTTGAATGCCATATTTATCTTCTATCTTTGGTACTTTTGCACTGTCAAGCCCTTCTGCTTGGTGGAATCCATTTCCTCCTTCAAGATGGAGTTCAGAAATCATCTTCCTTCAGTATACATATTGAAACTCCCTCATATGACCTAACATTCTAATTCCTTGACAGTAAGTCAACATAGTAAATAACATAGTAACATAGTAAATGTTTCCTACTCCTCCATTCTGCCATTGCAATGCAGACATGATCCTACCATTGATCTTACCATTGCTCACAGATATTCCACATCCATGTTCATGAACTCTGAAATTCTTTTATAAGATTATAATTACCTGTTCTCTTAGCACTTCTCTCATTGATCTTTCCAGCCATAAAAGCTCTTTCCCTTCTGTCACAGAACATTCTTTCAACCACTCCTATATGTCTGTCATATTAAAGTTTGTTTTATCTTTTGTATTTTATCCTTTCAGCTAGTTCATCAGCTCCTTCTGTGCCGTGTTTCATTGGTATACTCCTAGAACCTATCACAATGTTCTGAATAGAATAGGACCTAATATGTAAATATTTATTTAACGGAATTGAAAGCCATACAGAGGTGATAAAAAATTATTGTGTATAAGCTTTGAGCATGCTTATTCATATTTTTTCAATCAGGATATCACATTTGATCAACTCAGGACTTTCAATGTGTGTGTGTAAGTTCTTAACCATTTGTGAAAATTGCTTCTTCATAAGCATTTGGAAAGGATCTAGATCCTGGTACCCTCTATTTATGAGGGTAAGACATTGGCAGAGAGCATATGGTAAACCTTTCGGGACAACATCTCCTAAATCTTCGCCTAAATTTTGGATTTGCTAGAATGTTAGAAATGGAAGAGAGTTTAAGAAACTCAGCAGGAACTGAGGCTGCTGGAATCCCTTGCTTTCCAGTTTACCTGAGGACCCTCTCCATTCATTTTTCCTTTGTGCCTTCTTTTATCTGTTTTTGATATTGGAGGAGGGCCTGACTCATGGTCTTTTTAAGGAATATATTTAGAATTGTGCAATTAGGGAGCCCTGTGATTGAGGTGAAATAATTTATATTGTTGCCTTGATGTTTCTTACACAATTGTGAGAAATAATTACCCACACCACCACCCCCAAATGCTGTATTTGTGTGTGTGTGTGTGTGTGTGTGTGTGTATACACATTAAAGAAAAATCAAGCAGTGTTTATTCTTTCAGCAAAAAGGAACTGATGCAAAGCATAGAATCTCAGATCTGGAAGGAAGCTAGGGAGTATTGTAGTTCAACTGGAAGCAAAAATTTCCTTGAAAAATCCTTTACTCCCCTCTTATAAATACCTTATGTGACTCAAATAACTCATAAAATGTTTTTGTTTCTATTGTTATTGTATATATATATGTATATGTATATATACATATATATAAAATAACATGTAGTGATTTTATAGCTCTTATTAGTAGGAAGTTCCTTCTTGTAGTAAGCTAAAATCATAGTCCAAAATGTTCATTCTAAACCACCAATCTGGAGATAGAATCATAAGATCACAAATCTAGATACAGAAGGGATCTGGTCCAACCCCCTTGTTTTACAGCTAGGTAAACAGAGACTCAGAGAGGTTAATTGACTTGCTTAAGTTCACCCAAGTAGTGCATATCAAGAGGCAAGTTTCAATTTAGATCTTTTAGCTCCAGAGTAATTTTTCCAGTAGACTAACACAGTTTCTTAGCTGCCGACCAGTGATGATCTATGTCTCTTCTGAGCCCTCAATATTTTCTGCATTAGAGACCTAAACTCAAATAAATGTCATATTATGTACACAGCTTATGGCTTATGGAAAATGATAATGTAAGGAGTCCTACTAGGTTATCATCTATTAAATAAAAGAATAGGTCCTCAGCCTTTGGATATTGATCCAAACATACAACTGTGACTCAAGGAAGACTGAAGTACTCACAAAGGCATCTTCTGCCCTTTGTCTGCAATTGAGACTAAGATGTATTAGAGGGACTCCAAGACTATTGTGGGGAATGAGGGGGGAGAGGTGAGAGAACATCTCAGTGCAGTGAATAACAGTGAGGAGATTTTTCAGTGTGGCTTATCCTACTCCACAGTACTCTTTCTCTTGGCCTCAAGCCAATTCTCAGTCTGTGTATAAATGATTTTGGGATGATTCTATTCCTGAGGTGCTGACAGTTCCCTCTAGGAGAAGGGGCCTGGCTGAGTTTCATAGGCCTAAAGCCAGAAAAGGCAGAGTGCCTTTTCTTGCAGGCTGTTGTTATGTGGAAGAAAGAGAATTGGACTAAAAGTAAGTACCTAGGTTTGAATCCTGGCACTCTCATTTAAGCTGTGTGACCTTGAACAAGTCACATAATCTCTCTGAGCCTCCTTTTCCTCAGCTGCCCTTGTTTTGTTCCCCTCTGAGTTTAAGTGAGAAATAAAATGAGATAATGCATGTAAAGTCTCTTTGTAAACTCTAAAGCCCTATAAAATCATGTCATTTTTTTCCTTCTCACTCTTCACTATACCTCTTGATTCTTTCTTGCTCCCTCCCACTTTCACCAGGTATCAGGAAAGTTAAATTTTACAGATTAAAACAGCCTCTCTGCTACTATTCTACTCACTGTCCCCTGAATACATCATGCATCGCCCCCCCCCCCCAATCCTTGCTTTTTCTACCATGGGTTCTTACTGAGAATCCTTCCACCCTTTATCACCTGTCCACATCTTACTCATCCTTCAAAGCCTAAGTCAGTTTCCATTCTTTATGGTCTATTTCCTGATCACTCTAATCCTCACTAAGCTTTCCTTTTAGAATCATAGGACTATGGATTTAGAACTTGAAGGGCCTTTACTGCTAATTGTGTGACATTCTACAAGTTTCTTGACCTCTCTGGAACTATTTCCTCATGTATAAAATGAGAGGATTGGGCCAGATGACCTCAAAGTTCCCTCCCAGCTCTAAATAGTACTTGCCTAAAGTTGAATACCTACCAATCCAGAGTGTCTAATAGTAATCTAGTTGCTAGTATTACATAGTTGACAAATGTTCTACCTTGTGACATTTCTTCTACTATTGCCTGCTATACTAAGTTCTTAGTAAACTTTTCCTTTGTTTATATATCATCTCACTAACTAGACTCTAAACAACTTTGTTTTTTAGAGTAGTCCAATCTCTTCACTTTATTGTTTTTTATTTTTGCAAATGGATTTCTGTCATTTTATTTCCTCCTCAATTGTACATAAAAACAGTTTCCAACATTTTTCAAAGAATATTGAGTTTCAAATTATCTCTCTCCCTCTAAACCTCCCAACTTCTACCCCCCCTACTCCCATTAAGATGTAAGCAATCTCATAAATGTTTCCATATTTATCCTTGTGTGGAAGGAAACTCTAATAAAAAATTAAGAAAAAAAAGAAATTAAGAAAAAAGTCTTCTTTGGTCTAGATTCAGACTCTATCAGTTCTTTTTCTCTAAAAGCAGGTGGAATTTTTTATAATGAATTCTTTGAGATAGTTTTGGACTGTTGTATTGCTGAGAATAGTTAAGTTATTCACAGATGCTCATTATTTGGTATTCTGTATTTCTGTCACTGTGTACAATGTACTCTCGGGTTCTGCTTATTTCACTCTGCTTCCATTCATGTAAGCCTTTCCAGGTCTTTCTAAGCTTGTCATTTCTTACAGTACAATAGTATTCCATTACAATCATATCCTGTAACTTACTCATCCATTCCCCAGTTGATGGATATCCCCTCACTTTCAAATTCTTTGCCTCCACAAAAGAAGTTGCTTTAAATATTTTTGTACACATAGATCCTTTTTTAAAAAATTTCTTTCAGATGCAAACCTAGTAAAATATTACTGGGTCAAAGGATATATACTGTTTTATAGCACTTTGGGCAGAGGTCCAAATTGCTCTCCAGAATGACTAAATCATTTCACAACTCCCCCATCAGTGCATTACTGTGTCACAATTTTCCCATATCCACTCCAAGTGTTATCATTTTCCTTTTCTGTCATAATAACCAATCTGATAGGTGTGGGATGGTATCTCAAAACTGTTTTAATTTGCATTTCTCTAATTAATAGTGATTTAGGTCATTTGGGGAATGACTTATATCCTTATGTATTTGACTCATTTCTCTGTGTATTTCAGAAATGAGGCCTTCATTAAAGAGACTTCTAAAAATTTGCATGTATTGCCTTCTGTCCTCTTTCCCCCTGTTTAGTTTCTGACTATTACCTCCCTCCCCCCTAATTTCTCCTCTTTTCTGTCAGCCCCACCTCCCATTCTCTTTTTTCTTTCTTCTCCTACTGTCCTGTAGGGTAAAATAGATTTCTATGCCCAATTGGTTGTTTAAATTCTTTCCTCATTAAGCCAATTCCAATAAGTCAGGTTCACATATTCCCCTCCCCATCTCCCATCTTCTTCTTTGGAAAAGCTATTTCATGCCACTTTTATATGAGATAATTTACCCCCATTCTATTTTTCCCTTCCCCTCCTCTTAATAAATTTCTTTCTCATGCCTTAATTTTATTTTATTTCTATATCATCCCATCATATTAAACTCACAGCCTTGCACTCTGTCTTCTAAGTGCCCTAATAAGTATAAAATTCTTTGGAATCACAAGAATCATCTCCCCATGTAGAGATGTACACAGTTTAACCTTACTGAATGTCTTCATTTCTCTTTCCTGTTTACTTTTTTATGTTTCTCTTGTATTTGAGAGTAAAACTTTCCATTCATCTCTGGTTCTTTCATGAGGAGTATTTGAAAGTCCTTTATTTCATTGAATACTCATTTTTCCCCTGAAGGATTATGTTCAGTTTTGCTGGGTAAGTGATTCTTGGTTGAAGTCCTAGCTCCTTTGCCCTCTGAAATATCATATTTTAGGCCCTCTGATCTTTGATGTAGAAACTGCTAAATCTTGTGTTATTCTGATTGTAACACCACAATATTTGAATTGGGTGGGTTTTTTATTTATTTTTTTGGCTGCTTGCAATACTTTCTCCTTGACCTGGGAGTTCTGGAATTTGGCTATAATATTCCTGGGAGTTATCATTTGGGGATCTCTTTCCTTCAGTGGATTCTTTCAATTATTATTTTACCCTCTAGTTCTATAATTTTTGTACAGTTTCCTTGAGAATTGCTTGAAAGATGATATCTAAGTTCTTTTTCTTGATCCTGGCTTTCAGGTAGTTCAATAATTCTTAGATTATCTTTCCCAGCTTTATTTTTCAGATAAGTTATTTTTCCAAAGAGATAGTTCACATTTTCTTTTATTTTTTCATCCTTTTGATCTTGTTTATTTCTTCATGTCTCATAGAATTATTAGCTCCTAACTGCCCAATTCTAATTTTTAAGTTATTTTTTTCTTGCAAGAGCTTTTGTACCCATTTTCATTAGGCCAATTATTTCTTTAAGAATTTTTTTTTTTTGGTGAATTTTCGAACCTCTTTTTCCATGTGGCCAATTCTGCTTTTTTAAGAAGTTCTTTTCAGTGCATTTTCGTAGATCTTTTTCCATTTGGCCAGTTTTGCTTCTTAAGAAGTTCTTCTCTTCAGTGCATTTTTGTTCCTCTTAACAGTTGTCTTATTCTGTTTTTTAAGGCATTAATTTCTTCAGTATTTTTGGTGCCTCCATTACCAAGCTATTAGCTCTTTTTTCATGATTTTCCTGTATCACTCTCATTTCTTTACCATATTTTTCTTCCATTTCTCTTATTTAATTTTTTAAATCCTTTTCAAGCTCCTCTTTTAATTTTGGGGAGGCTTAAGAGCAATTCATTTTTTTCTTGGAGACTTTGGATGTAGCAGTATTGACTTTGTTGTCTTCTTCTGAATTTGTTTTTTGATCTTCCCTATCACCAAAATGACTTTCTATGTTGAGTTTTTGTTATTGTTGTTGTTCTTTATTCATTTCCCAATCTTTTTTTTTCTTTTAATTGAAAAAAACTATTAAAATTAGTCCTTGTAACTGTAGTAAAGGGAGTACTGTTCTAAGCTTCAGCTTCAGGTTCTTTGTGTAGCTGCCTTCAGAGCTGGCTCTGGGAATCTTATCAGCTTTTAGTTCTTCCAAAGTGGTATGATGTTAGGAGAGGTGTGTTTAATATTTTCCAGGCTTGTGTTCTGGTTTGGAGGTAACCACACACACTCTCTTCTGCCTTGAGACTGTGACTAAGGTCCCCTACTCTTCTGTAGCCGTAAGAGATGATATGTGCTAGTGTTCCTCCCCTCCCCTGAGAGTGTGCTCCAGGATTGTTTCCTGGGTCTGCATATAAGTAGTACAACAAGAATCTTGCATCCACAACCAACAAAGAGATAGATCCCTGTAATATTTTTCTAAGCAATTGTCCAACATCCCCCACACCCAGACCCTCTATGACTGAGGACTCTGGAAGCCTTTGCTGATGTTTCAGCATACCCAAGGCTTGTTACCTTGGTGGTGCCTGTCCTGGTATGCTCTTTTGGGCTCCACCTCCACAGTGGTGTTCTAGATCCCTTGTGTTGTCCATCTAAGTTTTTTTGGGTTGAAAAATTACTTCATTTCATTCTTTTGTTGGTTATGCTGCTCTATAATTCATTTTGAGGTGTTATATCATAGTTTTTGGAGGTGTAGGGATCAGATGGGTCCATGTACCTTCTCTGCCATCACTCATTTTTAATAAGGATTAGAGGGTAAGAAGAATTCAGAAGGGATAGGGAAGGACTGGCTTCAGCAGGCAATGGTTCCCACCTAGTTCTATAGATTTCCTAGGTTGCTCTCATCCAGAAACATAGCAAAATGAACCTTGTTCAGTGATGATGCCAGAGAGCCCATTCCCAAGTTTCAGATAGACCTGGAAAATCTTTGGTAAAATCTGGGGGGGGGGAGTATGTCTCCTCACATGGTGTGGGTGCTCACTTGATCTCAGACTGGATGTTGTTACTGGAGTAGAAAGTGGCATTCAATCTTTCTTTCCCACACCCTCTCTATTTCCATCCCCCTTTTTCAATACTCCACCAATTGGTACCCTGGCTAAAAGAGGCAGAGGTTGCCTATCTTGGGCTGTAATGACTGTTCACATTGAATTTAGCTTGTTCAAGTCAGTTCTGGCGTCTTCAATGTGGCACTCCATGTTTCTCTGCCACTTGGAGGACCAGTTGTGGTTTTGTATCTAATTAGTTCATTGAGCCTACTGCCCCAAATGATCTGAGCTTAATGACACTGAATTCATAGGACAGGACTGGCTCCTGCCTCCACAAATCTTGCCAATGTGCTGCCTGGCATCCAGATTAGAAAGGTGCCAGATGTAAAGCCCATAGCTGGAATGAGGGCATACTTGGCTGCATCTGCCATATGCTTAGAGGTTGGCTTATATCCGGTGAGCAGGCCTGCCCAGCTGGCTTTTGGAACCTGGAAGAAGAGGCGCACAGAACAGGATAGGAGGGTAGGAAAGTGAATTGTTCAGTAGGAAATGAAGAGCATGAATGGAAACAGATCAGCTGTTGAGAAGGAGCCTCTTGGCTCTGGGAGGACTCTCTTGCCAGGCCAATAGAAGAGGTGAAAAGATTAAGGCAGAAGATGGGCTACTGTGGGAAGACCGAGAATGTTAGGGAGCCAAAATCAGGAACCCACCAGGATGTTCTTGCTGTGGGCTTGACAGATGGTGGCTTTGCTGTACACTGCAGCTCTCTTGAATACAAAGCCAAACACAGAGTTGGGAGCCAGGTAGCCATTATCTTTTCTCAACATCTTTTTCTATCACTTGGGGATAAGGAAGGAAACAGGCCCGTGAGTCACTGATCAGATGTTTTCCTTTGACCCCTGTGTCAGCACCATTGCCCATTCCTTTCAAGGCTTGTTTCTTGGCTACTCTTAGTTTAAACAACATCATTGCATTTGTCCAAAATAAAAGTCAGGAATCTGGCCCTGAAGATGAGTTGGGGGAAAGGGGCAGAGAGAGAGAAAAAGATGGTAGTCAAGTTGGGATTAAGTCCTTGGAATATGAATTTGGAAAAATCAACAAGTATTTATTGAGCATCTACTAGGTGCCAAGCCCTTTGTTAGGTACTGGGTCTACATAGACAAAAATGAAATTGGTCCCTGCCTTTAAAGAGCATATATCTCATTAGAAGTAGGATGGAAAATGAAACATACACACAAAACCATATCAAAATATATACATGTCGCAGAATATTGGTTTGGAGTGTTTCCATGGAGGTGGGTATGTGTGCTTTGACTTGGTGTAGATAGGTGCTTCCATCCATACCCCTCCCCTACACACACAGAATTAATGAAGAATTATTTCTAGGGAGGAAAACAAATAACTGGGGGCATCAGGCCTCAATATAGGAAGTATCACCTAAAATTATAAAAGCAATCTAGGGGTTACAGGAGACATAGGCAAGGAGGTACCACCCTCTAGACACTGGGGGGAGCTGGACAAGGCCAAGAAACAGGAGATAGAAAGCTATGTACTGGGAAAAGCAAGTAAGTTGGTTTATCTGGCATAGAAAATGTGCAAGGGGGTAATAGAAAGTGTTGATCAAGAAAGTTAACCAGATATTCCACAGCATATTCAGAACTGATACAGAGTAGTAACAGCCGCAGTGGTGGTAGTAGTAGTAGTAGTAGTAGTAGTAGTAGTAGCAGCAGCAGCAGCAGCAGCAGCAGCAACAGCAGCAACAGTAGCTGTAGCTGTAGTTGTAGTAGTAGTAGTAGTAGTAGTAGTAGTAGTAGTAGTAGTAGTAGTAGTAGTAGTAGTAGTAGTAGTAGTGGGAGGAGGAGGAGGAGGAGGAGGAGGAGGAGGAGGAGGAAGAGTAACAGTAACATTTATAAAGTCCTTAAGGTTTGCAAACCATTCTTGCCAAGAAAACTCCAAAATGGGGTCATGAAGGGTTGGTCATAAACAGAAACAATCCAACAACAAAAGGTTTACAGAGTTGCTGGGAGCCATCAAAGACCATGCTGTTTGACATGGTCCACGTGGAAACCAGAAACTGCAAAGCATCCCCCAGGAAGGATGGAAATGCCCACTGAAACCCCCCTAAGTGACTTGCATTATTAACATCCCCTTATTATTTGGAATTGCCATGATTATTATTCTTACTTAGCCCCAAGAAAAATAGATGAAAGCAACATGCTTGCAGGGTTAATACAGATGTCCCACTCTGTCCCCCTAGGATATATTATCAGGAGATCCCACTTACAAAATTAAACCTAAGGATTCTTATATACCCACTAACATAAGACTCTCTTTTCTAGGCATAAAAACTTCTGGCAAATCTGTGCTCTGGATTCCCTAACCTATATCTGGGTCATGTTGATTCTACCCACTGATACTGCCCTTAGCAACAATGTTTCATTGAACATCTCCCTAGGTTTTCTGTCTGTTGTTAGGTTCCATGGAAACTTGTATGTTGAGAATGAAACTGTGTGCCAAGTAGATGTGTGATCATGAGGGTATAAAATAGAGTCAGGCATTAGCCAAGGCAGAGCAGCTTATCCTGTGAAACCTGTGCTGCAGGTTGAATGTGAAAGCTGTGTCCCATCCATCATTTCGCTGACACTATCCCACCTCCAAGACCCCATCCCCTGTGGGAGGCTGGCCCACCCCACAGCACAAAGTATTTCACAGATTACCTTATTTAATCTTCATGATATTCCTATGATATAGGTACTATTATTATTATTATCTCCATTTTACAGAGAAGAAAATTAAGGCTGAGAAAAATTTCTTGACTTTCCCAAGGCCATACAATAAGTGTCTAAGGCAGATTTTCCTGATTCTAGATCCAATGTTCTATCTAGTATTTCAAGTTGCCTCTCAAGTTAAAGAACTCTGTGTCCTTACAACTCTTCACAATCATTCTAACTCAAGGTCTGTCTTTTGACTTTCATATGGGACAAGTTGAATAAAATAAATAGGCTAGCCCCTGACCCTTGGCTCTGATTGGCTTGAAATTGGTGTTTTATTGTTTTCAAATAGAGTTTGTATCATCAATGGCAAAGCAGTTTTAGAGCCTTCTGCTTCAAAATTGATGAGGTCAGAATTTAGCTACTGAAGTACATAGACCAAAAAGTCTGCAAAATGTGATTTTTACACTGTTCTTTTAAGAGCAGTTATATATTTTTCTGAAGCTTGGAATCATTTCAGGTCTTATAAAGGAAGGCGGTATACATAACAGCACCTCATTTAACTGGAGATCATTTATCTGGCAACCTCAGTGCTCCAGAACCTAATAATTAGGAAAAAGAATTATGAATAGCTTTAAAAAAAAAAAAGAGGTCACAGGGTCCAAGCAAGTTGTATTAGATTTCAGGAGCTTATTTTTAGAGGCTATGGAAGCAATTAGTCTCTACTATCCTTTCTCCAACATTTATTAGTAAATGCTTTCTAAGTAGATGATTATTTTGTAAATTTGCTAGAGAATCAAAAAGGAAAATCATCACAAAACACATGTATCCTAATTAAGTTTATTGAAGAATTAGTTCTTCATTACTTCAATAAGCATTAATTCAGTGCCTGCCACGTGCCTGAAACTGTACCAGGCACTGGATACAAAAATAAAAAACAATTCCTTCCCTCAAGGAGCTCACATTTCATGGGAACAAACAACATGTACATAGTTAAATGTAAAATATATACAAAACTAAATACAAATATTGATGGAGAAAAAAGACCTTAAAAGAAAGACCTTATAGAGGAGGTGGTCCTTTAACTTAACCTTCAAAGGACTAAGAAAGCCAAGAGATGGAAGTAAAGAGGAAGAGCTTTCAATGTGGGAAGGACCACCTAAGCAATGGCATAGAACCAAGAGATGGAATCATGTATGGAAAACAACAAATTGGCCTGTATGACTAGAACAAAGAACATTATAGGGAGTCTAGAGAAAATGGCTGAAGCTTTAAATGTCAGGGTGGTTTCTGTTTTATCCTAGAGATAATAGAGAACTATTAGATCTTGATCAAGGAAATGACTTGGTTGGACCTCTGCTTTAGATACCAATTTGGTATTTCTGTGGAGAAGAGACTAAAGAGAGACAAGAGAGATGAATGAGGATCCATTATAGTAATTCACATGAAAGGTGGTAAAAGCCTGAAACTAGAGAAAGGAAACAGATTCTACACCCTAATGAGGGAACTAAGAAGACTTGGCAACTAGTTGAATATGAGGAATGAATGAGTGAAGAAGCAAGGATTATCCCTAACTTATGAACCTATTGCCTTTGACCAAAAAAAAAAAAGTTAGGGGGAGGGATTGGTATTTGTGGAAAGATAAGTTTTATTTTGGATATGTTGAGTTTGAGATACTTGTGGGACATCCAGGTGGGACATCAGACTTTTGGTAATATGGAAGTGGCATTTAGTATGAAGATTGTCTGCAGATTTGGGTGTACACTGCATAGAGAGAATAGTGGAACCATTAGAAGTCGATGAGACCAATGAAAGAGTATTAAAAAAAAATAAGAGAAGTGGACCCAGAATAGAGCTGTGGGGAGCTCAGTCAATTAGAAGGTGTTAACCTAAATGATCCACCAAAAGAGCTTGAGAAAGAACAGTTATATAGACAGAAGAGCAAAGACTGAGTGGTATCATGAAACCTAGGTAAGAGAGAATCTCCAGAGGAGGGAGTAGACCGTGTCACCGAAGAAAGATCTACAAAGATAAAGAATGAACAAAGCTGTTGGATTTAGTATATGGGAGAATTCTGTTAATTTTTTTAGAGAGCAATTTCAATTGAATAAAAAAAAATTAGAACCCAGACCATGAGGATTTGGGAACTGAAGGGCTATGATGAAATGGCAGCAATAGGTATAAACATCTTTTTCTAAAAAATTTTGTCTAGATCCTCTGTCTCACAGTTGATAAGGAGGAGCAAGTGAGATAATAGGTAGCTAGATGGTATAGTTAATAGAATGCTGGACTTGGAATCAGGAAAAGCTGAATTACAATTAACCCTCAGCCTCTTACTAGCTATGTGACTCTCAGTAAGTCTTTCCTTAGCCTCAATTTCCTCATCTTCAAAATGGGGATAATAATAGCACCTAACTCACAAGGTTTTTGTGAGTCTCAAATGAGTTAGCAGATTCAACACATTGCAAACCTGTGTTGGGGAAGGTAGTTATGAAGGTAAGAAAGCACTCTACGGTTGTATGGTATGGGTTCAACTATCACAAGGGAGGACTTTCCAGGCCCAGCAGTGGACAGTTTAGGAAGCTAGTGTTATCCAGTTTGTTAGGTGGAGGCAAGGTAAAGGAGCAGCCTTAAGTGGAAGAAGGTATGTAAGTTTATTCAAGGATTCTCTCTATTATTACATCATATGTGACTTGCCTTCAAGCTTGCTTACTTTACCTACAGGAGAGTACAGACCCTTGAAGGCTGGGAAGAAATATGAAGTATGGCTACCCATTTTCAAATACTTCCTTAAGACTTATTATTTGTGTGACCCTAAATAAAAGGCTTACTCTTTGTGAGCCTCAGTTTCCTTCCTCATCCAGAAAGTGAGATTATGACTACTTGCAGTTGTTGTGAGAATCAAGTCAGGTGTTATGTGTAAAAAGTGTTTTGAGAACCTTAAAACATCCTATGAAAGTCAGTAATTTTTATTCTGTTTCCCAGCCTTATTTGATGACACTCTGCAGAATTTATGGGTCACATACATGACCCTCTGGGATGCTGTTGTATCAGCTGACACAGAATCACCACTTAGCTTTGATCCCTCATTCCTGATCCACCTGGGAGCCATCAGAAGGCACAAGTCACTCCCTCAAAACACCACTGAGTTGAAGCCCTGTGGTCAAGATCCCTAGTGGGATCTGTCCGTCCTCTGGCCCGCCTGAGCAGAGAGTAGAGGCTTCGGGGATGATCCTGACAGAAGTCTGGGGAGTACGAACAGAACCTTAGCTCGGAACACCGTGTCTCAGCAGTAGGGCCCATTAGAAGTGAAATGTTCTTAGTGGGGCATTTTATTTGCACACTCCAGTAGAGTGGACACTAAAAGGGTTTTCTAACGCTTCATGGGCTGCTAATTTCCTCAGTGACCCTTTTTGTTGGGACCTGACCCCAGCCAGAGGCTCTGTGCGATGAATGCCAGCGCCTGACACAGAACCTGGGCGAGGGGTGACAATGAGGCCTCTATTGGCTTTAATCAGGCTCCAGTTGCATCTTAAGAACAGGGGGAATTTGTGTGGCTCTCAAAAGCCCTGGGTGGCACAATAATGGAGGCCCCTGGGTCTCCCATGGAGGCCAAGGCAGCCCACAGACAGCAGCTAAAGGATTCTTGAGGCAGGAGGGAGGTGGGAGGTGTCAGGCGGGCAAGCAGGCGGGGGCTCCTTTGTCAAAAAGGGTCTCTTTAGAAAACCAGGCCTGCTCTGAATGCCTCCCAAGCTCTATTGGGCGGCCCAATCGGGCCTGACAGATGGATATCACAGGCACACTGCTTATTCAGGGAGCTGGAGCCTCCCTGCCCCTGCCCCCGCCTGCCTATTCATCACCAGGCTAATTAGTTTTTGTCTGTGCTCTCTCTCCTCCCCTGCAGACTGTGATTCCTACTGCAAGGCCTCCAAAGGGAAGCTGAAGATTAACATGAAAAAGTATTGCAAGAAGGACTATGGTGAGTCACAGTGTTTCTCTCCTAGGGAAAAAAAAAGTGCAAGCCTGTTTGGGGTGGGGAGGGGGGGGGGCAGAAAGAGAGAGTAAGAGTAAGAGAGATAGAGGGAGAATGTGTGTGTGTGTGTGAGAGAGAGAGAGAGAGACAGAGACAGACAGAGACAGAGAGACAGAGAATGGGAGAAAGGAAAAAGTGGGGGTGGAAATTGAGGGGGAGATAATGTGTATGAGGGAGAGAGGGAAAGGAGAGAGAGAGAGAGAGAGAGAGAGAGAGAGAGAGAGAGAGAGAGAGAGAGAGAGAGAGAGAGAGAGAGAGAGAGAGAGAGAGAGAGAGAGAGAGAGAGAGAGATGAATGGGTTCCTGCTCGTATAAATCTGAAGCTCTGTATGCCCACAGTAGGGACAGACGTGTTTCTGTTCTCTTGGTGGGCATTAGATACTGATGGGACACCACAAGATTTTTGTGCTGCTCTTTGAGATTGTAGAATTTCTTGCTGCAGAGCTAAGGGAAGGACTGGAAGGGGCCTGATCCTACAAGGCTCCCTTTTCCCCCAGGTGGGTCACAAGCATACAGACCAATCTGGACCATAGGACTGAGACTATCCCCAACATACCACTCCACCCTTGAACATGTCCCCTTGAATTTAGGTTCTGCTCTTCTTCATACATTTCGAGGTTTCCTCAGAAACTTCTGCCAGTCCAAACCATTGACCAGTGTGGAATAGTAGAAAGAGCTCCGGTCCTGAATCAGGAGTCCTAGATTCTCATTCTGATTTTATCAGAACTTACTGTTTGATCTCAGAAAAATCACTTTCTTTCTCTGAGTCTCAGTTTTCACATCTGTAAAATTAGGAGAGTGGGCTAGATGATCTCTGAGGTTGATTCTAGCTTTTACACTACATATTTCTATGATCCTGACACATTGGCCAAATCACTAAGCCTCTAGGCCTCAGTTTCCTCATTTGTAAAGCAAGGGATAGCCTCTGAGCTCTTTTCCATCTGTAAATATAAGATGATCTCGAAAGTTCCTTCCCACAATGACATCCTGTGATCCTATGAATCCCCTATTTTGCAAGAGTAGGTACAGAAAGATCGAAAAGGTTCATAAGGTCTTAGATTTAAGGTCAAAAGGGAACTTGGAGGCCATCTAGTCCAGCCCCTTTATTTTAGAGGAGGAAACAGAGGCTAAGGCCACTGTCTGTGGTCATATGGTCTGTGGCAAAGGCAAGATCTGAAGCACAGCTCCAAGTCAGGCATTGTAACTAGCCAACCACGATACTTCCTACTTCATAGTTGTCCCTTATTATTCAGAGGAACCCCAGAATTCTGCAACTACAAGTTGGACTGACTGAGGTTTCTCCTGAAATATCAAAAATAAGCAGGTGCACAGCCGTGTCCTTCCCCTGCCTTCCCTTGCTTCCATTCTGCTTTCATTGGAAATCATTGGATTTTTTAATCCATTTTAATCATTGGAAGCCCAGTGGTGCCTAGCAATGTGCTAGTCACTCTGGGGAAGCGAGGTAGAAGAAGTAAAGAGTAGAAAACAAGACCCCTTGGCTTCTAGGAGCCCATAATTTTAGTTGGAAGAATATATACACAAAACAGCGGATAGAGCCTGGATGCACAGAGTCAGGAAGACCTGAGTTTAAATACAGCCTGAGACACTTACCAGCTGTGTGGGCAAATCACTTACCCTCTTTGCCTCATCTGTAAAATGGTCATAATAATAGCACATACCTCTGAGGGTTATTCTGAGGATCAAATGAGATAGGAATTGTAAAGCACTTAACACAGTGTCTAGCACACAGTAAGTGCTACATAAATGTTAACTATTATTACTACATTATATGTGTTTAGTAAGTGAATTTGCTAGTCATAGCTAACATTTAGTAGCTTTTGGGCATTTTTCAAGTGCTAAAGGCACATACAAGCAGCTAGGTGGTTCAGTGAATAGAATGTCATGCCTGGAGTCAGGAGCCCTGAGTTTGAATCTGGATTCAGGCACTTATTAGCTATGTGATCTTGGGCAAGTCATCTAATCCTATTTGCCTCAGTTGCCTCATCTGTAAGAATGAACTGGAGCAGAAAATGACAAATCACCCCAAAATCTTTACCAAGAAAACCCTCAATGACTAAGAGTCAAACATGACTGAAAACAATAGAACAACAAAAAACCCATACTCTAAGAGAGTGTCTAGAGTGAGGAAGCCTATTTAGGAAATCATATTGGGAGCCATGGACCATGAAAGAACTGATAAATAGAGGTTGGGGAAAGGATTTAGGGAAAGCATTTAGAATTGTGCAGAGAAAAGGCATAGAATGTTAGCACTCAGATAGATCTATGAGGTTTTCTATTCTAAGCTTCCCATTTTATGCAGAAGGAAATGTACCCAGAGATGGGAAAGGACTTTCCCAATATCCTAAAGTCAAGAGTGGTACCTTGGTCTCCTGATTTCTAAACTAATGCTACTAGAATGTCAGATAGCCACCCTGGCCAGGATCAGGGACCTTTTGCTACAAAGTATATTAAGGAATGTTTAAGTGTAGGTCAAAAACATTAAAATTAACCCTGTCTTGTGACTCGCTCGGTCTCTTCCAGTATGGGAACCTTGACACGTTCCTGTTAAAAGACTTTTACATCTTTTCCCCATTTGTGGCTTTCCCTTTTCCCACATAAGAAAGAATGGTGGCTTTTCTAGCTGATAAATCAGCTCTGCAATATCCCTGGGCCTCAAACTAGCTTAATCCTTGTAGAACCCTTGGTTCTGGATTCCTGGAGAAGATATTATCTTCCACTACCAGGCCTCAAACTCTCCAAAGTAGGCACTTCTGAGTGCCTAGGACCATCTTCCTTCCATCTTCCTGCCTCTTTTATAGGGAATTTTGTTTCATCTCTGTTAAAAGTAGTGACTGTAATCCAAATTAGCCAGGGTAGGGCAAAGCCAAAAGCTTAGTCCAAGATCAAGAAAGCAAAAGGAGTATTTGAGTTAGGAAAAAGAGGGAGAAAATGAAGAAAAGGAAAAAAAGCAAAAGGAGAGACAATGCAGGGTGGAAAGAAAGTAGAGAGAGGGGGGAGGAAGAGAGACAGAGAAGGCAAAAGAAGGGGAAAAGGAGATTCCTGTCAGCACCCAGACCAGGTGGCCTAATTGTTCAGCACCCCCAGTCCTCACACACACCCCCACCAAGGTTTTCAGCAGCCCCTCACCCCACCCCAGCTGGGACCCAGATGTCTGGCAGCCCCACCATGTAACCCAGGGCCTCTGTTTTGCTGTTGACCCAGACCCCAGATCCTGACTGAGTCAGCTGCTTAAAGCACAGAGATTTTATTTGAAAAAAGGACTCAGAACCATGAAATAAATGACAGTGCCCAAAGGAACCCACAGGAATTCAGGAAACTAAAACAACTTGAAAAATCTTACCCAGGTTTTCTTCTTTTGTGGGTTTGTTTTTGTTTTGTTTTGTTTTTTATATTTAAGCAGAGTGGGATACAACTAAAGCAAACAGACCAAATCTTCTCATCCAGCAGCCCAGCCTAGTCTCCTAAACAACAGAGATAAAGCCAATTGACAGCTTTTGAATGTCAGTTCCAAAGTCGTAGCCATAGGCATGTAAGTTCAAGTTATCTCCAAGTTCAAATAAATTCCGTAAAGCTCAAGCTCATTTCTTCACACAGACAGTGCAAAACCTTCAGACTTCCATGGGAAAAATAAACCTTTATTTCAAAACAAACTTTGAAGTTGTTTAAAGAAAAAAGAAGAGCTATTTGCTGAGCCCATGCTGAAACAGTGGGAAAAGACTGCGAGGTTAATCTGAAATACTCTTCTGGAGAGTTTCTTGGCATCTGCTGAGATTGTGAGAAGACATCCCCCCCCCTCTCACTTTCCCCCTCCCTGCTGGCCCCTGCCATCCACTTCCTTAGGAATAAATAGGAAAGTAATCGAGTCTGAAGTTGCCCTAGCTAATTCTTTTGTGTTACTGCTCTGGTATGCTTTTTGGGGAGCTTGAGGGGAAGAGCTTCAAACCTGCAGTTACTGTGAATTCCTCAGTGAAGCCTACATAGGTCTACTTCTGGGTAACAATTTGAAATTCTGTAAGGTGTCATAAGCAGTGATGAAAGGAGGTAGGGGCTCATACTACATCTCTTGGGCATCAACTAAGGGCAGGAACCATAATGGAAAGATACTTGGCATTCCACCATTTGTTAGGAAGGTGATGTTTTTAAACCTTATAAAGTCGATTTATACACAATCAAGCACTGATCAACTAACTCATTCATTCTTCTGATTCCTCCATCTTCTGACTTCATCCTCTAGGCTAGTTATTCCCAACATTTTTGGTCCTTTAAAATTCTTTCAACACAAAAGGTGTTGGAGGGACATACAAGAAAAAACACTATCCACATTCAGAAGAAAAACTGTGGGAGTAGAAACAAAGAAGAAAAACAACTGCTTGAATACATGGGTCAAGGGGATATGGTTGGGGTTGTAGACTCTAAATGAACATCCTAATGCAAACACCAACAACATGGAAATAGGTTCTGATCAAGGACACATGTAATACCCAGTGGAATTGTGCGTCAACTGAAGGGTGGGGGGAGGGGAGAGAGGGAAATAATATGATTCTTGTAACCAAGGAATAATGTTCTAAATTGACTAAATAAATTAATTTAAATAAAAAAACACACACACAAAAGGTGGGTGAACTCATTGTAATTTACATATTATTCATATGCATACATATCATATCATATATACATATCGTTCTATCGTCACATTTATATATACATCATATTATCATAATCAGCTTACTTCTCCACCCTCTTTCTGAGGAAATTCCTTCTACTCTACAACTAAAAGTAATTTTTGATTACAGAAATCCTCTTTCTATATATACATATAAATATTTTTACCTTAATGAGTCCCTTAAATTTTCTCCTTCTTTTTTACCTTTTTAGACTTCTCATGTGTCTTATATTTGGACCTCAGATTTTTTGTTTAGGTCTGGCTTATTCCTCAGGAATTTTTGGAAATCTTTTATCTTATTGAATGCCCATTTTTCCCCCTGAAAAAAATATATTCAGTTTTGCTGGATAGGTGATGCTGAGTTGTAAACCCAAGTATTTTACCTTCCTGAATATCATATTCCATGCCTTTCGATCCTTTAATGTAGAAGCCGCTAGGTCCTATGTGATCCTGATTGTAGCTCCATGGTATTTGAATGGTTTCTTTCTGGCTACTCAAAGTATTTTTTCCTTGGCTTGGTGGCTCTTGAATTTATCTATTATCTTCCTGGTGGTTGTCATATGAGGATTTCTTTCTGGAGGTGATCTGTGAATTCTTTCCATTTTAATTTTATTTTCTTGCTTGAGGATCTCTGGGCAGTTAATCTTTGATAATTTCTTCTAATATGATATGATAGGTTTTTTCTTGATCGTGGGTTTCAGGTATTCCAATAATTCTCAAATGGTCTCTCCTAGCTCTATTTTCTAGGTCAGTTGTTTTTTCAACAAGATATTTCATATTTTCATCTTTTTCATTCCTTTCATTTTGCTTTATTGTTTATTGATTTCTCATGAAATGATTAGTTTCTAGATGGTCAATTCTGATTTTTACAACCATATTTTCCTCTGTCAGTTTTTGGTTCTCCTTTTTCAATTGGCCCATTTCTACTTATACCACTTTCATTTCTTCTTACTTTTGTTTGTTTGTTTGTTTGCTCATTTTTCCTGTCTAATTATAGGTAGATTGGGGAGGGGAGGATGATGTGATAGTCTGAGGGCTGAGAGCTCACAGAGCCTTCTCCCCCTGCTGATTCAATTGACCCTTGTGATTCTGATAGCTTAAAGGCTTGCCTCAGCCTTAAGTGTAAGCTTTTGATCTCACTCTGATCTTGATCAGGTCAGGGACTGAACAAATTCTAGCCTCTGACTTAGTCTCAAGTTTTTGGTCTTACTGTGTACTTGATCCAATCGGGCACACCCTTGATTTTCCTTTCTTGGAGCTCTGCCCTGAGCTTTAGGCAAAAAGATTAGTACTTAGAACTATCATCCACCCCAAAGTGTGAATTAAGTCCTTGTCCCAAGTCCAGACTAGAATTCCTTGGGCTGGGGCTCTGGACTTCTCCACATGTTTGAACTTTCAAGGGGTATGGGTTGGCTTGGACCTCTGTTTGCTCAGGCAGGGTCTGAGGCTGGATGTTGGTTCCTGAACCTTGGACAATAGATTTGGGGAGGGGGCTCACTCATGACTTGCTCTTCCCTTCTTTCTACAGTTTCTTGCTGGCTCTGCTCTCCTCTCACCCTAGCCCCCAGATGTTTGTTGCCTACCTTTTTGGTTTTTCTATTCTTGAAATTTGCTTCACTCTGTCTCCTTGTTGGTTATTTCACTCCTGTATTTCGTTTTGTGGTGATTTTAATCTTGGTCAGAGAGGATTCTCATGGTGGCACAGAGCCACTGAGGATTACTCCGCCATCTTAGCTCCACCCTCCTGGAAGTCTCCCAGTGGTCTTCCTATTAACACCTAGTTTTAGACCTGCCCTATTGAACCTCTGCCTGATTATTTCATATTCTCACAGTGTAACTTAACATGCTCTCATAATATTCTTTTAGATTTATTCATTATGTGCTTATAATAAGCACAATAATTTTGCCCCCCAAAATTGCAAACTAAAATTTATATGATATAATTTTAATGTACAACATAAAATTTTATTCTACCTATAATTATGAAAACTCTAGATATAAAATTATAAATATGGAGCATTCTATAATGATGAAAGGAAATAATCCAGCAAGATGTCATATGTTCATTTCTATCTGTAAGAGTTAAAATTACATTCATATATTTTACAAATTTCATTTAATATAAATAACATTTTGATGAAATAAGTTACATCTTAGAAGTAGTTAAACATAATGCAATAATTGAAATAACTTCAAGGTTAGTCTTTTTTTATTTGAACATCATTTTGTAATATTTAGCTCAATAGTGGACAGAGTCTTAAATCTGGTTCTGCATCAAGTATTTTGATTTAAAACAAGAATAAGTTAAAATGCATGCTTAGACAAATATGTAATTGCAGTAGGAAAATTATGTTAGTTCTCTTTCTCTGAGAAGTAGAAATTAATTTTTAAAATGTTAGGCCAGTCTAACTAGAACTAGTGAATCTAGGAATCAATGAAAATTAATAGATAGCTATGATATAAAATACTTTTCTATTGGCTAATGACAAGTTTTGTATTAAGTGACAAATATGCTTAAGTTCCAGTTGCATATTTTACTTCATTTTATTGATATCCACATATAGACAAACCTTTGAAATCATGGGTATGATTGTGACAGTTTTGAATCACTGCAGAAACAAACCTATAATGCTATATAAAAATATATTTGTAAGTAATTGGACAGTTATTTATTGCTTAAAGCTCCATTAAAGAATTTTAAACAAGTCCCCAAAGAGTTCTTAAACCTCTAATGGAAACTAGAGACCTAGTTCAACTCCTTCATCTTGTAAAGGAGGACACTGAAAAACAGGTAAAATGACTTGCCTAAAGTCACATAGAACTGAGTTGAGATCAGAGCCCAGGTCCTTGAACCCCAGATCAGTGTATCATGACTTCTGTTATACTTCACTGCCTACCTTATCACTCCATTAATGAGATATTTTGTCTCTCCCAGATTATACTCACCCTTGTGATTCTTCCTCCCCCCTTCAATATTGTCCTCAGTTCACTATAACCTAATTTTACTTGAATAAAAATAAGATAGGGAAGAGGACCAGGAGAGAATGCATAGTGCTGTTTGCCCTACCACATACTACCTAAGAATGGTCCTCTTCATGCCTTAGTACATCAAGGCAGGAATGCTTTTACACTGACTCTCGGTTGTGTCTAGAATCCTCATCTGTGTCTCTTAGAATCCTCCCAACATTATATTAAAGCAAGAGTCAGGAAATGAGAAGAAAAGAGAACCCACAGATATAGATACAGGTTGGTTAGCAGTACAGGCAGAGCCCTCCTGACCTGATAGTTAATATCTCAAGTGAGAGATAAAAATGACTTATTGGGATAGGAAGGAGCAAGAGAGCAGGGTCTATAAGAGCAGTACTGACATGTTAGTGAGCAAAAGATGAGTGAAGAAAGGAAGGAGACAACATATATTAAACCCATACTGTGTGCCAGGTGGGAGGGTAGGTGGTGCAGTGGACAGAGCACCAGACTCCAGATACTGTGCCGAATACTTCACAATGACCCTATGTGATAGATGCCATCATGATTCCCATTTTACAATGGAGGAGACCGAGGCAGACAGATTAAGTGACTTGTCTAGTTCATAAAGCCAAAAAGAGACCAGATTTGTTTGATAGCTTTGGAATTTGGCAATTACATTCCTGGGAGTTGTCTTTTGGGGGTTTAGTGTAGAAGGTGTTCTGTGAGCTCTGTCAGTGGATGTATTGCCCCCTTGTTCTAGAATCTCTGGGCAATTTTCTTTGATTATATCTTGTATCACCATGTCCAGTTTGGTGTTTATTTCTGGCTTTTCTGGGAGTCCAATTATTCTTAAATTTTCTCTTCTCCCCCTGTTTTCCAGATCTATCACCTTGTCGGTGAGATATTTTATGTTCTCTTCTAATTTCTTGGTGTTTTGGCTTTGCTTTATTAGTTCTTGCTTTAAAGCCTGGTTTTCTTTTACAGTTTGGTCAAACTGGTTTTGTAGATGCGTGAATTTCTTTTGCATCATTTCCCACTTTTCCTCCCAGAGGGCTTCCATCTTTTTGGTCCTTTCTGATTCAAATTCTTCATGTGTTTGTGGAGAGTTTCTATTTCCTTTGGAAGATTTTGGAGAATTTTCTTGTATATCTTCTTCTATCTGCTCTGTATTTTGTATTTTGGCTCCATAGAATGTGTCCAGAGTCGCCCCTTTCTTCTTATTTTTCTTGGTATTTTGGGGCTTCTGTGCTTCTGTGGAGTTTGTCATCTCTGAACGTGGAGGATTGGCTTTTCTTGTCTTTGTCTGGTGATCAGAGGCTTTAGTCCTGGGCAGATGTTGGTTCTATGAGCGTTCCCTGGGTTAAACTGAATATGCCTCACTGGAACTGGAATGGAAGGGTCGGACACGAGGCCACACTCTCCCCCTGGCTCGATTTCCGGAAGTTGCCTTCAGAATCCCTGGCCGTGAGGCTGTTTCGTCGGCCTGCGGGGGGATGGGCTGCCGCTTCCCCAAGCTCCGAGAGCACAGACTTTCACTGAGACTTGGATAGCAGGATCCAGCCCGTGAGGCTGTCTTTCCCGCCCTGAGGGTTGCTGTTGTTTTGACCAGCTCTCTGCAGCGGAGGCCCCAGGCAGTAACTTTCACCCGGACCCCGGCTCTCTGCAGCGGAAGCCCCAGGCAGTAACTTTCACCCGGACTGGGACTTGGGTAGAAGACCCTGAGGGTTGTTGTTCCTCAGACCCTGCTCTCTGAGCCTGGCGCGGCTGCCGCTTCCGGGAGCCTTGGACTCTGCGCTCCTACCCCTGAGGTCCGAGGGATCTCGGGTTCTGGCTTTTAAGGGGAGCCGTACCTTTTGAACCGGGTCCAGGTCCAGGAGGAGGGTTCCCAGGGTCTGTGCTGTTGATCGTTTTGAATTTCGGCGCCTTAGGAGCTTCTAGTTTGAGATCGGTCGGGAAGGGTTTTCCGGAGATCTGAACTTCAGCTTTCTCTAAGCCGCCATCTTAACCGGAAGTCTTCCTCAAGAGACCAGATTTGAACTCAGGTCTTCCTGACCCCAGACGCAGTGCCCTGACCATAGTTTGGGGAAATACAAAGCCTCTTGAATCCTGTTTTGACCTCTCCATAAGTTCTCATATGGCCAAAACTCTGCACCTACTTTTCACCAGAGGATAAACTCATTTTTCTGGTTGTGGTTATATATTGAATAGATTTACCTGTTTGACCCATTTCCTGGATCTGAAGTTCTTTCTGCTTTCTCTGTGTTTTGTGGGAAGTATAGACATATCCAACCTAGGGCAGGTAGTTCCCCTCACTTGACCTCACAGGCAGAGCCAGTAGGGGGTGGGGTACATATACATCCCAAACACACCCATGTTTACATGTAATAATAATATGCCACTTCCTCTGGTTCTTATGCTTCTTGAACATTTTTGTCATTCAGTCATGTCTGATTCTTCAAGACCCCATACACCGTACTGTTCACAGGATTTTCGTGGTAAAGATATTCTTGTGGTTTGCTATTTCCTTCTCCAGTGATTTAATCCAAGTTAAGTGACTTGCCCAAGTCACACAGTTTTAGTAAGTGTCTGAGGTTAGGTCAGAATTGAACTTGGGAAGCCGAGTCTTCCTGATTCTAGGTCCAGAGCTCTACCCTCTATGGTCCCTAAATGCCATTTCTTGAGAACAAGGATTTTTAGATTTTGTCACTCACAGTTTGCTTGATTGCATCAGGTTTCTGGTTCCAAAGATTTGAACTTTGAGCATTATTCGACCTTCCTATCAAGTATCCAACCAAAAATTTATTTTAATCGCTGTGTCCCAAGCTTTTATTAAGACTTCAAACACTGTGCTAAGCCCTGAGGATACAAAGAAAGACAAAAATACAGTCCCTGTCCTCAAGGTTTTAATCAGGGAGACAACACTTCTCTGTATAGGAGAGGAGGTAATCTCAGTGAGAAGGCATGAGCAGGTGGTTGGATGGAAGGGAAACCAGGAAAGAGCTCTTTCAGTAGGTTATTATTGAGCTGATACTTGATGGAGGCAAAGGTAAAGAAAGAGAGGATTCTAGCTATGGGGGATAGCCTGAAAGACAGATTGTCCTCTGGGAGGAATAGCTAGTAGACCACTACTGGAGGCCAACTGGCCTTCAGAGAGGAAGAAAGCAAAGCATAAGAACCCCAGAATGGTAGGAATACACCTGTGGATGGCTTTAAACATTAAAAAGAGGATTTTATCTTCGATCATGGAGCCATTAGGGAACCACTGAATCTTTGTTCAAGAATCAGGGAGTAATTATGCAAGAAAGAGCCAGTTTGAAAAATGTCCCCTCAGCTTCATAGAATTTACCACCAATCTGAAGAGACTAGGCATAGACATTAGAGAAGTTAAATAAGAGTTTCAGCCATCATATAATATGTTGTAAACGATTAATTGCCAGATTAGGTGACACAGACAGCAATTCCTATTGAAGGTCAAAGAAGGGGAATCTTTGGGGTATAAGTGACCTCTTAGAGTTCGTGATAGATTAGGAAATTAGATATCATCTGAAGTACATCCTAGATTTGAAGAAAGTGGATTTAACATTTCTCAGAGCTCAGTGGATTGGAAGTTAGGCTAGAGATTGGAGGCCCTGGGTTCAAATTTGATGTCAGCTACTTCCTAGCAGTGTGACTCTAGGCAAGTCACTTAACCCCCATAGTCGAACCTTACTGCTCTTCTTCCTTGGAACCAATACATAGTATTGATTCTAAGTTGGAAGATAAAAAATTTTTTAAAGAAAGAAAAGAAGCTGTGAGATCCCATGGCTTAAGATTTTGCAGGATAATTTGGCCCAAGATGGATAGAATATTCTCAAGATCAAAATTCTAACCATATCAAAAGAAACAATTCAAATTAGGAGGAAAAGACAGCATTTATAGGATCATAGATTTAGAGCCGAACTCTCTTTGATGCATGAAGAAATTGAGGTCCAGAGATGTCACTTGCCTGGAATTACACAGTAGCAAAGCCAAGATTTGAACTTACATCCTCTAACTCTAAATTCAGCTCTCTTTTCACTGTATCATCCTATTTCCATGTAACGTAACATCTAATAAAACATATGTAGATTCACCTTCAAGAGCAAAGAAGGAAATTGTAGGTAGTAGAAAATGAAAACAAGAGAATGCCATAATCTTAGCTATCTTAGCTATATTAAACCACACACTAGTTGAGAGGCTTGTGGTTAATAAAAGGAACAAAAAGAGTTTTTTTTTTGTTGTTGTCTTTTTTAGGCTGAGGGCCATGGGATTATTAAAGAAAGAATAGTACCACTAGGGAGGCCAGTAGGAGAACTGAATAAAGGGGAGAAGACAGAACTACTCAGATCCTTTTATACTTGAATTTTCTCTGTCAAGAAAAATTATGTTTGGACTGGAAAATATAAAATAAAAATGGGAATAGAAGCTCAAGATAAGTAAGGGAATAGCAAGGAATTTTATAACTGTCCTCAATGAATTCAAGTTACCAGACTTAAATGAACTAAATCCCAATTTTATGTATATGATTGATGAACTGCTTTGTGGAATCATTGAAAAATCATAAAGAATGGCAGAATTGATACAGAACCAGAGAACAAATATCTTACTTTTCAAAAGAGAGAATCGCAACAGAATCTGGGAGACAAGAGACTTGGGAGGTCTTTAAATTCAACAAATCCAAAACACAACTCATTTTCTTTCCTCCAAACACAGCCTTTATCTAAATTTCCCTATATCTATTGAGGGCACCATCATCCTTCCAATACTAGGAAGTGATTGGATATCCTGACTGCTTCATTGAACCAGCTTCCAAATTGTTTCAGAGCCAGGATTCAGTCACAACATTTTTTACATCTGTCTCTTCTCTTCATGTAGCCAGCATTGTCTGACTCATTACTTCTCTCTTTGATGATGACAATAATCTCCTAATAGATAGATCATTATCCATCCATACAGCTTCCAAAGTGAGTTTCCTAATTTGGAGATCTAACTCTGTCATCCTCAACCCCCTCAAGAAACCCCAAAGCTCCTTGTTACTATCTAGGAATACATAGAAATTGCCATTTTGATCTTTAAATCCCTTCATGACCTTGCCCCTGTCTATTACTTGTAAGATTAACAATTAATATCCCAAATGCTCCAATTATTATATTTAATAAGATTTATTAATAATAATTTGAAGCAAAAAGGAAAATAAAAGGCTAGAGAAAAAGAGAGTGAGAGGGCGGGCAAAACATCCAACTATATACAAATATGCAAGCACGCAAGTGGGGATAAAGAGGAAAGAAGTGCTGGGAGATGTAGTTCAAAGGTACAAAATTTTCTATTTACACAGTTCCAACCTTGATTACCCATGATTTCCTTTCACACAGAGTTTAGCCAAGTTGATCTCCAGCTCCTCAACTCCATGACTTTGTTTTGGCAATATGGGCCATATTTAATAATAAGATGAAAATTAGAGGGAGCAATATAAAGTTCTATACTTAGTTTCAGAAATCAACTCTATATATAGGATAGAGAAAATTGTTTATGTGAAACAAACCTGAAAGTTTTAGTGGATTGCAAATTTAACATGAGTCACCAGGGTGCCATAATAACCAGAAAAGTTATTGTAACATTAATCTATATTAACAGAACTATGGTATTCAAAACAAGAAAAGTGATAACCTTAATATGCCCAGCTCTGGGCACAGAGCATGGGAAGGAAAATAATGAGTTTGGTTTTGGACTTGTTGATTTTGAGAACCTCACACACACACACACACACACACACACACACACACACACACACACACACACACACGAGTCTCTTTTCTCCCAGTTTTCATTGCAGTTCCTCTTTTGAAAACATCTGGAATATTACATTACCTATGGGATACCACATTTTATTTTATTATTTTAAAACTCTTACCTTCTTAGAATTATATTGGTTCCAAGGCAGAAGAGTGGTAAGGGCTAGGCAATGGAGGTTAAGTGACTTGCCCAGGGTCACACAGCTGGGAAGTGTCTGAGGCCAGATTTGAACCTAGGACCTCCCATTTCTAGGCCTGGCTCTCAAACTACTTAACTACCCAGCTGCTCCCAGGACACCACATTTTAGAAGGACATTGACAAAGTGGAATACATCCAGAGAAATACAACCAGGATAGTGAGGAGACTTAAAATCTCATGCCATAGGAGGTTCAGTTGAAGGAACTAATAATATTTAAAATGGAGCACAAAAGACTTCAGGATAGGGAGTAAAGAGGAGACCTGGGGACCATATTCAAAAATTAATAGGTTTACTGGAAAAAGCACTGAATTTAGAGTCAGACAACCTGAATTTGAATACTGGCTCTGAAACATTACTGTGTAACCTGAGCCTCGTTCTCCTTCCCTATCAAATTAGGGAATTGGACTAGATGGTTTCCAAGAATTCCTTTAGCTCTAAATTCTAATTATTCAAGAGTATGTCATAAAGCACTGTTTTGCTTGATCCCTTGGGAAACTGGGAGCTACAGGGCAGAAATAGAAGGAGTGGAAATTGCAAGCTCAATATCAGGAATAACTTGGTAGCAGTTGGAATAGAATAGATGACAGCCACTTTAGGGTATGGTGAGTGTCTCATGGAATCATCATCAGATCCTCAGGCAGGCTAGATGCTCACTTGTCAGCAAGACTGTAGGGAAGATTCCTATCTCTAGAACAAAGGACTCAACTATATGACCTCTGAGATGTCCACTAATTCCTGAGAGCTTACAAGTGCCTCAGACCCTTACTAGCCAAGTCACTTCCCTAATCTCTATCTTAGTTTCCTCAGCTATAAAATGGAGGTAATAGAAATACCCACTCCACCTGGTTGTTGTGAAAACCAAAGGAAATAACATGTATAAAGCATTCTACAAACCTTAAAGTGCTTTATATAGATAAATGCTAGTTATTATTGTTCTAATTTATTATTATTATTCTTAAACCCTAAGTATAGAACCAGGAAACTTTAGAGTTAGAAAGAAGCTTAGAAACTAAAAATCTTAAAAGTCATCATCACAAAAAATAAATTGTAACGGTAGAAAGAACATCATTTATTGGCACTACATTTCAATGGGTAGATGGTGTCTGTGGCTGGAATCAGGGGACTGGGTTGTTAGAGTCCTAGCCTTCACTACATGGATTGTGGCCATGGGCAAGTCATTTGGGACCTCCTTGAACTTTAGTGTTTTTAATTCAACAAACATTGACTTAACCCAGGATATTTCCTCATCTGTAAAATGATGAAGTTGGATTAGATGTTCTCCAAAGTCCTTTCCAACTCTTAAATAAGCATCATCATAATTATAGTTGACCTGTTTTTAAGTTCATTTCTGAAGTGTCTGTATGGGGTTTTCATAGAGTGAGGTAGGACTGTAAAACTTTCCTCGTGATTTTTCTCCCAACAGGGCTCAGCTGCCCTAAGCATTGGGAGGATGACACTAGAGAATGGCCTTCTTTTCAGAGACCCCTTGTAAACAGGCATTAGTTGAGGGCAGGGGGGCATTTTAGAATGAGTACTAGGACAGAAGAAAAGCTTGTAGAGGCCCTAGAGTGGATAATCACAGTTTTCTGACTGACATCCCAGTGGGGAGCCAATTAGAAAACACATTTCCTCAATTTTATGGGGCCAGAGAAGCTTGAACGTTCCAGAAGCTCCTAATTAGAATTACCAGCATTACTTCCCTGGCCTAAATCAGGGGCTATGGTCCAGACTGCCCAGCTGAATAGGACCTTCTTTCCATTGTGGAGTGGAGCAAGGCTCTATACATAGTCCGTTTTCAGAACTTGGGTGACTTTGATAGATATGGGAGTACAGAATTCCATGCTTCAGCATGCTAGCAATCTGGAAGTAGTGCATAGATCTGACACAGCATATCATACACAGTAGACATTTCTTACCGTTTGCTGGCTTAAACTGGATCAGATAGAGATATCAGGGATTCAGTTTGGGGTTCTCTAGTTTCCAGAGAGCTAGAGTTTGTGGGGTTTGAGCCCCAGAATTCATTCACTCTCTATTTCTGATCTACCCAAGTATATCAGGCCTTGTGGTTGGGATGGTTCAGCCCTTTTGAGCCAAAGAAAGAGTTGGGGTAAAGGAGAAAGAAGCATTTGGCTAGTATGATTTTTAGATTTGTAGGGATGGGGAGGATGTCTCTCTTTACAAGGGGAAATTTCACTTCCTTAGTCAGCTGGATTTGTTGCCAAAAGGTTAATGCTTAGATTCTTGGGATCATGTAGGATTTAGATAGGAAACATAGTGTATGTGGCAATAACACGGGTAGATGAAGAGCTGGTCAAATGACTCACCAAAGAGTAGTTCTGTGTCAACATGGAAGAGACTATAACTCAGCTCTCCTAGGATCTGCATTTGGGAATGTTTTATAATAAGACCAAAGGCACACTTACAGGTCACCCAAAACCAGAAGTGGCAGTTCTAGCACACTGGGTGGTGGTAAGGATTTAGGAAGATCTAAAAAGGTCAGAGAGGTCCAATCTAAGAGGAAATTCATCAGAGTTATATGAAAATTCATTTTCAATATTAAAAAAAAACACCTTCACAAGTCATAATATGGGGATGGAGGTAGAGACAACTCATCTGAAAAGTGTAGGGATTTTAACTGATTACAGATTTGCTATTTGTCAGCAACACAACATGGAAGCCAGAAAAGCTTCATCAACCTTCATCGAGATAGTCTTAGTGAGCTATCTGTACTACCCTAGGCAATCCAATTCAATAAATATTTAGTAAGAATTTAGTATTGGGGCAGTGATAGAAAACTAGGCCTAGAGGTGGGAGGCCCCGAGATCAATTCTGGCCTCATATACTTCCTAGCTGTGTGACCCTCGTCAAGTCACTTAATTCCAATTGTCTAGCTCTTACTGCTCTTTTGCCTTGGAATTGATACTTAGTATTGATCCTAAGACTGAAGATAATGGTTTTAAAAAAAGTTTAGTATGTGCCAGGCACTAGGCATATAAAGACAAAAAGGAAATAGTTCATGTTGGAGCTACAACCTATAACTAGATAAATAATATAAACAAGTAATTTCAATGGGATGAGATACCACTAACGGGGGCAGTATGAAAGACCTTGTATAGGAAGTGGCACTTGAACTGAACCCAGAAGGAAACAAAGGATGCTAAGAGGTGGTGATGAGAAAGGAAAACATTTGCTAAGATAGGCAATGGAATGTCATGTATAGGAAACAAGAAGTAGATCTTTTTATTAGGAATGAAAAGTTCAGGAGGAGAAGTGATATAAAATCAATTTAGAAAGATAGGTTGGAAAGAGATACTGAAGAACTTCTAGAATTTTCTCATACAGGCAAATGAGAAACTACTGAAAATGTTTAAGCATGAGTAAAGTATGAAGACCTGTGCTTTAGAAATATTGACTTGGCAGATAAAATTCGAGAAACACAAGATGGGAAGCTAATGAGGAGGCTACCCACAATAGCAAGAAGAGAAGAGATGGGGCTTGGACTGTTATGATTGGATCACATTTTGAGTATTAGGTTTAGTTTCAAACTCCACAGTTTAGAGAGGACATTGATAAGTTAGAGAGTCTCTAGAGAAGGGATCCAGGATGGTGTAAGGACTTTGAGATCATGCTATATGAGAAGCAACCAAAGGAGCTGGGGATATTTATCTTGAACAAGAGATGACATAGTGGGTAGATGTGATCACTCTCCTCAAGTATTTGAAGGATGGAAAGAAAGATTAGTCTTATTCTGTTTGGCATTAGAATGTAGAAATAAGAGCAGTAAGTGGAATCCATTTCAAAGAGGGTTGATATAGACTTGATTTAAGGAAAAACTTACTGATAACTAGAGCTATCCAAAAAAAGCATTTGCTGCTTGATGGGGGAGTTGATTCCCTTCACTGTAGGTATTCAATCAAAGACTAGATGATTGCTTGTCGGGTATATTGTAGATAATGTTGCTATTGAGTATGAATTGGACCAAGAAGTCTCTGAGGACCCTTCTGGCTCTGATATTATCATTCTTTGAGATAAAGTTCAATCCTCTTCCCTTCCCCCACCCTCCCCACCCCCCACCACCATCACCCCTACCAATTTTAGATGAAGAAACCAAGGGGGCTAAGATTTGCTATTGTCATGGAAGAAGTCTAGCATATGGTCCAACTTACTTGTCAATGGAGAGATCCTCTAAAAGCAACTGCTTAAAAATTGACATCAAACCGCAACATATTGCACAGCCTCCTATGACCAAGAAAGATAGTCAGGTAGATGGGAGGAAATTTTTTTAAGTGTAATCAAATAATGAAGTTGTTAAACCAGACTGCAAGGGGACAAGTACATGTGCCATTCACCCCCTTGCAGTCTGGTTTACAATCTCATTATTTGATTACACTTAAAAAAAATTTCCTCCCATTTACCTGACATGTTCTGCCCTGCTCTCTCTTTACCCTCTCTCCTGGGGAATCTCATCAGTTCCCATCATTTCCAAGGACATTTAGCTCAGATCTCTCTCCTGAGTTCCAGTCATACACCCAGCAAGCAATTAATCAACAAACATTTTTATAAGCACTTACTATGGGGCCTGGGGCCATATTCAGCCCTGCAGATACATATTAAAAACCAATCATCTCTCAAGAAGCTTTATAGTCTAATGGAGGATACAATATACATAAAACTGAATATATAAATATATGTGTATATGTATGTATATAACAGATATATGCATATATATCTACAGATAAGGGTAAGGTTATCTTTTATTTTTCATATATATCAAATATATATACATATACACATAAAGAATAAATGATGGATGGATGGATGGATGAATGGATGGATGGATGAAAGATAACCTTACAGAGATGGCACAACTGCAGCTGAAGGGATGGAACAAGAAAGCCTCCTGGATGAGGGGGCCCTCCAACTGAATCTTAAGCCAGGGACTCCATAGATCAGGTTGGCAGGGAGAGCATTACACTCATGGAGACAGAAGATAGATTTTCATGTGTGGAAAAAAGCAATGTAGGCCAGTCTGGGTGGATCATGGAGAGTGTGGAGGGGTTGTCGAAAATGTGAATGTGAGTAAAATGTATGAAGATTGGGAAGGGACAAACTTGTGAAGTAAATGCCAAACAAAGGGCTTTATATTTAACCCTGGAGTTAATAGGAAGCCACTGATTTTCTGAGTAGGGGAGTGATAGTACACCTACCCTTTGGCCGCTGTGAAGAGGATGGATCAGAACAGAGGATTTACTTGGAACTAGTGACCAATTAGAAGGCTATTATAAATTATCTGAACTAGGGTAGTGGAGAGGTGAGGATGCATACAAGAGATGTCGTAGGGAAAAAAAATCACAAGATTTAGCAACAGATTGACTATGTGGGGAATAAATAAGAGAGAAGAATCAGGGTGACACTAAGATGAGAAACCTTAGAAGGATTGAGATGCCCTTAATAGTAATAGGGAGGGGAACAGCTAGGTGGTTCAGTGGATAGAGAGCCAAGCCTGGAGGCAAGAGGTCCTGGTTTCAAATTTGTCCTCAGACACTTTCTAGCTGTGTGACCTCGGACCAGTCACTTAATCACAATTGCTTATCCCTTACCAGTGGCCAAAGGGCAGGTCTACTGTCACTCCTCTACTCTCCTCCAAGGCACTCTTCTGCCTTGGAATCAATGTTGATTCCAAGATGGAAGTTAAGGGTTTGTTTTTTGTTGTTGTTGTTTTTTAATAGTAATGGGAAAGTTCAGAAGAGGGAAGGATTTGGAGTGAAAAGACAGACACATCAAAGTACTTCTCAAATTATATTCCATGAAATGACAAGTGATAAGAAAGGAGATTCTTTGAAGATATTTTAGTGTTAGTTCATGTCTTCCTTTAAAATACGAAGGATGATATCCTCAAAGATACTATGTGTAACAGTATGAAAAGAGACTTAAATTTCTCTATTTGGCCATGTGATTTCCTTGAACCACTGACCCTCTTTGTTTTAGCCAAAGATATTCCATGTCGCCTTCCTCCATCTCCTCACAAACTCTAGACCATGTGGATTTTGGCAATATATTTCATACCCCAAAGTGTTCTATGAATAAATGAGCTTGGAAACTTAGATCATACCTAAGATCCCTTCCAGCTCTAACAGTCTGACACTTTCCCCGTGATGCCAGACCCACTAGGAAGATTGTAGGGGCTCAGGCCATTGCTGCCTGTTTTGCCTTACCTCTAACATCAAGACCTGTGCTCTACCAAAAGGAACTCTGTTGCCCTCTAGGGGAGTCCAGCCTAGCTTGTAAATATAGTTAGACCTCACTATTATTGACTGTCTGTTTGGGGAGGGGGTAAGCCAAACAGGATCAATCAAAAGTCTAAATTGTGGCTCTTTTTGTTCCTTTTAAAATTGAAATGCAAGATAATTTCTTTAGTGTAATGGAAAGAACACTACATTTGGACATAAAAGATTCAAGTTCCAATATTGGCTCTATCTAAAATCCATTATCAATCAAAATAATATATGTAAAGCTCTTTGCAAACTTTAAGCTAGTCTGTAAATATGAGTTATTGGTCATGTTCATAAGCAGCAGGGAGGCACCAATAGGTATGGGGAGATTGAAGATGAGAACGTGGGGATGATGGTGGGAGTAAGCTATTACTATTATTGAGGAAATTCTCTTGAGGGTAGTCCCATGCTATTATTGTCATTACTTTGTCAGTTAAATTCTAATTCTCTTTATAACTCCATTTTTATCCTAATTCTGATGTCTTCAGTTTCTACATTTTTTTCAACCCCTAACTCAAATCTTAGAATCAGTACTGTGTATTTGTTCCAAGGCAGATAAGCAGTAAGGAATAAGTAATAGAGGTTAAGTGACTTGCCAGGATCACACAGCTAGGAAACGTCTGAGGTTATACTTGAAGCCGAGACCTGGCTTTCAATCCACTGAACCACCTACCTATCCCCAATTTCTTCATCTTTTGAAGGAAGAGGCTGATGAACTCTAAAGTTCTTTTTAGTACTAAATGCTATAATCTGTTTCCTCATCTAATCCCCAACCCCTGGGTTAGAAGGTGTTCCCAAGCAGACAGCTCTTTGGGTTTATTTTAACATAAATGTACAAATATGATGATTTGGAATTGGCACATTATTTGCTTTCAAATCAGTGCCACCAGAAATGCTTGAGAAGCCCTTAGGTGGGTTACCCATCACCCTGATAATTTGTTTAGAATAGAAGTTTGCCTAAGAACCCTGGTGAGATTAGATTATCCTGATTTTCCCTTTAGCAATTTTCAGATAATAGGAATGAAATTCTACTGTGATAGTAAAACAATGAGGTCTGCTATTTAAACACACACTCAAACACACACATGTACATGTGGAAGTTGGGAGATTTGGATTTTAATCCCTGCTTTATTACTAACTTGCCCTGTAACCTTATTCAAATCACTTTATCTTTTTGGACCTTAGTTTTCCCACCTGCAAAAAAGAAGGGATTGGACTAAATCTATAAAATTTCTTCTAGATCTACATTGAATGAAAAGTTTTCCATTTAAGGAAATGATTTCTCCAGACTATAGAGAAGATAGCTGCTATAAGAAGTATCAATTTTTTTTGTAGGATCATAGTTTTAGAGCTGGAGGGAACCTTAGAAGTAACCTAGTCCAGTTCATTGATTTTATATATGAGGAAACTGAGGCCCAGAGAGGTTAAGAGACGCATTCAAGGTCATACAAATAGCACAAAACTTGAACCCATGTTCTGTGACTCCAAATATTTCCATCGAACCATGGTGCCATTAGAATATCATGAACGAGCAGCTGGGGATTCATCTCAGCTAAATCCCAGAGTGAAATCATCGCAGGGATAATATGAGATCCAACTGAAATGTCAGTTGTTTGTTGAAATTCTGGAAGCTCTTCATCTCTTGCTGTAGAAAATAACTCTCACCCAGGTACAAGAGCAGTCATGTCAGGCCTATGAGGGCAAGATGAATGCTCTGTTCAGCCCACACCTGGTCTGAAAACAAAGAGAGGGCTCCCTGGGAGAGCAGCTAATCTCTCCATTCTTACTGACCTGTGCATTCTGCTGTCAAACACAAAGCTTACTTCTGAGAAACAAATACTACCCACAAAAGACATAGGCATTCTGAAACAGCTCCCAGCTGTTGCCCTCCCTGGAAGTCCTTCCCCACTTTCTATCCTGAGGGTGGACTCCAGGACGTTGACCTGAGAAAGCTGTCAGGGACTAGCCCTCCAAAACCTCCCATTCCCATTCCTCTTCTCTTCTCTCCTGTCTCTATGAGGATCAGTTGAGGGTGTGTTTAGCTTGGAAAAGAGAAGAAGTAGGAGGCACGTGAGAACATTTTTTCAAGTATTTGATAGACTGTCATTTTGAGGAAGGACTTATTCTGTTTATCTACATCGGGAAAAATCAAGAACAATGAGTTCTTTTTTCAAGAGGCAAATTTAATAAGCTTTACTGGCAGGGAAAATTTCCTAAAAACTAGAGCTATTGAAAAGTGGAATGGGTTTTCTCAAGATGTTGTGAGCTCCCCTCTTTGGAGGTCTACAACTGAGACTGAATGACCATTGGCTTTCTTTGTTGTAGTGGGGATTCCTTTGAGGTATAAATTGGACTAGATGGCTACTGATTCTTAGATTTTGTGATTCTCTTCATTTCCTCACTTCTCCATTTCAATTGGTCATTCAGGGTTACAGATACCATATTTTTTTTCTCTTTGGGAAGAGGCTTCTTGTCTCTCCTTCCCATTCTCCTTCAATACCCCCCCCCCAAATGAATCGATCAACAGGTTATCTATTAAGTTCTTAATTTGTGCCCGAAAAGAGGAAGCATGATGTAGTCAGTTTTGGAGTCAAGAAGACCTCCATAAAATGATATGAATTGTCTGTGTGACCCCAAGCAAGTTACTTTACCTTTCAATGCCCCAGAAAACTCTTCAAGGTGTTCTTCTGTAGTGATAATATCTTTATCATGAGTTCACTATCCAATGGAAGCCCAGATCCAGTTCCTCCCCATTCCATCCCATGTGCCAAGGACTATGCTGGACACTGATAATATAGAGACAAAAGCAGAATAGTCCCTACCCTCCAGGAGCTTTCTTTTTATCAGGGGAGATCATCAGTACATGGGAAGTCCTTATAAGCTTTGAGTTCCCTCTCTCTATTCCTACTCATGTGAGTAGGTCATGTCTCCAGAGCTGAGCTATTTTTCCCTCTCTAGGTTTTAGAGGGAAGGATCTCTGTCTTCAGTTTCTCCATTTTTTAAAACCCTTAACTCAAATCAATACTGTGTATTTGTTCCAAGGCAGAAGAGCAGTAAGGGATAAGGGGTCAGAGTTCTCTAATATTACTATAGCTCACAAGTCCTCATTTGGTTTATTCCCTCAAGTATCAATCACAAATTAATACATCCTCAATTTCATCCACCCAGGAATTAGCGCCCCCATATCAATTTACCCAAATGCAACCGACAACCAGTTAACATCAATCGGATTTTAGAAAGGGCTATTTACGGTAATATAAAGCAAGAAGAGATGTGCAGAAATATCCCTCCCAAACAAGGAAAACTATGGAATGAAACTTAAAATGGTAGCGACAAAGCATTTCTCTCTCCTTGTTCGCTTCTGCAACCAGAGAGAGCCAGGACTGGGCTGGGTCAAGCAGGTTCCTCTTCAGGCTCTGTTGGCTCCTTGGCTGGGCTCAGTTGCTGCAGCTACTTGCAGACTCTGCTAGGGCCTCCTGCTGCTGGAACTATAGTGTTTCCTTTGACCCTTTGAAGCTCATGAGGTTGTTCCATCTCCAGTACTCATTTGCCTAAGAATAAACACACCAGACAGAAAAATATAAGCACTGGGGGTTCAGGGCCATATGGCAACTGGGGGGGAGGGGCTCCCCACCTGGAGGCTTGGAGTCTTTCTTCCACCACACTTGAAAGCTTCTAGCGAAAGAGGGAGAGAAGGTAGTTCTTCTTTCGGAGACATTTGTATGCACATTCAGTGTGGGCTCAGCAACCCATTAGGATGCTTTTCCTCACCCCACCAGGACAGGAAACAGTCCCAAAACACATGCAAATGCTCTGAAGTGGAGGGCTGAGTCCTTCATCACTGGAAGCAAGCTTACTAAGCCTCCCAGGTGGGCTAGCAGCAGGCAGAATATACTATTTGTGCTTGAAGAACTGGGCCCCTAACGGCCAGCTCCCGGTCACCGGGAGGACCCTTGCCCGCCCCCCAGCCTAAGCAGGAAGAGGCAGTATTTCTCACACTTAAGACATGTACAGCCTTTCCATTTCTCCTCCACCACCCTCATAGATATAAATACGGATCCATCTTTCTGTTTCCACTCCCTCCATCTCCTCCGACGAGAGACCTTCACCTCACTTTCTTTCCCCTACAGAAACCTCATCATGTGATGGATAGAGGGCTAGATTTGACATCAAGAAGACTCAGATGTTACTGTGGACATTTTTAATGTCTGTGTGACCATGGGAAAGTCACTGACTTCAGTTTTCTCATCTGTAAAATGGGCATAATAATTCCTATAGCATCTACTTTCTTTTTTTTTAAACCCTTACCTTCCATCTTAGAATCAATTCTGTACATTCATTCCAAGGCAGAAGCGTGGTAAGGGCTAGGCAATGGAGGTTAAGTGACTTGCCCAAGGTCATCCAGTTTAGAAGTATCTGAAGCCAGATGTGAATTCCCATAGTATCTACTTTCAAAAGGCTGTTGAGAGATTACAATAAGATAAATGTGTGCAAAGTAATGTGTAGACTTCACATCTTATTCTATCCCCTTATAAATTCTTATCGTGCCTTACAAAGATACATATCTTATTTCCCTCCACTTCCACAGATATTCTCACACACACACACACACACACACACACACACACACACACACACACAGCACACTGGCAAATGGACTTATAAGCTATAGAGCTGGAAGACCTAGAAGTCATCTGGTCTAATCACCTCATTTCACAGATCAGGAAACAGAGACCCAGAGGGGAAGCGGATTGGCCATGGTCACACTGGTAGAGCCAGAATTTGAACCCATAAATCCAGTCCATTGTTCTTTTTATTATACCATCCACATTCAACTAGACAAACATTTTTTTAAATCTCTAAAATATGCAGGTTCCTTTATAGGCACTAAAGATAAAAACATGAATTCTGTAGTTCCAATTCCACACACACATAGTAACAGTCTCCTATACATATATTAATACATACTTATTGATAAGAATTCATGTGCATGTTGTTCACATATACTCTCCATCATTCA
Organism: Monodelphis domestica; assembly: GCF_027887165.1. NCBI lineage: Eukaryota > Metazoa > Chordata > Mammalia > Didelphimorphia > Didelphidae > Monodelphis > Monodelphis domestica. Next base: position 256,135,466 of record NC_077228.1, read on the forward strand.
ACATATATTTTTTGAGTGCCTGCTGTGAAAAGACATTTGTTGTATTAGAGAGCAACAACAGAAAGGCTTAGAGATGGGGTCTTGGATTCAGATCTGACCTCAGATACTTTCTAGCTGTGTGATCCTGAGCAAGTCACTTAACCCCCATTGCCTAGCCCTTATCACTCTTCTGTCTTGGAACCAATATTTAGTATTGATTCTAAGACAGAAGGTAAGGGTTTATTTTTAGGGGGATATATATATATATATATATGGATATATATATATGGATATATATATATATATATGGGTGTGTGGGTGTGTGTTTTTGTGTGTGTACATATACATATACATATACATTACAAATGGAGTCCATGTAGATGAATTTTACAACTAAGGAGACTGATACCCAAAGTCACAGAGGCTCATGTTCCATCTACTCCCTGTTTTGAGGAGGGGACCCAACAGAATTAGCTGTCTGCTTCCTAAATCAAGTCAGGAGAACAGAAGATTTCTCTTGGTCCCCTCCTGTGAATGACTGTGAATGAATCCCCTTTACTTACCTTGCTCAGCTCTGTTAGGCTAGCAACATAGGGGAGGAAACAGATGGATCACATTCTGAAAGGTGAGATCATCTCACTTTTGCCCGTTCTTGGAAAAAAATGTTACTTCCCAGATATTTTATTAGTCACCCCTTTTGTTGAAAGACAGTTTGGCATTACCAAATGGAAAATCAAAATGTTTTCAGAAGATGATTTCCTTCAAGTATTCATCCCAAAATGATTACTGGTGGAGATATAGCAATGGAGGAATGTTCAACTGCTCTTGGTGACAAGAAATCAGATGTGTGATACATTAGGTGTATTGTATTATGTATTGTGTGTGGCGGGGGGGGGGGGGCTGTTGCTGTGGAAAAAATAAATTTGTATCTGAGATTCCAAATAAAACCTGTTTCTATTTATATTACCACACAACCTTATAAGCCCTGGCATGTACCAGCATCATTTGTTCAAAAACATTTCTTAAGCCCTTACAAGTATGCAAGGAATTGGGCTAAGGTATAAAGGCAGTGTTCCTCAAAAATCTGTGATGTTGTCTTTGGGAATACTCCCTCTATCCAAGCAGATTGCAACCTCCCTCCACATTAGTACCTAAAATTTTTAGTATTATAGATTTTTAAGCTGAAAGGGACCTTAGAGGCCATTGAAGCCAACCCCTCTCATTTTACAAATGAGGATGAGAGCCAGAAAAGTAAAGTAACTTATTCAGGGTCACACAGCTAATAAGTATCTGAAACAGGATTTGAACCTATGTCTTCATGGTTTCATGAATTGCTGTGATTAAAAATAATTATCACTTAGTGACCAGACCTCTGTGATGAGCATTTCCAAATTTACCTGAACTGACCTTGGACCACATGCCACAAACCATTATTTGGCTCATTGATGAAGCTGTTCTAGCTTGGTAAGATAGGAGGAAATTGCACAACAAGAACTCAAAGTCATGCTGTACCATTAGAACCGATGGGTAAAAGAATAAAGCATAATGATGCATCTCTTAACCCTCTCTCTGCCATATGAAAAATAAGGGGTGTAGACTGGTTAGTTACAATTAATTTAGTACTTCCAGGTGTTCTCCAAGGAAAGGTGGGAATTTCTGGAAACCCAATAAGACTTTCAGAGAATTACCAGAGGAGGAAAATACTGACCTTTTATCATGTGAGTTGTCACAAACAACAGTGTTTCAAAGAAAACTCTTAACTCTTAAGCAAAAATGGTTACAAAAAAACCATATCTGGTGGTTGTTTGTTTGTTTGTTTGTTTATTTGCTATTTAGGAAAGGATTCTACAAAAATAAGAGTTGTGCTTATTTCAGTATCTAATAAATGGTTTCTTTCCAAAGCATTGGCTTTTTCAGTCACTTAGTCTTACTTCTACAAGTAGAAATTCATGCATCAGAAATAAATCATGAAGTGGTTCATAGCAGTCATATATAGCACAGACCAATAAAGAAAACACTAGGGACAAAATTCTACCATTTTGCATAGCAAATCTAAGAACCTAGAGCATAGTCAGATAGGCTTTCAGCTCAACTAATGACAGATCAAGCAGTTCTGTTTTTGTTTTTGTTTTCAAAAGGCTTAACTTTATCATATTCTAAATTCTGGAACATTCCAGTTGGTGGGTTTATGTGCCACAATAGAAATCAGAATGTGAATGCCTAGTAGGGCATTTTTATTAGCTTTATTGTAAATTATAAGCTTTTAAGCCATTCAACCTCAGTTGAATGTACTAGACTAGATCTTCCAGAAATAGAGTGTTTATACACAGACCCATTGTCTATGCTCCAAGCTAATCTACCGCCTATATTTGAAAGAAAGTCGTGAATTCCCCAGAAGAAGCAATGACAATGCTTCGCCTCTGATATAGTAACCTGGCAGGGAGTCACATGAACCCACCCCATAATATCTTTACATACCATAGAAACTTCAATAATGGTTCTTTTTTTTTTTTAACTCAATATAATATCTCATTGACACAGTGAACTCCTGCTCAGGAAATTTCCACTATTTGCACATGATTTTTCTTAGAGAATTGCCTAGAATGCCTCATTCAGCCAGTAGGTGTCAGAGGACAGATTTGAACCCATGTCTTCTACTTTTAATCCAGTGGTCCATACTGCCTCAAATGACCACAAGTGGAAAAAATCTACCTGCCCATATGTTCAGCTCTGAGAGGTATGAGACCAATTCAAAGACCCTGTAGGGATGTCAACAAATGGGTTGCAAACCCTGCTAACTCGTCTCTTTTCTGGGTAGCAGTGTTCCTGGGATTATGCCATAGGTTTGTCCCAAATTCAACCTTGACCTCATTCCTTCATAGTTTCCTTCTTAACTGAGATTTCCCTCCTTACACCCACTTTCCACAAGGTCTTGTTGCTATTGATTGTCTCCAAATTGATATACTTAAAAGATGTGAGATTTTGTTGGGTTTGCAGATTAGAACTCCTCTGTATCTCAGTATATCATCTTCAAGAATTGCTGTGGCTGCAAAATACATCTTCTGTAGTCAGCCTCATGAGGAGACTCACTGCACTTAGCTAGGCGGGTCCTCAGAAAACTTGGGAGGAATGCAGCCTTTCAGAGCTGGGGTCACCTCTATTGATGATGAAGCACCAAAACAGAATTCTCATAAAATGTATCTGCCAAGTCTTTTTCTATGAATAACAAATGGCTAAGAAATATGCAATCTGAGAAATCCTGAATTGGAAAAGGCTATGGACCACCTCTAGCACCTAGTAGATTGAGAAAGCTATAAGTCAAAAAGAGAATAAGTGAATCAGTATGCAATTTAAGTTGGTGGAGGCCTTCAACCACTACTGTCTCACTAAATCATGGCCAGAAAGGCATCTAGGGAGGAATAATGTCTGGGGCACAACTAAAGAGAGAAAAGATATAACTAACACCACTGACAGAAGAGAATTCCATTTTAGACTCTTTTTTTTTTTTTTAGGAGATGGAATCTCTGAGATTTCATCCTGCTTTCTCCTATCCCCCACGATGTTTTCCTTGTCCTTCCCATTTTTAAAATGTGTAGTTCTGATTCAGTTTATTACTTCCTGCCTACCTCCATGGACTTTCATTGCCTTTATGAATTCTCTTAGCTTTGACCCTAGATTGGCTTTCTGATTATTCATTTTGATCTCAGCTCAAACCACATCTATCTCTCCATACTTTTTTTCTTCCTTTCAGGTCTATTAACTTCTCTAAGCTCAGGCACTGTTTAACTATGCCTCTCACTCCTTACAATGGTGATGGAAATTTTAAAAGGGTGACCTAGATGACAAGAAGACTCACAACCATAGTGGTAGGAAAATCTGTTGAACTACAAATGTATAGCCTAGAGAAGACTTAAGGAGAATATAAAAATGATATTCAAGGATTTGAAGGGCTGCCATTTAATTTTTTTTTTCCTCCTTGGTGCCAGAGAATAGAACTGGGACTAATTTTTAGAAGACATATTTTGGCTAAACATAAGGAAAAACTTCCTAATAATGATTAGAGATAACCTCAAATTGGAATGAACTGCCTTGAGTTCTCTGTTCTTGGAAGTTGTCAGATGGAGATTAAATGACTATTTTCTAATCATGTCATAGATAAGGACTAATGCTTTGGGCAGAAGTTGGCCTAGATGACCTCATAAATCTCTTTAAACTTAAGTTTTTTTTTTTTATTTTGATAATGGTGGTAGTAATTATAGTAAGTTAATTCAATTCTTTGCTTAGCTTCTCTTGAATAACTTCGCTCTTACCCAGGGTAAGTAGTCAGGGAGTCTGGGAATGAGGTAAAGTCTGTTTCATGATTCCCACAATTTATTTCATGAAACTCTTTTCAAGACTAAGCCCAGAGATACCACTTCTCATTCTTCCTCCTTTCTCTTGGCTTTGGGTCCAATAGATCTAAATCACCAGGACCTGTTAATTTTCATGTTTAATTATTCAATAAACAGAACCGTATCAAGTGCCTACTGTCTACCAGACACTATGTTAAGTATGGAAGATGAGGCAACAAATCCCAGGAAGTTTAAATTCTTTCAGAGGAGTTAACATATACAATATAAATGTAGACAAATTACATACACAATAAATAGTATGCAATTTGGGGGGAAATGGGCTAGAAGCTGGGAGGATTAGCAAAAGTTTTGTTTTTGAAATGAAGGTGCTTTTTAAAGTGAGCTTTTTTGGAAACTAGGGATTTATGAGGTGGAAATGATGAGGGAGGGTGATGAAATATGAGGTTTCTGTATGACGAATAACAAGAAGCAAATTTAACTGAACCACAATGTTCATCCACTCATGCAGTTGAGGAAACTGAGGTTCAGAACAATATATAATGGGGATTTATGTGTGGTTGCAGGAGACATGTTTCACGCTCAAGGCATGAAATACTGAATCTATAGGAAGGAGAAAAATATGTTAATGAGAGCCTTATGTCAAGGCCATCTTCCCTATGGAGATCTGATGGGTGTCTCAGTTTTTTCCAACTGTAGTCACTGGGGGAGCCAGCATAAGTCACTCACTTGTCTTCCCACAAGCTAAAGTATGAGTATGTGTGGAAACGCATCTTCCTAGGGAAAGGAAGCTGCCCCTTTTAGGGATAAGAATCAATAGAATCAACAACTCCTCCAAGACATATCACTAGTCCTAAAAGTACTATGTTGAAAGAATGTCAGAATTCCAGATGAATCTATAGGGAATACTTGAATCAATCTAGGAAGCTGCACCTAACAGCATCTATATCACAACTGCTGCAACTTGTGTTTTTAATCCTACTTTCTGGAGGCCTTGGGGATCATTCTCCCAAAGGTCACTGGTCTCCTGGTGACCCTCTGAGTTCCTGAGCCAGATGTGACCCTCCCCCTGATTGAATGGGCCTCACATGGAGTCCAGATGTGGATTCATACCCAGCTGGTGACCCAGGTAATTGTGACTCAGTATGAGGTCACATAGTGCAGTGTCTATCAGGTTAGAAGAACCAGCTAGGATCCCTGAAACAGCTTGGGAGGAAATGACATTGAAAATATCCCCGGCCTCATTTAAAGCATTTATGGTCTACACTGGACATGGAATATGGCACATACCTAGAGATAACTTTCTGTTCCTCCAGTCACTTATTATTTATCTCTGTCTTCTTTCCCCTTCATCTTTTCTCCCCTTTACCACTTTTTTCCTTCCATTTTCTTTCTCTGCTTGTTCTTTGCCATCCTCTCATCTGGCCTTTTAAAATCTTTTCTCCTTCATTTCTTTCCTTCTTTCCTCCTCTTTCCTTTTTCTTTTTCCTTCACTGGTGCCACATCAAAAGCAAAAGTTCTTCCTATTGATTACAATTAAGGGGTCATAATTTTCTCAGAGGTGAGAAGAGTATAAGATGTTAAGTGATCCACTAGGCCTCATCTTGCCATGATGACCTGTGGTCAGAGGAGAAGCACTTAACTGGGCTATTCTAAGAAACCCTGGAAATCACAGTTTCCTCCCAACCTCTTTCAAATGATTCTCTGGCAATGGCAGTAATGTAGGAAGAATTTCTCAGACAGATACTTGGACTTTTGAGGTATAGGGAGAAAGGGAAGCTCCAGAAGAGGTTGTGGCCATATGAGGAACAGACCTCCCAACAGCTGTTTGGGGAAGGCAGCAGGAAACTAAAGCTAATGTATGTGGCCTCTTCAATCTGGGGACCCCCTCCCAATCAGCCTTTGTGGGTGTGATTAGAACATAATGAGACTTAGGTTGCAAGAAGTAAATCAGAACCTACACATCCGAATAATGACCCAGCTCCCCCTTCAAAGCAGCTCCCTGGGAGCTCTCTTTGGGAAATTGCCTGTGATGCATATTTCTGAAAATCTTCAGCAGGGGCAAATTTTCATCTTTTAAAGATTTGTTTGATTTTCATAAATGGCCAAAAAAAAGTTATTGGAAGTCTAATCTATTGAATTGGGGCAGGGTGCAGGAGAGTTACCAGAGAGCTTTAGTTTAGTTTTTGTCTTTTGTTTGTTTGTTTGTTTAATCTGGAAATATGATTTCAGTCGTGTGGACAGCTCTCTGATGAGTAAACTCCCTCCACCAGTGTAGCTTATCAACAATCCTGCAATCTATAGTCTTAGAGAGTTGTCTAGGGGCAGAGAGAAATTAAATATACTCGAAGAGACTAAAAGGTGAAGTGATACATCATTTGTGGAGCTTGAACCCAGATTGTCCCGACTCTAAATGAGCTCTCACCACTATGGCAGCCCAATTATTGGTCTAAATTAGTGTCTGGCAATAAAAGAGACTGATACCTTCTTATAATTTGCTTCTAAAGGCACTTCCCAGAGAGAAATACCATCCCAGGAACAATAGCAGCATCAGAAGACGAGAAGCAGTACACTAAGCATGAGGGAAGGGGAAAGGAAACAAGGCAGTTGGATGGGGATTGCTGTTTGGGAGGATACTCTCTTTTGGATGTGCAAACTCTGGCCTGCTCATTAAAATACCTGTCTTCTCACATCTTCCATGCTGAGAGACTGAAAGAGACTTTGAGAGCTTTGAGGTACTCAATACCTCCTCAGTGGTAGTGGTGGCAACAATGCTTTATGGCTACCTACATATACAAATGGAAAATAAAATGGCAGCATCTGTCCCATGCAGTGGGAGATCTTATGATGGTGAGGCACCTAGTCAACAAAAAGCACTCAGTTGAGTAGAATTCCAGGTCCCCTATGAAAGCTTTCCATTAGAGCATTTTTTCTGGCTATTTACCATCATTTCCCCACCCCATCCCTTCACATCTTCAACCCTTAGGCTATATAGAGGAAAGAGGACTCACCTCAGAGAATCTCACCTCTTACACTGGATCTCTTACAGGCTGTTATGATCATGAGCAAGTAGTTTCTTTCTAAAGTTCAGTTTTCTCATCCAAAGAATAAATTAGAGGTCCATTGTTCTGTACCTGTTTCCTCACCCATAAAGCAGATACTTATATTTTATATTTCGGTGAATTTTTGTAAGAAAAAATGCTTCATTAATTATGTAGTTATGTACATACATACATATATCTAATTAGAAATGGTTATATCCACACATCTGATGAATTATCATTATTTTTACCTTTTTCACAGGGTTTTTATGAAAAAAAAGACTTATGAATTATTATTGTTCTGTGGCTCTCACAGGGGGTTGGTTGGGCACTTGCCACACTTGTGCCTGTCCTACCCCAGGAGTATATTGGGGAGAGCTCTTCGGCAGAAATCCAAGCAGTGCCCTGGGCAGCGGCCCATGCATGAAGAGGGCTGAAGCAATCATGTGGCTATAGCCAGATTGCTCTGAGAGCTGTGACTCATTTTATTTCCTTCCCCCTCAGGGGGTTCATTGCTGGAACTTAGCAGCATCACATGGCTGCTGGGCCCTCCCACTGCTAGCCTTCACAGCTTGCCTCAATTACAAATTACACCAATTTTACCCATCCTGTTTTCTAGGAGCCAGAGCTCATTAATTGCCATTGCCTCTAGTCCCTGGGTAGGCTTTGTGGTTTGCAATGGGAGCTCAGCTGGGGAGGAGCCAGGGTAAGACACTCTTCAGCAGGACGATGCCCTGGGCCCCACTGGGAGAGATTATTGGCAGCTCCACCAGCTGGCTGCTCAATACAGCTACCTTGGCATCAACACCAGCTTGGCGAAGACCTCAGTTATCTAAGTTCATGTGTAAAGGAGGGATGGGCTGCTATAGCTGAGGAAAAGCTGCTGTCGGGCGGTAGAACAGCTGAGGAATACAGTAGGGAAGGATGGAGAGGGTTTGCATGTTGAGAAAGACTGAATGGTAGAACTAGAGATGTGATCTAAAAGAATAGTGCACGTTACAAAACCTGGCTTCCAGTCATAATTCTGCAATAGGTGTGACTGTGGACAAGTCACTTCTCCACGAGCCTCAGTTTTCTTCTCTGTAAAATGAAGAGGTTGGACTAAATGTCCTTTTCAACTCATCACCTCTCAACTGGATTATTGCAATGGCTCCTAGTTGATGTTCCATACTTCAGTCTTTCCCCACTCAGTCCAAGCCATTCTTCACATAGTAAAGTCTAACCATGTCACTCCCCTTACTCAGAAAATTCCAGTGGTTCCTTCTTGACTTTAGTGGGAGTGAATAAATGGTGATCCAAAAATCCTAATGCAGTTTTAAGCCATTAAAACTATTTCATCTGTGTCTCCTCCTTTTAAAATTTCTATTTGTCATGAGTTTCATAATGTACTCATAAATAAAGTAAATATAGCTATATTGGAGGGTGCGCCATCGAAGATATTTGAGGACTACTGCTTTACAACATTTAAAGGCCTAGCCACAATCTGACTTCAATCTGCCTTTCCAAATTGACTTTTTTGTTACTCCCTTTCATGCCTTCTATATCCCAGACAAACAGACCTACTTGCTGTTTCCAGCTCCCATCCCTGTGCCTTTGCACAAGCAGTCCCCCCACGCCTGGAATGCATTTTCTTCTCATCACCTTCTCTTTGAATCCCTCCTTTAAAGGTTCAGCTCATGTAGCATTTCTTATGGGAAATTTTTCATGATCTTCCTAGTTATCAGTCTCCTTCAAGTTGTCATGCATGTACTTTACTTTTTACATTTGCATCTCCCCCCATTCTAGGGGGCTGGGGATAGTTTTCATTTTTTCTTTCTATCTTTAGTATCTATCTAGCCTGTTCTCTTGCATTTGGTAGGTGCTTAATAAATGTTTGCTGAATTAGATTGGAATAAAAAGTAAAGTAGTAGTAGTCTCTCGGTAACGGAGGATGACGATTGTGCATTTTCAACTATGGTGAATAGATTAGTGTGCACAAAGACACTTGTATGTGAAGGAGATTTAAGTGGAAAAGTCGATGCATAGAGACAGTCCCACTCTGCGTTGGAAGCCTGGGTCCAATGGCATGAAAAATCGTTACACCTGGAGACTTCCTCAGCTGCATTGGATGGCCGTGTTGTCTTTTGTGCTCCAACAGTGCTTTGCTGCGTCGTCATCTCAGCCATTGAACCTTTTTATTGGTTTCTTCTGTCTGTTCGGCCAAAGCAGTCTTCACATGCTGGGTGAGCAAAGCCTTAGTTCACCAGGGGTCTACGACCTGATAGCTATCCTCCCAAGGTTTAGCCAGCCTGTCGAAGCTGTTGCCCAGGGTGTGGCCGCTGCCGCATGCTAGCAGCTACTGGGAGCCACAAGTGAGAAATGAGCTAAGAAACATAAGGAGTGGATAATAGCAAACATTTTCCATAGGACTTTAGAGTTTGATAAGGGTGGGTAGAATAAGTATTTTCATTCCCATTTTACAGGTGAGGAAATAGAATAAAAAAGGTTAAATGAGCTTTTAAAAATGTATTTATTTAATTACTTAATTTAGAAAATTGTCCATGATTCATGTTCATTCCCTTCCCTCCCCCCTCCCAGAGCTGACAAGCAATTCCACTGGGTTTTACATGTATCATTGTTCAAAACCTGTTTCCATATTATTAATATTTGCAATAGAGTGATCATTTAAAGTTAACACCCCCAATCATATCCCCATCAAACATTGTGATCAAGCAAACGTTTTTCTTCTGCGTTTCTACTCTCAAGGGATCTTTCAAAAAAAAAAAATCATTAGTTTATTCATAAGCACTAAGTGATTACTATGTCCCAGGTTAGGTTTTAAGGACACAAAATCAAAAACAAAACAATCACTGCTATCAGGAAATTAAAATTTTTCTTATTACTTGGTGGGGAACAACATTTCCTAAGGGGCCCCAGCTGTACTCTCCTCACTCCCTGCCCCTCATGCTTGCCATCTTCCCTGTCTATGTTTTATCTTCCGCTATTCTAATGTAAGAAGGGTAGCATCAGGTCTGCAGTCAGAAAGATTCATGTTCCCGAGTTCAAATCCAGCCTTTGACATTTACTAGCTATGTGATCCTGGGCAAGTCACTTACCCCTTTTTGCCTCCGTTTCTTTATCTCTATAACTGGAGAGGGAAATAGCAAACCGTTCCGGGATCTTTGTCAAGAAAACTCCAAATGGGATCATGAAGAGTCAGAAAGAACAGAAACAACTAACAAATAACCACAACAATTAGAATGTAAACTTTTTGTAGAAACCATCTATTTTTATTTTATATCCTTAGTGCTGAGGATAACATCTGGCATGTAGTAACTATTTAAGGAATGCTCTATTGGAGCAGTGAGATGACTCAAAGGATTAAGCGACAGACCTAGAGATGGGAAATCCTGGCTTCCAGTCTGGCCTCAGACACTTCCACTTTTCTGCCTTAGAATCTATACCTAAGGGCTTTAAAATGATAAATAAATAAACAAATATTCTATTAATCTAGTGGGCAAGTCACTTAACCTCAGTTGCCTAAACCCTTATTGCTCTTCTGCCTTAGAATCTATACATAAGGGTTTAAAAATAATAAACAAATGCTATATCTATCAAACTAGCAAACTAACTATTCTGTTGAGGGAGGAGGTGTTTCTCTCTGGTTTATAGTGATAGATGCCTCAGGCACTGGGGAATTTAACTACTTGCCCTAGGTATGAGGTGGAATTTGAACCCAGCTGCTTTTGAGATCAATTCTCTGCTATGCCAGGCTACTTTGGATAAAGTAAATATAAGATATATGCCAACTAAATACAAAAGAAAATTGAGGAAGGGAAGGGAGGATCAGGACAGGTTTCACATAGAAGGAACCAATATGTAGAGAGA